>NW_021703771.1:67192326-67792326 GCF_005190385.1 Monodon monoceros
GAACACCTGCTAACTTTTTTCTTTTAGAAATATCAAACAACATAATTATCTGGTCACTAAGTTAAAAACAGATTATTTAATTATATAAAAAGAAGGGGGGGGCACGTATACCAAAGAAAATGTAGCAAAAATCTGCCTTTTCAACATTAGGCTCCCTAGAAGCCATATTTAAATCCATCCTCTATGTTACTACTGGAATCTCATGATAATAAATATTTTTACATGTTGTGACTATATGGAAAATACATCTCTAGTTCACTATACTATGCCTAGCCTAGGACAGATGCATCATATTTAGACTATAAGGTTTGTTCTCCCTTTTAGTCTCCCTTTTAGTCCTTTTAGGACAGATGCATCATATTTAGACTATAAGGTTAGTTCTCCTTTTTAGTCAGTATTATGGCAGGATTCTGTTTTATTTTTCATTTTTTTAATTGCATTCTTAAAAGATGTCATTGTTTTATAGCAGCCTTTTCCACTTGCCAAATAAGATTGCTTTCTGGATATTTTATGGGCTTGTGGTCAATTAAGTCATTATCTTCACCCCTTCCCACCCTGCAATTCACCTACTTGAGGGTGACTGCTCACACACACAAAACACACACCACATACACAATACACACAACAACACACCACACACACTCATGCACAACATTTTCCTCATAGCTAACGTCCTTTGAGGAGGCCAAACATTCACCAAGCACCCAAGGTAGATACGAGAGAGTCACCTTTAACTGCTCTCACCCTCAGCTCTAATCACCGAAGCCTGACAATTTTATCAAGTTGCCTCTCTCTCTCATCAATCTTCTCTCTAACTCCACCACTATGACCTTAGTTTTAGCCTTCAACATTCCTTCACTTAGGTAAATACAATAACTATCATAGGTTCTCCCTTCCCTCTCAAACAAGACTCTCCGTGACTAAAAAGGGAGTTTTACCAAATATAAATCTGACTATGGCATTCATTGGAATGAACCTTTCAGTGGCTCCTGGTTACATCACACAGTCTTGGGTCAGAGACCATGCTCCACTTTCACAATTATTCTTTATATGTCTGAACTCTCTATTTGGTTTGGAGCTCCCTATGGTCAGAGACTGTGCTGTGCTGATTTTGCTGCACCTCCTGCTTCCAACAGAGTGACCGCCTGGCACATTTCCTGAACTGAAATGGACTGAATGATAAGACAATGCATTGAGAATGTTAACTCCTGATGCAATCCAATTAGGCTACATAGAAAGACAGCATGCTAGAGCAAAAGAGCATTCTCTTTGAAATCAAAGAAAACTGGCATCAGTCCATAGCCCTATCATATCTTAGGCAGTTACATAACCTCTCAAACCTTAGATTCCCAGTGTGAAAAACATTGTTAGGATAAAATAAAACAATATACATTATGTGCCTAGTGCTTATTGAGAAGGTGCTCAATAAATGGTAGCTCTCATTATGTCTTAGGTAGAAATGTATAACAGAACAATTTCATTTCCGGTGTGCAATTATACATACTCGTATCAGACATCAAAATTATCTATTTCAGTGACCAGACACATGTCTACATATCTGTACTATCCAATATAGTAGCCACCAACCTTAGGTGGCGATTGACACTTGGAATGTGGTTAGTGTGACCAAGGAACTGATTTTTACGTTTTAATTAATGTAAATGTAAATACCCTATGGGACTGGGGGACTACCTTATTGCACAGCAAAGATTTATTTTGACTCTGACAACAGTGGTTCCCCCTTTCATGGCCTGTCTCCTCTTCTCCCCCAACCCCAAATCAGTATTTTTGCAAGGTTCAAGTGTCAGTGTCACTACTTCTCCTTCCATTAAAGGAATCAGGCATAAAACAACCCATTCTATCCAAAGAGATTTAGTCCTGGAGTATGAGATAATATGACAGAGTTCCATATAGAGTATTCATGTTGAATGAATGACTGTATCAATGAAAGAAACCAATGAAGAATACAGTCCACAGAATGGAACCCCCAACACAGCACAAAGAGACAGGTTACAGCGGCAAGTGCACAGGATGTGGGACCATAAGACCTTGTTTCAATTCCCAGCTCTGCCATTCACATTCCATAAGGTCTTAGGAAGATCTTTTGACCTCTCATTCATCAGATAATGATAATATTAATTAAAACTCACAAATATTCTGTAATAATCAAATGAGATAAATCAGACATATAAATATTAGAGCAAATGGTGTCACTGAGAAAGTCGTAAAAATAACATTTAAATCTCTACCTTCTATAGGATTATACTTCCATTTGGAAACTATAATAAAAGGACTTATTAATTCATTGCAATCACTATCTGTAGAGTACAGTCTTTATCTGACACCAAGGTCAGATAATGTCGAAATCTGCTTTTGAATATATGACCTATCTCCTTAATCATACCTCACGTGCTCTCTGGATAGGGTTTGTGGCCCTCAGGAATATTTGGTAATAATAATTCATTTCTGTGCATTACGGTTCATGAAGTACTTTCACATATATTCATAAAGTTATCTTCAGGACAACTTAAGATAGGCCGAGAAATTTATTATTCCCATTTTTCAGAAAGGTAGAGTAATGATAGCATTAGTAGATAAAACTGTCAGGTTAATGACTCTAAGTCTAGAGTTTTTACCATACATCCGGGAATTTCATGGTGCTTCACATTTCCAAAGAAGAATCCAGATTTTTGTTAATATGCTCCCACAAGAAGAATTTTAACAAAATATTAGGTATCACAGCGTACATATATCTCATCATATGTGTATATATATAATTTACTATTAATTAATATTAATATATAATTTAATAGTTTTTTAAAGTGTTTCCACCCACACTCATTTAGCAGATCCTTAAAAGATCCTACAAAGAAGGTATGCCAGGTAGCAGAATCCCCATTTCTAGATAAGGAAACAGGGACTTGGAGAGATCTTGACTCTTTATAATGTCATTGCAGCAGGATGACGAGCAACGATGTGTGTACTTGGGCTGTAGGTCCAGATCTACTACCAACCTAAAGTTGAGTAACTTTAGGTAAGTCACCCAACCTCTCTGAGCCACATCTTCCTTCTAGGAAAATTAAAGAATGTGAGTCACTCACAGATACCATTTAGCTGACAAAACTCAACAATTCTGCCTCTCAGCTAATTCAGTAGCATGGCTGAGACAAGGCCCCGGATGGTCTAAGCCCTCGCTGGTTCTTTGCCCCCTCCCATACTGTACCGCCTCTTAAGATATCTCACTGTTTTCACAATTGAAGACTTCATTCCATTTGTTTGTTTGTTTACCTTTACAGGGCATTAGGCCCTGTTTATTCTTTGTTCCTTGGGCTTATGTACAGCCAGTAAAAGCATTCCTTACAAGAAAGGCTGGTGAGACAGACACGTGCAGGCACAGGGGGTCCAGGGGAAAAGGCTGTGTCCTCCCGTGACTTCCCCTCACTGCACTGCCATGCTTTCAATTTTGGGATGGGAGGTGCATGTTTGTTTTGATGGCTTTTGATATCGTTTTCATTTTTGTTTTTCAAAGAAACAATCCAAAACCCAAGGTTGATAGGAAAGACTGGCTCCGACATCCAGGTCCAGGGACAGGGTCACAATGAATCGAATGCCACTTAAGTGGCCCAACCAAAAACCTTCCTACCATGAAATAGGGGGCACGTCCAGAAAAAGTCAGAGGTGAGGGCTCCTGGCTAGAGGTGGGGACTCCAGTGCACAGATCCACCCAGACCCCCTCTGCTGGCATAAATAAACTTCTTCCTACATTCCTGCGGAGGTAGGTGCCAGAGAAATAAGCAACCTGACCCCCTGAAGAGTCTTTGGAGCCTGGCAGTAACCTGAGCTGCTCTAGGTTATTTTTGCTGAGGGCTAGTGGTTCTTAAAGGGACTGTGCTCTGAGTGCACATATCCAGACACAGGATGCAAATCAAAGAAAAGACTGACGTGATGTGCCCACCTTCACCTAAGGCAGTTGATCGGAAGTATGTAACAGATCAATGAGAAGGTATGTGAGCAAATATTTTAATGCCCTTTCAAGGGGATCAGTTGCAGAATCCTGTGATATAACACCATTGGTTTAAAACATGGGAGTGCTGAATAACAGAGAACCCCATTGGTTTAAAGTGGAAAAAGAAAGCAGGCATTCCCCAAGGCTCTGTCCTCAGTGCCAGCCTGCTACTTAAGAAGGGAGTGGGGAGCAGAGATTAGAACTGGAGATGGCTGCCAGGACTGTGCCCTCCAGTTATCATCCACCGTTTAAATGCTCACTACAATCCTGACAAGTATAAAACTGTACAAAGAAGGAAGGTGGAGCTCTACAAGGCTTCATAACATACTCAAAAGTTACATGATGGGTAAGCGCTGGCCCCTTCCAATACCGTCTACCCGAATGAAGATTCCGAAAGCAAATACTCACCCTACTCAAAAAACAGTTCTCGTGAAACAACTAGTCCTTTCATTCTCTGTCCCACATCCCTAAACTGGCCAGGGAGGAACAGGAATAATCCAGTAACTAGGAAAGTGGGATCCGGAGTCACAAGCGGCCAGGTTTGGAAACCTGCTCCACCATAAAGTTGCTGGGTGACCTTGGACACGTTAGTTACACTCCTGGAGCCTCAGTGGCCATAGCAGTAATACCTCCATCATCAGGCTGTTTTGGAGATTAAATAAATACTCATAGGTGTAGTGTACTTGGACTTGTGCCTGGCACGTGGAACCCTTCAGTTAAACAGTTGCTATTATTAGTTGCATTAGTATTCCTATTCAGCAAGTGTGTAATTCAAGTTGCCTTGAAATTTGGCAGTGTATAATCATGAGAAAAATAACATATCAGCTAGCTGTTGGGCAGGTACCTTGCAGACATGATCTCTAGTGCCCACAACTCTGCCAGGCAAGTGATTCTACCCCTCTGCAGATGAGGGACGTGAGACTCACAGAGGTTTCATAACTTGCCTGAGTCACAGCTAGTAAGTGACAGAGCAGGGATTTTAACTCAGGTCTGACTTCAAAGCCTGTACTCCTTCCACTCCGTTGAGAAATAGTCAAGGAATGGTGTGGACAGCGGAGGGGAGAATCTTCCAGTTCAGTTCCTATTCCACAGCTTGTGAACTGTTTCCTTAGGTCAGCCTGTCCTGTTTCACCTTCCAGCTGCGACTTTTTGGGGGCTCTGATTTCTGCCACAAGTTACCCATCTATTATTGATCTACAGGTAATTCTACAGAGAATAATAAAGTTCTCTGTAATCCTATTAAAACTACATTATTCTAAGTACTCATTTCTGAGCCATGGATCTTCAGAAATCCGCAAGCCTTATATAATATAAATCATGAAAAAAAAATACAAATGCCTAACATCTCGTAGCTCATAAAACATCTTCACAAACATTGGCTCATCTAAACAAGCTACTCAGCAAAGTGGCTATGGGCCTGTTTCTCAGGTGAAGAAATGGAGACATAGGTCAAACCAATTGCCTACAGTCACATAATCAGGAAATAGCAGACTTAGCACTTGAATATCCCGTTTTTCTGATATTATCTCTGTTGCATCCATTTTACTATATCTAGCTCTGGAAGAATACCAACATCTTTTCTTGGGTGATCTGCTATGCTTAGAAATACATCAAGCTATGATCTATTATTAGCATCCCCTTCTGTCCTTCATGCACTATCTTTTACTTGTGCTTCAAAACATAGTTTCAATTAACATCTATGCTATTCCCCAACATAGCATAATATCTACCCCAGAAAACCAAGTTAACGGGATAACTTACCAAGGCTCGAGTGTCCGGGGGGATGGGGCCATGTTTTACTTGTCACAGCAGAGCTTGGGGTGTCTTAGGAGTAGGTATTCAATAATTTAATTGACTAAGGCTCAAGATAAGTATAACTTTATAAAATCATATGTATGTCCCTATTTTGAATAATCATTGTAAAAAATGTACGTGCTTTTACAGAGAATGACAATAGATGTTATGTTTCAGAGTAACATTTGCTGAATGTCTACCATGTGGCCTGCACTTTTCCAAATGCTTTACATTTACTAACTTATTTATTTTTGGCAACATTGCTACAGGTAGGCACTATTATTATCCTATTTCACCAATGAAGAAACTAAGCAGCATTAACTTGCCCAAAGGTATAAAGCTAGTTAGTGTCAGGGCAATAATTTGAACCCAGGGATTCTGGCATCCACAGTTCAAATCTCATTTAATCTTTACAACAACCCTAGGCAGCAGTGCTAATCATCTTGGACATTGAAGGTTGCCTCGATAACTCACTGGCATGATCTGATATTCAGGAGAAAAATAAAAGAATCCAATTTGTTTATAATAACAATCCTGTTCTATGACCAAAACTTACCCCAAGTAATATACCCATCACATTACAATTTTAAAAGTTGTTGCAAAAATAAAACTTACTGTTACATTTTAATTTTGATACTTGAAGTTTGAATTTATAATCAGTTTGGCTCTTCATGGACAGCATCTTTTGATATTTTTTCCCATGTTACCTTGCATACTTCACATTGTTTTTCACTTGTAATCTTAAAATCATTGTGATTCTATCTATCAGCCTTTGAAATCTGCCTTTTGAAACAAATTTGTAGAGGGATTTCTTCAGGACTTAAATTCTTGTCTCTTTTCTTGCCCTCATCAATCTTATTTTCTCCTTAGCTTTTTCTTTTCTACTTTACTTTTTCTACTTTCTACTTTTTCCTTTCTTGTTGTTTATTTTGTTTCTTTGTCACAATGACTTAGGGTGGTGCCCAGTACTGTAGCAATCTTCCAAAACTAGAAACTTGTCTATAGGTCTCTCAAAGTTGAGTCTGCAGACAACCCACATCATTACCTCCATGGACGGGCCCCAAATCTACATTTTCAGCAAGCTGCCTGGTAAATCGTACACATACTGGGATACATCATAGGATGTGCAATCTGCCAGTTCCTTGATACAGTTCTTCTACTGAAGCCTTTTTCATTTAGCAATGCAACATTTGCTAGTTTTAGGAAAATGTAAACTTCACTCTCAAGACTTCAGCTGAGAACATCACACAATATGCATCTTATGTACTAAACTTAAATCAAAGATTTTAGCACAGTCTATTAATTTCCATGTGTAGCAATGAGGAAACACAACAAATGAGTGTTGGATTAAATGAGGACTCCAAATGGATCAAATGAAGACTCCCAATGTAAGTGCTTAAAGTGACAGGCCCACCCTGTTTCAGTGGAAGTTGCTGATGCAACAGATCTCCATTTTCAGCATTTTACTGAAGGGTAAAACCTGACATTTGGGTCCCTATATTTGCCTTCATTATCTAAAACCAACTTTATTGAACCAACTAAGGACCAATGACTGATATGGGGGGGGGACAATACTCCAATGAAACTTCTTCAGAAGTCTTCATTTAATGACAAATATTTATTGACTAACAATGAAGATAAACTAAAACTCAAAATGTGACCCCCTTTGAGAGGTTCTTTGCTTAATTGTTTGATCATTTTCCACAACACCTTACAGGGATAGGACAGGTATTCTAGTCAATCTCATCATGTCGCCTAACCTGTCACATTCCCGGGCTATTGTTTTCCAGCCTCACAGAGACACACAGTTCCTCAGCCCCTCTCCTCCAACACTTCAGGACCTCTTCCTCCCCAGCCTATCTCTCTCTTTCCCAGCTCCTTCCCCTTCCCCCGCCCCCCCTCTTCCAGGCTCCTTTCCCGATCCTGTCTAGATTCTGCTGGGAACCAGCTTCTCCCTTATCCTTGCCAGCACCCTCTGCCACCTTGGCCTTCAGCGTACTCATCCACAAAACCACTTTTAGATCACTGGCCCTCCAGGTCCTGCATCACCTCCTCGGAGTGGCTGAGGACCATCAACTGTGGAGACAGAGCTACTTCTGCTGAGCCCTCTGCAGGTCAGGTGAGCACTATCACCATGCTTCTAGAGGCAGCTCCAAATGTTCCCCATTTTCTTCAGTAGTATCCAACTTTTACGGACAAGTGGCTTTGCCTTCTCCTTCACAAAAACCGTAAGTAAAATGTAAGGTACAGGGCTTCCCTGGTGGCACAGTGGTTGAGAGTCCGCCTGCCGATGCAGGGGACGCGGGTTCGTGCCCCGGTCCGGGAAGATCCCACATGCCGCGGAGCGGCTGGGCCCGTGAGCCATGGCCGCTGAGCCTGCGCGTCCCGAGCCTGTGCTCCGCAACGGGAGAGGCCGCAGCAGTGAGAGGCCCGCGTACCGCAAGGTACAAACTACTGGGTGTAAGATAGGCTACAAGAATGTACTGTACAACACAATATTTTGTAAAAACTGTAAATGGAGTATAACCTTTAGAAATTGTATATAAAATAAAAATAGTAATAAATAATAAATTTTAAGTAAAATAAAATAATGAGTTTGTCAAGGAAAAATTTCATCCACGTACAGTTCCTGCCCATAAACTTAGTAGCACACCTCCCTATCCTCCCCTCCTTCTGCCCCAATCAGCCCTTCCTGGAGTTAAGAGCACTCTGGCTGCTCCAGCATTCTGCTCAGTCAATGATCACCTTTCCTTTATATCAACCACCTTTCCCTCTCCAGTGGCTCTATATTGGTAGCACACATACATAGGTTCACACCTATGCAAAAATGCTCTCTGGGTCCCACCTCTATCTGTCAATCATCTCACTCCTCCTGTGCCCAGCCAACCTTTTGGAAAGACTGGTCAAGATTATGAGGGCAAAAGTATGACTCTACTGTCCTCTCCTCTGATCCCCCTGCTAGAATAGCTCTTGGTAGGTCCTTTGTAAATAATTCTCATTGTTTAAAATTGATGCTTCAAAAAGGCAGAAAGTTCAATAGAAAAGTGAATGAAATATTTCAACAGGCACTTTATAAAAGAGAGCATAAAACAGCCAAAACCTTATGAAAAGGGGCTCAACTTCATTAATCATCAGAGAAATGAAAACTAATACTACAAGGCTATACCACTACATAACCATGAAAATGGTCAAAACGAGAAAGATGAAAATACCACAGCAGGGTGGGGGCAATTAGGACCCTCAGGTATTGTTGAAAGGAGTATAAATTGGCACATCCACTTTGAAAAAGTGTGTGGTTGTTAACTACTAACACTAAATATGTACAAGCCCTGAGATGCAGCAATTCCACCCCTAGGTATACACCCAACAGATATATACTAAGATATTCACACAAGCATTATCTGTAATAGCTAAAAACAAAACCCAAATTCATTAATAGCAGAATGAATAAATTGTGGTAAATTCATACAGTGGGATTCCATACAACGAGACAATGATTGTTACATCCCGAAACATGAATGAATCTTGCTAACGTATTGGTAAGTGAAAGAAGTCAGAAACAAAAGAGAACACAGCGTATGGTAGGATTCCATACATGTAAGGTACAAAAGTTGGCAAAATCTATATGATAGTAGTTACCCTTGTGCTGGAAAAAGACAAGAGAAGTGCTCTTGGAATGCTAATAATGTCCTGTTTTTTGATCTGCTCTTTAGTTCATGAAAATTCATCCAACTGTATATGTCTTTTTATGAATATATGTTATGTTACACAACTTTTTTTTTTAATTTATTTTTGGCTGTGTTGGGTCTTCGTTTCTGTGCGAGAGCTTTCTCTAGCTGCGGCGAGGCGGGGGCCACTCTTCATCGCGGTGCACGGGCCTCTCAGTATCGCGGCCCCTCTTGTTGCGGAGCACAGGCTCCAGACGCGCAGGCTCAGTAGCTGTGGCTCACCAGCCTAGTTGCTCCGCAGCATGTGGGATCCTCCCATACCAGGGCTCGAACCCGTGTCCCCTGCATTAGCAGGCAGGTTCTCAACCACTGCGCCACCAGGGAAGCCCTACACAACTTTTAAAATCTGGATATATTGATTTGCCCTGATCCTCTTCTTATTCAAAACACTCTTGATTCCCTTCCCTGTGTCACCCTTATAGGCTCTAAGATCCTTGAGGCAAGAGGCAGTCTTTTTCGTCTTAACTTCCCTAGTTCTTGCACAGAACTTGACACACACCAGCTCTGAACAACTGATTCTGGACGAATGAATGGGCAGGCTGCCTTGGCCCCTGATAAATTCTGTTCTTCCCTATGCTTTTGACTCTGAAGACTGCATTTTCAGCCTCCCCTCTAGGCTCCAGGTTTCAAGATCTGCCTACAGACCACAGCAGAGATAATAATCTGCCCTTTATTTAAAAACTGGCTTTGAGTCAGGAGCTTAACATAGATTATCTCTCTTTTCCCTCACCAATGGGCTTCAAGCTAGTAACTACTAGCGCCCACTTAACAGACAAGGAAACTTAAGGACCCCAGAGGTTACGTAACTTACCTAAAACTACACAGGTGATAAATTGGAGAAGTAAAATTGAAACTCAGGTTCTTTCTGATCCCCAAATCAGCGATCCTTCCATAGACCACACATGACGATAGATAGAACAAGTTTAAAATGCAGGTCACTGCTTTTCTCAAAGGCCTGCTCATCTTCCTGTATTTCTCATCCCGGGCAATGTCATCACTATTCACCTTGTGGTCCAGCTAGAGTCCTGAGAACTGCCTTCTCTTTCCCTCATCCTTCACACTGACTCACTCAGTCACTAGTACTGTTTCCCAGACTTGCAAATCCATCCTGTGCTCACTATTCTGAATATCCCAGCATAAGTTCAGGCCTCCAGTTGTTCCTTTTGAAGATTACTGTAACTGTCTGCAAACTATGTCTTTCAGTGCAGGCTTGGGTCCCGCTAATTCATTCTCGTGATGCGGCCTGAGAGCTCCTGGTAAAACGCAAATCTGAACGTGTCTCTTCTCCTTGCTTACAGGATAGAGCTCCAACATAAAGCATGGCATACCTTCCCTGACCTGGTTCCTGCCGAGCATTCCAGATCCTTCCCTCGTGACATCCATCCTCTCCCTATACCCTGTCATCCAGCCATATGAAGATTTACTTGTTGGTTTTATGTCTTTGGTTCTTTGCATGCCAGGGCTCTGTCTTCCTGGAATGCCTTTCCTTGTGCTGCCTTCTAGACAGACTGCCATGCAGCTTGCGAGATGCAGCTCTATAATTTTCTCCTCTGTCAAGTCCCCCAGCAGAACTTGATTCCCTGTTATGTCACAGCTAGGCTTTGTGTATTTTCTCTTACAGCCCATTTCAACGCATTGCAATATTTTGCAGTCTGCACTTTACTTCTAGAACATTAGCTCAGACACTTACCAGTTGTGTTTCGGCTGCTCAGGCCAGCACACAAAAGTAAGTCAAAAATAGTAAAGTCATAAATTAATTAATAAATGAAACTGATGGTATGTGGGTATATGTCATCTTAGTTGGAGATCATTTATTTTTAAGAGTAAAGCCAGAAAGAATGTTTCAAGCAGAAACAATGGGGGAAATAGATCATTTCTTTGGGTGAAGAAATGATGAGTGTGGCCCAAAGTGTAAGTTGAAAACATTTAGCTATTATGCCCTCAGGCACATAAAGTCCTCAGGCCTCTCATCAATAATTTCCTTCTACCACCACAGAGCCATCCATGAGGTTGGGCAGGCATAGCCTTTAGGAGTGAAAGGAAAAGAGTAAAGATTTGTATCTCTGAACCTGGTGCAGAGAGCCGTCCAAACCCAACCTCAAATTTTAAGTGGTACAAAAATGGTCTAAGACTTATTAGAGATTATTCTCAGAGCTAACCAAGATAGAGCAGGACATTTGATTTATCCCATGGATCAGCTAAACTGAAGCACAGCAAAAATAAACATTTTCCAGACTTTTCTGTCATTCCCAAAATACAGGACAGGGACATGGACAAATAATAAATAGTCGGGGTGTGAAGTTATCTCTTCAAGTGAAGAAACTAACCAAAGGATTGGTGGGATTGACGGAGATGAGCGTGGCTGTGAGGCACAAGTTCGATAAGGGATTTGAAGTTTCAGTTGAGACAGAGGCCAAGTAATGGTGGGCAGGGATACTTAATTCACCAATCACTCCACGCCATCCCCAGTGCCTTAAGTAGAAGGCAGGACACCAGATGACCACCAGAAAGCACTCCTCCCCACAAAGGAGGAAGCTGATCACAGCTTCCAGGAGCCCCCCACTACGTGAAGACTGCAATTCAAAGGCTCTCCCTAGAAAACGACGGTGGACAGAAGCAGCCAACTACCCCTAGAGACACACAGAAAAGCCATAACTCTGTTGACATTCCAAAAAGAAAAAGGGGGAGGAGCATTTCCCTCCCAGCAGTATTCTTTAATTGCCTTTTCTTGCCTCCTTTCTGAAGAGACAAGGGAGGTGGGTGATGGCAGCTAGATCATGTAAAAGTCCAGAGGGCAGCGGACATGAAGTTCTATCTAGCCTCCTTGCACAAAGGCCTTATTATAATACAGACATAAAAATGCGTGGGCAAGACTTGGAGGGTTGGTCTCCGTGCCCCGGCCACCGTGCCCGCCCCAAACTCATTCCCACCCCCGTGCTTTGAAAGCATTTGTGTACACACACCCTCTGACAGATAGGTTCTTCATGTTCCCATGGAGTTGAAATCTCTGTAATTTAGCTGGAGGGATCACGCTGCTTTTATACTTCCAACAGCAAAGGTAAGAATCACTGCATGATGTTAACTCTAGTTGTATTCCAGATTTTCAGTTGCTTGTCTTTGTGTTTACATGAGCTCGATTTTTTTTTTTTACTTACTCTTTGTAAGACTGCCACAGTGGCAAACTGATGCTTGTTTTGGTAACATTAGTATGCAGAAACTCGAGCACATATGCAATCTGGGAGCTTCCTCTCCCTGAGCCCCTCCTTTCTAACAGAGTTTATGACCTTATCACATCTTAAGGGAGTTGATGAGAAATGCCAAATAGAAATCAATCCGTATTTAGTAAATATTCTGTGAAACACATAAAACATCCTGTAACCACAGCTGTTTTCTGACATGAAAAATCTGAATTTTATTTCTACTCTGATGGGTACTTCTCAATAGGCCTCAACGTTCAAAATCATATCTATAATAATTTTGCAAATACAGATAGACTTCTGCAAGCTCCCCTTGGGTTTCATTTCAAAGCTCAGCTATTACCTTACTGTTTAAAAATCAAATAAAAGAATCTTAAAAAGAATCTAAAAGAGGAACACAACGTGATTTACTAATGCAACCCCAATATTTATGCCACCCCTCCTTTTGGAATTTTGCATCTCACAAGAAATGGTGATTTGAGTTCTACAAAGTCAAGTGCAAAGGAGTTAAAGAAAATCATTTTGATTTCCTACCTGGAAATCTGCTTTCGGTCCTAGTCACACATTCTCACAATCTCGAGTCTCAATTTCTCAGGTAAGTTCGCCAATCTGCTGACAAGAAGTTTTGTGTTATGACTTCTCCTCCCACAGCGCGTACATTAAGACTTGACTATGAAAATGACCTTAAGTGCTAACCAAAGCTGCAAAACCAAATCTCTTGGTTTGAAGAAAGAACATAAACACGTGGAGGTGGGACATGCCAAAAAGGTGGGTGATGCATGAGGCACCAAGCTACACAGAATACCAGATGGCTAAGCAAAATACAATTTAAAAAGTTTAAAATAAGCTTATGAGCAACAAAATAAAGAGTGATTAGCACTGGATGATAACCGAAAGAATAAAATAATAAATATTTATGAGTCCATACCAAAATAAATAAATCATGTAGATACTCCCTCCCTCCAAGGGGTAAAGCTTAATTATTCTCCCTTTAAGTGTGGGCTGACTTCCAATGAACAGAACATGGAAAGAGAAAAGTAGTAACTTTACAGTGGAAACCCTAGCAGACTCTACCTTAACTAAGTGATCAAGGTTAATATCACGGTGATCAGTTATGTTGACAGGACACACCCCATAATATAATGCAATGAGAAGGGCACCTTCTCTGGTCTTCTTCCCCAAAACCCATAACTCCAGTCTACAAAATTCCTGGCCAATACTCTTCAAAACTATCCATCCCTTCTGAAACAAGCGGGGTATGCCGCGGTATGCTATGTATGTTATTATCTATCGTATTGTATTTTGTGTTCATTTACATTTAATATTTTAAAAGTGAGTAGCCAGTTAATACTAAATGGACTTTTCAGGAAAACCAGACAAGTCTTTTAAACTGTTAACCAAGCAGTCAAACAGACTAGCGTTTTTAGGCAGTAATTTTGTTTAAATAGTCATTTTTCTTTTTCTTTAATTTTAATGCTTCCATAACACATCAGAATGACATCCCCAAATGCTGTAGACTTCAGTTTTTTTCTCACCACAAATAGTATGCATATTTTCACTATGACTAGCAGCAACATGCCTGCTATTGGTGATTCTGGTAATTATTTAAATAGGCTGACTCTACATGGATTTCAATGGCACAACAGTGATGACAATTCAGTGTTAGCCAGTTACAGGACCTGGTGAGCACCCTAGCCAGACACCCCATGCTGTTTGTGGACAGGCATTCCCCAGCCTCTTGGCCGGGTGACAGCAAGCACAACAGCCCACAAGGCGGGTGGAGAACCAATGAATAAAATGATAAATATTTGTGATTAAACAGGATGTTGGAGAGGGGGGAGGGGGATGCAAAAGCTCAACTACTGAACTACTGAAGCTACTCTGGAATTTTAACAGTATTCCCTTGTTGTAAAACTGGGAGCAGTACCCAGATAGATGTTTTCTCCAGTGTTTTCCCCTTTATTGTAAATAATTTACAGAATTACTACTGTACAACACAGCATCTACCCAGGCACAAGATTTAAGACTTTGGGCTGTTGAACCATAAACACTATATCCTGAACAAATGCTGTAATCATCCTTTGAAGGCAACGCAAACAATGATGTGAAAATATAATATTTTTTCAGGCCAGAAAACACTTTTTTTTTTTTTAAAGCATGGATCATTCTTTTATTTTATTTTATTTTATTTATTTATTTTATTTATGGCCGTGTTGGGTCTTCGTTTCTGTGCAAGAGCTTTCTCTAGTTGCAGCAAGTGGGGGCCACTCTTCATTGCGGTGCGCAGGCCTCGCACTGTCGCGGCCTCTCTTGTTGCGGAGCACAGGCTCCAGACGCGCAGGCTCAGTAATTGTGGCTCACGGGCCTAGTTGCTCCGCGGCCTGTGGGATCTTCCCAGACCAGGGCTCAAACCCGTGTCCCCTGCATTGGCAGGCAGATTCTCAACCACTGCGCCACCAGGGAAGCCCCAGAAAACACTTTTAATAGATCCACCCTTGCTGTGGATTGAATATATAATTTAAATGATTATTTACTAAGTTCAGTCTCTCATCTATGCCACTTAGTAACAACAATGATAGTAATTTACAGGCTCAGGGGCATTCTTGTCAAGAGTAAATTCAAGAAATTCTGAAATAAAACATAGTGCTTCCTTTGTATAGAAGTATCTAGACTCAGAGACTTCACTTATATGGAGTCTCCATACTCGGGCAGATGACCCAAGTGATTTCCTTTTATTCCCATACTGATTCTGATATCCGATATCAATTAAGAGAACAAAACAAAAGAAATCGCCACTATGGGGGTACACTTTGGGGCTCGTTTCTCAAGAAAGTGTTATCAACCAACAATGCCTTCTTAAAGTCCACAATATCCCTCTCTTGCATCTATTCCACTCCTCTCTTGTTTTCTTGCTGATTATTCCACCAGAATAAAGTAAACAATAGCCAAAACTAAACCACATCTCTGTGACAATTTGCTGCTTAAATGAGTCTCTGAGCATCTCTTTCACTCAAAGCGTCCTAACACTGATTGGACATTTTGTTATATTATAAGGAGACAGAATGGCGGCCTGGCATTGGGGAATGAGGACAGAGACAAAAACTGAGCAAGATGTACAAGCTCACTCACTGAAGACTAAATATAAATACAAGAGCTTGTATCAATACAAAACATGAGCTTCTTGTACTTTTAAGACTTACAATATCAATTCGGCCTGCCTGGATTTCAACTAGTATATTTGACAAGAACCTCCAAATGAGGAAGTAGGAAATAGATGAGTAGGAAGTAGATGAGTTTGAAGACACATGTTCTTTTGTTTTCCATTTGTTATAATGGAAATCATTATAACATCATTCCCAAATATGATTTATCAATCCTTTTTATGCCAGAGAATCCCTTTGATTCTCCTTAAAAATCATTTCATGGAAAACTTAGTAAATAACATTTGAAAACAATACGAGAGTCAAAAGGTCACAGTGTCACATATACTTTCCTTCAATAATATATTAGATATGATTCTGTAAGTCTGTTGTTCAGCAAGAGCAATGGGACAGCAAACTTGAAATGAAAAATAAAACCTATGAGAAAATACAGTAGGTGCAGAATCAGAGATGAATGTCATACTCCATTCCAAACACTATCAGAACTGACAAATTTCCCTTTAGTGTACTTAGGTCTAAACAGTAACACATTATGGATATTAGTTCCTATCCTCTTTCTGAGTGAAAATAAAGCAGCTCAATGAAGTTGATCATGTGATCAAAGAAGATAAATTGCCCTTTTTTACCCCTCAAAAGAAAAGTCCCACGTGCAAGAACATCTTTACCAATACTGAAGATATTAAAAATGTAAAACCGAACCTATAATAGTCTGTAAGAATAGTTTATTATTCATTTGTTCTCATCTGTCAATCCTAACTTGCCTCAAACTTCATTCTGAGCCTTCCTAATTGAATTGGTTCAATTTCACATCCCACACCATAATTTATCAGTTCAGTAACCATGAGCAAACTGTGGTTATCGTATCTATTGACCCAGAGTAAGAGTATGCTGATATGTCATAAGCACACAACTGGAATGACTCCTCCTTCTCTGTGATGTATTAAAACCAACCTAACTACTGTTTTGATGATTTTGTTTACCCTTTTTTTTTTTTTTTTTCGGTATGAGGGCCTCTCACTGCTGTGGCCTCTCCCGTTGCGGAGCACAGGCTCCGGACGCGCAGGCTCAGCGGCCGTGGCTCACGGGCCCAGCCACTCCACGGCATGTGGGATCTTCCCTGACTGGGGCACGAACCCGTGTCCCCTGCATCGGCAGGTGGACTCTCCACCACTGTGCCACCAGGGAAGCCCCATTTATATTTTTGATATAGCAATTTCTCTTCTAAAATTACTTAAAGGAAACAACCTTTCATTAGCTTTTTAAATTCTTCCTCCCTGTAATGAAATACTGGAAGATATACTGGACACCTATTTCTAAATCAGTTGAAAAATAAAACTGCTCAACTATTACCAATAAACTAAATATTTATCAGGTAACTGAGGATTTTTTTAAATGATTATAAGATCAATTAAACTAATAAAAAAATGTTGAAGTGCTTTATAAATTCCAAAAGTATACCCCAATTACATAATAGAATCTGAGCCTCAGAAGAAGAAAACCAACAACAAGACACGGTTTAGATGATCAATAAGAGGCCACTAAAGTTATTTTTGCAAATGACCAATGATTTGAAGCCACATTTCTGAAATTATATTTAAATTTTAAAATTAGAACACTGGAAAGCAGTGTCATAAATGCTCAAAAACACATGGAAAAATTGATTTTCAAACAGTGTTTTTAAAGTGTTTTATAAACATGATACAATTTTTTGTTATTAAACCCTGAAGTTAAATATATTTCGTAATTTACCAACCAGCTTCACTGTATTCAGGTCTTAAATGTAATTTTCATCTGCTTTCTAAACTCTCATCTGGAAATCTACATTTATCTGTAGATATGGGAAATATTATTTGTTAGATCATCTAAATATTAAAAATATAAGCTGATAATTTCCCTCTGGCTTGATCATTCCATGATTCTAGAATATACATGTCTTTAAGAATCCAATACACTTGACAGTAGACCAAGAAGCAACATGAATAATAAGCAGAGAACTGCACTACCTTTATGACTATAATTTTTAAAAAACTTTGAAAGCGGGCTTCCCTGGTGGCACAGTGGTTGAGAGTCCGCCTGCCGATGCAGGGGACACAGGTTCGTGCCCCGGTCCGGGAAGATCCCACATGCCGCGGAGCGGCTGGGCCCGTAAGCCATGGCCACTGAGCCTGCACATCTGGAGCCTGTGCTCCGCAACAGGAGAGGTCACAACAGTGAGAAGCCCGCGTACCGGTAAAAAAAAAAAAAAAACTTTGAAAGCATTCATCAAATACTAATCAGAAATAGATACACCAGATAAAACTAAGCTAAAATTGTTAAACTTACAAAATAACAAAACAAAATTAAATCCCATTGAGAAATATTAGAACCAAGTAAAAGTAATAAGAATTAATATTTATATACACAGCCCCCACCAGACCCGTGAAGCAGCTTTGCCCCTTGCTTTGGACCTCGGGCCTCACTTCTCCTCCAGATGGACCCCAAGTGCTCCTGCCCCACTGGCGGCTCCTGCAGCTGCGCTGGCTCCTGCACCTGCAAAGCCTGCAGATGCACCTTCTGCAAGAAGAGCTGCTGCTCCTGCTGCCCCATGGGCTGTGCCAAGTGTGCCCAGGGCTGCGTCTGCAAAGGGGCCTCGGACAAGTGCAGCTGCTGTGCCTGATGTCGCGGACAGCCTGCCCCGGGTGTCAATGGAAGAACACGGGCCGACCTGCATTTTTACACCACTCTGACTTGATTGCTACATTCCCTTTCCTATGAAATATGTAAGTGGTAATAAAAGCTACATTCCCTTTCCTATGAAATATGTAAGTGGTAATAAAAGTTGTTGACACACACACACACACAAAAAAGAATATTTATAATATGTAAACAGCTCATAGAAATTTATTTTTCAAAAATAGCTAGGGGCTTCCCTGGTGGCGCAGTGGTTGAGAGTCCTCCTGCCGATGCAGGGGACACAGGTTCGTGCCCCGGTCCGGGAGGATCCCACATGCCGCGGAGCGGCTGGGCCCGTGAGCCATGGCTGCTGAGCCTGCGCATCCGGAGCCTGTGCTCCGCCACAGGAGAGGCCACAACAGTGAGAGGCCCGTGTACTGCAAAAAAAAACAAAAAAACAAAAAAATAGCTAGGAAATAAAGTAGAAAATATGACAAGCCAATTCAGAAAAGAAATATAATTAAAAAGGAAGCTCACTAATTATTAAAGAAATACAAACCAAAACAACAAGTCAGGGAAGATTTTCACTTTGGTACTGTTATGATGAAAATGAGAAGTGATCTAAAAATAAGGACCATGTATAATAAAAGTATTCAAACCCTTTAACAAACAATCCCACAGGAGAAAATTTGAATATTCACAAATAAGAGAATTTTAAGAAAATTGTGACCATTAAAATAAATCAAAATTATATAACTATTAAAATTAGAGTACAGGGCTTCCCTGGTGGCACGGTGGTTGAGCGTCCACCTGCCGATGCACGGGACACGGGTTCGTGCCCCGGTACGGGAGGATCCCACATGCCGCGGAGCGGCTGGGCCCGTGAGCCATGGCCGCTGAGCCTGCGCGTCCGGAGCCTGTGCTCTGCAACGGGAGAGGCCACAACAGTAAGAGGCCCGTGTACCGCAAAAAAAAAAAAAAAAAAATAGAGTACAGAAATTAGCAAAATGGAAAGCGTTTATGAAAATATGATTTTGAAAATAAGGGCTATATCAATATCATGATTATAACTATTTCAAATGTGGGGCTATGAGCAAAGATCAGGAGTATACAAGGAAAAACTAAAAATCAGATCGATAGATTGTAAAAGGTGATTGGATAGTTATATCTTTTATTTATTTGTTTCATAATAGTGCATGAGGGATAAAATTTAAAACTTGACTAGAACAAATGAATGCAGTAATCTAATGAGTTCCTAAATAAAATCTCCCAAATGCATCAACCAGTACCTACCATGAGACAATGACTATTCCCCAGGCAAGTTCACCCACGGCCGGATCTCTGTACCCAAAGCAAGACTCAAATTTTACACAAAATGAGACTGTGAAGGATCCGTAGCATATCCGTGTCCTCAGAGCCATTAATCCACACCCAGGTTTTTAAACATTTACTGTATAGCTTGTGATGTTAGGAATGGCTCATTGTTATCCTTTTAACTGTACCGCATCCATTATTTCTACGGGAGTTCATGACATGCTACCAAATCATGTTGTTTGAATACAGGCAGTTCTCAACTTACAAACACCTGACTGAGGAAAACCAAAAATAAAACCAGCTGCTGCTGTCCCCGGGTTGTTTCCTTCTAACACTACCAGAGGTCTTGCTGATACTCCCAGAGAGACTCAGCTGTTGTGAAAAAAATCTTAAACTTCTTAGAGCATTGGAAGGGAGGAAGGGTCAAAGAAATGAAAGCAGGACCAGCCAGGGAAGCCACACAAGGCCCGTGCTTACCCTCAAGAGGGCTCAATAAACATTTGATGAATTAATGAATTACTTTCCACGTTCACTCCTGTAGTTTGAGCCTGATGACTCTGTCCCTATCCTATTCCAACAGCCTAATAACAGGCCTCCTTCTTGGGCTCCTGATTCACGGAGCTGGAGCTAAAGAAGGGAATCGAAATCCAGAAACAAACAGCTGTGATCAAGAGGCTGCCCACTAAGGCAGTTCACAGGACAGAGTCCAAGCCTAGGACCAACTCAGAAAGGTCTATTTCCAAAAATGCAGGCAGAAGGTACATGATATACAGAAAGATAAGACAAGACATAAACGGTGAAAGAAATGCTGAAGTTGAAAGTCTAGCAAAGCTTATTAATAAGGATGCCAAATAAGAGATCAAAAAACTGAAGTCTTGGGCTTCCCTGGTGGCCCAGTGATTGAGAGTCCACCTGCCGATGCAGGGGACACGGGTTCGTGCCCCGGTCTGGGAAGATCCCACATGCCACGGAGCGGCTGGGCCTGTAAGCCATGGCCGCTGAGCCTGCGCGTCCAGAGCCTGTGCTCCGCAATGGGAGAGGCCACAACAGTGAGAGGCCCGCGTACCGCAAAAAAAAAAAAAAATGAAGTCTTAGTGTGATATGGAAGAAGTAAAGATGTATCAAAGTAAGGGTGGGCTGGTTTGGGAATAATCTTGTGACCCCTCAGAGCCCCAGTTTGATGTATTACTCCAGCATCACTTAGATGGCAGAATCACTTTATGCACATCTGAAGTCTAGTAACTTCTCAATTCATTTCACCATATATATATATATATATATATATATATATATATATACTCATCTTCTGAAAATTTGAGCCACTCCATTGCTCAAAAATCTTCCTCAGCCCCTCTTACCAACTGAATTAGAGAAATCATAGAATCTTAGAGTTTGAGAAGGTTTTAAGACCTTTTAGCTCACAGTGAAAGGGGTAAAACAACTTCACTCTTTCATTAAAGATCCATCACAATATGGTCCAGGCTATACTCCTTATGATTCTCTGATCCTATCCTTGCACACTTCTTGCCTCCTGGCTTTCACTCACGGCCACCATGCTGAACAACTACAGGGGGCACCATTTATATCACAGCCTATGTGAATGCTGCCTTCAAAAGTTTAGCAATATTCAACTCTTAGGCAGCCATATGGGGTGCTCCTACTTTCATCTGTAACATTCTCTCCACCTGGAATGCCATCTCTCAACCGCATCTCTGCTTTTAAGATGCTAAACATTCTTCAAAGTCCATAAAACCTTTCCCAGTTCCTACAATTGGTTGTAGTCTTTTTCTTTGAACTTTCATTTCATTTGGTCTATGCCTCTTTTATGCATATTCTGTCTTCCAGTATAATGAGTTAGTTATGCATGTCTTATAAGCAATCCTAGATTTTATGTATACTCCCTGAAAATGTAAATAGCATAGGATTCACCTTTCTTTCTACACAGTTCCAAGCTCATTGCCCAAATCAGGATAGGTACTTAAATAACTGTTGACTGGGACTTTTGGTTGGGATGGAAACAGATGATTCAGGAACTAGAAATGTTGGAGTAGTTTAGACTGGAAAGGAATATAGTGATAGATAACGTAGGACTAAATTTTGATAACCTGATGCCCTCAGGCCCACTAGGTTGGAGGGGGTGCTAAGTGGCAGGATGTCACTCTCAGAGTCACACTTCTCCTTATTTCAAAACTTTGCCTAAGGGCTTCCCTGGTGGCGCAGTGGTTGAGAGTCCACCTGCCGATGCAGGGGACACGGGTTCGTGGCCTGGTCCGGGAAGATCCCACATGCCGCGGAGCGGCTGAGCCCGTGAGCCATGGCCGCTGAGCCTGCGCGTCTGGAGCCTGTGCTCTGCCACGGGAGAGGCCACAACAGTGAGAGGCCCGCGTACCGCAAAAAAAAAAAAAAAAAAAAAAAAAAAAAAAATTTTGCCTAAGACCAAACATGTACTTATGGAAAAAGAGAATTTCCTCTTCACCTCTTCCTCCTGCCAGTAGGACACAACCTTCTGAGAAAATGAATTCCCAATTCTACATGACCAATTAAAAGCACAGTTTTGAAACAAAATACAAAGTAAGCCAGCACAATTTAACCTGCTTTATATAATATCAAGAAATGATTTTCCTTTTTCAGTTAACAAAAACCTACTAAAGAGCAAGTTTAAATACAAATGAGAAACACCTGGAGAGGAGATATACTATCTCGGAAGGATCTAAATATGGTTTTCTCTACTATATGGAGCCCATGTTTTTGCCTAGCACATAATAAACATTTTCTTAATTAGTATGCATGCTAAAATATCAATTTTAATAGATGTGTCATGCTCCAGGGAAACCATTATGATATATCAAAGGATGATTAGCCATATAAAATATGATTTGGCATTAACTATATAAAAAGAGACATCTTCAAATTGGTATATACAGATTTCTATCTATATACATAAATCTATCTGAATATTTTTGAAGACTTTAAAATATGCTGTGTTCACGTGGCATTGGTATAGTGTACACTGGTTGATGATTCAAAATATTTTAGTATGTATCTACATATATGAGCATTTATAATCTGAAAAATAAACCTCATGCATTTTAAGACAATTTAAATATGAACAGGGCAGAGGAAAGGGCAACAATATTAAAGAGTACAGAGCTGGGGAATGAATTACATACTAAGGATGTAAAATAAGCCTTCACATACCAAAAATTTTTGAGATTTTTTAAAAATATATGTTGAAAAGGTTAAAAGTACTTGGCTTTCAGCCAAAAAATTCTCAGGGTCATTATCATGAACACGGATCACCCAGAACACCTACATATTTATTTATATTGATTTATTAGAAAAATACTAGAGTCGTTATCATGAGCATAGATTACTATAGCAAATCTTATACATGCACACACACACAAACACTTATTGGAGACTCTCCTATAAGACAAGGAATACATTAAGCCCTGGAAATGCAGTACCAGATGGGATAAGCATGGTCTCAGCCCTGGTAGAACTTAGATTCTAAGAAGAAAGATCAACAGTTACTGTAAACTGGGGTAACTCAGTAATGCCTCCTCAAGCTACTGAGATGCATGCATTTGCTTACTCCTTCACTCTTCGGCTTCCCCATTGGCCTACATTTTGTTTGCCTTTTTAAGATCTTATGTCTGATCTCTACAGTTTGTCTATTTCCTTCTTCACTTTCAGGCTGTCCGCTATCACTCTTGCAATCAGTGTGCCATCCTTTACCAGCGACACTCTTCTCCTTCCCTCTAATGTACAGCTCCTGATCATCTCTAGAAGATTGGATCACCGAGCCAGTGAAAACTGAGACTCAAATAAGGACAAATAAGCTCCAAGTGATGGCTTATTAAGCGTTTTATATCACTGTGGTTTGATGAAATCGTGGCGTTCTTTCTGATGTGATATTTCTATTATCTTATTGACCCAGACAGGCATTTGAGAAGACAGTTTAAGCAAATGTTCTACCCACAAAATTTCCCACCTCTTCTCCCAACCCCTTCTAAAAACATTACAAAAACATTAAAAACCCCACACTTCTGCTTAAAAGAAATATATTTGCTGTCAGAAAAGGTTTCTTTAAGCAGAGTACTTGGAAATGGTATCATAACATATAGACTATGTTTCTCAAAGAGTAGTCCTCAAATCACCTGCATCAGAGTTGCCTGATTTGCTTCTTAAAATTCAGGTTTCCTATGCTCCTCCTCAGACCTAGTGAATCGTATTTATAGAGCCTAAGAACTTGAACTTTTTTAAAGCACCTCGGGAGCCTGTTGAGCATGATAAAGCTTGAAACCACTGATCTGAATAATCAAAGAGTGCTTATTGAAGATGTCAGGCTGAGCTTAAAGACCCAAGTCCTTATTTCACTATCAGCCTGTCACACTTACCAAGTGCCACCCTCTGCAAAGCACTGGATAAAATTAAGTTTAAAAAGTTTTAAAAAAATAACGTTGAAAAGCTGTCGCTGCCCAGGAAGCTTCTATTCTGACCAGGAAGACAAAACACAGACAAATGAAAAAGCTTTAAAATAGACACACGCAGCATTCAGGGGGAGCTGATGGGGGCCCAGCAGCATTCCGCTGTACGGTGGGCAAACGAACATTGAGAGGGGCCGAGTCCAGGCCTGAGCAGAGTACCACTGGAACCCATAAAGGAAGACTTCCAAGACAAGCGTGGGGCAGAACTGAAAAGGAGAGATTTTCAAGCGCGAGCCTCTGAAGAGGTGTAGGGGTTGCCAGAGGGCACTTAAGATCAAGAAGAAAATACGTATCATCATATCTCTTGCTGCCACAGAGAAATGCCCAGATGCAGGGTTAGCAAAACCTTAGACATTGTTTGGGCGAACCTTGAAAATGAGCTTTTACAAATACATATTATCTTTTGAGGCAGACAGAGGAGGTATTGTTATGCCCAGTTTATAGATGAGGAAACTAAGAATCATCTGAGGCCCTTTCCAGAACTGGTCCTTTCCTTCCATCAGAGATTCTCCGCCCAGCCTGACACTGCCCCAGGTAGAAGGGTAATTAGTTCATCACCTGTCCTTCAAAACAGCAAGCCATTCAAAAACATTATGTTTCTCCCTCCCTCCATTTCAAGAAGCCAGGGGGAAGAGGTGTGTGTGTGTTTTTGTGTGTGTGTGCATGCACGCGTGCACACGCCTGTGTGCGCGTGGCCACATGTGAGCATACACGTATGCACACGAGTGTGTGACTAATTTAACTAACCAGTCATTATTTCTTAATAAAGAGTCACTGTACTTTAGCATCTCATGACTGCTCCAGCAGCACTAGCATTTATGACAAATTGTGTTGAAAAATAAAGTCTCTTTGATTTGTGATCAAAATGACCACTCCAAATCGCCATACTGGGTTAACTAGACACATCTTTCCTCTGGCTGTAGTGTCCAATATGATAACCACAGGTAGCTGTTTAAATTTAATTTAAAATTAACATTAAATTAAATTAAACATTTAGTCCCTCAGGTGCACCAGCCACATTTCAAGTGCTCCAAAGCCACATGGGGTTAGTAGCTACCCTGTGGCCAGTGCAGATATAGGACAGTCCCATTGCTGCAGAGTTCCATTGGACACCACTGCTCCAGGGTACCATTCCTTCCGAAAATACAACTACAGATCCCAATACAAACAACAGTTGTTATTTACATCTAGTTCTAAACATATGCCAACAACACTGACCAAACTGTGTTGTTCCCTTCCACTAAGCCTGTCCAAGTGCCTTGAGCAGAAATTCATAGCTTGCTCCTCAGACATCTATTAATCCCTTCTGCTCATCGTACTTCTCTTTTCATGGTGGTTTTCATCCTAGCTTGATAGTTATGTGCACATCATTCCCCCTACAGTGAGCTCCTCCAGACCAGAGGGGTCACTTGAGCACTCTCACAACCCAACTCAATAAGAGTTCCATAAATACAAGGTATATTCTTAATTAAAAGACTACTAAGGGGCTTCCCTGGTGGCGTCGTGGTTGAGAGTCCGCCTGCTGATGCAGGGGACACGGGTTCGTGCCCCGGTCCGGGAAGATCCTACATGCCGCGGAGCGGCTGGGCCCGTGAGCCATGGCCGCTGAGCCTGCGCGTCCGGAGCCTGTGCTCCGCAACGGGAGAGGCCACAACAGTGAGAGGCCCGCGTACCGCAAAAAAAAAAAAAAAAAAGACTACTAGGTAGAGCATAATATTAATGGGACCATCCAGAGAATAAAAATATAGAAATGAAAGGAAGACAGAAAAAGGTCTAAAGCATGGTAAGGTTTTGTAATCATTACCAAGTGGTAACTGCTTAGATGGAAATATTGCTTGTGCTGCATATTTAGAAGGAGAAAAATCAAATTCTTTTAGGAGTAGGTCCGAAAATGTGCTGAGCTGATATCATAAACCAGAGGAGCACTGGGCTACCCGTCAGCTACCCTACGTCAGTGTCATCAGCCAGCACACAGAGACTGGCCCCAACCCCTGTGCAGGGTGACAAAGCCAGTGCTCTCAGTGCCCTACGGGAATTGGACAGCATAGCTTAGGAGAAGCTTTTTCAATAAAGTTTGTATCAGTTTGATTCTTATTCATGCAATTACACTGTCCTCAAAACCTCAAGCCTTGGGATTCAAATGAGAACCCCTTCTCTCACTCTGAGAACTTCCTCTGGACCACTAAAAAAAAAAAGTAAATTTCCTTCCTGTTATCATTTGGATAGTTTCAAATAATCTAACATATGAACAATATCTGATATTTT
Source organism: Monodon monoceros (assembly GCF_005190385.1). Taxonomy (NCBI): domain Eukaryota; kingdom Metazoa; phylum Chordata; class Mammalia; order Artiodactyla; family Monodontidae; genus Monodon; species Monodon monoceros. Next base: position 67,218,934 of record NW_021703771.1, read on the forward strand.
TTAAAAGCCTGTTGGGGCGGGCTTCCCTGGTGGTGCAGTGGTTGAGAATCTGCCTGCCAATGCAGGGGACACAGGTTCAAGCCCTGGTCTGGGAAGATCCCACATGCCGCGGAGCAGCTGAGCCCGTGCGCCACAACCACTGAGCCTGCGCTCTAGAGCCCGCAAACCACAACTACTGAGCACGCCCAGAGCCCGTGCTCTGCAACAAGAGAAGCCACCGCGATGAGAAGCCCGCACACCGCAACGAAGAGTAGCCCCCCCTCGCCGCAACTAGAGAGAGCCCGCGCGCAGCTACGAAGACCCAACGCAGCCAATAAATAAATACATAAATTAATTAATTAAAGGTCTCATTTAAAAAAAGAAAAAACCTGTTGCGGGGGGCAACCCATGTATCAGGGCACACTGGATGTGTCTATGAAGATGGAAAAATTAAAAAGGGAAAGTTATCACATTTGTACTTCACCACTCAGGGTTTTATTTAGTCAACTTTAATTCAGTTTCCAGTTCTTAATTAAGCTTTCAGGACACTTTCCCACAAGCCGTGGAAGCTAAAGATACCTTCAGGGCCACCTTAGGCCAGGGGAAAGGTAACTTCACAGGAAATGAAACCAGGCAAAAGAGCGAGAGCACAAGTGATGACAGTCGGAGAGATCAAGATAAGGGCTAGAGGGGGTGCTAAGGTGGCCTACAGAGGAAGCGAAACTTCAAACCCGTGTAGACGCATCATTTTCCACAAGAAAGTCACCCACTCCTGCCCCTACCTCACCTTCACCCCCATCTTCTTTGCTCATCATTATGGCCTTTCTTCATTTTTAACATTTTAGATTGATAAAAAGCAACCAAAAGCCCCACCCTGCCAAATGCTTGATTAGCCAAATCGCCAACAGCAAGTTGCACCTCCGCACACACCTTTTCTGCCACAACGTCCCCCAAACTTGGTCAACCTGGGGCCCTGAAACACTACCAGGCTCCCAGTATATGAACAAAGGCGCTGGGGAGGTGCTTGGATTTTGCAGTCGCGGTACAGGCGATGGACCAGGATGGCTAAGCCCCCTGTATTAGACTCCGGGCATCACTGCATATCCGTGTGTAACCCTGGGCAAGCTATTTACCTTCTCGGTGCCTCCATTTCCTCATCTGTCAACTAACGACAGTTACCATATGCCATCAAATTTAAGTTGTCCACCAATTCTAAGACATATGCATAGTTTTCATATTTCAACACTTCTGAAGCCAGATGGTGTCTTTCAATTAATTGTAGGGTTTACTGTTCTTTCTTAGAAATACATCAAATGCCATCTTACGAGTGATGGCACCTTAACGTCTATGAAATATTGTAGAACCTATTTCATAGGGGTTTTGGTAAAGATTAAATTTGTTAACATAATGTTAGTATTTAGAATAGTGCTTGGCCCTGAGTAAGATGTGCAATTATTATTAGTTAAACTTATGACTGCGAAAATGGATGTGGTCATAAGATAAAATCCTCCTATTATTAACCATAAAGTGTGTGTTAGAATGATGGTTAATGCAGAGGTGTGGGGAGGGATGGTGAAATACCTAATTAAACTCTGATTTATCCCCAGCCCTTGGCACTGTGCCTGGCACAGAGTAAGTTCTCAATAAGCAACTGCTGGCTAAAGCAACTGAATGTACAACCCAGCCTTATTCATGCCACAAGACTCCTTGCAACAAACAATACATCTAATATCCCTTCATATAAAGGGGAACCAGTAGGTACATGGCTCTTTGATGTTAAATTACATATAACAGATTCCTACTTTTTAAAGGCTGGGAACATTTTTCTAGATCAAGACTTTGGGCAGATTTTCTCCCCCATAATGGCCCCTCTACTTCGACTGTCTGCAAATTTAAATCCTGAACCCCATCTGTCAAGGCCCAATTCAAATTTCATTTCTTCTAAGATTTTTTTCCCATCTTATCCTCCCTCTTTCTATTGCACCCTCACATTCAGCTCAGCCACCATACTCACTTTATTTGGACCTCATTGGACAGAAGAACACTACCTGTGCTAAAATATTATATCAGAATGGGAACTCTGTCTTAATTGTCACTGCCTCCCCTGTAAGGTCTCACACAGAGTCCATCTGCTTATATTTGAATTGGGGCCCCGCCCCACAAAAAAAAAAAAGATACTGAAGTTCGAACCCCAGTACCTTAGAATGTAACCTTATTTGGAAATAGAGTTGTTGCAGATATAATTAGTTAAGATGAGGTGATACTGGAGTACAGTGGGACCCTAATCCAGTATGACTAGTGTTCTTAGGAGAAGATGCCATGTGAAGACACAGAGATACAGAGAGAACAGCATGTGAAGATGGAGACCAATATTGCAGTGATGTATCTACCAGCCAAGGAACCACAAGGACTGTAGGCCTGAACCAGAAGCTAGGAGAGAGGCATGGAATATATTCTTCCTCATGGCCCTCAGAAGGAACCAACCCTGCTGACATTTTGACTTCAGACTTCTAATATCCAGAGCTGTGAGAAAATAAATTTCTGTTATTTTCAGGTACCTAGTTTATGGTACTTTGTCATAGCAGCCCTGGAAAACTAACATCTCTCCTCACTTTGAGGCTGTGACACTGGACTCTCTTTATTGTTGTTGTTCTTCTCTGGCCAGCCTTTTCTAATCTTCTTGGTGGGCTCATTCCCTTGTTTCAAGATTTTAAAAGTTGGGGATTCTCCAGGGTTGGCCCCAAGACTTCTCTTCTTCTCACACTAAATATTCTCCTTCACATCCTTTCATCTACCCCAATTCAATTACCATCTATATGCTGATGGCTCCCAAATTTCTATCTCCAATCTCTCCTCTAGATCCACATGTGCAACTGGCTATTTGACATCTCCACATGGATAGTTCAAAGCCACTTTATACTCAACAAATCCAAAAACTAACATCACCACTCCCTGAAACCGGGCTCCTCTCAGGCCAAGGAATGGCAACTCTGCCCATTCAGGTGCACAGGCCACACACAGGATTCATTCTTGGCTATTTCCTCTCCTTCACTTTCCACATTCAATCCACCAACAAATCCTCTATTTCTCCCCATGGAAACTTCTCAAATCTCCCCACTTTTCCCCATTCTCCACCTCCACCGCTCCACTGCAGTGGATTAATCCAATGTTAACAATCCACTCCCTAGATTACTGCAATAGCCTCTTGACTAGTTCCAGATCCATTCTTGGCACCCTCCAATTTGTTCCCCAGCAGACTGAGTAATATTCACAAAGCAAATTTGACCCTTTCATCTCCATGCTCAAACAACTTCTTTGGCTTTCCATTCCATTCGTCTTAGGATAAAGACCAAAATCCTAAACCAAGGCTCTGCATGGAATGGCCCTACCGACTCTCCCCCTTCACCTCCCTTGCTCTTGAAGGTGCTCCAGCCACAGTAGTGCTCCTTTGATTTTGATGGGACCCATGATCCCGCCCATCACGGGCCAGTGTGCAAGCTGCTCCCTCCACCTGCAGAACCCGCCAACTCCCTTCACTTAGTTAATGTCTTCTCATCAGTCACTCTGGGCTCAACACAACCCTCCTCAGAAGATCTTTCCTGGGCTTCGCCAAAAAGACAAAGCTGCCCCATTCTCCTCTCTCCTCGCACCTTACTCTTCTCCTGAGTAGCACTTAAGCATAGTTTGTAATTATACATTCATATGACTATTGGAATAATATGGATGAGTGTCCCCCACAAGGGCTGAAACCACGACTTTATTGTTCCCACTGTATCTCCAGCTCTTAGAACAGTGTTTGGCATATAAACAGACATTCGATAAATATTTGTTAAGTAACTTAAGGAATAGTAAGCAAACATAATATATGTGTTGAAAGAAGCTACGGTGTTTTAATTGTCTATCATACTGTAATGCAAATTCTTTCTTTATATACAGTACTTTTTAATTTTCCAAAAGCTTCTATTCTAACCCAGTGGATATACAAAAATATTATAGGCAATAGTTTAGTTTAGCTAAACTAGATTTTAAACATATTTCTTCTAATATGGTATTGTTAATACGTATGCTGCCACAAACAATTATTAATTTATGTCACTAAAAATTTCAAATCTAATTAGCTAACTTCTTTCCTACTCTTATTCTAATCGTCCACATATGAGTAAGTGAAAGTTAAGTAACAGTTTCATCTGTGATATGCTCTCAGTTTTGCCACCAATTCTTCCTTCTCCAAGATGATCAAACTTTTTCAAAACTTGATTTGAAAAATAAAATACGCTTAATAGTAGAAAAATAAAGTACTGGTGTTACATCTCCAAAATGAGAGTCACTTACTCATCCCAGCCCTATTAAAACATTTTCCTCAAATTTTCCTGAGTGCATGTCTTGGTGTGGTGCTGAGAAGGCCACAGCAACAGCCAGCAGAAGCCACATGTATGACTTCCCTGTAAAGCTCACCCACAGAAGATGGCAACAGGTATGAGTGCATGTGAACTTCAAATTGACAAATTTCATTCTCATTAACAGTGATGATAAAAGAGAATGTAACACATCTTTTCTAAATGATGGGGAAATGTTAGTATTTCAGATTTTATTTTATTTTATGAGAGTCTTATGTACAACTTGCAATGATATGTGTACCCAACAGCTGCCACAAACCTTGGACATGATTGTACAAAGGGCAACAACGCTAAGCAATATCCCCAAAATAATCGTATCTGTACATCAGATAAACAAATTCTGTCTCTCAAATAGCTTCACACACATTCTCAAAACTATAATATTTTTCCATAATTTTAACAAGAACACTATTAGTACTGAAATGAAACTATCACAATAATCTCTCTCCTCCCTTTTTCAATACTTTCTTCCTTCAACACCCCCCACCCCGACCCTTCTCTTCACCATCCTATTTATTTTTTCTATTAAGCAAACTCAGAGTTAAAACTGCAACAGTACCCAGAGTTTTCATGGATGCAAATTCTGCTTCCTACTAGCTACATCTTCCTGGGCCGTATACCCTACTTGGTCCTCTTATCTTTGAATTCAGTTTTGAATTTAGATTCTACTTTAAAAAAAAAACAACCAAAAAGCCCTATTGAAGCACTAATAGACTAGATGCCCCCTAACTACAGCATTTGGGCATTCTGCATTGGCTTTCAACTCTGCAGGCCTGTGGCTGTCTCAGAATTGTCTCCCCAAGATTCATGCCCATGAGGTCATGCCCAGCTGACCTCTTTGGAACGTGATGCCATGAAGCACAGCTGTAAAAATAGAGCACTCTATAAGAACTTCTTATTCACCAATAAACACAATGTGCTTTCAATTTTAGAGAACTAACATGTTCATATCTTATAAGTACAGGGGAAATAAATGAATGAAAGAGCCTTAACTTACACAAATGTTTTTTCTCCCATGACCAAGCAATGTAAAAACAAACTGACACATACAGGTTTCAATAATTTTGAAAATGAGGATGGCATAAAAGCAATTTAACTGAGAGAGCCTGAAGTCTGAGATTAAATCATTCTCACCATGATTTTTTTTAATATAAATATCTGTTATTAACACATTCATGTGTTTCTTCTTAGTATATAATTCCCTACATATTATTTTACTTTTAAGTCATACAATCTAGATTGTTTTATTTTTTAAAACATATTTTCCACTTTGATTTAAATGTCTTTGTTAACTCCAAGTCACTGATCTGTCCCTTTAATGACATTTTCATTCACTCACACTGGATTTCTTAATTCCAGTGTATTTGCCATTTTTAAAAAAATTTTAGGTCTATAAAAACACAAGCAAAAAGAACTGTCAAAAATTATAAAGACCTTTAAAGTAAGTCAGCTCAACTCTCTTTTTTCATGAGATATGATCTAAATAAAGTAAATAAAAGGAAAACTAGAAAATAATAGTATGAAATGCATTTTGTATGAAATATATAAAATTCCTCTATCTTCTTCCTGATGACAGAGCTTTGATTCCCCCATTTCAGAGCTTCATATTTTAAGACTTGATTATAATTGTGCTTTAAAAATCAAAAAGTGAATCTTACTAGATTCTCTTTGGCGAGGTCAGGGATGTGCTTTGCCAGTGACAGCTCAAATCAGGAACCGTCTACAAATATCTTCTAATTAAATCTAGGTCCACAGTAGTCTTCTCACATACAGGCCTTTTTTTCAAATCACATTGCTCTTAATGAAACACATGTCGTAATGCAGTTTATAGGATGGATAAGTTTATTATTATTCTATTCAAAGACCCACTTTTATAAATTTCCTCTTATTTTCCTTCTACAAATAAACTCTATGTTCAAACCTATTAACCTTTAGGAAATAAAACGCAATATCCATCATCTGTGCAAGAATAGTAACGTTACATGTTTAAATATTGATAATCATATTTAGTTTAAAAAAACATACCCTGACACAGCTCTCACTCCACTCCTTTCACATTTAGTGTGACTATGCTCAAGTAATATTAATAACTTATAAATAAATATATGCCAATTCCACATTGGTCAGTAATGTTAAAGAGCAAAGAATCTTGGTCCTCAGTGGAGGCAGAAATGTCTCAGTTACCTATTCACAGATGAAACCACAGGAGTTAAAAAACACTCTACATATTTTTTATTCTGGGTAAAAACAGAGACCTTTCAAGCACAATTTTTATGTCAAACATAAACTTTTTAAAAATATTTCTACAGTAGGAAATTTAGTTTCATCATATGAAGTTATTCTGTTCATTGTAAAGACACAGTAGTCAAATTTTCTATAAGCCCTGCAAACATTTCCTTTCACACTCATTTCACCTCCAAAGATAAGAGTTATAGACAATTTTGCATACCTGCTACATAAGGTCACAGAGTTACAGCTAAAAAGAAAGTCACAAACATAAGAATAATGTCCCTCCTGTCATCTTCTGCTACTTATTTGTCACTCAGTTATCTTGGTATCTCCAAGAGTCCTGGCTTCTAAAGGTCAGGGCACTCAGAGCTGGCCTTGGTCCAGTGGCTCACAGTGCTACCACTTCCCAGGGAGTTCCAGTACTGTTCCACTCTTGTACCACCCAGGTAACACGTTCCCGTTCTGGATTACCACCACTAACAAACTGAGGACCCACCCCCCCAAGACCCATACCAGAAAGAGAGCTCATTTGGCTATTCCCCAGCTACCAAGAAACAAATTCCCAAATACATCTTAAACTTCAAGACTTTAGGAGCTGGATTATTGTTTGAAATAATTTAAAAAAAAAAAAGTGCCCTTAGAAAAAGAAAAGAAACTTAACCACTAACAGGGAGAAAGACTTTTTTAAATCAGATTTACTAACCTGGATAAGAGTAATTATCAATCCCATCTGTTTCCAGTAATTTATTCATTCATTCACCCATGTATCCAGCAAACGTAAAACAACTACAGTAAGGAAGCAGGAGGGTCAGTCATGAGAAAGAGGTGTCTTGAGGTTTGAATTCAGACTGCCTGTTAAACGCAAGCTCCAAAATACACTAGCTTTGCGACCTTGGACAAGATACTTTATCTCTCTGTCCTTCAGCTTTTTCACCTTTAAAATGAGGAGACTGAAAGCCCCACCTGATAAGAGGATAAAGATTTAAAGATATGGATTAAATTAACACACGTCAAGTGCCTAGAAAAGTGCCTGGCACTAAATAATTTTTATTTTTAGTTATCACTATTAACTAAAAGCTTGATCAGATTCTAAAGTTACAATGATAAATAAGCTCTATTGCCCACTCCCAACTGAAGATGACAATGGAGTGGGGTCATGAACTAACTTTGAACTTGTTTATCCTAATCTGAAAACACTAGAGAAAAAAGGATTTTAAACTTCTTTTGGTAATTTGAGGATTTAATCCTAAATCAGAAACTTCAGTGTCTAATTTAAATGTCTTCCCTACACCTACCAATAGTAGGAGCTTAAAAAGCCATTCACACGAAATAGCAAATGATAAAAAATAAATGCCAGCCATCTCCTAGTTATTAAATCACTTTTCAGTTTTTATCTTACTTTAACTGTCCATAGCCTTTGGTATTGACACTCCCTCCCTCTTTGGGGAAACCCTGGCTCCTACGATATGACTTTCCTGGTTGCCCTCCTGTATCTCTGGTCCACATCTTCATGGCCTGGTCTCAGCTTACATCTCTACCCTATTTTTCATGAGCTCCCAATTATCCTTTAAGCTTCACACACACTAAACTATTTAGGATTCCCCAAACTCCCCCATGCATTCTCAAACCTTCACCACACTGTTCTAGAGACCTACTGACCCTCAGAAAAGCTGCTGAGAGAACGGTTCACCCCTCCCCCAAGGATGGCTTAGGGCTCCTTCCAGGTCTTCTCACCCTCTACTGCCTTCTATTTTTGCACTTATTCCACAATATCCTAGTCCTTGGATTACAAGTCAGTTCCCTCGCTAGACCATGATGGCTTTGAGGGTAGCGATGTAAGCTTTCAATTATTATTTGATAATATATAAGTAACTTAAATAGGTAAATAAGTAGACTTTTTACAATTTCCTCCTTTCCTAGTATGTATTGAGTGCTTATGATAGACCAAGTACTTTACATATATTAACTCATTTAATCCTCAGGACAACCTTTGAGATCCGTTTTAGGAATTACCCCTGTTGTACAGGTGAGGAAAACTGAGGCTAAGAGACATGATGCAACTTTCCCAAAGTCACACAACTAGAAAGTGGCTGAGGCAACGTTCAAACCCAGGCAGCCCAGCTCTGAAACCCACACTCCTGGTCATGCTCTATACTGCCTCTTCTCTAGCCATAAACGTGATTAAGCAACAGAACTGGCTCTCAACAAGGATGATGAAATTTACATCCCTAGAGCATTAAATATAGATTTTTTTTTTTAAAGACCAACTTGTCTCTGGAGGCAAAGGAAAGACCAGATGACCACAGCATGCTCCTTCCACTACTATATACCTTCTCTCATTATTTTACATACTCATCCATACTCTCCAGAAAACGAAGAAACATGTTTTAATATAAATTCTGCCCAATATCTAACACACTGAGTATTATCAATAAATCAATAATTATGAACAACTGCATCACTGATAAGGACAAATATTTATAAGTTAATACTTAAATAAACACGAACTGAAATACAGCTGACACCATAAAGGAAAGAATAAAATAGAGAGGTGATGCTACCTATTACATTTCCCATTATGTTAGCTTCAATCTTCCACACTCTATCAGAACTTTTACTTAGCCCAACCCAACCAAGAGGTTATATTGAACACTTTGGAAAATACTTTTTTTTTAAGGCCATTCATATTCACTTCCAAATAATATTCTAGTTGAGATACTTTATTGGATGGAACCCAGTCTGCTTTTCATTCATTGCACCTCAGAGAGACAGGGAAACTAAGACCCACCATCAAACCAATGCTTTCAGGAATAAAATATCTAAGTTTCCAAGTCCTATACTCAACTTACTCATTTTGTCACAAATATTTATTGAGCACCAAGATCAGCTACATAATTTACAAAGCCCAGTGCAAAGCAGGAACACAAGGCCCCTCGTTCAAAAACTAAGAATTTCCAGGCAACAGAGCATTAAACCAAGCTCAGGGGCCTGTGGGGCTGCACAGGTCACATACCCACCCACGAAGCTAGCCCTCTTGAGCCCCTAGATTCTATGCTGGGCACCATCCTAGGCACTGAAAGTAGAGAAGTGGCCTTTTAATCCACAATCCCCAATTCCAGAAAGGTTCAAAGGCAACATCAAAGATCCTATTAGGCAATGAATGGTCAAAGAGAAATCATGTTTAAGAGCTCAAAGAATCTTTGGATCTCATACTGGTATGTAGCGCCTTAGGGTTAAGTGCTAATAAAAATGATTCAAATTCAAGTGGACTGATCTCTTGCTTCACTGAAGGTCTTCCTTTGTAAATCAATAGGTCAATACGTTTGTTAAAAAACGATTCTCCTTAGATGAAAAAGGAGGGCTACACATGATAGTACAGTAAACAAAGCACCCAGGCTGACGATATTGCTAAATATCATGCTTCTTTCAACATTTTTCAACTTACTAAATGCCTACCGTGCATCTACTATGTGTTTACACTTCTTTGAAAAAAATCAAATACTGTCTCATATTCGCTGAATTCAAACCACTGAACAAAAAGAGGACTCTGAAATTACAGCCCAGAAAGAGGAAACTGCGTCTAAAACATGAGAGATAGTGGCAGCATCTTAGTATCTTCAATGGGCACCTGTGCCCCGGGCAACTGCTCTGGGCAGGGCCCTGCTCTAGGCCTTGAGGAATCAGTGAGGACAAGACAAACTCTGCCCTGGCTTGTGAAATTCACTGGGAAAGGCAGACAGTAGAAAACAAATTTTTTTTAAAATACTTTTTTAAATATTTCAAATTATGATTCCAAGATACAATGGATTGCATTTATTCTAGGATTTTCCTCCAAGAAGCACAAACTTCTCAGCTGAGAAATAAACGATTTATTCCTCTACCCACCCTACTCAGATTTATAGTTTTGTTCACTATCCAGGCACAAAAGTTTCCTGCCACATAAAAAGTAGAATCTACCTCCCATAGTAGATATATTTGTAACTCCTATATGAATCAAGTTATATATGTTTGGACCACAATTACAGATGAGGTGTTGGGTTTGGGTTAACATTATAAAAAGGCAGATTCTATGTACAGTCCCTAAGAATGCCTCACACAGTGGTTTTTACAAAACAGCACGCTAATCTCCTGGTTGTTATGCGATTTAATTAATGTGTCTAAGGATCCTACTTGGCACCCCCAATGAGATGCTGCATAAAAACTGCGGATTATTGCTAATACAGATCTGGAGTAATTGACCCTTATATTAATACTGCTAAATAAATACTTCCATAATACCAGTGCTACAAATGTCCAAGCTCGGTTTAAAAGCAGTTAAATCTTATTATAAAGCAAATAGGCATAATGCAGGGGACCCAACTACATTGTGGCCACAAAGGATTGAAACTAATTTCCACTTTAACAGTTTTCCTTGTTATTTCAGATATTACTCCTGTGTAATTTTATTATGGGGGAGAGATGGGAAAAAAGAATCACATTAAAAAAACACACACACAGAATCTTGCATTAACGTATTGCTTTCCAGCTTTACAACACATTTTCCCTCAAACCATCCCATTTGCCCCTTGAATCCGTTTAACTATTGAGAGCAAACTTTAATGGAGTCCACTCTCTTTGGCATAATATGGAGCAGTCACAACTTCCCCTCTGTTCTTAACTTCTAACTTTATTTCCTTCAGAGGGTCACTGAGAATATCTGTACAAATATTTTTGTGCATCTCACAACCAAATAAGAGTGCTATGAAAACAACTTGAATGAGGCTCACATGGTAAAAAGAGAGGATATTTATGTTATATTCTGTCAAAGGAAAAAGCTATCTGAAAAAGATGTAATGTTTAAGTCTATAGCTCTTATTCCAAGGGTACTCAAATACTCTTTAATTCCCATATTGCATACATCAGCTGAAAGCATCCCAAGGGAAATGACATGGTACTACATCCACATCTAATGATCCTGCGGGAATTTTTTTAAAGGAAAATATTTAGGCAACGATTGTAAAAGCATAGGTCAGTCATTAGCTTTGTGACTCAGTTTGACTTAAAGCATGTTAACAGTGTATATGCCAGTTCAGAATGATTTTCTAGGTTTACTATGAACTACTAAATCATATTTTCATCTATTAAATCCTCTCTGTCAAATCTGTGATGTAAGAAACCTTAGCAGACCTCCCAGGGAACCCTGGCATTTTGAACGTAGAACCAAAGGCACAACCTACCATTACAAAGGCCACTCGTGAGTCGACCAGAGAAGTAATCACAATCATGACCGCCCAGCCGATGTTACTATTACTCTTCTTTACCATGCTCACTAGTCTAGGAAAGAGGCAAGATTCATGTGACTAAATAAGAGATTATTATTGAACAATGATTCTAAAATGTAACTCAAAAGATCATTAATGCAAAGTAAAACACGTGTTATTAAAAAGGCTGGATTTGCTTGGCTTCAATTTTTTAAGCCTATCTATAGCAAAAAAAAAAAAAGTAGAAAAATAGTAAAAAAAAAAGAAAAACAAAAAAAACCTGCATCTATAATTTGAGCATAGTAAATCCAGGGCCACAGTACTGTTCCTAAATTCACAAGATCATAGGCACTTTTTCAAATAAGATTCACGACCTAAATAACAACGATGAAAATCATAAATAGTGCGTTTTCTTGTAATGATTCTGTCCCGAAGAGTATAAGGGCACGACGCTTGTGCTTTGCACTAAACATCCTATCTTTGCTTCCACAACAAAGTAAAAAGGTGACAGAAGTAGGGTGAAACAAGAGGTTGCCTTTAGGGCTTTGTAAAAAGAAAGATGGTACATTCTGTCAAGGCAATGAACAAGTCCGCTCAGGCCCTCTGCAGCCAGCATTATTTAGCACTATCCGCCCCAAGGCTTCTGGTCCAGCGGACCGGGGTTCTCTATGATGCAAGTGCCGCGGTCTCCCCCAAGGCCTGTGACGCCCAATCTCCCGGCCTTTCCAGCACAGCGGAGTCCCCAGGCAGGCTCGGCAGAGGGAGCCTTGGCAAAGTCGGTGCCTTCTCAGAGTGCCCTGCCCCCGGGGGAGCCGGCGGCGCCGCAGTCCCGAAACTAGGTCTGGGCCGGCGCAGCGGGAGCACGAGCACGAGCCCCACTTTCTCCGGGCAGGAAGCGGGGAGGCCGAGAGCATTTCCTGTTGTGCAGCTGAAACCGGCGGAGACGTCACCGCATTCACACTCTCTCGGGTGTCAGCGGCCCGGGGGGCCCAAGTTCAGCCCCTTCCTGGGCGGGCGGCCCGGGCTCCCCGGGACAGCAAGGACCCCGGCGCCGAGGGCCGCGCGGGAGCCGCTTCTCCGCCTGCCCAGGTCAGCCCAGCCCGGCCCGGCCCGGCCTCTCGTCCTCCTGCTTCTTCCGTGGAGTGAGGGGAAAGGCGTGGGTTTCCAGGTGCTCAGAGGAAGCAGTTTCCTGGCGCAAGTTTCTTTTCTTAATTTTTCACGTAATTTCCCCCAAGATGACTTTTTCTCCAGTAGGATTATTTTTAAATAATCAAAAGTGAAAAGCATGTCAGTGTTGTTGCAATTATGTTTTCTCCTCGTTTGCCATCTCCTGTTTGTGGATTCCTTAAGTAACTGTCAGTTGTAAGAGGAAAAAGAACTGTTCTCTCCTGCACAGCTCCAGTGAGGTCAAAGAAGGCAAGAAGACACCCCTTAGACGTTTCTAAAAGCATATTCTGAACGTTTTCATTATTAAACACAACATATAAAGTCCTTTTACGTATTAGGTCCTAAGTTATCATATCTCATCTAATATTTGAAAAACTCAGTCTCTTAAGAATCAGTCTTGTACATATCCACTTTAATGGCACACAAAACTTTTGGCCAGAATGTTTTAAAATGGAAATTACCTATTCATGTAAAAATAATGGTGATTTTTAAAGTTTCCTTTATCCTAAATTTCCAGCCTTCCATTTAGTTACAAACCATAAACCAGATGACAACCACGTGTAATTCCAGAGAAGCAGTGACTTAAGGTTAATAAGGGTTAAAAATGAGACCATAAGGTATTGTACAATCATTTTTAAATAAAAAGTGAATGAGCTTAACAAATTATAGATTCTGTTCTGGTGAATCAATGTTACAGATGTTATACTGTGCCAATATCTTTATCATTTGAACTAAGCAATGTTTCACATCAGGACATGGAATTTAAATATTTAGGGCTTTACCATGGACTTTAGGTGATAATGACATGTCATTGTAGGTTCATTGATTGTAATAAATGTACCACTCTGTGCAAGACTTTAATAGTGGAGGAGGCGTGCTGGGGGGAGGAGGGGAGGAAGGAGGGGGAAGAGGTGGATGGGAGCCAAGGGAGTATATGGACGTCTCTCTTCCACTCAATTTTTTTTTTTTTTTTTTGGTACGCGGGCCTCTCACTGTTATGGCCTCTCCCACTGCGGAGCACAGGCTCCGGATGCGCAGGCTCAGCGGCCATGGCTCACGGGCCCAGCCGCTCCGCGGCATGTGGGATCTTCCCGGACCAGGGCACAAACCCGTGTCCCCTGCATCGGCAGGCGGACTCTCAACCACTGTGCCACCAGGGAAGCCCTATTCCACTCAATTTTTATGTGAACCTAAAACTGCTCTAAAAAAATAAAGTCTATTTTTAAATACATTTAGGCTGCTAAAAGAATCGTGATATTGAAAATGTGCACTGCATTGTAACTTATGGATTCACAAGTAAATGAATCTAAAGACTTACAAATCATCATCTTGATGCTTTCATGCAGTTCATCATCCAGGTCTACCCCTCCATGATAAAGAAGTTACTTTTTTTCATTTTTCGGCTATGCAGCTTGTGGAATCTTAGGTCCCTGAACAAGGATTGAACCCAGGCGCACGGCAGTGAAAGCGCTGAGTCCTAACCACCGGACCACCAGGGAATTCCCAGAAGTTACATTTTTTTAAGTTTACTAAAATTTTCTTTTTTTTTTTTTTTACATTTTAAACATACATGAAAGACTTTACGATTTAGTAAATGTTAGTTGTCCTATCCGGGCATGTACTAAGGGCAATATGGAAGGTAACCTTGGCTTCTACTCAAAGTGATCCAAAGCCCCTGAGAACTTCTGCTGTCCTATTTTCCAAACATCTGAATAACACAATGGTATATTTTATCACCTAATAATATCAAAGTGGCACGGTTTATTAGAATTAACATTTATTTCACATATATTCCCTATCCCCATTTTATCAAGAAATTGGCTCAGAGAACACAGGACTAGCATAGATGTACGGACCTCAGATGGGCTCCTTCCAATCTTTTTGAAAAGGAATAGCAAACCCTTCCTATTTCCATACTCCTAACTCCAAACTAAAACCACCCCTTCTGTATTACATAAGATGTTCTTAGGCTAGCTTGGTAGCCAGCGCCTCTGTGATATGAATGCTGGAAGAGGCCTGGGAAATAATCAAACTGTTATTTACTTAGTTTGAATACAGCAACTTTTAAACAACTTCCCTGGGCTTCCCAAGTTGTATCAAAGGAACCTCCATTGTAAAAGTGTTTCCGAATGTGTTCGATCCTAGGAAATACTGCTGTGGTTGTCTGTCTCCTGGGTGATCTCACATCAACTTTTTTGTGTCTTTTTTCTCCTCATATCAATCATCCTTTTATCCATTAAATCACTGCAGTGATTCTTGTGTTTTTGATTAGAACATATTTTTACTTATTCTTTCAATCATCTGTCAATGGTATATAATTAACACTCCACAAGCTGCAAGTAACTGCCCAAATACTGCCTAAGCTCACTGAAGATGTTATTCGAAGTTCATGCTCTCTGGTTTATACTTAATTGCTGATGATGACTCTTGGAAAGAACAAAAGAAGGACGACTAAAAATCACCCTATTTTATAATCCTAATTACATACTAAAGGAAATCAGTATTACCATAAATTTAGTATAGACTTACATGAAGACCAGTATGACAGCAATAAAATAAATCAACTTGTGAATCAACATATAATTGAAAATATAAACCATAATAATAAAGTATGAATTCTTTAGGTTCCTGGTGCTATTTTCAAATGCATCTCTTTTATATCATGAAAGAGAACAAGTAGACTGTGAGGATAAAAGGATGTTTTGCAGGATAGCATATTTTAGACTTTCTCTTTAGCAACTGCCAGAAAAAAATCTTTTAATGTTCCAATTTTGTGCTTTGAAGTATGAGAGTGAACAAATCTAACTTAATACAATGTATTATCACTTCATTCAGTGAAAAGGATTGAGACTTGAATTCTCCCAAGTTAATTCTTTTAAAACTCATTATTTCATTCAGGATTGGTTTCCCTTAGATGTGTAGTGACGAGATGAGAGTAATAGTGAGTTACTGCAGTAATTGTTTGGGTCTCCATGTTTCTTGAGATCCCAGTTTGCTACAAGAGGTTCCACATTTTCTTAGACTCTGACTAGTCTTTGATGCAACTTGACTGTGAAAGACCGACTTGTCTCACAAGCTGGCATCTCTAAAAATATACAGGCATCCTAAGTTTTTATCCTTCTCTCATAATATCCAATATTGAGTCTTTCTTCTTCTCAAATGGACATCTGCCAGTCATTTGTTGTTTTCCCAGAAAACTGGCTCCCAAGAAACGCAGTAACAAAATCATCAGGACGCTCTTCTTTCTCAGGTCACATCCTATTTCATTACACACTGTAGGACTGCATTGTTCCTCTAGAGCCAGAACTTTCCCAGGTCAGAGCCCGGCTCAAAATGAAATATCTGAAGCATAGTCCAATGGAGAGGACAGCTCACTGAGTGAACAGGAAAGTACAGGAATAAAGGGAGAACCTCTTTTTAAACACACACATACACACACACACACACACACACACACACACACACACACAAATGAATAAACCTTTCCTGAAAAACCTACCTGCCTACATGCTTCACAATCTGGTTCCAGTAAGACCATTTTTCTACTTCCGTATTTCCAAGCCCCATGATTTTTTCTTACAAATCACCCCCCGAATTATAACCTTCTCTTTATTAAGTGGCCTTCAGCACAAATGACTAGTGCCTTGATCTCTTCAAGACTGTATAACCATACAAAGGACAGCACTAAGAGAGTCCAAGAACCTACAGGTGGTTGACTCTCTCTAGACGACAGCAAGAGGAGGAATCATCACCTCATACCCTCAGGCTCTCCGTAAAAGTTAGTGTCTTCTTCAAATGGAAATATATTTATGCAGCACTCAAATGCTTAAGAACACCCTTCCTTTTCCAGCCTCCGTCTACATTTACTATTTCAGAATTGGCCCTCGATAATGTCTAAATAATAGTTTAAGTGCCCCCATGGCCTATCATCAAGCATATTATTGGAACATCAGGGCTCCCACATGAACTAAAGTGAGATCAAAAATTAATGAACTGTACAAATTCTTTTATTACGACACCGTAGGTTTTTTTTGTTTGTTTGTTTGTTTGTTTTTTTGCGGTACGCGGGCCTCTCACTGTTGTGGCCTCTCCCGCTGCGGAGCACAGGCTCCGGACGCGCAGCCTCAGCGGCCATGGCTCACGGGCCCAGCCGCTCCGCGGCATGTGGGATCTTCCCGAACCGGGGCACGAACCCGTGTCCCCTGCATCGGCAGGTGGACTCTCAACCACTGCGCCACCAGGGAAGCCCGACACCGTAGTGTTTTATTCTCTCCTAGTTCCTCACAAAACCCTGTGTACTTCCTCAGAGACTAAAAGTGTGACTAGAGTTAAATCTAAAATAAGCTACTTTCCATAGTGGTTACAAGGATTCCACAGTCAGAGTGCCCACTCAGAAAATGATAACCTTTGTTTCAGTAACATATAGTTATTAACTTTCAGTTATTGTCTGATACATCACTTCTACATACAGTGCCACTTGTTCTATGAAATATGCCCCCATCTAGGTACCCACCTTCTTTCCTATTCATTATGTGGATTAATAAGCAATCTGTGCAGGCAAATTAAAAGAAGAGAGTTTTCTCATGGACACTAAAGACAAGCTAGATCTAAATTAAGAATATTTCTCAAAACTGTGATTAAGATGCAACAAAACCCACGCAGGTACTGTCTAGATAATATTCTCAAAAGTAATACACCTGGGGCTTCCCTGCTGGCGCAGTGGTTGAGAGTCCGCCTGCCGATGCAGGGGACACGGGTTCGTGCCCTGGTCCGGGAAGATCCCACACGCCGCGGAGCGGCTAGGCCCGTGAGCCATGGCCGCTGAGGCTGTGCGTCCAGAGCCTGTGCTCCGCAGCGGGAGAGCCCACAACAGTGAGAGGCCTGCGTACCGCCAAAAAAATAAAAATAAAAAAAAAAGTAATACACCTGCATGGACGTACCTCCCAACATTCTATATCTGCACTTTTAATTAACAGAAAACATAAATTGAAGAAAAGGTTAATTTATATTAAAGTGGTAACCATTTGAGCTAAACTTAGTATCAGTATGGCATGTCATTTCTATGGCCAAAAAGTGGGAAGTAGAAAAGGTTCGAATAACTGGCACAGGTTTGAATAACTGGTACAGGTGTGAATAACAGCATGTCCACCAGCAATATATTTGCTTTATTTTTATGATTAAAGTCATTATACTCGAGATTTCTGGGCTCCTGGGACAAAGACTGCAATAATAATATGCTAATTCAAAGCCAATATGTCTCCTATGCAAAATACACATACTTCAAACTATTTATAAATGCAGTAGGCTTTTCTGCATAGAAGTTTTCACATACATGTGTTTCATCTGTTTCATTTAACTGTGTTTGTATGGAACTGCCCAAATCGGGAACCAAACTCTCCATGTGTTACAGTACGTATGCCCACCATTACTTATCATTTTAGGTACAAACTCTTCAGGCTGAAATACAAGCCCTTAGACAACATACCCCAACCTTTCTAACTTTTTCACCAACATTCACTTAATATGCATTTTGTGCTGCCCTCAAATCAGACGCTTCTCTGAAAACACTCTTGGCACGTTCCCAGGTTGGTGCCTGTCAACATCAAGGCCTATCTAAAGCGTCTCCTCCCAGGTAGCCTCTCTGGATATCCCCAGCCAAGGGTGATTTTGCACCTTAGTACTTCATACATGCCTCCCTTGTGGTACTTAACCTGCTTCTTTTAATTATGGCTTCCTTTGCATAGTTCTTTCCCTCAATATAGTAAATTGTAAAAGTTTTGATGACGACACACAGGGGCAGAAGAAAGCTTCTGGCAGTGAGGATTATGTTCACTATCTTGATTGTAGTGATAGTCTCACAGGTGTAAACAGTTTGAAACCGTGCCCCATAGGGTTAAGAGAAACTGGTGATTGCCAGAAATTGTTGAGCTTGTCTTAAAGAACAGCAGGTAAGGGAACCGCTTGTTAAAAACCCCTCTGCTTATAACCTGCCTTCACTGACCAAGCTCGCCTTAATTATTATTTAAGTTTATTTTATTTAAAAAAAGTTTTGATGATGAGAATAGTGAAACACTCTTCTTTATATTTTATCCTCTATTTATACTTTATTTCATATTCCCATATATCTTACATGTACCAGGATCTCCAAAATAATATATGTTAAAATAGGTTTGTATTATATTATTAGACATTCCTGCTCTGTTCCAGTTGTAAGTCTCAGCAAACATGTCTAGGCCTTTTCTGTAAAATGTTTCTAAGCCAGTTGGCAAGAGGATATATTCTGAAGAGTAACTGAAGATAAGTAATTCTTTTTGAGGATTCATTAAAAAAAATAATAGCCTGGAGTAAATTTCAGAAATGAATAGCCTGATCCCTAAAGAAATTAATAAAATAAAAATGAAAACTACATAATAAGAGGTCTAGTTGAAGGAGTTAGGGATATTTAGCCTGGAGAAAAGAATACTTACGGTGAACATGATCGCTATCTTTAAATAATGGTAAGATTGTCATGCAAGTTGATGAGCAAACTTGCTCTGGATAGCGGCAGAGGGCTCAACTGCTGATAAATTGAAGTGTCCAAGAGTGGAAAAGGCCTCCCTAAGAAAGGAAGAGGTGTGTAAGCGGAGACCAAATGCAGGCAGTCCTTGGTGATTTGTCCTGAGTGATTTCTACTCGCTCAGTTGGGGATTAAATGATGGTTTTCTCTAATCCTGAAATTCTATGAAAGACTTCACATTGCAAAGTGTCCTGTCACCACTTGGCAAATCAATACATCAGATCCTACCCTTAAGGAAATTAACCAGCATAATTCAAATTAGGCACTTTAAGGGATGCCCTAAATAAGTCATCACTGCAGTACCACACATTGTATCAGAGTGACAGGAAGAGGTAAAATTTCCCACAAAACACTAAACTGATACTGAAGATGCAGCCTGTTCAAAACCAAGATCTGACCTGTCTGGAAAAAAGCACAAGGAGAGGTTCCATTGAATAAGGACGGAGGCCATTTGCATATTCCAAAAGAGTCTGAAAATCTCATTTCCCCATGCCTACCCCTCTCATTGCCTCATTTTTCAGAAATACTTACATGTCAGACATAAGAACAGTAGTCTGATTTACACAATTTTGTGGCATATTATAAAAATTTTTTATGAAACTTAAACCAAAACCAGTTGGCTTAAAGGAGATGACAAATGTTAAATATACTGTTAGACACTGACTGCTTTTACAGCTATAAGAAAGGTTACAATAATCACAGCAAGCTTCAAAGCCAGGAAAACTTTGTTATTAATTTCAAAATGTCTTCTATTTGCTTCTCATTGTTCCCATTCTATATAACCCAAAAGAATATAGGAAAAGAAAGACAAATTATCAGGACAATGTCTTCACAATATAAGTTCCTGAGATTATTAGCTAGAATGTAAAATTTTTTCCAGATCAGCTATTAATACCCATCATACCTATTTTCAGACACTATTAGGTTTAACATTAGTAAATTCTCACCAAACATGGACAAAAGTCAACTGATGACAGAACGAATTTGGAGTTTATCCATTTAGAAATCTAATCTCCACACAGCATCCCATTATTTGCTATATTCTACACTGTCAGGTGATTTATTTTTAAAGGTCATTTTGAATATTCTCAGCCACTTGGCCCATTTTAAAAGCTACACTTGATTAAATGTGGGCAACAAGTTCATCGTAAATATTACTGAGGTCATCTGAAGAAGTAAACAGATTATAAATTCAAAAACAAATGTCTTTGGATTCCTTTTCTTTTGCTTCACATGGGTATAACTATCTCGAAATTTTTACACATGTGCATTAGTGACCTACGCAAAATTTAGATGCATCGGGGATATTACACCAAGCTATGGAGCCACTGACCATGATCTTTCTGAAAACAATTACATATGCCTGTAATAAACTGCATCAATAGCAGTCAATTATCTCAAGAACACTCTACTAACCCTTGTCACAAATGTATTGCTGTGCATCAGATTTTTTTTCAACAATTGAATTATTCTCAAAACTTAGTGTTGCTTCACATCCTAAAAATAGTTCCAGTTCTCTCCTGTTACCCTGCTCTGTTCCCAGGAGGCAGGGCAGTGCTATAAACAATGCTTCATTTTTTACAGATGAAGAAACAGTGAAATATAACAGAGGTACAGTCACTTGGCCTGAATCATTCTGAAAATCAATAATGAGGCAAGCAATAAACTAGTGGGGATCAGGGTTTCCCATCAGCCATTCTGGTGTCCTCTGCACCCCTGGCGTGGGCTCTAATGAGCACACCCTCTCGATGCGGGCACAAAAGATATTTGAAATCCCCATTTTACCCCCCAAAATCTCTATTTCTCCCAAAGAAAATTAATTCAATGTTTCTAACCCTGGATTTTCCCCTTGCTTAGAGAAATGGGGATTATTCAAAATGTAAGCATCAGGAGAAAAAAGAAAAATATAGTTTGATAATTGTTCCTTGGATAATGAGAAGCTGAACTTCCCATGACCTGTCCATAAAGTCTCAGGGCCAGCCATCAGGATTGTCCCATGGGCCACTATTGAGTTGCAACGCCAGATTTCATCACTAGCTTCAAATGAGAGGAAAAGATTCACCCCCAGCCTTTGCTTCTTCATTTTTCTTTGCCTCCATAGGGCAAGCGTCTTCAAAGGAGGAAAGGAATATATACAGTACTCTCTCTTTTCTGCTAATTCATCCAAGCAGGCCCACCAAGAAACAACTCTTCCTCACACCCCACCCTCCTGAGCAATGACCATCCTCACACTGCTTTCCTTTTCAGAGCACCCTGAACAAAAGACATCCAAAGAAAACTGTCCTGAACAGAAGAATCCCAGTTCAACTCTAAACTTCTCTGTCCAACTGTAGGAAAAAATTATCTCAAGATGACTCCATCTGTGCCCTGGCTATAAAAACAAAACGGGAAGTGCAGAGCCCAAGGAGGCGCTGACTATGGCTTCAAGAAGTGTCTGTGATCGCAGCGTGGATCGGTGAGGCAGCTGTTTCCTGGAGAACTTCTTTACAAAACCGAAGAAGCAGTTAAGGGTGAGCAGACTGATGGACTGGGTGTGTGGGAGAGCAGGACTTCATGCCCTGTGTGGTTCTGATGACCCCTTCTCTTACACTGGGTCAAATGTCTTTTCTCACCATGTAGACAGTAAGCTTCTTGAGAATTATGACTTTAAGCATTCACCAAATATCTATTGTGTGCCTACTGCATACCACGCACTGTGTTTACCATAATTTGTAAAAGTGTAAACCATCCTAACCCACTAGAAATTTTATAACAAAAATTATCAGTTAAAAAATGAAAAATTCATTTAAATAAGATTAAAAATATACATTCCAAATATAATTTGTGGTAATCTCTTCACTTTAACAAGCTTAGCAATGCATTTTACAATAATATGTGTCATTTGTAAACCATCTTTTTTTCCTCCCCATAAAAAAACAGCCAGGACCTGATTCTACAGGTATGAAGAGTGGAAATGCTGAACCATAAAGAGGAACTTTTTTAAAAAAATTAATGCTATGGGGAATTCCCTGGCAGTCCAGTGGTTAGGACTCCGTGCTCTCACTGCTGAGGGCCCAGGTTCAGTTCCTGATAGGGGAACTAAGATCCCACAAGCTGTGCGGCACAGCCAAAATACAAAAAACCAGAAAAACTAATGCTATAATATTTAGTCATATAAAAACAGTACCTCTTCAAAAACTACCTTACTAAGAAAAAAAAATATATATATATATAATAAATGGGATATTTTCATTATTGATTTAGTAAGATTTTGCAATGCTTCTATAACTGTTATTTGGGTTGAGAGACCCAATTAAAAAGTAGAAATTCCTAAAAACACTAGAAAGTAGTACAGTGGCTGAATATGCCATAAAAAGTTTCTAAATTAATCCACTAGAATGTAAATGCCATGAGGACAGGGAATTTTTTTTTTCACTATTTTGTTCACTGATGAATCCCCAGTGTCTAGAATAGCACTTTTTCCTGAGTAGGTGCTTAATAAGTTTTTGTTGAATTAATAACTTTGTTTAAAAGTCAGCAGTCCCATATATACACTGCCAAATGTAAAATCGATAGCTAGTGGGAAGCAGCCGCATAGCACAGGGAGATCAGCTGGTGCTTTGTGACCACCTAGAGGGGTGGGATAGGGAGGGTGGGAGGGAGACGCAAGAGGGAGGAGATATGGGGACATATGTATATGTATAGCTGATCCACTTTGTTATAAAGTAGAAGCTAACACACCATTGTAAAGCAATTATACTCCAATAAAGATGTTTAAAAAAACAAACAATAAAAGTCAGCAGTCCCATGAACAGTTTAGCTGGTCTCCTAAGAAAGCCCAAGGCCCCAGGGGTAAATACTGATTCTCTGGCTCTTGCAATTTACGTAGAAGTTCAAGTTGGGTAATTCCAGCCTCAAAGCCTATTTTTAGACCAAAAACTCCAGAAGGATGATCCACAGAGAACCAGAGAATTTAGTTCACTTCACTAGTGTAGCACTGGCTGAGCTAAAGGAAAAACACCCCGAACTTTAATTGCTATTTGCATTTGTTAACTATTGAAAAACAAGTGCCTTCTGACTTCATTTCTTAAACCATTTCAATCAAATATAAGTCTTTTATTGCCATTTCTTTTGATCTCACCTTTTCTTAATAATAATCATAGCTACCAGGTATCAAATGTTTACTGTGTGCTCATTGAGATTGGTATACACATTCTCATAAAAATTTCACAATGGCCCTTAAACAGATATTATCATCCTCATTTTGTAACCTCGGAAAGGTAACCGACCTTCATAAATTCCCCCAGCTGGTCATGGAGCTGGAATTCACCCAGTTCTGTGTGACTTCAAACCAGGCTCTTAACCACTAGGGCTACCTGCGTTTCCCACTGGCAGATGTGCATAAACTGTTGTGGAGAACATTGTGCTAAGGGATAAAATCGTTGACGATTTTTTAAATTTTTGAAATAATTTTGATGTGTAAACAATTGCTTATGCTGCATGGAATGGTGAAAAGACCAAACGTTTCTGGAACTAAATGGCCCTGAGTTCAAATCCTGCTTCACCACCAACTATCAGAGTGTCCTTGCAAAAACCACTTAACTTTTCTGAGTCTCCCTTTCTTTAAGTGTAACCATGAATATGGCAACAAATCTTCTCGGGTTTGTTACTGGAGAGTGCCTGGTCTGAAGCCTGCACAGACTAAGTGCTCTTCAAGCCTAAATTCCTTTCCTTCTAACGGATTTGCTAAATTGGCACTGTGGTGATTTTTTTAAGTGTTTAGTTCATCCTTGTAATACCATAATTACAGAATATAATGACACTGCATTCTCTATAACTACAAAGTAGAATTTATAAACTGATAAAATATGAGTTGGAAGAGGCTTTAGAGGCCATCTGTTACCCTCCTTTCCATTTCCAAGTCAAGTCCAGAGAGTTTAAAACGACCTGTTTCCAAGTTTTGACGGAAAGTTAATTGCAAAGACACAACTAGACCTTACGTCCTCCGCCCCCCACTCCCACTATACCCCCCCATTTTTGCCTCACATTACACAGGCATGGCAACGCATGTCACTGTCAGACAATTAAGCAGTATAAAATAACCTCAGTTTAATTGCATCCAATTAACAAGCCCAATTAGTGTTTCATATGTACACTATTAAACTAGTTGTCTGGCTTCCAAAAGAAATAAAACATGTTTCAAATGAATGTAGCATTTTAGTGAACAAAGCTCCTTCCAATTTAAATTACCTTTCCTATAATCTTCTTTTTATGGAATTAGACCTAATCTCCATTTTAAAAGAAATACTTCCTGCGACTATGAGGATGAGAATTACTGTGCTGTATTTTACGTATCAAAATTTTCTTTCTCACTGAATACATATGCTTTTCTAAGATTAGTATATGTGTGTGTTCATGTGCACACACGTGCCCATACACATATGCATGCCTACAGATCCCCAAGCAAATACAAATGAGGGTGTGTCTACATTTACCTACTGCCTAGTTTCAAAAATCCCATCTATTTGTTAAGCTTCTGAAATTAAGTGAATCTGCCACAATGCAAATAATAAGAGCTTCAGTGAGCTCCTGCTTTCTTTTTCAGAGAAAACGAAACCACCAAATAAATCTTTGTCCAGAAAACACTGCTTTTCAAATACACCGCAGTAGGCTATCTGTCCAGTATTGTCGTGCGTTAGGTACAATTGGGTATCAAATAAAAAGCAGCATTCTAATGAACCATGAAATGAATCATCGATTCATTTCTTAAATATTTATACCTAAAAACACAAATACCTTGTAATTCTAAGTATAACCATTTTTATAAGTTGGTGTTTGATGGTCAACTTTCACTATTACTTATGAGTGTTTTCTGGAGTAAAAAGTTTTGTAGCACTGTACTTGTAATGCAAGCACTGTACTTAAAATGTAGTGCAGAGTGACAATCTGCCATATCTATTTGGCCATGTTTATCAAAATATTTTAATCACTCTTGTTACTATTTTATAAGGTGCTTTAAATATGTCCATTAACAGGATGAAAGAATTCCTGTTGCTAGGCAGTAGTATCAATCTACTACCAAGTAGAAGTAAGAGAGTAGTTACTTCTCCTTTGGGCGTTACAGGAATTTTACTGCCTCTTAGCTACCAAGATATCCAACTCACATACCCTTTTTAAAAATTATTTACTTATTTATTTGGCTGCGCCGGGTCCTAGTTGCAGTATCCCCTATACCCTTATAATCTTTCTAAAACATACATATTATAGCATCACTCTTCTGCTCAAAAACCTTAAGTGAAATCCAGCTTTCTTAGGAGGGCTATACAGCCTCACAGGATCTGGAACCAATATGCCCTCCCAGGCTCACCTTGTTCTTTCCCTCCCGTAACTTTAACTATTCCCCACGACTCCAGATCAAATTATGCTGGGGCCCTCCCTTCCCTTTTTTTTTTTTGCGGTACGTGGGCCTCTCACTGTTGTGGCCTCTCCCGTTGCAGAGCACAGGCTCCGGACGCGCAGGCTCAGCGGCCATGGCTCTATGGGCCCAGCCGCTCTGAGGCATGTGGGATCTTCCCGGACCGGGGCACGAACCCGTGTCCCCTGCATCGGCAGGTGGACTCTCAACCACTGCGCCACCAGGGAAGCCCCTCTCCCTTCCCTTTTTGCTCACTGAAATTCTACTCAACTTTCAAAGGCCCCCAATCAAAAAAATCACATCTTCCCATAAAGACTTTCTAATCTTTCTTGTTGGAAAAAAATATGCCTTCATTTATACACTGCTTTCACTTGTTTTGGGGGTTTTTTTTGTTTGTTTTTTTGCTGTAGCTATATGATTCCATTTATTTAACATTATTAATGTGAAGAAATTACAGAGATGGAGAACAAATTAATTATTGTCTAGATTTAGGGATGGTGGGGAGAAAGGAGATAGGTATGATCTATATCCATACCTCCTCAAGGCAGCACAAGGAACATCTTTTAGTTCTGTTTCTTGATTGCAGGGTAGTTACATGAATCTATACCTGTGGTAACAAGACATAGGAGTATACACATGCCATATAACAATATCAATTTCTTTGCTTTGGTATAATACTCTCATTCTAGAAGGCAGCCACTGGGAAAAAAACCAAGTGAAGAGTACATAGGACCTGTCTGTAGTACTTTTATAACTTTCTGTGACTCTGTAATTAGTTCAAATAAAATCACTAGTAAGTTTTAATAAAGTTTACTTAGAAGCCATATGCCTTCTCTAGACTGTAAAATTCTTGCGGTCAGGGATCTTTGTCCTTTTGTTCTCTCAGTTACTCATTCTGACGCCCAGTATGACTCCACAGCTCAGGCTTGGGATTTCTACATACCCTTTCTGCCACCTAAATAGCATTTTCTACACTATATAAATTTTAAAATAGGGAGAAAATAGTTAAATGATACAGCTGACAAAATGGAATATTAGTCCAAGGCTGCATAAAGGAATGCTGTATTTCAAGAACCTCTTTTTTTCTATTCTTTGCCTTCATACTCTTTTGTATGTATTACACTGATTCCTCATCATATGGAAAGTAAAAAAATCACATCCAAATTTCTCTAAACTTTCTGATATTTGCAAACATGTAGACAAATTATCTGGGGAATTGACTGTTTTAGTAGCTGTTTAGAATCATACGGATCCAGCTCATGCAGGGCTCTAAAGATTAATCGGTTACTTCACACAGTGACCTTGTAGAGACTTTTGAATTTGCAGTTATTCATTAACTGAATCAATGATGCTGGCCAATTTGGTTAACTGGAGCCCCAAATAATTACTTTTTAAAACAAATTATTTATTCCTAAAAAAAATTATCTGTAAATAATTATACAACTAAACCCCTCAAACTAATGTCAGCACATAAAATCATAACAAATTTCCAGGGAGGTCATTTATGTGGAAGCATTGTGAAAAGACACATGCTATACATAAGCCTCCTCCAGCTTCTAGGCCCTGCCCCCCAAATTCCCTCTCCAATGATCAGTCTCTAACATGGCTAAGAGTAGGGTCATCACCTGCCCTGATGTGCCAAGGACAGTCTCCATTTATGCCAAGTTAGATAATGATTCATGTGGTCAACATGCCCACATGCTGTGGCCTCACCTTGCATTACCTCTCTTGTTATGTGCCCTCCAGCCCCACTGGCTTGCTTTCAACTCCTCAGAACACTGTATATCCCCCAACCTCAGCGCATTTGCATCGTTTCTTCTTTGTACAATATGCTCCCTCTCCCCACCTACCTTTTTCTTCTCTTATTTATCCTGCAGTCTCAGCCCAAACATCACCTCCTCAGAGAGACCTCTTCCTCACTCCCAGACAGAGGTGGTAGACCCCTTGTTATACACTCCTTTACATTTCTTCCATAGTACTTATAACAAACCTCATGATTACTATCTGTCAGCCCCACTAGACTACAAGCTCTTTTTCTGGTCTGGGTCATCATTATACCTTTGGTGTCTAGCACAAGGCCTGACCCATAGTAAATACTGGTTGAATGAATGGACGAATAAATTGCATTGATCAAGACAACGAGGGCACCTGTCATAATACTCTGAAGAAAGGGCTAAGATTAGAAGTGACAAGTCAAAAATGCTGGACATCCCTGAGTACTTCCTGACCTTACATCCAGCCACCTTGTGACCGAAGGGGTAGGTCAAACCCCACCTGCTTTCTGCCCAGAATTGTCTTAAGGCACACAAACATCATTTCCATCGTTTCTCTCCAAAGCACTTTCTTCAAATATGTCAAATGGTCAGACTCCAAATTTGTAACTGTTAGGAAATCTAACATTATGGACACTTGTGGGATAGATCACACATCACAGTTAATACCCCACATGATGGGTAATGGGAGTATATGTTAAGATTAGCAGCGCATTATTTGGCCCAGGACAATAGTGACACAAAATATCAAGCAGTTCTGATTCTATTCGAAATGCAGTGTTTAAGACGGTATAGTCCTATATCTAACTTCATGCTAGTAGCCATGATCCACCTCAGAGAAACCAAAGATTGCACAGACCAAGTAAGCTGTGTCTTCTCCTTGTATATAAAGACCTGGGTGTTGCTTCACAGGAATAGACAAAACGCTGAAATATTTTTTCCAAATTATTTAGAGCCATCTCATAGCTACAAATACTGATTTATAACCTCCTTTTTGTTAGAGTTGCCATAAATAGCATATAGAAAGCAATGCTTTTGATTGTGATCAAATATCAGGAACAAACATAAAATTACATCACTTACAAAATTTGCTTCAAATAAGCACAATCTTGTTTTCATAAAGTTTTCCCATTTTCCCTCCATCTTCTGTGTTCACCCACAACTTCAAACTTTGAGAATACTCACTGGAACATTCACTATAGTTTTACTCAAAATTAATGAAGGCTCTGCCCCTGTGGTTACAGCAAAGCCATACACATGGTCTGAAGTTCCTTATGAAATCTGAAGTCCACTGAGTTGAGTTAGAAAACTGCCTCTGCTCCTTTTTATAATATCACTTAAAAAGGTGCAATACTTACCTACCAAGTTTTAGCCAAAATATGGATTCACAATGAATTCATATATAAATACATTAACCAGAAGCATATCACTGTAATTGTCAGGTGGAGATTTAAATTGCAAACCATTTCTCCACCTACAGGTCTACTGCATAGACCTACAGAGAGTTCCGTTGATGTTGACTATGAACCAAACATGAAAACAGTGTTTATTTGTGATAGACATAGGTGATTAGTTTGATGCACCACCGTCTACACAGTTGATCTTAGCCACGTTCCCCTTATTATAATAATTACCACATCAGGTATTAAATTATTCCCTGTCTTAATGGATTACACTTTCCACGCCAAATAACATTTTCTATAAGTCTTTAAAGCTACTTTCCGTATGTTGAAGCTTTCTGATTAATTTCAGCTAATTATTGATAACTCAAAAATCTAAAACCAACACAGATAGAGTACATGTTATTTGTTGTTGCTACTTGTTGAAATAAGTCCTGCTTCAAAAAACAAAATTGGTAAATTCTTAAAGATTCTTCATTTTAGACTGAATCAGCGTAAAAGATTCAGCCTAATTTTTTGAACAGTGACAAAGGGCCAAAAGCTCAAGCAGACACATGTACCATTATTCCACAAGGAACACCTGCATACACGTCGTCTCTGTTTTGGTTTCATAGTAACAAGAACATTTGTAAACACATCTCATGTAAACGGAGCCTGATCAATCAAAAGATTCTTCCGGCTAATCTTTCAATGTAGTCAAATAGCATGATTTCATTATGTGATAATATATACATAGTAAAGTCACTTTTACATTCCATGTTTAAGAGAAATATAGACATGTTTTATCTATTCTAATGGTATTTTTCCAAAGACCTCCACAAGGATCTAACCAGTTAAAAATCACTTATATCTTAATTTGTAATATCATTAATATATTACCATTCTCAACATTGTCCCCAAATCAATTTCACATCAGTTTAATCATAAATACCCTTACATAAATAAAAGCAGTCTCTAATAAAGCCAACCACATAAAATACAATCACCATCACAGAAATATAGTCGCCAACAAGCAGATTTTGTTTTATACCTGACCTATGTTCAAAGCAAGAAACTCAGACAATTTTCAAAAGATTCACCATTGTAATATAACATTTTTCTGTATATAAGAAATATACTGCATTTCAAACCTAGTGGTCAAAAGGATTATGACACTTGAAGCACACTATCATTAAGGCGATGTTGGTGAATCCCATTCACCTCAAAATGAAAATGCACAGTTTTCATCTGGTACCATGACTTCTTGGTGTTCCACAGGAATTTTGTCTGAATAATGAAAATGATATGCATTTTACTCACGTGGAGGGCATTTCTGTCTTGATAAACTATTTGGCCTATATCCTAAAAATCAAAACCAATCTACTCATTACACAATCTTCTTGGTTAAAATTTTGCTTTGGCACTCTTATAAGGTGAAAAAGCACAGGACATTTGCAAATTCTGATATATATATATGTGATATGAATATAATATATATAATATATACTACACATAATATATATGCAAATATTTTTTAAAACTTGATTTCCTCAAGGACAAATATCACCAAATATTACTATATCACTAGAGGAAATGTTTCTAATAAACTTAAACTGCCTTCTTCTAGGAGGACAGATCATTGCAAATTTAATTAAAATGTATCTTATTAATATTTCAAGTAATTTCTGGGCTTGATTATGCACTACAGAAGAAACAACTGTACTGAAGAGAAAAATCAATAGCCCTTGACTAGGGCTCTGAGCATGCTAGAAAAACACAGTTCTCTTGTGACTTACCCAGGTCTAGCCTTTGGGGATGGGGGAGGGTACCAATATTAATTTGGAAGTAGACTGAATTATTTTTAAAATGGCAAAAAAAGGAAGAAGAAAAATCAGTTCAAATTTTCCACTATAATGAAAGTACCGGAAACGAGCCTTTTTATGTTCATTTTAGGCCTAAGTAACTGTGCAGAGAGTAAGGCTTTTGCAATGTCAGTTGCACACTCCGCTTCCTGTGCGAATTCTAAACCATTACAGGTGTCCTAAACCCTCCAGCGAAACCTATCTGTTATCAGGGGAATCCTCCGGTCCCCTCAAAGCCATCCCCACTGCCCCCAACCCCGCACGTATTATTGCCCATCTCCTCCGAGTGCCTTTATTAAGGACCCTCTCTCTTCTCTGCACTCCCGAGGTTAAAGTACCCACTTTTCTTCGGCGTAGCATGTAAAAGCTTTCCTATTAGAGAGGACTAGTTCCTGCAGTCCTTTTTACTTAGATGCTTTCAAGTCAGACAAGAGAAGAGCCACTTGAAGAAAACCCTCCTTCCCCCCTCCTTTTCCCCCACTGGAGCCACGTCCCTGAAGGACAACACCGAGGGACACTTCCTGACCTTCTATCCCCTCACCCAGTTTGGGCTTGGAGGGCTGGGGTCGCATTTTCTCGTGTCCCCTGCTGCACTGGATGTGTTATGTAAGAGGGACAGGACACGGGAGGCACATGCGTAAAAAGCGCACCGATCTGTGATAACAGCTGGGCTGGCAGAGCAGATCTGGAGTCTCCCCCACCAAATACGACAGACACCACACACACATCACCACCCCCATCCCCACCCCCACCCCCCGCCCAGCAGTGTTTTCCTGTCTCACCCCTACCAGTACCAGACGCTCAGAATGGAAAGGCGGGGGGAGGGGTGAAGGGAGGTGAGAGAGGAGGAGGAGCAGCGGCAGCACATCTGCTTTGATAGCAGCCGGCAGAGCCGCCGCGGCAGAGAGCCCCTCGTTAACCCCCTTCCTGTGGCTGCACCACGTCATGGAACATTCCCGGAACGGGCCAACGTTCCACCCACTTCAGGGAACAGACATAAAGGCGCAGACCCAGCTCCCCACAGTGCACAGCCCAAACACACATGTCCCTTCCCGGTCCCCGGGTAGACGCACAGAGGAACACGCATGCAAACCGCCCCCACCCGTCTCCGCGCGCCCCCGGGCAGCCCGCCGCGCGGGGAACCGTTCTGCGGCCGGTGCACCCGCAAGCCGAGGGCGCCTCCGCCTGAACCTTCCATCGAGTCAGTCCCCTCCTTCCTCGCTTCCTTCCTTCTCTCGTTCCTTCCTTCCTTCCTCGCTCGCGAGGAGAAAGGAGTCGCCGAAATGCCAACAGCCGGCTCCTGCGCTGCGCACGCTGGGCCGCAGGCCGGCGGCCCGGCCCTCGCGCCGCCCGGCCGCCCGCCCCCGGCCAGCGCCGCGCGGCCCTCTCCCCCGCTACCTGAAGACTGGCGGCCGGCGGCCGCGGCAGCCGCAGCGGTGGCCCGGCGGTGCACGCCGGTGCACGTCCCTCATTAGTAACCAGGCACATTCCTGCCTCCAGCGCTCCCGCGCCGCCCCCCTCCTCCCCCCACCCAGAACCTTACGCAAAGCAGCGTCCCCTCATCTGCATAGCTCCTCGGCCAGGGTATTCCCCGCATTTCCCAACGCGCCGGACCCCCCTCCCGAGGTCTCCCCCATCCCCGCCCCCTCCGACCCTCACCCTCTGGACGCCCGCCCGAAGCCGGGGGCGCGCGGCGGGAGGGGCCGTGGGGTCCGGCGGAGGCGATTTCGTGTAAAGTGAAACGAGCTCCTAATGCTAAAGGAGACAGGAAAAACACCGCGCCGAGGCCACTTACCGAGCCGAGGAGCCTAGATTCCCGCCGCTCTGCTCGCCCGAATGGTCTGTCCACGCACCCCAAGGCTGCACCCAGCACCCCAAAGTCGAGACGTGCAGGAATATGGTTAACTGGCCGGGAGACCCTCCAAGTTGCTCCGGGCTCCCGGGAGCTTCAACGTCCAGGACACAACTTGGCCAAGACTTGTGCCACAGTCACCGAAGATGTTCCTGTGGAGACCCTCCTCCGGCGGGGAGAGACAGCGCTCGGCGGCGCCCCGCTCGCCTCCTCTCCACCCCCTCACCTCCAGCCCACCTCCCGCCGGCCGCCAGCCTCCGGGCCGCGAGCCCCTCGGGCGGCTGTCAGCTCCCGGCCGCCGCCGGGTGACAGGGGCGGGAGGAGGGCGCGACGCGGCGGCCCGAGCCCAAGCGGGCGAGGGGGATCCTCGCAGCAGCAGCGGCGGCCGCTCACCTGGAAAGTCACCGCTGAGAAGAAGGAGGAGGAGGACGGTGAGGAGGAGGAGGAAGAGGAGGGAGAGGAGGAGGGGGAGGAAACCCCCCTGGTGCCCTTGTTCTCGCTGCCGCGGCGGCCGCTCCTCGCCAAGGCTGAGCGTGTCTGGTGGGGGGTGTCTGGTAGCATTTCCTTAAGGACAGAGGGAGGGCGGGCGCGGAGGGAGGGAAGCGATCCCGACCGCCTGCCCAGGCTCCTCTTCCCTTTATTTATTTTTCTGACACGGTACGGAGATGGGCCCGGGGCAGGGGCCACCGGGCTCGGGAGGGAGCCGCGAGGCCCGGGCCGCAGTAGTCTGCGTGCGGGAGCCGCAGCGGCCGCCTCCCCTCCCGGTCTGTGGACGCACCGGGTTATTCCTGGCAGCGCCTCCCCGAACAGAAGTTACTAGGAGGAGTGCGCGGCGAGGGCGGGCGGGGGGAGAGGCGGAGGGAGGGAGGGAGGGAGGGAGGGAGGGAGGGAGGGAGGAAGAGGGAGAGACTCAGCCAGCGACGTCATCGGATCCCCCAGCGCGTCCCAGGGAGGGAGGCTGAACCAGAAAAACCAGTCTGGAGCCGGCGAACAGAGAGGGTTGAGCGGCGTGCGGGGAGACTGGGGAGGGAGGCGACCGGGAGGGCAGGGCCGGGCCCTGCCAAGGCCGCTCCGGGCGGGAAGATCGCGGCCGCGCTCCCGCTCGCTCCGGTCGGGGATCTCCCCGGAGAGCCGGTCTCTACTTGTCTTGCAAAAAAAAAAACCTTGGGCGTCTTTAGGAGCCTGAGAATTTCCTTTAGGGATGTGGAAACCT
This sequence comes from Monodon monoceros, assembly GCF_005190385.1. Classification (NCBI taxonomy): domain Eukaryota; kingdom Metazoa; phylum Chordata; class Mammalia; order Artiodactyla; family Monodontidae; genus Monodon; species Monodon monoceros. The sequence continues at coordinate 67,252,974 of NW_021703771.1, forward strand.
CCTCCCCCCACCCCCATCTTCCCTATTCCCCAGATGATAGTTCCCTGTCTTGAAGACACACGTAATTATAGAATAATTAGTATTGTCTTTATGATTTTGTCCGGGTACCTCTGATCCCTTTCCTCTCCCTCGCCCCCGCCTCTACTCACATTTATGCTATCGGTCAAGAAAAACAAAATCAGACTGTAGCTCCTGGCTGCATTTCTGGAGCTTTGCAAAGTGTTTTAGTAGCCCTTCCCTTGCCCCTGCGGAAGCACGAACTTTTCACGCGCTCAAAATGCCCCCATTGCCTTCCCCGGGGTCACTCCTCAGGGCTCCCTGGGCGCACCCAGTTTGGGGAACGCGGCCCGCCCTCGCCGGGGTATTCACATCGGCTTGGGCAGCGGCGCGGGGAGCAGCTGCCGGTTTCCTGGTGGGCCGCGCTGGGACCTGGGGCGAGCAGCCGCCTCCAGCCTGCGCGCTTCCCTTCCTCCGAAGGGACGCGAGTGAAATCACACCCAGAGCGGGGAGAGCGGGGCCAGGGGGCGGGGGAATCCCAGGCGAGTGGGGCCGGGGCGCTGGGCTTCCTCCCCGGCCCGGCGACACCCGGGGGACACCGGGGCTCCCTCGAGCCGCTAGCCTGCCTGTGTGGACTCGTGTGCACCCTTGGGGGAGGTTCCCGGGAGGCCGCGGCGGCCGGACCGCGGTGAGGGGCCCCCGGGCCGAGCGGACGCCCTGAGCGCCGCGTCCGGGTGGTCTCCGGGCCGGGCGGGGACCGCGCGCCGCCCCTCCCGGGCGCCCAAGCAGCCGAGCCGAGCGGAGCCGAGTGCCCGGGCGCCGCGGGCCGAAGCGGCCCTCCCCACCCAGCGGCCGCGCCGCCGCCCTGCCCCGGGCGGAGTAAACAAGAGACGCGCAAGATTTGACCTGGCGCGACCCGGATTTCTGGCCGGGGTTCCCCCTGAGCAGGTGACTCCGTGGGAGGGGTGGAAATTAGTCTCTGGAATTCCGGGCCAAAGACATTCACTGTGGTTCTGCTTTTAAGGCAGGTATTTCACCGACAACTGCGGAATGTTTTGCGTCTCAAGTTTCAGATTTCGCGGAAAGGGACCAAATGTCAAGGCATATCAAATATTCCTTTCCCTTTTCATTAAAAGCGAGTGCATTAAAAGGACAGCCCCTTTAATGACTGCGAGAATAGCACTGCCGGTTTCGTTTTTGTTTTGTTTTCATTTCGACCTATAATCAGTGTATTTCTGAGGTTCCCGAGCAATGGCGACATAGCCGTGAAGGGCGACTCTGCAAAATAAACCGGTGATACATTTTTTTTATCGATACTTTTTTTTCAAAGGAGAAAAATCTGAACTATTTGAAATAAGTTGCACTGTGTCCTTTGAGATTGATCTCATTTAACTTCAGGGCCTACTTCCACTTAAGCGGCTTCTCCTTTCATTGTATAAGTTCTTTAATATTCAGCCTTTCTTGACTTGAAGCAATTAATAAAAACTCCCCCCTCATCATTTTCTCTTAAATGTACGCCATTGCATTTTTAAAACATCCACTTAAAACGCAAAATGTGATTTTCGAAAATTTTTTTCACTTCCAAACCCACCTGCTACATACTCCCAGAGCCCATTTTATTTAATTGCTTAATAGAGAAGATTAAGCACTTTCTTTAAGAATCCAATTTCCCTTCAGCACACACAACAGCAGCTGCCCAAGCTCCCAGAAACTGAGCAAGGAAAGTAGCAAGCAGCGTTTTGCTTCACAAGAATAAATATTAGTTGAAATCTTAAATGCCTATTTTAAAGGACTAGATTAAGTGGTATAATGTGAATATTAGGATATTTAGGTAATTCGTTTAAATATTTTTTTAAAAAAAAGCAAATAGACATCAGTTATGATGACCTAAGACCCCTAAAGACAGTCATTAGCCAAACTTTGATTCTTACTGCCTTGTTCCAAAATCATCAAGCACTAAAGAAGATAGCCTGAATTGAGTTGAAGCACAAGTAAAAATATTTATGAATATGTGTAAACTAGGTGGCATCCCCTCTGCTAGGAAGAATCACTGTCTTTAAGTAAAGGCATCCCTGTCTCCAGCCCCTAATGCTGACACATGTCTGTCTAGTTGCTTATATTTAAGGGCAATATGGTAACAGAAAAACTCCTCTCCCCAGAAAACTTCTGTAGTCAAAACCAAAACTGGCATTGGTAAACTGTGCACTCAGCCCTCAGGAGATCTATGGAAAGTGAGGTTGGCTGGAGCATAGCTGACCCTATCTAGGCACCCATATGGAGTATCACAACAAGGTAGGAACTTTCTTTTCATTACTTGTCTTTCTTATTACTTCTCAGTTTCAAAGGAAAGGGAAATCTGGTCATCTGGATTATGAGATATTAAGAAAGTAAAATAATTAAGTCCACATGGCAGTATGGAATTTTTACAGAGTCAGAAATCGCTTCGAACTGACAGCACTTTCATTCAAAAAATATGCGCTGAGTGCCTGCTATGTGCTGAAGGTACTAGATACATCAGTGAACACATGGAAGATCTGCTGTCCTGTAGCTTGTGTCCTAGTGGGGGGAAAGGAGATGGAGAAGGAACAGGATAGAAAATAGCCATAAGAAATAAATGGTAGAGAACTTCGGAAGATAAAAAGAATTACAGGGAAAAACAAAAATAGGGTAAAGGATATGTGTGGGGTGGGGGTGGGGGTTTCTGTATTAAATAGGAACGTCAGAATAGGACTCATTGAGAAGTGACATTCCTGCCAAGGCTTGAAGGAAATGATTTAGCAGTGGACAGACCTGGAGTAAAGAACTTTTCAGGACCAGCTAAGATAAAGCTCTAAGACCAGAGCAAGCCTGGCATGTTTGTGGACCTTAAGAGAAACAGTGTGATGGGAACAGATGTGACAGCCAGTGAATAGAACAGCCTCCCAGGCCACTGTAAGGACTTTTCTCATTCAGGAAAAAGCTTGACAAAGGACAGATTTATGGCCATTGCCACCCAATCCCACTGAACCTGAACCTTTGTGGGCCCAGGAATCTGCATTTTAACAGATAATGCAGTTGACACTTATCCATTCTAAAGCTTGAGACCTACTGCCACAGAGCACGGAAGCTGATACACCCAGGCAGGAGAACTGGGTACCAGGAGCCATTGTACATAAAGCTTCCAGAACCAGGCAAGGCCGTGTTACTAATCAGGACTCTTTCAGTTGGCAAGTTTCAATCCTCAACTCAAATTAGCTTAATGAAAGGGACTTCACTGACTCACACAACTAGAATTTCACGGACTAAATTCCAACTCAGTGGGATCCTGAGGCTCAAATGATGTTACCCTGGTTCAGTCATTTCTCCTCTCACAGCTCTTTGTGTCTCTCTGCTTCACTTCTCTCTTCAGACAAACATTCTGCAGGGTGGTGGCAGCAGTCCCAGATTATTGTTTTCCTAGGTTAGCAACCCCAGTAGGAAAAGGCCTTCCCAGATAGCTCAGGCAGCCTTAGTAGTCAAGTCCTTGCACCTAAACCGATCACTGAGCTCTGGATGATGGGATGATCTGATTGGTCATATCTTTCCCTGGAGTGGGGATGTGGTCCTCATGGAAAGACAAGTTCCCAAAGGAAAGAAGAGGAGTTAGGTATCGGGGGTTGGAGGTGTCCACTAGTTTCGTTAAGTCTTTGGCCTTGGTTTCCCTATTTTTTTAAGTAAGGAAGTGGGTCAAGATGATGTGGCTGACTCCTTATGACTATACATTCTATATAAATCTCTGTAATAAATACCTCCACAAAACTGTGCAAAATGAATTAACTGGCATGCCATTCCCTCAGATAAATTTATAAAAAAGGTTTGCGATACTGGCAGCTATTAACATTGCAAAACTGGACTATACTTCCCTTATTTAAACGAAATGTGTTCCTGGAACAAGTGGTGGCTGAACACCACAACCACGTTCCAACTCTGTTTCTACTCACCTCCAGATTATGTGAGTTTAAGTACGCTTCCTCCTCTCAGCATCCAATAATCGTGGCCTCTTGATTTCTTTGTGGTCACCTGGGGTACAGAGCAAGGAATCTTGCTCTACGCAAATGTATCTGTAAAATGCCAGACCCTGTTTGGCATGAGCATACAATTTTTTTTCTAATAATATGGCCCTATTTGGGGAAACTACTCCAAATCAGAAAGGATGTGGAAACTATGATGTAGTTCAAACTCTGGGCAGCCTCTGAATGAAATGCTATTTTCTTTAGAATTATAGTAGCTGCCTTCAACATTATGAGGTATATAACTAGTATTTAATATGTCCTATAAATGTGTTCAGTGTTCTTCAGGGTAATTGGGATCTCAAAAGATTTGGTTAGGATCCAAACACATACACATTCTGTATTTTAGCTCAGTGTTGTTTTTTTTTTAATGAAAATGCCACACATCAAAAAGTGTTTACTTTGTTGGACAAACCAAATCGGTTCTCAAAAGATGACCACCGCTTATGAAAAGTAATTATTCAGTAGCTCTAAAACAAACCACCTGAATGCTTATGACCAAGAAGGAAATCAGACTGTATCTAGTATTTACATTAGACACCAGTTTCATAATCACTGACTTGTGTGAAAACTGGTGCAGAAATTCTGTAAACTCTTTGCTGTTTTTGATACCTGCTTTTTGTTCTGTTTTGTAAAAGTGATAAACTTCAGAAAATAAAATGTAAGTGTTGAATAAAAAATATATATATATCCATAAAATACCAAAGGGGTACCTGCTATGGGGCTCTGATGAATAAATGGATTATAGCCTTGGGTCTTAATGAAGAGGCATGATTTAGAACTGCCTTCTAATGGATCTCCCACTTCCTACTCGTCTGCTTTAACTGGTATATGGAAAAAAATTAAGCAGAATCATGATTTGTGTGGTGTGAAGAAGACTTAGGTCTCCAAAAATTAGTTGAAGAAAAGAATCTTGAGGGAGAATCAGCCTGTCTGTTGAATTGTTACTAGGATACAAGCCACTGTAATGCAGACCAGTCTATTTATCCCACTATAACCTCCTTTGGTTGGGGAGTGGAAGGAGGGGGTGGTAATTAAGGACCAATCAGCTAAAGCCAGACTTTTTGAGTGAGACGCAAGGTGACATCTGTTAGGATGAAGGATAAAGCTCTGATCCTCCTGCCTTTCGCAGGGTGGGTGGAGCCCAGAGATATCCAACCAACCACATGTCACCCCACACTCCAGAGTTTCTCTAGGTATATTCCAAAGACCACCTGTAGCAACATTTCTTGAAATGCCTATTTAAAAGTCTGGGCTGTCCCCTAAAGTTACAAATCAGAATCCTCAATGTTAGGCCTGGGAAACTCCTAAGTGAATAAGATTCCCCTGACTCCTATTCTCATTTAAGCTTGAGAACCACTGCTTTACACTTTACCCCTAAGACTGATCTGGGGCTGGCTGGCTGCCTGAGAACCCCCTTCTCCCCGCTTTATCAGATTCCTCAGGTTTCATGTGATCCCTTTTGACGACTTGGCCCTTTTTATTCTTCAAAGACATTCTCTTGGATCTTATTTTAACCAGATTTCATCTTTGTAAAAATATGTTAGAAAAGAAAAGGCCCCAGTGAATAAACCAGCCCTGGGGATGGGAAGGATGGAGAGCGGATGAAGGCCTGCTGGAGAACAGAATTAGGAATGTACAGGGGAGAAAAGGGTGAGGGAGAGTTTAGTTGATGGGGATGAACAAGATGCAAACAAACTTTGATGATTTTCTGGTTTAGCTTGGGACTAGCCATGTCCACAGTTTCTGAAAGGGTACTGCATATTTCAGCAGTCCAAGCTGCTAGGGAAACTAGCTTCTTCATTCCTGAGAGCATTCAAGGGCTGCACACATCTGGTCTTTATCCTAAGGAAGACAAGTTCAGTGGTTTCTCATGGAAAACCTTCTTGAAGAGTAAAGAACAAAAAAATCAGATTAGGAAACAGTCAGTAGCAGGAGTAGGACTCTGTCCAGGATTACTGAAGCCCAAATGCCCCCTTAGATATAGGGAAACGTAGGCTTACAATGCCTCATTAATAATTTAACAACATCAAATTAGACCTTCCCCACTCTACTCTCTTCCATCACCTCCCCACTCCAAAATAAGCCATAGCTGAAATTCCTTCACTCAACAGTCATCACTTGGGGTTAAGGCTTTGCACCTATAGAAATCTTCCATTTCAAGCCAAATACAAATAGTAAGGTCTTAATATCCTAAGCTCTTAATAAGTCATTAACTTCTTATGAGAGATTAATTTATTAAATTGCCTTTCCAGAGTGACAGCTACCTTAGGACGCACACTGATTTATCTTGATAAAGCAAAAATGGGAATGATATTGGGGGCCTGGGTAAGACAGAGAGGCCAAAGCTTGGACAGAACTGCTATGGGCTAAACTAGAGGTCTAGGAATAGGACATAGACTAAAGGGGAAAAGTTGTGGAAATATGAAGTGAGAGAGAGGCAAAGCAGAACAAGGTCTTTGGCACCCACTGAGGGTGCCTCTGCTCAGGGTCCATGGAGAGGGCACCATGATGATCTGCGCTTCTCAGGGAGCAGTGAGGTGGGTGGCTCTGTCAGCCCAAAGTATATGTCCCGCTCTCACCTTGAGCTAGAGGGAGACTTGTCTTCCCTCTCTAGACCTCCACTTCCTCATCCAAACAACAAAGGGATCCCCTTCTAACCACAGATTCTGAAATTTGAACTCCTGGCAATTCAGCAGGGTCAGAAGGGAGGGAACAGGAAGAGAGGGGAGCAGAATGGAGAAAAATAGGGGAAAGAGCTTATCAAGGACCTTTGCATTCCTCCCAAGATATTGAGTGGTTTCTTAGGGCAAAACCTCAACTTCTAGTTCTAAAGAAATTGATATATTTGGGAGGATGGATAAATAATGGGCAAGATGGGATGCAGCAAAAGCAGTTCTAAGAGGGAAGTTTATAGCAATACATTCCTACCTTAAGAAACAAGAAACATCTCAAATAAACAACCTAACCTTACACCTAAAGCAATTAGAGAAAGAAGAACAACAACAACAAAAAAAAAAACCCAAAGTTAGCAGAAGGAAAGAAATCATAAAGATCATATCAGAAATAAATGAAAAAGAAATGAAGGAAACAATAGCAAAGATCAATAAAACTAAAAGCTGGTTCTTTGAGAACATAAACAAAATTGATAAACCATTAGCCAGACTCATCAAGAAAAAAAGGGAGAAGACTCAGATCAATAGAATTAGAAATGAAAAAGAAGAAGTAACAACTCACACTGGAGAAATACAAAGGATGATGAGAGATTACTACAAGGAACTCTATGCCAATAAAATGGACAACCTGGAAGAAATGGACAAATTCTTAGAAATGCACAACCTTCCAAGACTGAACCAGGAAGAAATAGAAAATATGAACAGACAAATCACAAGCACTGAAGTTGAAACTGTGATTCAAAATCTTCCAACAAACAAAAGCCCAGGACCAGATGGCTTCACAGGCAAATTCTATCAAACATTTAGAGAAGAGCTAACACCTATCCTTCTCAAACTCTTCCAAAATATAGCAGAGGGAGGAACACTCCCAAACTCATTCTACAAGGCCACCATAACCCTGATATGAAAACCAGACAAAGATGTCACAAAGAAAGAAAACAACAGGCCAATATCACTGATGAACATACATGCAAACATCCTCAACAAAATACTAGCAAACAGAATCCAACAGCACATTAAAAGGATCATACACCATGATCAAGTGGGGTTTATCCTAGGAATGCAAAGATTCTTCAATATACACAAATCAATCAGTGTGATACACCATATTAACAAACTGAAGGAGAAAAACCATATGATCATCTCAATCGATGCAGAGAAAGCTATTGACAAAATTCAACATCCATTTATGATAAAAACCCTGCAGAAAGTAGGCATAGAGGGAACTTTCCTCAACATAATAAAGGACATATATAACAAACCCACAGCGAACGTCATCCTCAATGGTGAAAAATGAAACCATTTCTACTAAGATCAGGAACAAGACAAGGTTGCCCACTCTCACCACTATTATTCAACATAGTTTTGGAAGTTTTAGCCACAGCAATCAGAGAAGAAAAAGAAATAAAAGGAATCCAAACCAGAAAAGAAGAAGTAAAGCTGTCAGTGTTAGCAGATGACATGATACTATACATAGAGAATCCTAAAGATGCTACCAGAAAACTACTAGAGCTAATCAATGAATTTGGTAAGTAGCAGGATACAAAATTAATGCACAGAAATCTCTAGCATTCCTATGCTAGAGATGAAAAATCTGAAAGTGAAATTAAGAAAACACTCCCATTTACCATTGCAACAAAAAGAATAAAATGCCTAGGAATAAACCTACCTAAGGAGAAAAAAGACCTGTATGCAGAAAATTATAAGACACTGATGAAAGAATTTAAACATGATACAAATAGATGGAGAAATATACCATGTTCTTGGATTGGAAGAATCAACATTGTGAAAATGGCTGTACTACCCAAAGCAATCTACAGATTCAATGCAATGCCTGTCAAACTACCCCTGGCATTTTTCACAGAACTAGAACAAAAAATTTCACAATTTGTATGGAAACACAGAAGACCCCGAATAGCCAAAGCAATCCTGAGAAAGAAAAACAGAGCTGGAGGAATCAGGCTCCCTGACTTCAGACTATATTACAAAGCTACAGTAAACAAGACAGTATGGTACTGGCACAGAAACAGATATATAGATCAATGGAACAGGATAGAAAGCCCAGAGATAAACCCATGCACATGTGGCACTTTATCTTTGATAAAGGAGGCAAGAATATACAGTGGAGAAAAGACAGCCTCTTTAATAAGTGGTGCTGGGAAAACTGGACAGCTACATGTAAAATAGTGAAATTAGAACACTCCCTAACACCATACACAAAAATAAACTCAAAATGGATTAAAGGCCTAAATGTAAGGCCAGACACTTTCAAACTCTTAGATGAAAACATAGGCAGAACACTCTATAACATAAATCACAGCAAGACCCTTTTTGACCCACCTCCTAGAGAAATGGAAATAAAAGCAAAAATACACAAATGGAACCTAATGAAACATAAAAGCTCTCGCACAGCAAGGGAGACCATAAACAAGATGAAAAGACAACCCTCGGAATGGGAGAAAATATTTGCAAATGAAGCAACAGACAAAGAATTAATCTCCAAAATTTACAAGCAGCTCAAAATCAAAAAAACAAGCAACCCAATCCAAAAATTGGCAGAAGACCTAAATAGACAATTCTCCAAAGAAGATATACAGATTGCCAACAAACACATGAAAGAATGCTCAACATCATTAATCATTAGAGAAATGCAAATCAAAACTCTAATGAGATATCATCCCACACCATTCAGAATGGCCATCATGAAAAAATCTACAAACAATAAATGCTGGAGAGGGTGTGGAGAAAAGGGAACCCTCTTGCACTATTGGTGAGAATGTAAATTGATACAGCCCCTATGGAGAACAGTATGGAGGTTCCTTAAAAAACTAAAAATAGAACCACCATACGACCCAGCAATCCCACTACTGGGCATATACCCTGAGAAAATCATAATTCAAAAAGAGTCATGTACCAAAATGTTCATTGCAGCTCTATTTACAATAGCCAGGACATGGAAGCAACCTAAGTGTCCATCAACAGATGAATGGATAAAGAAGATGTGGTACATATATACAATGGAATATTACTCAGCCATAAAAAGAAACGAAATTGAGTTATTTGTAGTGAGGTGGACGGACCTAGCGTCTGTCATACAGAGTGAAGTAAGTCAGAAAGAGAAAAACAAATACCGTACGCTAACACATATATATGGAATCTAAGGGGAAGAAAAAAAAGGTCATGCAAAACCTAGGGGTAAGACGGGAATAAAGACACAGACCTACTAGAGAATGGACTTGAGGATATGGGGAGGGGGAAGGGTAAGCTGTGACAAAGTGAGAGAGTGGCATGGACATATATACACCACCAAACATAAAATAGATAGCTAGTGGGAAGCAGCCGCATAGCACAGGGAGACCAGCTCCATGCTTTGTGACCACCTAGAGGGGTGGGATAGGGAGGGGGGGAGGGAGGGAGACGCAAGAGGGAGGAGATATGGGGATATATGTATATGTATAACTGATTCACTTTGTTATAAAGCAGAAACTAACACACCATTGTAAAGCAATTATACTCCAATAAAGATATTAAAAAAATAATAATAATGGGTATGGATAAGGGGATAGAGATTTTGGTTTAAACCTATGCTATATAAATTCAATGTGCTGTATGCCCAGAAATGAGAAGAATTTTTTCCCATTATCAGCCTTAAAACGTTTTAGGGAAAAAAGTGTTTTTCTTGAATTTATCCAATGAAGCCTTTTATTGGTACCTAAATCCTTACACTTAGGTTATTTCTGAGAATAGTGACTTGACCCACTCCCAATCTATCCACTGATCAGATCTTACCCTCTTTTATATAGCTTGGAATCTGAGTTAAGAGGAGAAAAAGAAGTCAAATAGTTGTCACAAAGCTTGAGTAGTGACTCAGGCCCTTAGCTAGACACTTTATGTAAAATAAGGTAGCATGTTAAAAGCCTTACGTCAAAGAGGAGATGTACTAGTAGAGGATATTAGCTGAGACCCAGAGGAGAACACTCTCAGCAAGGAAGGAGATAGCAAAATTACATAGATGTTCAAAAGGGGCGTTCATCAAGCTGTTACTTCAGTAGCAACACAGTGCAGGGCATAACCACTGAGATGGTCCCATGCAACCATCAGTGTGCATCATGAGCTCAAACCATGGCGAGGAGTGTGTCATAGCAATACATTTTGCATAAGGAAGGGAAGAAATGCATGATCGTTTAGAAAGATTTCCACAAGAGAAAATTAAAGTTATTTTTAAAATATTTTGTAGCTAAGAGGGTTAAGATTCAATTATCTGAAAAGTCCACCTCCATAGATGAGACCATTCTCATTGATTTTCATAGAGTATAGCAGTACCGGAAAGCTAATTATTTGGTTTATATCTTTTTAAAAAATTTTTATGGAGGAGCCACTTATTCAGTATGTCATTTCCCATTGACATTCTTGCCTATATAGATGAATATGTCAAAAGGCTCTGTCCCAGCAAACTGACATACTTCATGTCCCCCTAGTGCCCTCTAATTTTATCTATCATTGTCTTCTAATTATTTCTCCTGATCTAGACTGTGGAATCCTCAATTAGCAGAGACTGTGTCAACTATGCATTGGGGTGAATAAATACAATAAATTTTAAAGTTAGTGTTTTACACCTGCCTTCTTACCTTTCCCTGGCCGCTATGTACAAGCCATGGCATGGCCTTAGCCAAATAAAGTCTCCTATAATGACACAGACAGGATCAGAGTTAAAACAGATCTACATTAAAAAGAATACTATGTGGCTTTGGGAAAGCAGCCTGTTCTGCTGTTGATCTTAGATCTGTCCTTTAAGGCAATAATTACTTTCGCACAATCAAAGATTTTGTGCTGAGCATTAGGGTTGCCTGGCAAAGCACCAAGCTTACGAAATGCCATGCACATAGACTGGGCCTTGTTGGACTGATACAGCAGTTAGTATTATTTTTAAATTTAGGTACACAAAATGAACACATTGGGGCTTCCCTGGTGGCGCAGTGGTTGAGAGTCCGCCTGCCGATGCAGGGGATACGAGTTCGTGCCCCAGTCTGGGAAGATCCCACATGCCGCGGAGCGGCTGGGCCCGTGAGCCATGGCTGCTGAGCCTGCGCGTCCGGAGCCTGCGCGTCCGAGCCTGCGCTCCGCAATGGGAGAAAAAAAAAAAAAAAAGAACACATTGTAAGTATATAACTAGATCGCTTTTTGCATATACCTATGTGTGCGTTTGTATAACCATTACCGTGATCAAGATGGAGGATGTTTTTAACACAGCAAGATGATTTCTTGTGGCTTTTCCCAGTTATTATACCCCTGAGGTAATCAGCATTCTAACTTCTATCTCCATAGATTAGTTTTTGAGTGAAGACATCTATCATCTATCCATGTATCTATTTTTTTGTTCCCAAAATTAATGTATCAAGTGCCCATGTGGTGGGTACTATTTGGTAGCTAGAGATATAGGGATAAACAAGGCAGACAAGGCCTCTGGGCTCTGTGGGGCTCACATCCTGGTTGGGGAACTGATAGTAGACAAGTTAACAAGATAGTTCTAAATCATGAAAAAAGTCATGAAGAATGAAACAAGGTAATCGATAGACAGTAGATAGATAAGGTAGAGAAATACTGGATGGGGGTGGGGAGTATCCGCAGAGGTGACATTTGCTCTGAGAACTGACCTAAGAGCAGGGAAAGAGAGCCCCAGGACGAGGGAACTGAAGGTGTAAAGTCCCTAAGACAAGAAGAAGCTCTGAGAATCGTGACAGATGATGTAAGAGAAGCCACCAGGAGCCAGAGGAACATGCCTTTTTGGGGTAAGTGACTTAAAAAAAGGGGACAGACATTGGAGATTTTAAAAATATATGTATGGTATATTCTTTTAACTAACTTTTAAAACTTTTCCCGTAAAGAACCTTCAGTAAATAAGTAGTGGCTGCTGGATATGACTTGCAACTGGGTGGCAGGTCAGCAAGGAAAGAATTCCAAAGCAGAGGACTTTCTGAAAGCGTAATTATACACTTTGAACATAACAAAAGGAAAATAGTTTTTAAGGTAGCAAATCCTAAAGAGAATTTGGATAATGCGGGTGCTATCCTTCACATTTTTCTACGGCTAATTAGAAAGAACTGGGAAACACATAATGCTGCCCACAGCCCTGCCAACCCATTATGGGCACTTCTAATTTCAGATAAATGAAGCCCTTGGTTACCACCCCCAGCTTGTCTCAGACATTCATTGTGTTATCAGAGTAGATGAGTAAAAATAATAGCCTTCTGAATATCTATTAAGGGTAACTTTCTCTTATTAGCGAATACTTAAGTTCAAATTATGTCTCCATGTTAATGAAGCAACTCCCAAATTCACTTTGCTCTTGAAAATCTAATTTTTCAATTTTTCCCCTTTATACAGAAAATGTGATATTTGGCTGGGCGGCTTAGAAAACCACCATTTTCGTGTGTGTAACTACAAAAAATGTGATTATATAAAATTTCAGTTGGGATTGACATATATACACTAATATGTATAAAATGGATAACTAATAAGAACCTGCTGTATAAAAAAATAAATAAAATTCAAACATTCAAAAAAATTTCAGGTATATATATATGCACACATATATATCTTCTCTTTAGTCAACAATATATATTTCTCATTTTAAAAAGCATTTCTAATATTTACTGGTCCAAATGTGTAGAAACAAATATATGCTAAAAACAAATAGCCAGTTATCACCTTAAAAACATCCCTTATTAATTAAAACCACGATGTTATTTGAAAACAAACACTGTGAGATATACATGCTGGGAAATATTAAATTTCATTGTCAGGGTGAAATTTGAGGAAGGAAAAAATCAAGACAACTTACATTTGAGTTTAAGTTCTCAATAAGTGATTTCATCACTAGGTTCATTCACATAAATATAATAGCAGTGTTTGCAAAAAGCACCCCCCCAAAAAAAAAAAAAAAACCTAAATGAAAGCAGAAATGAAGAAAATTTGCATGATTTTAAATATCAAAATGTCTGAAAGCATAAAGCTATATGGTTGAATTTTCTATTATTATGGAGGTTTGGTTTTATATGGAAAAAATTGAAAGGCTATTACTGGATTAGGTGGTTCAGAAGTTAGAAGAGAAGCTGCCACTCATTTTCGTTTATTTCTTCAATCGTTCCAGGATCCCATGAACTGCTTCCTCCCTCATCAGACCTCACAAGATCAGAGATTAACATGCAGCTGCTTATAGCCTAAGGAGGAGGCCAGCTGGTACAGGGGAAAGCACACACAGGAGAGGTGGTCCTATTTGGAAGGCAGTCTACTGATATTATTAAGACCTCTAGTGAGAGACCCAAGTCCAAATCCGAAAACCCTCATTTACCTGAGGTCAATTTGCACAAATACCTTAACACCTCTGAGAGCCTGTTCTCCTGCAAAATTGGGACAATAGTATTTATTTCAGTGTTACTGCAACAGATAACTGGCATGCAGTAAGCACTTAATATGTGCTGGTTGTTTATATAAATATCTGTGGCTTGGCCACTAACTTCTTATGTGACTCTGAGTAAGCCATTAATCTCTGGGCCTAAGAATTCTTGTTTATAAACTGAGAGTTGAACAATGTGAGCCCGAAGTGTCCTTTTAACTCTAATATTCTGTAGTTCTTACTATCTATGTGTCCTCAGTTTCCTCATCTTTATAATGGGCACACTAAGAGCACCTACCTCACAGAATTTTTGAGAGAATAAAATGAATTAAGACAGGTAGAAATTCTTAGAACATTGCCTGGCACATACGTGTTAGCCATGATGGTGATGATAACGATAACTCCATTGGTAAATAGTGTGATGGTTATAAAACATTTAGTATCTGATTGATCATATGATCTCTTCTTTCTGGAGTCAATGCCAGCTTTACCAAGATTTTATCCTCTAAAGTTCTTCAAGACTAAACGTATTCACTTCTCAGTAAGAAATAGAGATTTCCCAGTGTAGATACCCTGATCTGCTAACATCTTCATTTTTTCTTTTGGTAACAATGTTTTAAAAGATTAATTGACTCACTTATCACCACCCTCTCTTTTTGTGAGTCTGAATATGAGTACTTTTTGTGTGCACTTTCGTTCTAAAAAACTATGGCACCAAAATCCTACACATATTGTCAAAGCTCACTAAATTTGCTCGGAGAGTTTCCTGCTTCAAATTATTTTAAATAAAACATAATTTCATCAAGTAACTCAAGCATGCTAATGTTTAACCGGCCCTTGAAGAAAAGTTTTGATTTATCCAGAATTGCGATTTGCATAGGTCATTTCCTCACTCTCCCTAACCTTTTTGTGAAATGCTACACACAATTAAATAAGCCAGTTAAGCCAAATGAACCGGTGAGTGCGTTATAAATAGCAACCGAAATTATACTTCAGATGTTAACTGGTTTGTCCTGATTCAATAATGAATTACATCATTTGACAAATGAGATAAGGCCTTCACCTTTATCCTTCTGATCCAAACTTCTAATAGTTGAAATGTACTATTACCATCTGTTGTCTGGCCTCTGAAATGCTCTGGTGATGTCTGCCTCATTTCAAGTAGTCAGAGCTTGTCTACCAAAAAAGCAATCTCCTAAGTGTCTTGATTGGCAGGCCCAGTGAGAAGGCTAAGAGCCCGATGAACCATGGAGACACAGCTCAAACTCTGTGGAAGTTTCCTCTAGTTCAAGGCAGACTCATTTTCTTAGTTTGTGTTGCAAAGAAATTGTCACTATCAAAGCTGTTTTTCTTTTGAATCTCAATCTTGAAAGATGCAATTCCTACACTCTTTAAGAATGTTTGGGCTCGCTTAAGCTATTAGACACCCTTTAGCAGATGGCCATCGTTTCAGGGCCTTTCATCCTCAGCGAAAATAATTTGAGAATGAAGCTAAGAGTGCTATATAGCCTAGGGTTTTACCTCAGTGAAGCCGCACGAATCTGTTCTTTACCGTTCTTCATGTTGCTCTAGGTTCTGGGAAAAGGCAAGATGAATGTTTCTGCTTTCAAGAAACTTACAATAAGGTAGGAAGGGCAGAGTAAACACACACAGAACCATAGCCAATAACATAGATGAAGGCGAAAGTAAGCGCCAAATAGAATGGCACAGATTCTAAGTGTGATCAGTTCCTTGGTATGTATAAAAGAACATTTAAAAAGGTAAAATTTAGGAAAACAAAAAGAAATGAAATGCAAATAACAAGATAGAGAGTGACTCTAGAGTTGAAAAGGATCTGTCTTGGTAGGTTTGAGCAGTGTACAAATGCCAAGCCCAGGCAAAACAGGAGTTTCCAATAATAATGTCGGCAGCATTCATTCCTAGACATATCCAAAAGACAGTTGATGTTAGGTCCCTGTTGGTCTGTGGGGAGGCTGAGAGCAAGAGAAGTTACGTAACCTACCCATAATGACCCAGCCAGCAAGTGAGAGCTGAGATTCAAGTCCAGGAGTAAGGGCTCGAAAGCTATGGCCCAGACTTCACAAATGCGTTTAGTAACCACATTTCCCTTTGACTGACTTTACTGAAGTGACCATACATTTGAGAGTGAAAGGAGAAGCTATGAATAAACAAGCTTGGGCAACTGGCATGAAGCAAGACAGTCCAGGGCCAAGTGGCATGTATGGTCACCCTCTCTCTTCATCTCTCCACTCCCAGCCATCTATCAGACACTCTTCTGGCCAGGTGCTGATTTCTTGGACTAAATTGATTAAAGTCTTATAATTCTAGGAAGTCTTCCATTTTCAAAGATCCCACAAAGAAATAGTTCCAATCAAATAATTCACTGACAGTGAAATTTCAAGTAGTCAGGTGTCTGATAATGAGAACTATTTCAAAACAACAGTATTTTCCTGGCATCTGTCAAATCACCCCTCTCCTATGAGACTTAGCCAGCTGGGTGTTTAAGAATTATTGGTCAGCTATGTACTACATGTATTGATGGATTTACAGGTAAAAACTGTAAATTAACGAGGTAAAGATGAAAGGCGTTCTGCCCAAGATGTTTAGCACTACCCAGGCCTCTGTTAGAGTTTCATTTCCAGTTCAGAGCTCATCAACAGAATGAAAAATATGGAAATTTGGAGAGATTCAGAAGAGACCAAAGACTAAAATGAAATTATACATATGTTGAAATGTTTAAAGCTACCAAAATGTAATGTGTTTCAATAAAGTGGTATATGTCCTCAACACAGCCAAGTTCATAAATGTGTAGTAGAAGCAGAATGACAGATTATCGAATGCCTGTGTATCATTTGCGTAAAATTTAAGTTAAAACTCATTTCCATCCCAAGTATATGTGACACCTAAATTAATATTCTACCTGTTTTGCTTTTATTTTAGATTTTTGGCAATTTTAAATTTCTTTTTTATTTGCAAAAAAAATTAAAAGGTGTCTACCAGCAAAATTAATGGAAAAAAGGGCAAAGAAAGGAGGGGATAAAAGAAATACTAAAGGAGGAAATGGGAACAAGGAAAAACACCAACATATAGAAACGTAAAAATACTCCCAGGCTCAGAGAACCAGCATCCTTGGCAGCAAGTGTTGTTAAACATCGGAACGGGTTGCTGAGGGAGGTGAGGGAATCTCCCTTTCCCAGAAGTCTTTAAAAATAGCATCATATCTGTTGGGATAGAATAATGGTGGTACTGCCTGACTAAACAGCTTCTCAAGCAAACCCATAGGCTGGTAATTCTACCACTTCTATTTCTAATTGTGAAAAAGTAACAAATAACTTCAGTTCACCTAGCAAACCGGGGCTTACAACGACTATCAATTTAATTGCGTTATAAAACAGTTTTCATTAGGTTTTGCAATGCAAAGATAGATAACTAAATTATTCAGGATATAGTTTAATGTACAGTAAAGGCTCAAAACTTACTTACCCTTTTGTAATATTTTCCCAAAACATTATGAAACCAGAAAGGTACTCAGTTTATGTCCTCACATGGAAGTTAGAGATAAGGCAATGTACAGAATCCTATATTTAATTTTTAATTTTAACTGAGTAGCACTTGCAGGGGTGAAGTTACAGGAGGGCTGGATTGGATAAACCTTCTTAAAAATTAGAGTCTTCCAGGCCGGTATCCCAAGAAGTAAAAGGATATTTGTTCCCTGGAGAGAATTTAGGTTGTGATCTGATGTATCTGCAGTGCCCCCTCCATCAATGATATTTTGCTTTATACTAAGCTATCAGATTATTTCCCCCACTCCATTTAATTGCACATATATTTGTTAAGCTCCTACTTTTTGTCAGGCAGTGTGCCAGGAATACAAAGAGAAAAGGATCACAACCCACGACCTTGAAGAACACAAAATCTAAAAACAGCAGTTGGGTCCAGGTGTGGTAGGGCCTTCCACTAGTGTAATTTTGGATCTGCATTTTACGAAAAGAATACAAAATTACAAATACAAAATTAAGAGTGAAAGTGAATATTTATCTCAAAGAGAAATCACAACAAATTACAAGTTTTAAAATTCTGACAAATTCCAGAAATATCACAAACTCTAGGGGAAAAAAACTATATTTTTTATTAGTTAACTACCTGGTTCACATCTATAATTCTATTTGTCTTACATTTTGGTTGCATATTCTTGACCACATGACAAGAATTTTGTTATATCATTTCCCATAGAATGATAATTCAGTTATTCCTCTGGTATGCTTGATCAAAATTTGTTTTCTTTCTGGTTCACAACTTATTCATAATTAAAAGTAAATTTTCAGAATTGTCAAGTAGAGAAAAAACTCAATCAAGTTTCTTTCATACGTAAGCTGTAAGAGCTGTAAGATTCCAGGGCACTGCAAATTTTCTGATGTATGAATAATTTTAAATACTCTTTCAATTGATGATGGTTGTGAATCAGCTAGTCATTCGTGTCCTTTTTATAATGGTATATTGTGAATTTGATTTTGTCTCCATCAAAGCCAGTGTTGTGTATCTAATTTGAAAGACATTTAAATATTTTTCCAAGAAGTTCATGTAATTCACTCTTCTTCATTAATTAGATTATCAAAGAATAAATAGCCTGTTTAGTACTTTTAATTCAAAACTTTTCTCTTCCTCTTAATGAATTATTGCTCTTTGTATTATCTGAAAGATGTTTTTGTTATAATTTACTTCTTGATATTAAAAGAACTTCTGTTGATTTTATCACTCGATTTTCTTTTATAGTCTTTTTTCATCTGGATTTTTTCTCAGTGCTTTAATAAATTAATTCATGGAAGTCATTGATTTCTCAGGTTTTTTTCAATTGAAAAGTTCCAAAACATCTACAAATTGCAGTTAAAATGACAGGGAAGTCTGGGACTTCCCTGGCGGTCCCATGGTTAAGACTCCGCGCTTCAAATGCAGGGGGCGCAGGTTCAATCCCTGCTCAGGGAACTAAGATCCCCATATGCCGCACGGTGAGGACAAAAAAAAAAAACCCAGTACTTATGCTTTATCATCTTCTTGAGTAAATTTTTTACACCTAGTTTGTGTTTATAGTTCTCTTCCACGACTTTGAGAATATATTTTAGGGTCATTATATTGTAATGGACCACACTGCAAGACTTGAGCAGCTTTTCTGTGGGCAAACAGTATTATTATCCTTAGACTCTTGAAAGAAATATTCTTGTTGGCATTTTAAAAAACGGAGGTATAATTATCACTCAATAAAATGCATAGATCATAGAGTTTAACTCAATGAGTTTTGACTAAACCCATGTAACCACCACCTAAAACAGGAGAAAGAATATTTCCACCATCCCAGGAAATTCCCTTTGTCTCTTTCCTATCGATTTCCCCTTCCCCATCCACCCTGACACCCAGAGCAATCATCTTCTGATTTCTGTCACTGTAATATATTTTGCCTGTTCTTGAACTTTATATAAATTGGATCGTATAGTATGTGATCTGTATCTGTCTCACTTTGCTCAGCATAGTGATTTTGAGGGGCAACTATGTTGTTGCATGTCTTGGTACCTTGCTCTGTTTTATGACTATGACTCCATTATTTAAATATACCACAATTATTCATTCTCCCATTGACAGACATTTGGGTTCTTTCCAGTTTAGGGCTATTATGAAAAAAGTTGCTTTGAAAAGTCTTGTACAAGTCTTTGTGTGGACATAATATGTTTTCCTTTCTCTTGAGTAAATACCTGAGAATAGAATTCTGGGTCACAGGGTAGAAGTTTGTTTAACTGTATTAGAAACATGGAATATGTATTTAAAATATTCCATCTACAAGGAAAAAAACAAAAGAAAACATGTAACTGCTGTACAGTATCAACGTGGTCAATGAACCTGTGTTCTGTAAAAGCAGCTCTTCCTCCATCTGTGCTCCCTCTCCTGTTACTCTTCATCCACCGTCATTCACTGGTCCAGACGTGCAGAATGATTTGCTGTTTTGTGAGTACGTGACTTAGTCTCTTCCCTGTAAGTCTGCCAGAAAGGTACCTCCTCTGGCTGGCTGCTGTTCTCTTCTCCTTTATCTGCCGTAGCTATCCTTAAAGACTTGACTTAATTATTTTTATCTCTGGAATGCCTTTATACCACCCTTCTCCAACCTCCCCACCATCACTATCAAGGCTGAATGAAGGGTCCCTCCTAGGTGCTCACATAGAAACTTGTGTTTTCCCCTGTAAGTGGAAGACTTGGTTATTTATCTCTGGTTATTTATCTGGAGTATAAGCTCCCCAAGGATAGAGTCCTGATCACAGCCAGAATCTAATATCCAGCCAAGTTCTTCACCCAGAGTAGTGCTCAACAAAAATTAGTTGAATCAATGAATAAACACTTGAACAGGTTTGATGTTGTTGTTGGGGATGGAGAAGTTTCTCTATACCTGTGTGATATTCAAGTAGAAATAGGCAGTTGACAGTATAGGTCTGGAGTGTGAGTATTGGGCTTATGGTATGGGCAGGAGGTGGACTGGAGTATAGATAATAGGGACACTCGTTACTCTCAGTCATGTTGTACATAGGTAAGAGTTGAAAGTTTGGGATTGGATGAGCTTACCTGGGAGCAGGTACCACTTTTGAAAGTAATTGAGAATGAGAGGAAGGGGCCAAATTGTAGTAGACTGTGGAGTAAATGGCAAGAGAGGAGAGAAATGCAAACTGTATGGACAGCTAACTCAAGAAATTTGGGGCTGAGATGTTGAGTAAAGCAATTAAGATAATATCCTAACAAGTAAATGAGATTGGATAGTGTTATGCTGTTTTCATTTTTGTTTTCACTAGTTTAAAAAAGAAAAGCCCATTGAGCCTATTGTCAAATTGAGAGTCACCAGAGGCATTATTTTGAAATATGATACCAAATGAGAAAAGCTTAGTTTGTATAAAGTTTTTGCTGAGGTCTCACACCTTAGATCATGATTTGGGTTTTATTTTCCATCCTCAGTGACCATATTTTCATTTCAAGGCATTAATTTGGATTGGAGGTCAAAAGTATCTGGGTGGCTTAAAGCAGAAGCCTTTATCCATAATGAGTGCAACTGAGTGAAGGCTGTATGAGAGGCTTGGATATCCACCAGGAACTCCATGTGCTTGCTCTACTGCTTGTATTAGAGAGAGAGACCATTTCATAATGGATTCTAGATAATGACATTTTGGAGCTGGAAATAAACTAAGACCATCTTGTCCAGCATCTTCCAGACTTTATTTCTTGTTCGGGACACAGCTTAGATATCATATCTTCTGGGAATTCTTCCTCAGGATGTGAATAAGTACACCTTAAAAAAAGTCACAGGCAAATTTTACATCCTTCTCTTGGAGTTTCATAATGTTTATTATTAAATGTACACATTAATTCTGCAGTAAATATTAAACCTGTTTAATATTGACTCACAAGGTAGTTTTCATCTTACTTGAGCCCGAAACCCTTATGTTCTTATTTTGTGGACACCTATAGGCATCTCATAGAACCTACTCTGAGAATCACTAACCTACTCTAATTCTTTCATTCAGACGGAGGTCTCATTCAAGGTTTTTATCTCCTTGTTTCAGCTAATTAAACTTAGTAGCTTTTTATTTTATTATCTTTGTTGACTAGGATAATTTGGGCAGTTCTGTTCCACATGTTGGCTGAGTCTGCAGTTATCTGTGGCTTGACTTGGCTAGAACACCCAAGATGGCCCACTTTAATGCCTCGATAAGGAAGGATGTGAGGCCAAACTTAGCTTTGGGTGCTGGAATGGTCGGGCCTCTCTCTCTCCATCTAGTTTCAGGATCTCTAGCTCTTCACGTGTGTTTACCATGTGATCTCCGCTTATGGTATCTTCATAGGGTAAGAAGATGACTTACATAGTGGCTCAGGGCTCCCAAATTATAAAATCAGAATATTCTAAGGCCTTCTTAAGGTTTAGGCACAGAACTGGTACAGTATCACTTTCATCACATTCTATTGGCTAAAGTGATCACAGGGCCAGCTCAGATTCAAGGGGAGCAGAAATAAACCACCTCTCCATGGTGGGGACAAAAAAAATTGCAGTCATATTTAATCCACCACACTTCTCATGGACTTTTGGCATCTTGTGAGATAAAGAATCTGTTCACTGACATTGGAAAAGTCCCCAGATAACTCAGGCTTCTTGGCACCACAGAGATGGCTGAGATCCATTGATGACTTTCCTGATATCCAGGATCAATGAATTAGGCAAATGGCCAGTAGGACACAGATCCAACTTATCAAGTAGGGGGAAGTTTGAAAGACTCACACCAGTGCTAATAATCTAAACCAGGGGGCCAAATCCACTCACTGTCTGTTTCAAAAAAGTTTTATTGGATCACTGCCATCCCCATTCATTTATGTATTGTTTATAGCTGCTTTTGTGTGGTAAAGTCAGAACTGAATAGTTGTGACAGTGACAATCTGGTCTGCTAAGCCTAAAATATATACTATCTGGCCCTTCATATAAAGAGTTTGTCACTCCCTGGTCTAGACTGTATAAGCATTGCATTACTAAATGACAGTTACATTATCATGAGATGACTCTATCCATATATCTTGGTCAATTCCAGCTGCTGCAACAAATATACCATAGACTGGATAGCTTAAAAAACAGAAATTTAATTTTGGCTTTAGAAGCTGGGAAGTCCAAGATCAAGGGGCTGGCTGATTCAGTTCCTGGCTCCATCCTCTTCCTGGTTTGCAGAATCATTGTCTTCTTACTGTAGCCTTACATGACACAGAGAGAGAGCATCTCTTTTGTGTCTTTTCTTATAAAGGCACTAATCCCATTCATGAGGGCCCTACCCTCATGACCTGATTTCCTTCCAAAGACTCCTACCTCCAAATACCATCACATTAGGAATTAAGGCTTCAACATGTGAATTTGGGAGGATATAAACATTCAGTTCACAGCATCATACATTAGGAAATGCAAAATATTAGCAAACTGTAAAGCACTTTCCATGGATACAAATATTGTTTTGTGTTGTCACATGCATCAGCAGTTCATTATTTGTCAACGTGGATTGTATTTTATTTTTTATCCATTCACCTGTTGATGTATATTTAAGTCATTTGCAGTTTTTGATCATTACAAATAAAGCCCCTGTGAACATTCATATACAGGTTTTTGAAGAGATATATGCTGTTATTTCTCTTGAGTAAAAACCTAGAGCCAAAATGTCTGGATCATGTGATTGGTATATATTTAACTTCTTCAGAAACTGCCAAAATATTTTCCAAATATTTTACATTCCCATTAGCAGTTTATAAGAATTCTCCTTCTGCCACAGCCTTATCAACACTTGGTGTGGTCAGTCCTTTAATTTTAACAATTGTAATAGGTATGTAGTGGTACCCTATTGTGGTTTTAACTTGCATTTCTCTAATGACTAATGATGTTGGGCATCTTTTCACATGCTGATTAGCTGCAAAGTATCTTTTGAGATACTTTGGCCTATAAAGTATCTGTGGAGAACTTTGGCCCATTTACAAAAACTGAGTTATTTCTTATTGTTGAGTTTTGACAGTTCTTTAAATATTCTGAATAGAATATTTTATCAGATATCTGATTTACAAATATTTTCTTCCAGTCTATGGCTTGTCTTTCATTCTCTTTTGATGAAGTTCCAACATTTCCATTTTGTTTTCTTTTATGGATAATGCTTTTGTTGTCCTATCTAAGAAATCCTTGCGTAATCCAAGGTCACAAATGTTTCCAAACAGTGGTGATAAGAATGGAGAGAAATGTAAAGATTAAAGAATTATGTGAGAGTAAGGTTTACAGGACCCAGTTAAAGAGAAGTAGGAATTAAGAATGATTCTCAATTATTTGGCCTGGGTGCTTAGGTGATGTCATTCAAAGGTATAGGGAAAGATAACGGATTCAATGTGGCTATCTTGTGCTTCAGAGTTTGCAGGTATATAGTAAGTTTTTGGCATAACCTTGGTGCATAGTAATTGTTTGATTTTTAAAAATTAATAAATAAAGGAGTCAAATTTGTTAATTATTTCTTCAGCTATTTTTATACTGAAGATGGAAAAGATAAGGAAAACTTCCTCTAAGGTCTAGAGAAGCCTGAATCAATTGCTGCTCTGGTAAATTCAAGAACTTCTATGTAGATTTGTCTAGAAATGAAACAATGTTATTATTAGTGAAATTTTGTTTTCTTCTAGACTCGCTCATTGTATTAAGCAGGTTGTAATAAACAATCCCCAAATCAGGTTTAATATGATAAAAATTCACTCTCTTGAAACCTTTCAAAGTTGGTCTAGTGGTTCCCCTTATCAGAGCTCCTGCTAGCTCAGTGATTTAAGCTCCTGCAATTTTATAAATCTGCTATCTTAGAGATGTGACTTCTGAGGGTGTCATATTAGATGATGGGGCTGAAGAATTGCTCAAGATATTTTAAGGAATATGCCTAGAAGGAGATTAAATCACCTTTGCCCACATTCCATTGACCAGACAGAGTCACATGGTCTCAACCCAATGCAAAGAGGCTGTTAGGGCTTCCCTGGTGACGCAGTGGTTGAGAATCTGCCTGCCAATGCAGAGGACATGGGTTCGAGCCCTGGTCTGGGAAGATCCCACATGCCGCGGAGCAACTGGGCCCGTGAGCCACAATTACTGAGCCTGCGCGTCTGAAGCCTGTGCTCCGCAACAAGAGAGGCCGCGATAGTGAGAGGCCCACGCACCGCGATGAAGAGTGGCCCCCTCTTGCCACAACTAGAGAAAGCCCTCGTACAGAAATGAAGACCCAACACAGCCATAAATAAATAAATTTTTGTTTTTAAAAAAAGGAGGCTGTTAAATCCAACCCTGTGTCTGCCTAGGAATAGGAACTAGGATAGATGACCATCTAGCCAGTCTCTACAACAATTCAAAATCAAAGAGCTAGTTTTCAGGTAAGTGCTCAAATAACAAGTATACAATACCAATTGTCAACATTTGTGCTCCCATGCAGATGTATTGTTCAAAGAATGTATCATTTATTTTGTAATTCCAAAATAAGATCATACTAGTCTCTTCTACTCATTTAAGACACTTTGTTATTTGGATGCCAAAGCCTTGCTTAATTCTTCCAGAGAAATTCAAATCCTTATGCTAAAGATAATACTTAGTGGTTCTTTAATCCTGCATCAGCTTTTAAAGTTTTGAAGCACTTTTCTCTTTGCTATAGAGACTTAAGAAAAGTTTCGTCAGGATAGAATAATTACTGCACTGTATCTAGATAGGTCAGGCTTTCCAATACTTAGTGGTTATTTAATCCTGCATCAGCTCTATGAGAATTTGCCACCATAACTACAGAGGAGAATTTGGCAAACTGAAAGAGACCTTCAAGAGATGTAGAACTCAGATGTTTCAAGTTACAAAATCTCAAATGTTGTTATTTAAAAAAAAAAAAAAAAAGTCTTTTTAGGGATATCCTAATTAAATAACATCTGGCATAATACATAAGAATCCCTTATGTTCACATAATATCTTATGTACATGTATTATCTTATTTAATTATCATAGTCACCCTAATATATTCTCTTTATTTGTCATCATAGCACCCAGATTTTTTTTTTTTTTTTTTTTTTTAATTTTTATTTTTGGCTGCATTGGGTCTCTCTGCCGCGCGTGGGCTTTTCTTTAGTTGCGGCGAGCGGGGGCTACTCTTCATTGTGGTGCGTGGGCTTCTCATTGGGTGGCTTCTCTTGTTGCAGAGCACGGGTTCTAGGCGCACGGGCTTCAGTAGTTGTGGCTCTAGGGCTCAGTAGTTGTGGCTCGCGGGCTCTAGAGCACAGGCTCAGTAGTTGTGGTGCACGGGCTTAGTTGCTCTGCGGCATGGGGGATCTTCCCAGACCAGGGCTCGAACCGGCGTCCCCTGCATTGGCAGGCGGATTCTTAACCACTGCGCCACCAGGGAAGCCCAGCACCCAGATTTTCTATGGAGAATGCTACTCTTCACCTACTCTCAAGTTCCTACTGTTTGAGTGGAGCTGACTATACCTCTAATTTATGGGATGGACATATAGCCTAGACCGGGCCAATAAAACTTCACATCTTCCTTATTGCAAGGAGTAATTCAGAGATAAACACAACATCCAAGTCATACTAATCAGAGTCATTGCCAATCAATGATTTAACTACTGTTGTAACAGTTAAGAAACAGACCTTCTCTTTCTGAAGCTCGCTGGATATAAGCTGGAGTTCTTGGTGGCCATCTCACCCCATGAGCAGAACCTGCCTGAGAGTTGGATCTAACAGAAGAAAGCAGAGCCACGGCATCGAGAGTGACTGTCTTAGTCTGTTCGGACTGCTGTAGCAAAATACCATAAACTGGGTGGTGTATAAACAACAGAAATTTATTTCTCTCTGTTCTGGAGGATGGGAAGTCCAAGGTCAAGTTGATTGGCAGACTGATGTCTGGTGAGAACCTGCTTCCTAGTTCATAGATGTCATTTTCTTGCTGTGTCCTCACATGCAAGAAGGGGCAGGGGTGCTCTCTGTGGTCTCTTTTATTTATCTATTTATATTTTGGTCACGCCACACGGCCTGCAGGATCTTAGTTCCCTGACCAGGGATTGAACCCCAGGCCCACGCCAGTGAGAGTGCCAAGTTTTAACCACTGGACTGCGAGGTAATTCCCTGGGGTCTCTTTTAAAACGCACTACCTTTTATCAGGTCACCTCAAGACCTTCATGCCCTAATCACCTGCCAAAAACCCCACCTCCAAATACCATCACACTGAGGATTAGGTTTCAAGATATGAGTTCTGGGGGGGACACAAGCTTTCAGTCTATGGCAGTGACTGAGTCCTCACCGATATTGTTTGAACCGGAATCCAGCCACACCAATGCAAGGCTACTCCTGGAGGGTCAATGCATTATTTTTGTTTCCTTTTGCCATTTTGAGCTGAGTATCTCTCATTTGCAACTGAAAGAATCCTATGCTTTTTGTTGAGCTGTTACTACTTTCCCTATTTTATAGGAAAATAAACTGAGGTTTAGAGAACTTAAGCAACTTAATTGGTAGGGCAAAAGGAAAATTGACTGAAAGGGCAATGCTCTAATTTTTTATTTAATTAAGATTCTTTTAAAGTTTTAAAGCACTTTTCTCTTTGCCATCAATACTTAAGTGTTTCGTCAGGATATAATAATTACTGCACTGTATCTAGATAGGTCAGCCTTTCCAATATTTATTGGCAGTTGTTGTGTAGTATTTTGTTATTATAAATATGAATGCTGAGTCATTCCCAAGAAGTAAATAGTAAATTTAAGCACTTTATGAGCCGTATGATTGATGTCTCTGCTTCTGTTCTGTAATGTACTTGAAATGAAATTTTATCTACAGTTGAGCCCCATGTCTGATCTAAAATCAACAGAGAAGGTTTGAAATACTCCAATGTGTGCCTCTTATGAAATCTAGTGGTTTTAGAAAAAAGCATGTATGTACTGTATACTTCAAAATAACTAAATAACAGTATTCTTAATGGGAAAAAAATCCCATTTTTTCCTGGAACTGTGAATGGAAAACTCAACTGCATACCATTCCAATTCAAGGATCTGTAATCTTAGACCATTGAAGAGTTCCTCTTTCCAAGGAATGTTTCTCTGTGTGGTTTCTAAACCTCCTGACTTTTTACAAAAATTTAGCATACCCTGGGAAGCTTAAGAGAAACAGCAATATAAGAATATCACGGGTCTTCTTGAGTTTTCATGTCTGACGCATAGTTCATCCATTTTTATCTATCATATTTAGGCACACTCTTTACTTCATTTGCTTTTACTGAATCTTCAGAACAAAACAGCAAGCTATCAGGTAGTCATAAGGATTTCTTTTTCACAACAAATGTGAAGACAAAATTTGCTAGGCCTCAGCCATATGTACTACAGAAACATGTGGACAGCCAAGTTGTTAGGAATCTGGTGTTCTGCTTTACTCTTTTAAAAGTCAATGGTTATAATTTCAGAGCACTAGATTTAAGATTTTTCTTTTTATAATAATAATAATAGCAATAATTAACATTATAGAGTGTTACTTTGTAGTAATTAATATGTAAATAATATTATGCAGATTTTCTCCATCCTGACAATAGCCGTTAATTTTATTTGAATTTCAAAGAAATTAAACAACTTTCTCAATTCAATCAACTAAAAAAAATAAAATAAAAATATAAGTCAAGAGTTATCATTTTAATCAAACTCTGTAGCATTCTATATGGTGTTTGTTTACCTTACTCAGATTGTTTCCTAATTGCCTGCTTCCTCCTGATGCCCTCTGAACAACATATGTGAATAAATAGCTCACACAGAGTCACAAAGAGGGTAGAGAGGGAAGTTAAGTTTCTTTAGCTGTTAAGTAGAAATACTAATGCCTTCCTCAGGGAATTTGTGCAGATTGAAAGGTTAAATGTTCTTTTCACCTTTACTGTTCAGTCCAAAAATAAGCACTGTAAATCTGTATGTGAATATAAGATATTAAAGATAATTTAGTACCAGTTTTTTAACTCCTCCCCTAACATAAAAATTATGGAAATACATTTAAAATCCAAGAACTAACACAACTACAGTCACCTATAAAAAATAACCTGTGACAAATTAAAGTCAAGTTAGAACAAGAGTAATTGTACAGTTAAACTGTATTAGCTACTATATATATATATATATATACACACACACACACACACACACACACACACACATACACATAGTTTCAATTTAAGTTTAGCCAAATGGAGAAATCAGATTTGAGAAAAGCCCCTCTCCAATAGATGAAGATGTTAGAAAGTGATTTCTGTGGCAGTGCTCTGATGACTCATCCCTCAACTACCATGGTTTCTTAATTAATTTGAGATCTTTTAATTAGATCCTTCCTCATCTTCACTTTAGCCCAGCATCTCTGGGTGGGATCAATCCCTCCTCTCCCCCACCCTCATCATCCCCAACCCCAGCCCAGGCAGCTGCCAGTTAAATTTTTTTAAAAATAAATTTATTTATTCATTCATTCATTCAATCATTCATTCATTTATTCCTGGCTGCGCTGGGTCTTCGCCGCTGCACGTGGGCTCCCTCCAGCCACGGCGAGCGGGGGTCACTCCCCACCTAGGTGCGCAGGCCTCTCACCGCGGTGGCCTCTCCTGTTGCGGAGCGCGGGCTCCAGGCGCACGGGCTTCAGAATTTGTGGCACGTGGGCTTCAGCAGTTGTGGCGCACGGGCCCAGCCGCTCCGCGGCATGTGGGATCCTCCCGGACTAGGGCCCGAACCCGTGTCCCCCGCATCGGCAGGCGGACTCCCAACCACTGTGCCACCAGGGAAGTCCCTGCCAGTTTAATTGCCACCAGGAAAAGCACTTCATCACCTAACCGCAAGGAGAGTCAAGTGGCAATAGGACATACATAAAACTTGTCTTTGCTACTTAGCATTTCAACTTCTTGGTTCTTATCCTCTGCCTCCTAACCTTCTCCTTATCCTTACCCAGATTCGTGCTCCCCTGGCCCCTTGCGTCTCATGTCTTCTCTGAGGTCCTCTCCCTGCCTCCTCGGAAGGCTCTCCCCCTCCAAGATGATCACTACTTTTTTCCAGTTTCCTTTTCCATCAAACTCACATTCTTTCAAACCTGCTGATCTCAGAGAAGTGTAAACAGAAAAACCAACTAATCAAGCCTAAAGTGTGAAAAAACTGCTTTTTCCTGCCTGAGATTTTGCATTTTAAGCATGTTAACCCATACTCATCTACAATTAGTGAAATCCCATGGAATTTAAAGGGGATTTTGGTGACAGGGTGGGGACATCTATGGTAACAGACTTCTTCATTCCCTTAACTTTCAACTCATTTATGAAGCTTCCTCCCCCTTTGGTTAGGGCAAGTCTCTAAAGACTCTACATTTATTTCCCCAGAAAAGTCGCTTCCAGCTGCCATCTCAAGCTTGACGGCAAGAGTGCAGCTTTGTTCATGGAGCATGAAAGCAGCTTACAGAGTCCTGCTGACTGGTATAAACCCACGAGGAAATAAAGTTTTTCATTCGTGTGTGCATACACACACACACACACACACACACACATACACGCATATGCACACAAGCAACACTTCTTCCTCATTCATGGGCAAACACAATTTCAGTTGCATTGGACACTTTTTCACCTTTTTGGTCTTAGAACATAGAAAAAAATACAGGCGTGACTGGTGGCTAAATACTGAATTGTCAATTGACAAGTATAGAAGCTACGAACTTCAACTTCCTTGGCCTTTGATGAACTTATTCTCTGGAGGTCTTAGAGAATCTTGGGAAGAATGAGGGTTTTGTGTAAATTTTATTATTTTTGCTGAATATATGAAGTTGCAGTGATTCTGTCTAGGGCAGTGTTCATAAATTGTTGCAATGTATTATTTTTATTAATTGCTTTGCATAAACTTACATCGAATTTATTGGTAGAAATAAATTGCATTTTTGGTTTATTTGATATTTTTTGTTTGTGCCCCTTGAACTCCAGGAACCAGGAAGGTCAAAGTGGACCATAGAACCACATATTCCCTCAGTCTGAGCACAGACCCATGAAGGGAGCAAGAAACATACATTGTGTTCTCAAGAACTAAAAGTGAGGTGGGAGTTACTAAACTATTTATGTGAAAAAAATTATTTATGAGACAGGGCTTGAAAAAATAGTCTCAACACTCTTCCACATGTATAATCCACCTTTTGCCTCCACCAGACTACTAAGATACTTCACAGGCTAATTCACCACCTGACTTCCAATGGTCATGTTTTATGGCCTCATTTTAGTCCTTGTATCCCACGCTTGACACATTCTCATATTGATCCTTAAATGCTGGAGCTCCCAGAGTTTCATCCACAGTCTTCTGGTCTCACTCTTCTTCAGAGTTCTCAAAGTAGAGGCCCACAAACTGGATACAGTCCACAGATACATTCAATTTGGGCTCAGTGGTATTTTAGGCAAACATAAGAAACAGGATTTGAAACCCGAACTTTTCATTTATTCATTTAGATTTTCCAGGTTCCTTTAAAACATGGAAAGATTTGACAACACTAGACCAACATTTATGCATAGCTACTTAGTTGGAGCTAAATAGAAGTTGCTGGCCATTTGCTCTCCGGTTACTATAGCCCTCACCGCTCCCTACTCACTGAAGTCTCTGGTCCACCCCCTAAACTCACTTCCATGAGTGAGTATTTGCAGCCACTCCTCATGAACTCCTCCTCAGGAGTCCTATCCTTACTTGTGGTTTGAACTACCTCACTCTAAAGTTCTAATCCACAACACATTCTCAGACACCCTCAGTATCTCTGTTCCCCCCAGATGTACTGTAGGTTCCTCACTCTCAACGTGTCCAAAACCAAACAGATTTTTTTCTCAATTGCCCCCAAATTCGCTTCTCCTGTAGTCTCTATGCAGTTAATAGTGTCACAGTCTATAATGGTCAGTTTTATATGTCAACTTGTCTAGGCCATAGTAGCCAGTTATCAGATAAACACTAATCTAGGTCTTGCTTAGAAGGTACTTTGTAGATGTGGCTAACATCTACAATTAGTTGACTTTAAGTAAAGGAGAATATCTTTATAATCTGAGTGAACCTCATCCAATCAGTTGCAAAGCAACACTGAGTCTTTCCCGAAGAAGAAGAAATTTGGCCTCAAGACAGCAGCATCAGCTTAGCTCCTGCCTGAGAGTTTTCAGCCTGCCAACCTCCCCTACGTACTTCAGACTTGCCATCACCCATCATGGCTCTGTTTCTCTGAAGAACCGTGGAATTGATGCCCCAGCCATTTAGACATCCATACTAAGAATCTAAAAGCCTTCCTCAACACTTTCTCCTCCGTAGAGCTTTCATCCAGTCATACTCCTTTCCAATTATTTTTCAAAATAATTATCAGATCTGATTTCATATTTCTGTAACTTGGATCTTTTCCCTATTACTTAGACATCCAAGTCCAAACGCCTAAGTAGGGTACACATGGCTACTCATTTTCTGGTACCTGCCTACTTCTCCAGACTTATTTCTTACTGTGCTACCCGCTTCCCTGAGGCAGATGAGCTCAGCAGTGAGCCGGCTGTGTCTGGGTTTCAAAAGCTCGGGTCCAGTGTTTGCATTTGGTCCTCCTGTTGTTTGCACAGGGTATCTTCTGCTTTTCAACCTCTGGACTTTGACTTAGTTCCAGCTCCAGTCCCTGGGAAACCCAGTCTTTGACACATTCTGCTCCACTTGGCCAGTATCTGACTGACCAGGCCAACTCCATCTCCTACACGTAGGGATGAGTTAGCAAATCAAACAAGGGGGAGGAATGGCTAGGTTAGAGCCAAGACTGAGGCAAGATAGGAGGCTGTGAGCTGAGTGGAGAAAGTACCAGCAGCAAAGCAAAGAATTTGAGCCCACAGTTGGTGCAATGGGAAAACAAGACTAGGAGAGAAATATGCCAAACTATTGCCAGGGTGATCTGATTTACTGCTTCAAAGACCATGTTCATTTCATGCCCAGATGAAATATCTATATTACACATTATGACCCTTTTCCGACATAGGTGTAGGAAATAGACACTCTTAGGTACTCGAGTGGGAGTATAAATTGGAAATATTTTTAAGAGGGCAACTTGACAAGTCCCTTAAATATTTTAAATGTGCATTCACTAGCAGCAAAATATTTTTTAAGGAAAGAAGGGGTTCAGCTTTATTATTTAATATTGCTCAAGCTGTCCTACTTAGGCAATAAGACAAACAGACCCACAGTCACCTATCTACTCTATTCCCAATAATAATAACTAAATTTAATAAGAAATACATAAAACTCATATGAAGAAAACTATAATTTCATTGATGTTTATATGAGGGCTAAAAACAGCTCTCTTTGATGATGCTAGTATTCTTACATATAGAAAACCCAAAGAAATACTGATAGTTTCACATTAGAGTTCAGTAAGGCAGTTAGAAATAAGGTAAATATATAGAATTAGTTATATACATCAGCAATACTACTTAGAAAAAAGAATGAGGAAAAGGAAGCAGTTCAAGTAGGTAAATAACAGGTAGATTAATCAATAAATAATTTGGGAAAATTTGCTAGCCAAGAAAAGTTATATTCTTTCTTCATATAACACACACACAATCCAGATAGTTTAAATATGCAAATAAAGAATATAATAACATAATAAAATATGGGAGCACCAAAACAAAATACAGCACTAAAACAAAAATCTTTCTCAGTGTAGAAAAGCCTATTGTGACACTCAGGAAAAAATCCAAAAAGTGAAAAGGAAAATATTGACATTTGATTACATAAATTTAGAAACTTAAATACCATAGAAAATTTGGCCAGTATATAACAGACTAAGAGGAAGTACTTGTGATGCATTTGAAAGGTTGAATATTTTTGTTATAAAGCGTGTCTACACATGGGAAAAGAATCTAAAAAAAAAAAAAAGAGTGGCTATATGTATAACTGATTTACTTTGCTGCACACCTGAAACTAACAAAACATCGTAAATCAACTATACTCCAATTAAAAAACAAAAAAAGTGCCTACATATCAGTAAGTCAAACACTCATTAGGAAATAAGCAAAGAAAAGGAAAAGGCAATTCACAGAAGAGACTTATAAATGAAGAACAAACACAGGAGAAGTTGACCAACATCACTAAATAAAATACATACAAATTCAAAGCAAAATATAATCTAATACCTATTAGGGTGACAAAGATTAAAAAGATTTCTAATCAATGTGGAAGACAACAAACACCTCAAGAGAAGAATGAGCAAAGAAAAGAAAAGCAATTTTTGTATATCAGATTAACAGAGATGAAAAAGCTAGACATGATGAAGCAGGACAGAGTGATTAATTTGTGTTTGTTCTTCCTGTAAGCATGTTCTACCCCCATTCCAGCCTTTCTATTTTCTTATCTCATGGATTTTTCCAGACAAAATCTTCCTGGCTCTGCCTGTCATTTGTACACAACTGAACTTATTGACCAAATTGTCTGGTTTCATAGAGAGGTGGGGAGAAAGTGGAAAGAGAGATGGAGAGAGAGATGGAAGAAAACAGAGGGTGATTTACAGGGAAAGAGAAAGTTGGGGTTCAAAGGGTCATGAGGGCAGCAGGACCTGAGTCCCCTTTGGAGTCTGGAAACCAGCTCTAGGTTTACAGCTTTTTAAAGTTCCCAAAGTATGGCGTGGAAACGGCAGAGTTATCAGATGCCAAGGGGCAGTGAGGCCCTGGAGAATAAGCATGGCTGTTGCAGCCCGGTGGACAGAAGGCTTTGGGGATCTCTCTGCTGCACTGGAATAGTTTTAAGAATCCCCAGATTTTGCAAGACCTTGTGGCTTGGGGTGGGGGACAGATTTGGAGGAGATCCCCAATTATGGCTGTAATTTAATCCCTTTTCCCACGTCAACAGGACAGAT
Source organism: Monodon monoceros (assembly GCF_005190385.1). Taxonomy (NCBI): domain Eukaryota; kingdom Metazoa; phylum Chordata; class Mammalia; order Artiodactyla; family Monodontidae; genus Monodon; species Monodon monoceros. The sequence continues at coordinate 67,287,501 of NW_021703771.1, forward strand.
CACCGAGTCTAATTTAAGTTTTGTTTTGTTCTGTTTTTTTTAAGTAAATAAGGGAATATGACATTTCTTGTGCACCAAGGCTCAGTGGCTTAGTTGCAACATTGTTAACCAGCATGTGGAAGAACAGGCACCGCCAGAAAATAAGCAGAACTATTCAGGAGCACTGTTTGTTAATACGTGTTAAAATGTAAAATGAGGGCTTCCCTGGTGGCGCAGTGGTTGAGAGTCCGCCTGCCGATGCAGGGGACATGGGTTCGTGCCCCGGTCCGGGAAGATCCCACATGCCGCGGAGCAGCTGGGCCCGTGAGCCATGGCCGCTGAGCCTGCGCGTCCGGAGCCTGTGCTCCGCAACGGGAGAGGCCACAACAGTGAGAGGCCCGCGTACCGCAAAAAAAAAAAAAAAAAGTAAAATGAGCATCATTTTCACTAGCAATCTTAATCCCAGGACTTTACACTATAAAGAACTGTATTTATTGAGCAAAGCGAATAGATATACTGCAAAATTGCTTATAATGGCGAAAAGATTTTGGAAAATTCTGCTTGCCTATCAGTAGGAAACAGCTTAAATAAATTAGGAAATAAACCAGGGTACATACATACAATGGACTATTCTGAAGCATTAAAAGTGATTATGTGCTCAAAACATTAGTCATTAAGGAAATACAAATCAAAACCACAATGAGATGCCACTTCATATCCACTAGGCTAAGTATAATTTAAACAAAGAAAGAAAATGACAAGTGTTAGTGAGGGTGTGGAGAAATTGGAATCCTCATACATTGCTAGTGGGAAGGTAAAATGGTGCAGCCACTGTGGAAAACAGTTTGGCAGTGCCTCAAAAACTTAAACATAGAATAATCATACCACCCAGCAATTCCACTCTTGGTTATATATCCAAATGAATTGAAAACATATGTCTATACAACAACTTGTACATGTATGTTTATAGCAGCATTATTCATAATAACCAAAAAGTGGAAACAATTGGAATATAGATGAATGCGTAAACAAAAGTGGTGTATCCATGCAATGAAACATTATGTAATGATAAAAGGGAATGAAGTACTGATATAACCATAAAAAGGAACAAAGTACTGTGATGGTTAATAGTTTGTGTCAGCTTGACTGGGCTAAGGGATGCCCAGACAGTTGGTAAAACATTATTTCTAGATATGTCTGTGGGAGTGTTTCTGGAAGAGAATCAATAGACTGAGAAAGAAGATCTGCCCTCCCCTGTGTGGATGGGCGTCATCCAGTCCAATAGAGTCCAATCCACTGAGGGCTCAAATAGAACAAAAAGGCAGAGGAAGGGTAAGAGGTAAACATTGTGTGGTTCTTGTAAAGACTGAGAAAATGTGCATTAAAAGATCCAGATTGAAAAAAAGAGTGAGAGAGAGGGAGAGAGAGATGAGACATTCACCTCTCCTGCCCTACGACATTGGAGCTCTTGGTTCTCCAGCCTTCAGACTCTGGGACTTACATCAACAGACCCAAGTTCTCAGGCTTTTGGCCTCAGACTGGGAGTTACATCACTGACTCCCTAGTTCTCAGGCCTATGGACTCTGACTGAATTATACCACCAGCTTTCCTGGTTCTGGGTTTCCAAACTGTGGGACTTCTTGGCCTCCATAATTGCATGAGCCAGTTCCTATAATGTCTCCTTCTATCTGTATCCCCATCTATCCTACTAGTTCTGTTTCTTTGAGGAACCCTGACTAATACAGGTACTGCTATTGATACCTTTCTCCACATGAGTTACATTCACAGGTTCCTGGTGGACATACCTCTGTGGAGGCACCAATCAACACACTGCAGACGTAGCAAAATATCTCGAAAGAAATCCTTGAAGGGTGTGATTTCAAGCATTATTAGTTTTTCATACACTTAACTGTACTTTTAAAATAAGGAACATGCACTATTTTCCCAAAACCAGTAGAAAAAAAAGAATTGTTAACAACTAGAGTTTGCTGGGGTGTAGAGAATTGAGATTTTCACGTACCATTGGTATAATTGTAAATTGGTAGAGCCTTTTAGAGGGCAATTTGACAATTCAATTTCTAGGAATTTATCCTGTGGGAGTAGTTATACCCTTGTGCAAAGTTATATATGCTCAATGATGTCCATTAGAGCATTGTTTGTGATGGCAGAAAAGTTTTAAAAATTACTTTTTGTGGTCTATTTCCCCTAGGCAAAGTTTCCTTATGGACCTAGAGCAAGAGAGAGTAAATAATTCTATATTATGCAGCCATTAAAAATAAAGGAGAGGAGTTGTTTTCTGTATGTATATTGACAAGGATTAATAGCTACAATATATTGTTAAATAAAAATAGCAAGTTAAAAGCACTGTGTATAGTGTGATCTCACTTAAAATTACTGTTTTTATACACTCCAGAGAAAAATTCCAAAGGATGTATACCAATTGGATAGCAACAATTATCTTTGAGGAATGGTATTACAGAATTTTTACTTCCCGTTTTATACATTTCTACATTGTAGGAATATTTTACAATTAGCATCTATTATTTCCATTATAAGAAGGAAAACAATGTAGGTTTGTTGTTTTTTTTTTTTAAGAAAGAAAGAAAAATCCCACAGAGAGCAGCCTTGTTCCAGGGCTGGGTCTTGGGCCAAGATTTAGACTCTGCTGCATAGCAGTGGACAGGACCTTACTCAGCTGGAGCTTGTGAATAGCTTGATTGACATTCTCTGCCTGGGCTGGGCTTTCATGCATCTGGCATGGCTCAGCTGGGAACCCCCTTGAAATTTCCATGAAAGGGCCTCTCCTGCTGTGTGTGTGATATTGACCATTTCTTAGTTTTCTGCAAAGAGAGCCAAGAATGCCACCAGCAATGGAATCAAGCTCCACTCAGCTCATTAATTCTTAGCTGTGTGACCTTAAGTAAGTTATTTAACCTCTCTAGGCTGCCTACCTCAAAAGGTCGATTTTGAAAATGAAGTTAAAAAACATGTAAGATATCTTCATAGATGCTTCAACATAGTAGGTGTGTAATAAATGTCAATTCACACCCCCACCAACTCTGCCACTCAATGGGAGCCCTACCACCCTCTTGGTGGCATTTTATAAATGGGAGAAGGAACAATTTGGGGTTGTCACCACAGTGAAGAGGCTATTGACTTTGACTAGATCTACAGGCAGGGTCCAGGAATGCTAGATGTCCTGGAATACAAGAGACAGTCCAGACAATAAAAAATTATCTAGAATCCTACAAAACATGTCATTGTTCCACAAGGTACTCATATAAGTTAAAAACCTATTTATATTACCTGAGTCTAGAAGCTAATTCTATTTTATATAACAACGCTACATTTCCCAGGGGGAAGATCGTATTTTGTTTTGTTTGGACTTTACCACTGTTTTTGATCACATTCTGACAGTAGCACCACTTATGTATGCTATTTGAGTCTCCAAATAAAACACACCTCTAACCATCTGCCTTTATAGTTGTCACAAGTAGGTTTGGTACATAGGTACAACCATCTCACTACAGTGTTATGTCTTCTAGAATGCTCATTCCTACACATTTACATAATGAAATCCATGCTAATCTATTATGAATTATTTTTCTCCTATTTCTCTTTTATATAAGTTTGTATATTCTTTTTAATTTTTTTGGAAACTTTGTGTATATAGGTTACATTATTCTTGGCTTTTACTTTGGAATCATAAAGGTAGCATTACAAAACAGTTATTACAGAAAGAAGACATGACAGAGTCTAGAAGATCATAAACTTTTTCAATTGCAGCCAAAAACCTGGAAGAGAATATCTCTCCTGTGAAGTAGGGTGGGTTCAACAATTGCATGCTTTCAATTGTAGAATAGTGACATTGACAAAAACTCAAGTATCTCACTGCCTGCATTTCCACAGGGCTCAGAAGCATTCAAGATAACAGCCAACCTTGATCCTCTGGAGCCAGAACCAGGGAGGTAACAGGGCCCAGAATAACACTTACGAGAAAAGGTTCTGTCCAGTTCGAGAAATCAAATAATCTTGCTGTCATTTGTCAAACTGGAAGGCAAGAGATATATCATGATCCTGTAGAGGAAGTGAAAGGCAAGAAGCGGAGATGCAAGTACACTAAGAAGGGGCAAGGTGGAGACAGGTGTTGGCAGGTAGTGGACAAAGTAATAAGTTGGATGGGAGTAGGGTGAGGAGTGTGGAACTCTTTTTTGGCCACAGCATCTCTTTAATATGTGGACTGCGCTCCAGCTGGGCTCCTAGATTTGCATGATTCCACTGAACAGTGAATCTGTGTTACATGGTTTCTTAAAGGTGTCATCCAGCCTCTGAAAGACAAGGAATTAACACATCGGACTTCCTCAGTGGGCCAGATGATGGAGGAAAAGCATCAAAAATGGCCAATAAATAAATTACTATTTATATTTTGGAATACTCTGTGTTACTTTTATTTTAGTTTATATCTGCTGGTGATGGAAGTCTTCCTTCACAGAGTCACTGAGAACATCAGCATAGGAAGAACCACGGTAAGCATGGTCTAGGCCTAATAAGGATAAAGTGTACGTTTTGTTTGGAACATGCTGGTTGAAAAGGCCAGTTAGCCCTGCCCCACTGCAGAAACTGTGGGGATCAGGCCAAACCAACTGAAATGTCAGCACAAGTATCAATATTTGCCTCTATTAGTAATGTGAGTACTAAGTTACCAGTCCTCATAATAAATACAGCACAGAGCATGGAGACCATGAGATGGTACTTGTGAAAGCAGTTGTTTTCTTGGAAGACTTGACTTTGGTGCTGTTAAAAGACAAAGCTAGAAAGCTCAGTTATTATTTGGCCAATAAGATTTATTCATCTTACTTATATGAAGTAATAGTTAACAGCCCTAATAGTTTTAAATAGCCCCGAACAGTTCTCTGTCTCAGAAAAGTTAGTCAGCTCATATATAGGCAGGTATGATGGTGTCTCAATATTAATTAATTAGTACACAGAACCACAGACAAATCATTTGTTTTCTCCACTTTCTCCACGATGGTTTCTGCACACCAGCTCCTCCACATTTTACCACCGGTTAACATTGGCCCGGGAGAATCCAAAGTAATACATTCATTGCAGGATTCTTTTCTACATACCTAGATGCCTATGTGGAAAACTTACAAAGAAATACTTATAGAGAATAATAAAGAATAAGCCGATTTCAGGACTCGAGTGGGTGAGATGCCTTGAAACTTGGTTTCAGTACTAATTTTAAGAAACAGACAATTGAGAAGCATGGCAAGTTTCTGAACTATGTAGGGACAATTAAAATGGTGTTTTAACATTTATAGTTATTGTTTAAGGTAAAAGAGGGAGGGGAAAGATTGGAAGGATTTATGGGAGCTTGCAAGAGGAAGATGTCTGTCTTAATCCATTCAGGCTGCTATACCAAACCACCACAGAGGCAGTAGCTTATAAGCAGCAGAAATGTACTCACAGTTCTTGAGGCTGGAGGTCCAAGACCAGCATGATAGGGTGAGGTCCTCTTCCAGGTCCCAGTCTTCTTTCATCTTCCCATAGTGGAGGGGCTAGGGAGCTCTGTGGGATCTCTTCTGTAAGAGCAGTATCCCAATCATGAGGGCTTCACTCTCACTACCTAATCACCTCCCAAGGTCCCCATCTACCGACACCATCACCTTTAGGGATTAGGATTTCAACGTAAGAATTTTGGGAGTACACAGACACTCAAAGCATGGCATTCTGAGTGTGTTTTCTGTCGTGCACTGTATAGCTGTATCATGTAGGTGGAATTATGATCCTGTTACTGTCCTTACTTGAAAATTAAGTTGAAGGAGATGCATATGGGTACCAAGCTGATAAGAGGTAGACTCGTGGTGGCCAGTTTTATGCATCAACTTGACTGGGTGAAGGGGTGCCCAAATTGCTGATAAAATATCATTTCCGGGTGGGCCTATGAGGTGTTTCTGGTAGAGACTAGCATTTGGTTTGGTAGATTGAGTAAAGAGATCCATTCTCACCAGTGTGGAGGGCATCATTCAATTCATTACGGGTGCAACTGGGACAAAAAGGCAAAGGAAGGGTGAATTCTTTCTCTCCTCTTGAGCAGGGACACCCATCTTTTCCTGCCCTTGGATATTGGAGCTCCTGGCTCTGGGGCCTTCACACTCCAGGACTCACAGCAACAGCCTCCCTGGTTCTCAGGCTTTCAGACTCAGACTGAATTCCACCCCCAGCCTTCCTAGTAAGTCTGCCTGCAGATGGCAGATTATGAGACTTGTCAGCCTCCATAGTCACATAAGCCAATTCCTATAATAAATCTCCTCTTCGATCTCTCTCTCTATCTATCTATTCGCCCATCTAACATCTACCTATCAATCATCTATCTATCTATCATCTATCTATCTATCCTGTTGGTTCTGTTTCTCTGGAGATCCCTAACAATCATCATAGCAAATAAAATGGAAAACAGGTGGAGTGTCAGATTTTTTTAGTGCCTGGAAAAAGGGAAAAGAAAAAGTGGCTATAAAAGATGTTTTAGATAAGGTGGGTACTATAATTTGAAGCTATGCCACGTGTGAGAATGAGGAACTGGATGAGAGATGTGAGGAAATAGGTGCTACCACAGAAGAAAAGATTAAACAGCAAGGCCAGTAATTAGCATTAAAGCCAGTAATTAGCATTAAGGTCAGTACAGGGCAACTAAATTTAGAGATGCAAGGCCACTAGTTTTAACCCAGAAGAAATCACTGTTAATCTCAGGTGGATACCTAATTAAAGGATAGTGCAAAAGGAGGGGGAAAATGCTAATAGAAAACAAAGGAATAATGAAGTTACAAAGAGAGATAGGGGGTGGGAGAAAGAAAGCAACAACATATGTCTGGACCTCAGAAATATGGAGATTGAAAGATAAATTTGAAAAGCGTTAGTGAAAGTCAACGTTCTGGTAGTTTTAGAATTCCTGCTACTTTTTATTGCTCTATGAAGTATGAATTTTGGAGCCTTAAAATTGTTTTGAACATAGCATAATAGATGGGGGAGAGCACGGTTTCAGCGCACAGCGCCTCTGTCTTGTCATCCATCCATGAGAAGGACAAAGGCAGTGCCGGGAACACAGGGGAGCGGGAGACGCCGGTGGATGAAGACGGATACAGTAATGGGAATAACGATTAAAGAAACAGAGGAAATAAGTGTGGGGAGGGAATAAACATCTATTTCCTGATATGAACCAGATGCTCTAAATACATTATCTCATTCAACCTTCACCACAGCCCCGAGGAGTACGCGTCACCATGACCCTTTTAGGATCGAAGAAGCAGGAGGTTAAGTAACTGGTCCAAGAACATACAGCTACATCGAAGCTGAGACTGTGTTCAGAGTCTCCTATCACAACACTCGTCTCCTCGATACGACAAAAAAAATAAAAAATAAAAGGCATTTGTAGAGTCGAAGAAACAAAAGGAGAAAAACTGAAGCTGAAGATTATTAAGTAGAAAAAGTCCTAGAGAGGTGATGTTAAAAACATTCTCACAAGCCATGGTCAAAGTCAAGTTAAGGGTCACAGTCATGGAACAGTTGTGGAAAATGCCCCTGAACTACTAAGGAAATAGTGACTATTTAAGAAAATGTAATTTCACATATGGAGTGGTAGGAAGAGACTTGGATAATCAACCGAGACATAGTATGAAAATTGTAAATAATGAGGAGACTGTCATGTTTCCTCTGGCAGAAAAATATGGCCAGATTGTGGCAACAGTTCAAGAATTTTATGAAGGAGAGACCCCCCGTGGAGAAGAGTCATCTTTCCTCTCCCTTTCCCCAGTCCCTTCTATGAGCCAGACCTTTCTGAGAAACTCTTGATTTGGGGAAATAAAACCGGCAGGAAATTCAGCGTTTGCTCCTGGCAGCACTGCCTTTCTTTTCAGGCTGCCCCCCTACATTTCCCATTTGATCCATCTATTATAATATGTATCCACATCTCATAGCCTCCATAACTAAAAGAACTACTAGCTATTAGCAAAAAAGTATCTCCTTCACAAGCGATTTTCTTAAACGTCATTACTTTAAGTCCACGTAGAATAAATAAATCAATAAAATGTAAAATGTCTTTTTCCTGGACAAGACATTTCTGAAAATTGTTTATTTCATGAGAAATGCATGACAGATGGTGTGAGGAGTGGTGAGGCATTCAAAACAGTACAAAGTTTCCTACTGTTCTGTCAGATGTTTCCACTCTCTGTTCCATCCATTAAACGCTGACTGACTTTTCCTCCACAAACTTCAGTTTGACTTTTTAAAAACAAATAATGCTTCTGGTATTCATTTAAGATTTTATTACACTGTTACTGGAAACCTCCATCTGAAATGGAACCTTCACGTGACACAGAACAAGTGGTTGGAAGCATCCATTCTCACATAAATGTCACAACACAGAGAATATGATGCTCATTGCTCAAGGAGAGTTGATTAAATTATCTGTGATCGCCGAAATTATTAGATTCAATGTGTAGCGTGATACATAAGTAGTTGTTAAATTTGTTTAGTTAAAGAAAATTACTGTTAAAATTTTAAACGTCCCATCTGTCAGTAACTGATTTGTTAAAACAATACCATAGAAAATTATGTTACCTCAAGGATAGCTCTATTTGGCTACATTTGGGTAAACGATGACTGGTATTCTCCTTGAGGTCCACTCTACTTTATGGCTGTGAATTGATAAATACATGAAATTGAAGTATTTGCACACCCACTGGCACACATGTGCATACAAACACAACTTCCAACAAGATACTGTTTAAATATGGCCCTACATGACCCAGATGTTCCAAGCCTACTACATGCTTCTCCCTCATTCAGTTTGTTTCATTCATTCTCTCTTTATGAATCTTTCGAAGAACAATTTTGGATTGAAAGGAACAATGAGCTTCTAGAAGAAAACTTGTAGAGATGTGGATGATGATGTTTTCAGTGGGCCTTCCACATGACAAGTGTGTCACATTTTTGGTCTTCCTGCTGAGTCAGATCCTTTATTGAATCAAGTGACTTGGTGTATGCTGATCTATGGTAGAAACCTAGATTTTTATCACATTTATATAAAAAAGACCATAATCTCTAAAAAGAAACAAGAAAAAAGGAAAGATATTTGGATGAAAGACCCCAATTAAAGGCCAAAAACTTTTCAGCAAAACCATATCTGCTGAAAATTAGAAGAACGTTTTCAGTCATTCTGGAAATAAATTGACTCTACTTGGCAACCTTCACGAAATGGAAAGTACTGCAGTGTCTCCTGCCAGTTTTCTTGTGTGCAACTGACCAGTGCTAAATAAGAAACAAGCCCCAAACTCCTTTGCTTTAATTTTTTGTCTGACCAGCAAACCAGCTTAACGAATTATATCATTTTTATAAAAGATTTGTGAAGTAGATTGCCATCTGTAATTGTTTGTTTTTGAAACACAGCACTCAGTAGCATAATTGGCTAAAATTTCGTTGTTAATAGAATCCTAATGGTAATTACCAACTGAAGAGAAAAAGAAGATATTGAAATCTGAGTAATTTGAAGCCACATTTTTAAAGCGGCAGCAAAATAAGTCTGCTATGCTGTCTTGCCTTCTAGGTTTCTTGTCTCCAGAATTCAAATTTGTGACAAGCACAGGTTGGTACTTCAGCCTTTTACAGTTGAGTTTCACTGGAGGATTAACGGAGAGAGAGGTTGGGAGAGAGGGACAGAGAGAGAAAGAGGGGCTAGCAATGCAAGCATGCTACACATGGCTCAGAACAGATGTCTAAGTCACCTTGTCCTGACTTCCATGGTACATTCCAACCATCTTAGTACAAGAAAGAAAGTGTGATTCCTTCTTCTGAGGCTAACTACCTACTTTAGTGCATCCATTAAGACGAATGTATAGAGCATTTATTTGCCAGTAATTACAAAGTGAATGTTAGCCCCAAACAGCAATTTCATTACCAATGGTGAATATCACCACTAAAGAATGGAATTTTTAGGTTCTGGTCCTTTGTTATGATATGAGTATTAAAATAAGATTCTGCTGAGATTAAGTCTCTGTTGGAGGAAGGGAGGTAAAACTATCATCAATTCTCTCATGATATTTTTTTGGTCAGACATCCTACTTAGCATTAGGATCTAGCTCAGCCCCTCCATTCCCCATTTCAACCAGATGTTCATCTTAAGTTGCAAAATGTCAGTAAACTAACATACAATCCTTATTTATTTTGCATTAGATCGTGGCTCCCATTGCCCTTAGAATAAAACACAAATGCTTTTCCAGGACGTACGAAGCCTCCCACAATCTGGACTATCTCACTGATTTCATAGCTACTACACTGCTCCACTATTCTCTAGCCACACTGCTCTTATTTATTTTCCTATAACATTCGAAGTCACTTTTAAACTTAATTTAATTTAAAAATTTTTGCACTTCCTGTTCCCTCTATCTGAAATGCTCTCACTCCAATCTCTTTTTTTCTTAACATCTTTACTGGAGTATAATTGCTTTACAATGGTGTGTTAGTTTCTGCTTTATAACAAAGTGAATCAGCCATACATATACATATATCCCCATATCTCTTCCTTCTTGTGTGTCTCTCTCTCCCACCCTCCCTATCCCACCCCTCTAGGTGGTCACAAAGCACCGAGCTGATCTCCCTGTGCTATGCGGCTGCTTCCCACTAGCTATTTTACGTTTGGTAGTGTATATATGTCCATGCCACTCTCTCACTTTGTCCCAGCTTACCCTTCCCCCTCCCCATATCCTCAAGTCCATTCTCTAGTAGGTCTGTGTCTTTATTCCCTTCTTGCCCCTAGGTTCTTCATGACCATTTTTTTTTATTTTTATTTTTTTTAGATTCCATATATATGTGTTAGCATACGGTATTATTTTTCTCTTTCTGACTTACTTCACTCTGCATGACAGATACTAGGTCCATCCACCTCACTACAAATAACTCAATTTTGTTTCCTTTTATGGCTGAGTAATATTCCATTGTATATATGTGCCACATCTTCTTTATCCATTCATCTGTTGATGGACACTTAGGTTGCTTCCATGTCCTGGCTATTGTAAATAGAGCTGCAATGAACATTTTGGTACCTGAGTGGTTTTTTGTTTGTTTGTTTTTGTGGTACGCGGGCCTCTCACTGTTGTGGCCTCTCCCGTTGTGGAGCACAGGCTCCGGATGCGCAGGCTCAGTGGCCATGGCTCACGGGCCCAGCCTCTCCGTGGCATGTGGGATCCTCCCGGACCGGAGCACAAACCCGTGTACCCTGCATCGGCAGGTGGACTCTCAACCACTGTGCCACCAGGGAAGCCCTACCTGACTGTTTTTGAATTATGCTTTTCTCAGGGTATATGCCCAGTAGTGGGATTGCTAGGTCGTATGGTAGTTCTATTTTTAGTTTTTTAAGGAACCGCCATACTGTTCTACATAGTGGCTGTGTCAATTTACATTCCCACCAACAGTGCAAGAGTGTTCCCTTTTCTTCACACCCTCTCCAGCATTTATTGTTTACAGATTTTTTGATGATGGCCATTCTGACTGGTGTGAGGTGATACCTCAGTGTAGTTTCGATTTGCATTTCTCTAATGATTAGTGATGTTGAGCTTCCTTTCACGTGTTTGTTGGCCATCTGTATATCTTCTTTCTCACTCCAATCTTCATGGCTGAATTCAAATGCTGCTTCCTTACACTGACCTATCTTCACCTTCTTAGTTACTGTTACTTCACCTTGCTTTATTTTCTTTGTAACAATTATTTTTATTTGAAAAATTTGTGTTCATTTGTTTGCTGGTTTGTGATCTATCTTTTCTGTTGCTAAAATTAAAGGACATGAAAGCATAAACCTCACTTCTCTTTTCCATTGCTGTGTTTCCTGTGCCTATGACAATGCCTGCCACCTATTTGGTGAATACATGACTGAATAAAAGAAGATGTAGAAAAGATCCTTGATTGAGGTCTCTGTTCACAAGGTCTTCTGGTTATTGGTGCCTCTTCTCCATTTTTCATGACCTGCCAGTCTAAGTTGCTCAGATCTTATTTCCCCAAATTTGAAGGCTCTGATCTGGCTCCACCTCCTGGTGTTTATGTCCTCCTACCTTTGTGCATCCACTTGGCATATGTCCTATGGCTGACTCTAGTACTCCCCATGCCCGATGCCCCTAGCTGGACGCAGATGTAACAACTTAATTTCTTCCACGGCTTCTGATGCCCAAGGCAGCTGTGGGATAATGGGAAAAAAGCCTGGATCTGAGTCCAATTCTCCTGCCACTCTGTGACCTCTGGGAAAATCATACAAAGTATTAAACCTGATGTGTTTTCTGAGAGGCTAGGTGTGGGCTGTAAGAGAAAGGAATAAAAGAGATTCTCACGTATTTGACTTGAGTAAACAGAGCTGTGTTTACTGAGATGGAGATGAACGTTAGAGCAGCAGGCGTGAGATGGTGGAGAAGGTGGGCAGCTCCATGCTGGATGTGTTAATTTCGAGGGTCTAATCAGACATGCAAAGTTAGAGGTCAGGAAGGCACTTTACTATAGATGTCTAGATATTAGGAGAGCAGTCTGGGCTAGAGGTACAATTTTAGAAGAATTAGCGTATTGGCAGTGTTTAATGTTTCAAGATTGGATGAGATCACCTACCGCCACCTACAGCATAGAAAGAAAAGAGAAGTGGCCCAAAGTCTGAGGTCTGGGCATGCAACATTTAGAAGTGGACGAGTGGAGGAGCAACTGGCAAATGAAGAGCAAACAAGGGTGAAGAGAATCCAGGAGAATGTGAAGAAATGATGTAACCTCAATCACATATTTTATATATAACTGAACAGATATTTACTAGGCATATAATCAGTTCAAGTCACTTCAGGGTAACGAAATGAATCAGACTTGCCATGAATCCTGCCTTCAAGGTGATTTCACTCTAGTAGAAGGATAAAGGTCTACAAGTCATTCAAATGCAAGGTAAAGAGTGATAAATGAGTCACAGATAATAGTATAAGATTTTAAAAGTGTGGTAACTAAGTGCAGTGTGGTATCCTGGATTTAATCCTGGAACAGAAAAGCACATCAGTGGAAAAGCCAGTGAAATCTGAATTAACTCTGTGATTTAGTTAATAGTATTGTACTTTTGTTAATTTCCTAGTTTGGACAAATATGCTATTGTTATTTAAGAGTTAACTTTTAGGGAAGCTGAGTCAGTGGCATACAGAGATTCTCTGTAATGTCTTTGCAACCTTTCTGAAAGTCTAAAATCATTTTTAAAAATTTAAACAGTCTGGAGATTGAGATGAGACAGACCTGGGGAGCGGAAGGTACAAAGGGGAAAACGTCATGGTTTAAAGGGGGTGGGTAGGATTAATACACAAAACTAAAGAGGGGGTGCATTCTAAGCAGAGGCAAAAACATTTTCAAAAGCAAGGAGGTACAGTTCTGACTAACCATAAGATGTCAAACAGCACGAGCTCCTCGGCTAAGTGGTTCTAAGTGTGGTTTAGAACCACTTCCTTGCTAGACTCAGAAATGGGGGACCAATCACTAGACCTCGGATTTTGCATCATATCCCCAAACTCCTTATCTATTAGACACTCAACCCAGTTCCCCAAGAGACTATCTGTCCCCATCTAGTGAATCTCATTTTCTTATTTGGCCCGTGATGGCAGATATATAACATATTTTTACAGCTACTTTGATCAAGCTGTTTTGACATGGGACTTTTTGACATCACTTTACCCATGTTACAACTTCAATTCAAATGCTACTTAAAAATGAAGGAGTCTTCCTTTCTTTCTCGTGGACTCTTGAGCATTTTTCTGAAGGAATCGCTTAGTAATTATCACTTTTTGCCTTAAAACAAACCAGTGCCTGAGAAAAAAGACACTGTACTGCAATGGGGAAGTACTCAGGGTCTGTAGTTGCTGTTCTATTTCCTGCTGCTTACGTAAGGTGTAAACATAATCATCGTCTTCAACTTTTCTGAATGGTTTCCTCACTGTTGTGATGCTAGTAACCTAAGCATTGGGTTGCTGTAAGCATGTCATGAAGTAAAGTCATATAGTCCAGGGCCTGGTATAAAAGAAGTGCTTGATAAATGTTTGATATCATTCTCAAGAAGCTTTTCTCTAAGAGGAGAGATTTTGTCTTATTCATCTTGAAACCCCTAGAACACAGTGTCTTATGACTATCAAGCTGAATCCTCAAGGGAAAAGACAAACAGCCTGTTGAGATACCGTTCAATCCCTCTTGAGAACTGTACTGCATTGCTAGTCTTTTTTGTATAGAAAGTGTAGTGCTTTGTGCTGTAGATATCTTAGCATTAAAGGGCTCTCATTGTATAAATTTTACATAAAGAAATTAAAGATCAAAGGGGTTAAGTGACTTGCTTAAGAATATACAAGATGGCCAGTAGCCATGTTACTCCTATGAGATAGCTCCTATTTCACAAAAGCTGACTCAACATATATTATTTAAATATCTACTCTGTGTCAATCACTATCATGAGTACTTTCAAATAAAGATTTCATTCTTAAATATGATCTTAGAATTTGGATGTTACTTCTTGCACTTCCCCTGACTACTGAATTGTATTTTGGTTGTGAGCAGTCATAGCTGGATGCCCTGAACTAAAAGAGTCCATTTTAATTTGCTGTCTCATCTCATTAAGTTCCTAAAGTCATGTGGCAAGTTTCAGATTACTAACAGACTTCTTTCCTACTAGAGCTCTTTCCTTTACTCATACCTGCTTTCTCTGCTATTCTATGGCCAAGGAACTCACCATAACTCCTGTCATAGCTGATGAGTGATATCATTCAGCTCAAAAACATCCACTTCTTCATTCCAGGTGAAAATTCTACCTAATTCACACGAGATGTAAAGTCACAGTATGTGATGTGTGACAATGTCTGGTAAAAGATCAGCAAATTTCCGTAGTGCTTTTAATGCAAAATTGTGTGATGCTGCACTTCCTTTCTATAATTAGAGGTGGGTATTTGTTACATATATATATATATGTTATATATATGTATGTTTTATATATATATGTTATATATATATATAACATATTTCTTCTCATTTGTGAACATTAAAACATATTTTAAAAACTCAACATGTTAGCCACAATATTGAAATCATTGGAATGAGTGTCTTTATTTTTTCTATCATATTTGTAAATTAACAAGATTTTATAAAACCCTATATTTCTATTTATACTTAACATGAAAGTATGCTTGGGGTTGAGACAGTAAAAATCTGAATATGGTTGAAAGCTATATTAAGGTACTTTTAATTAGTTTTTTCTAAATTTTTATAGAATTTAAAACTTGTTGTATTCATCAAGTTAACTATTAATACACAGTAATATAATAATTGCAGACTTCGCCTTTTATAGTGTAAGAAATACGTGACTGGTTTGGTGCAAAAGATGTAGAACACAGACCTTTCCTTTCTATGTCAGCAGAGTGATGTTACATGCCCAAGTTCTTCCATTTGATCAAAGCAAAACCTGTTTGCTCAATACCTCCTCTTCCCTCCTGAAGAATTGCTTTTTCTAAGTGAATTTATTACAAATATTTATTTTATGCCTGTTAATAATCTATTTGTCTAGTACTGTGCTTTTGTTTAGCTTACTGGGTCCTCATATGGATGTTAGGGTGGATGGGTGAATAGAGATTTTTATTGAAATTTGAGCCTTTCTAAGTTTCCTGAGAATGTCCTTTATTACTCTTCTGCATAGCAATTTTACTCCTTGAGCTGTGGGCAGCTTAAGAAGAAATAACTAAGGATATGAATAGAGTAAGAAAACGTTGTTTTTTAAAACCAGTATTTTTAAATGTATCAATGTCTTCTATTGAATCATACCATGTAAAATTGGTGTCCCAAAATATTGTAATGTAATTTCAAACGAATTGCCCTAATGTAATTTTTTCATAATGGGCCTATATGCAATTGTCTACCTAATCTTTTGTTCCCATAATGATAGGGGAGAAGTTCCACGTTTTCCACAAAGATTCCTTTGACAAAGTTGACTCTTAAAAAGAAGATGCTTTGCCGCATAGCACAGGGAGATCAGCTCAGTGCTTTGTGACCGCCTGGAGGGGTGGGATAGGGAGGGTGGGAGGGAGGGAGATGCAAGAGGGAAGAGATATGGGGATATATGTATATGTATAACTGATTCACTTTGTTATGAAGCAGAAACTAACACACCATTGTAAAGCAATTATACTCCAATAAAGATGTAAAAAAAAAAAAAGATGCTTTCAATAAGCCAATCAATTAAATTCCCCAGGAGGTGAAGACACAGGTAAACACTCCTACCCTGGCTGCCTCTTACCTTTCCCCTTCCCCATACTAAGAAGGTTTGCCAAGACCAGAGCTGATTCTATTCTGTCTAGTACAAATTTATAGTTAGCAAATTCCTTCTAGTTTTATTCCATGAATGAAATTCCATGTCTCTTCATTATGGTGTTTTATCATAATCCCCTCACTCATTGATTCATTTATTTTTCTGGCAAATTTTTATTATCTGGATAAAATGTGTCAACCACAATATTAGAATTTAGAGATGAAAATATGAATAGGAGAAATTTACAGTCTTCATAGACCAATGGTAATATAGGCTTATAAATCATCAAGATACACTATAACAGATAAAAGTGCTAACTGTATAGAAACACAGAGGAAGAAGTAAGAAACTATAGCTGACTGAACAGAAGTTTCCCAGAAGAGCTGGGTCATAAAAAACTGTGTAGCTGCTCATCGGGCGGAGAGGATGAGGAGGGACACCTAGGGCGCAGGCAAGGAGTGGCAGAGCGGGCAAGACAAAAGAAGAATCTAGGCATTTTTCCAAAGAAAACACACAAATGGCCAATAGATACATAAAGAGATGCTCCACATCACTAGTATCACTAATAATCAGGGAAATGCAAAGCAAAACTACAATGAGATAGCACCTCATAATGTTAGAATGGCTATTATCAAAAACATAAGAGGGCTTCCCTGGTGGTGCAGTGGTTGAGAGTCCGCCTGCCGATGCAGGGGACACGGGTTCGTGCCCCGGTCCGGGAAGATCCCACATGCCACAGAGCGGCTGGGCCCGTGAGCCATGGCCACTGAAAAAATAACATAAGAAATAACAAGGGTTGGCAAGGATGTGGAGGAAAGGGAAGATGTGTGCACTGTTGGTGGGAATATAAATTGGTGCAGCCATTATGGCTTCCCAGTAAGAAGGTTTCTCAAAAAGCTAAAAATAGAACTACCATATAATACAGCAGTCCCACTTCCGGGTATATACCTGAAGGAAATAAGAACACTATCTGTACTCCCATGTTCATTGCCACATTGTTCACAAAGCCAAGACATGGATACAACCTAAGTGTCAATCAATGGATGAGTGGATAAAGAAGTTGTGGCATATATTTATATATACAGTGGGATATTATTTAGCCATAAAAAAGGAACACCTGCCATTTGTGACAACATGGATGGACCTAGAGGACATTATGCTAAGTGAAATCAGTCAGAGAAAGACAAAAACTGTACATTTTCACTTATATGTGGAATCTAAAATAAATAGGTTAAATAGTTGAAATCATAGAAATAAAGAGTAGGACGGTGGTTGCAAGGGGCTGCAGGCTGGTGGAAATGTGCAATTGTTGGTCCAAGGACACAAACTCCCAGCTATAAAATGAATAAGTTCTGTGGATCTAATACAGTGTAGTGACTGTAATTAACAATACTGTATCGTATATTGGGAGGTTGTTAAGAGAGTAGATCTTAAATATTAATACCACAAAAAATCGATAATTATGTCAGGGGATGGAGGTGTTAGCTAACTTTATTGTGGTAATCATTTTATAATATATACATGTATCAAATCATGACACTGTACATCATAAACTTACATATGTTATATGTCAATAATGTCTCAATAAAGCTGGAAAATAAAAGAGAGAAGAGTCTAGAAAAATAGAACTCAGCCATATACTAAAGGGTCTATATCCCAGTCATCTTGAGAACAGGGAGGATTTATAAAAGGGTTTCAGTCACAGGTTGAAATAAACACTCTTAAAGTCATAATTGCCCCTACATAATATATATCATTTTCTTTTTTCTGGCACAGAATGTTAGGATGTTGTTTAATTTGGCTATTATATCTTTAGGTATGACTTTATTGATATTAGACCACTTAGCAGCCAAAAATGGTACAGAACTATTTCTTGTTTAATTAACTCTTCCCCTCCAAGACCCTAGTGAGGACTCATAAATTTTACTTGATGATAAAGAAAGCATTCCCTTCTAAGAAAAGAGCCTGGTTATTGGGCCATCAGGATGCAGCCCATCAGGGGACCTTCAAGATGGTGGAGGAGTAAGACGCGGAGATCACCTTCCTCCCCACAAATACATCAGAAATACATCTATATGTGGAACAACTCCTACAGAGCACCTACTGAATGCTGGCAGAAGACCTCAGACCTCCCAAAAGGCAAGAAACTCCCCACGTACCTGGGTAGGGCAAAAGAAAAAAAGAAAAAACAGAGACAAAAGGATAGAGATGGGACCTGCACCAGCAGGAGGGAGCTGTGAAGGAGGAAAGGTTTCCACACACTAGGAAGCCCCTTCGCGGGCGGAGACTGCGGGTGGCAGAGGGGGGAGCTTCGGAGCCACAGAGGAGAGCACAGCAACAGGGGTGCGGGGGGCAAAGCGGAGAGATTCCCGCACAGAGGATCAGTTCCGACCAGCACTCACCAGCCCGAGAGGCTTGTCTGGTCCCCCGGCGGGGCGGGCGGGGCTGGGAGCTGAGGCTCAGGCTTCGGTCGGAGCGCAGGGAGAGGACTGGGGTTGGCTACGTGAACACAGCCTGAAGGGGCCAATGCGCCACAGCCAGCCGGGAGGGAGTCCGGGAAAAGGTCTGGAGCTGCCGAAGAGGCAAGAGACCATTGTTTCAGGTGCGCGAGGAAAGGGGATTCAGAGCACAGCCTAAACGAGCTCCAGAGACAGGCGCGAGCTGCGGCTATCAGGGCAGACCCCAGAGACGGGCATGAGACGCTAAGGCCGCTGCTGCCGCCACCAAGAAGCCTGTGTGCGAGCACAGGTCACTATCCACGCCGCCCCTCCCGGGAGCCTGTGCAGCCCGCCACTGCCAGGGTCCTGTGATCTAGGGACAACTTACCCGGGAGAACACACGGCGTGCCTCAGGCTGGTGCAACGTCATGCTGGCCTCTGCTGCTGCAGGCTCGCCCCGCATCCGTGCCCCTCCCTCCCGCCGGCCTGAGTGAGCCAGAGCCTCCGAATCAGCTGCTCCTTTAATCCCGTCCTGTCTGAGCAAGAACAGAGGCCTCAGGCGACCTACACGCAGAGGCAGGGCCAAATCCACAGCTGAACCCTGGGAGCTGTGAGAACAAAGAAGAGAAAGGGAAATCTCTCCCAGCAGCCTCAGGAGCAGCAGGTCAAATCTCCACAATCAACTTGATGTATGCTGTACCTGTGGAATACATGAATACACAACGAATCATCCCAAATTGAGGAGGTGGACTTTGGGAACGATATATCTATTTTGTTCCCTTCTTCTCTTTTTGTGAGTGTGTATGTTTCTGTGTGTGATTTTGTCTGTATAGCTTTGTTTTTACCATTTGTCCTAGGGTTCTGTCAGTTTTTCTTTTTTTTTACCATAGTTTTTAGCCCTTGTAATCATTGCTAGATTTGTTTTTTGGTTTGCTTTCTCTCTCTCCTTTCTTTTTTTCTTTTTTACTTTTTTTATTTTTAATAATTTTTTTTAATTCTAATGACTTTATTTATTTCTTTCTTCCTTTCTTTTTTTCTCCCTTTTCTTCTGAGCTGTGTGGCTGACAGGGTCTTGGTGCTCTGGCTGGGTGTCAGGCCTGTGCCTCAGCAGTGGGAGAGCCGAGTTCAGGACATTGGCCCACCAGAGACCTCCAGGCTCCACGTGCTATCAAACGGCGAAAACTCTCCCAGAGATCTCCGTCTCAACGCTAAGACCCAGCTCCACTCAACGACCAGCAAGCTACAGTGCTGGACACCCTATGCCAAACAACTGGCAAGACAGGAACACAACCCCACCCATTAGCAGAGAGGCTGCCGAAAATCATAATAAGGTCACAGTCACCCTAAAGCACACCAATGGACGTGGTCCTGCCCACCAGAAAGACAAGATCCAGCCTCATCCACCAGAACACAGGCACTAGTCCCCTCCACCAGGAAGCCTACACAACCCACTGAACAAACCGTAGCCACTGGAGGCAGACACCAAGAAACAACAGGAACTACGAACCAGCAGCCTGCAAAAAGGAGATCCCAAACACAGTAAGTTAAGCAAAATGAGACAGAGAAACACACAGCAGATGAAGGAGCAAGGTAAAAACCCACCAGACCAAACAAATGAAGAGGAAATAGGCAGTCTACCTGAAAAAAAATTCAGAGTAATGACAGTAAAAATGATCCCAAATCTTGGAAATAGAATGGAGAAAATACAAGAAACGTTTAACAAGGACCGAGAAGAACTAAAGAGCAAACAGACAACGATGAACAACACAATAAATGAAATTAAAAATTCTCTATAAGGAATCAATAGGAGAATAACTGAGGCAGAGAACGGATAAGTGACCTGGAAGATAAAATAGAGGAAAAAACTAATGCAGAGCAGATTAAGAAAAAAGAATGCAAAGAATTGAGGACAGTCCCAGAGACCTCTGGGACAATATTAAATGCACCAACATTCGAATTATAGGGGTCCCAGAAGAAGAAGAGAAAAAGAAAGGGACTGAGAAAATATTTGAAGAGATTATAGTTGAAAACTTCCCTAATATAGATAAGGAAATAGTCAAGTCCAGGAAGTGCAGAGAGTCCCATACAGGATAAATCCAAGGAGAAACACACCAAGACACATATTAATCAAACTACCAAAAATTAAATACAAAGAAAAAATATTAAAAGCAGCAAGGGAAAAACAACAAATAACATACCATGGAATCCCCATAAGGTTAACAGCTGATCTTTCAGCAGAAACTCTGCAAGCCAGAAGGGAGTGGCAGGACATATTTTAAAGTGATGAAAAGGAAAAACCTACAACCAAGATTACTCTATCCAGCAAGGATCTCATTCAGATTCGATGGAGAAATTAAAACCTTTACAGACAAGAAAAAGCTAAGTACCACCAAATCAACTCTACAACAAATGCTAAAGGAACTTCTCTAGGCAGGAAACACAAGAGAAGGAAAAGACCTACAATAACAAACCCAAAACAATTAAGAAAACAGTAATAGGAACATACATATCGATAATTACCTTAAATGTAAATGGATTAAATGCTCCAACCAAAAGACATAGACTGGCTGAATGAACACAAAAACAAGACCCGTATATATGCTGTCTAAAAGAGACCCACTTCAGACCTAGGGACACATACAGACTGAAAGTGAGGGGATGGAAAAAGATATTCCATGCAAATGGAAATCAAAAGAAAGCTGGAGTAGCAATTCTCATATCAGACAAAATAGACTTTAAAATAAAGACTATTACAACAGACAAAAAAGGACACTATATAATGATCAAGAGATCAATCCAAGAAGAAGATATAACAATTGTAAATATTTATGCACCCAACATAGGAGCACCTCAATATATAAGGCAAATGCTAACAGCCATAAAAGGGGAAACCGACAGTAACACAATCATAGTATGGTACTTTAACATCCCACTTTCACCTATGGACAGAACATCCAAAATGAAAATAAATAAGGAAACAAAAGCTTTAAAAGATACATTAAACAAGATGTGCTTAATTGTTATCTATAGGACATTCCATCCAAAAACAAAGGAATGCACTATTTTCTCAAGTGCTCATGGAACATTCTCCAGGATAGATCATACCTTGGGTCACAAATCAAGCCTTGGTAAATTTAAGAAAATTGAAATTACATCAAGTATCTTTTCCGACCACAATGCTATGAGACTAGATATCAATTACAGGAAAAAAAAATCTGTAAAAAATACGAAGACATGGAGACTAAACAATACACCACTTAATAACCAAGAGATTACTGAAGAAATCAAAGAGGACATCAAAAAATACCTAGAAACAAATGACAATGAAAACACAACAACCCAAAACCTATGGGATGCAGCAAAATCAGTTCTAAGAGGGAAGTTTATAGCAATACAATCCTTCAGGAAAGAAGAAACACCTCAAATAAACAACCTAACCTTACACCTAAATCAATTAGACAAAGAAGAACCAAAAAACCCCCAAAGTTAGCAGAGGAAAAGAAACCATAAAGATCAGATGAGAAATAAATGAAAAAGGAATGAAGGAAACAATAGTAAAGATCAATAAAACTAAAAGCTGGTTCTTTGAGAAGGTAAACAAAATTGATAAACCATTAGCCAGGCTCATCAAGAAGAAAAGGGAGAAGACTCAAATCAATAGAATTAGAAATGAAAAAGGAGAAGTAACAACTGACACTGCAGAAATAAAAAAAATCATGAGAGATTACTACAAGCAACTGTATGCCAATAAAATGGACAACCTGGAAGAAATGGAAAAATTCTTAGGAAACCACAGGCTTCTGTGACTGAACCAGGAAGAAATACAAAAAATGAACAGACCAATCAGAAGCACTGAAATTGAGACTGTGATTCAAAATCTTCCAACAAACAAGAGCCCAGGACCAGATGGCTTCACAGGCGAATTCTACCAGACATTTAGAGAAGAGCTAACACCTATCCTTCTCAAACTCTTCCAAAATATAGCAGAGGGAGGAACACCCCCAAACTCATTCTATGAGGCCACCATCACCCTGATACCAAAACCAGACAAAGATGTCACAAAGAAAGAAAACTACAGGCCAATATCACTGATGAACATAGATGCAAAAATCCTCAATCAAATACTAGCAAACAGAATCCAACAGCACAGTAAAAGGATCATACACCATGATGAAGTGGGGTTTATCCCAGGAATGCAAGGATTCTTCAATATACGCAAATCAATCAATGTAATACACCATATTAACAAATTGAAGGAGAAAAACCATATGATAATCTCAATAGATGCAGAAAAAGCTTTCAAAAAAATTCAACACCCATTTATGATAAAAACTCTCCAGAAAGTAGGCATAGAGGGAACTTACCTCAACATAATAAAGGCCATATATGACAAACCCACAGCCAACATTGTTCTTAATGGTGAAACACTGAAACCATTTCCACTAAGATCAGGAACAAGACAAGTTTGCCCACTCTCACCACTACTATTCAACATAGTTTTGGAAGTTTTAGCCACAGCAGTCAGAGAAGAAAACAAAATAAAAGGAATCCAAATCAGAAAAGAAGTAAAGCTGTCACTGTTTGCAGATGACATGATACTACACATAGAGATTCCTAAAGATGCTACCAGAAGACTACTAGAGCTAATCAATGAATTTAGTAAAGTAGCAGTATACAAAATTAATGCACAGAAATCTCTGGCATTCCTATACACTAATCATGAAAAATCTGAAAGAGAAATGAAGGAAACACTCCCGTTTGCCATTGCAACAAAAAGAACAAAATACCTAGGAATAAACCTACCTAAGGAGACAAAAGACCTGTAGGCAGAATATTATAAGACACTGATGAAAGAAATTAAAGACGATACAAACAGATGGAGAGATATACCGTGTTCTGAGATCGGAAGAATCAATATTGTGAAAATGATTATACTACCCAAAGCAATCCACAGATTCAATGCAATTCCTATTAAGCTACCAATGGCATTTTTCACAGAACAAGAACAAAAAATTTCACAATTTGTATGGAAACACAGAAGACCCCGAATAGCCAAAGCAATCATGAGAAAGAAAAAGGGAGCTGGAGGAATCAGATGCTCTGACTTCAGACTATACTACAAAGCTACAGTAATCAAGACAGTACGGTACTGACACAAAAACAGAAATTTAGATCAATGGAACAGGATAGAAAGCCCAGAGATAAAGCCACGCACATACGGCCACCTTATTTTGGTAAAGGAGGCAAGAATATACAATGGAGGAAAGACAGCCTCTGCAATAAGTGGTGCTGGGAAAACTGGATAGCTACATGTAAAAGAATGATGTTAGAACACTCCCTAACACCATACACAAAACTAAACTCAAAATGGATTAAAGACCTAAATGAAAGACCAGAAACTATCAAACTCTTAGAGGAAAACATAGGCAGAAGACTCTATGACATAAATCACAGCAAGATCCATTTTTTTTTTTTTTTTTTTTTGGTTCACGGGCCTCTCACTGTTGTGGCCTCTCCCGTTGTGGAGCTCAGGCTCTGGACGTGCAGGATCAGCGGCCATGGCTCACGGGCCTAGCCGCTCCATGGCATGTGGGATCTTCCCGCACCGGGGCACGGACCCGTGTCCCCTGAATCGGCAGGCGGACTCTCAACCACTGCGCCACCAGGGAAGCCCGCAAGATCCTTTTTGACTCACCTCCTAGAATAATGGAAATAAAAACAAAAATAAAGAAATGGAACCTAATGAAACTTAACAGCTTTTGCACAGCCAGGGAAACCATAAACAAGATGAAAAGACAACCCTCGGAATGGGAGATAATATTTGCAAATGAAGCAACGGACAAAGAATTAATGTCCAAAATTTACAAGCAGCTCATGCAGCTCAATATCAAAAAAACAAACAACCCAATCCAAAAATGGGCAGAAGACCTAAATAGACATTTCTCCAAAGAAGATATACAGATTGCCAACAAACACATGAAAGAATACTCAATGTCACTAATCATTAGAGAAATGCAAATCAAAACAACACTGAGGTATCACCTCACACCAGTCAGAACGGCCATCATCAAAAAATCTACAAACAATAAATGCTGGAGAGGGTGTGGAGAAAAGGGAACCCTCTTGCACTGTTGGTGAGAATGTAAATTGATACAGCCACTATGGAGAACAGTATGGACGTTCCTTTAAAAACTAAAAATAGAACTACCATACGACCCAGCAATTCCACTACTGGGCATATACCCTGAGAAAACTATAATTCAAAAAGAGTCATGTACCACAATGTTCATTGCAGCTCTATTTACAATAGCCAGGACATGGAAGCAACCTAAGTGTCCATCAACAGATGAATGGATAAAGAAGATGTGGCACATATATACAATGGAATATTACTCAGCCATAAAAAGAAATGAAATTGAGTTATTTGTAGTGTGCTGGATGGATCTAAAATGTGTCATACAGAGTGAAGTAAGTTAGAAAGAGAAAAATAAATACCGTACGCTAACACATATATATGGAATCAAAAAAAAAAAAAGTTTCTGAAGAACCTAGTGGCAGGACAGGAATAAAGACGCAGATGTAGAGAATGGACTTGAGGACTTGGGGAGGGGGAAGGGTAACCTGGGACAAAGTGAGAGAGTGGCATGGACTTATATATATTACCAAATGTAAAATAGATAGCTAGTGGGAAGCAGCCGCATAGCACAGGGAGCTCAGCTCGGTGTTTTGTGACCACCTAGAGGAGTGGGATAGGGAAGATGGGAAGGAGACGTAAGAGGGAGGAGATATGGGGATATCTGTATATGTATAGCTGATCACTTTGTTATAAAGCAGAAACTAACACATCATTGTAAAGCAATTATACTCCAATAACGTTGTTTTTTTTTTAAAAAAGATGCAGCCCACTGTGGTGACGCAGTGGTTGAGAGTCTGCCTGCCGATGCGGGGGACATGGGTTCGTGCCCCGTTCCGGGAAGATCCCACATGCCACGGAGCGGCTGGGCCCGTGAGCCATGGCCGCTGAGCCTGCGCGTCCGGAGCCTGTGCTCCGCAACGGGAGAGGCCACAACAATGAGAGGCCCGCGTACCACAAATAAAAAAAAAAGAAAAAAAAGTTAACATATGCTTCCTATACAACCAAGCAGTCCCATTTCTAGATATTTACACAAGAGAAATGAAAACACATGTCCACAAAAAGACTTGTACGTTAATGTCCATAGCAACTTTATTTATAATAACCAAAGATGTAAGTAGCTCAAATGCTCATCAACAAGTGGTGAATGGATAAAGAAATTGTGGCATACACGTACAAAGGACTACTACTACAAAAAAAATAACAAATTACTGACATAGTCAGCAACAGGGATGAGTTTCAAAACATTATCCTGAGCAAGAGATGTCAGACACAAAAGAATATACACCAAATGATTCCATTTATATGAGGCCTTAAAATGACACATTCAGTTTAAATGGACAGAGAGCAGATATGACCGCTTGGGGCTGGGAGCACGGCAGCCATTGACTACAAAGGTACATAAGGGAATTTTTGGGTTTGACAGATGTTCTATGTTTTGATCGTGGTGGTTGTTACATGGCCATCTATATCTCTCAAAACTCACCAAACTGTACTGTTAAAATAGGTACATATTATTGTATATAAATTACTTCTCAAGAAAGGTGATTTTTAAAGCAGAATATCAGTGGCATAATTATATGATGAAATTGAATTCTAACGTAGCACTTATCTTTTAAGGCTTTAAAGTCAGAAGGTCTTGAAGTCAACATTCACTAACCCTGTGATCTTACAGCAAGTGACTTCAACTTTCTTAACTTCTTCCTTATCTTAAAAATATCGATACTGCCTCACAGGATTGTTACTACTAAAAGTACTTCAAATTCTATGTAAAATTATTTTTCAACCCATTTTTATGCATTGAAAATAATTCTTTACTTAATTTTCATATAATTTCAGATTTATAAAATAATCATTCTCCATATACCTTCACTCAGATTCCCCAAGAGTTAACATCATGTATAACCAAGAGATAAAAATAAAGAAATTAACATTGGTCAGTACAATCATTGAATCTTACTCACATTTTTATCAGTTATCCTTCGAATGTCATTCTTCTTGTCCAGGATCCAATTCATGATCTCCTGTGACACTTAGTTGCCACATATTCCTAGTTTCCTTTAATCTGGAACTGTCCCTCAATCTTTCTTTGTCTTTCACGCCCTCGACACTTTTGAAGAGTGCTGGTCAGTTATTTTTTTAAAATGTTACTAAATCTAGGGTTATCTGATATTTTCTCAAGATTAAACTCAGGTTATTTATTTTGGGTAAAAATTCCACAGAAATGTTATTGTGTCCTCTTCACTGTAACACATCAGCAGACACTTGCTGTTGTTTATCGTCTCATTACTGGTAATGTTAACTTTGATTAGTTGGTTAAGATGATATCTTCCAGGTTTCCTCACTGTGGTTACTATTTTCCCATTTCAATCAATAAGTAATTTGTAGAGAGATACTTTGAGACTACATAAATATCCCATTTCTCATCATATTTTTCACCCAGTAATTTTGGCATCTATCGCTGATTCTTGCCTGAAACATTTATTACCGTGTTTGTTGCCAAGTGATGATTTTCTGTTTCCACGCTTCCTTCTCTATTTGTTAGTTGGAACTCTAGCATGAGGAAGAGCTTTCCACTCTCTCCACTTATTTATTTGTTTCAATTATCTATTTACATCAGTATGCATCCATGGCTTGTTATTTTAGCCTATAGATTTTAATCCATTGTAATCATTATTAATTCATTCACTTTTCACTCAAATTGTCCCAGATTTGACCATTGAAATTCCATTCAGATTGACTCCTGTATATTTCTGACATTGCCCCATCACTTTTAGGCACCTCCTTGTTTTCTGGTACCACAACATATTTATCTTGCACTTTTTTGGTCTCAGTCCTGGAGCCAGACATTTCTCTATGGAACACTGTCTTCTTTCATTAGGCAATAATTTAACATTCTATTAATGAAAATGAAAACTCATGTTCCACCTCTTTAATCAATCTTAAAATATGAGCCTCAAAAATGGAATGAATAATAGATGGTAGTAGAAAGATGAGAAAAGACATGTGGAAACTTGGGTTTTCATCAAGTGATTGGCTTTAAAATCAAAATTGTTGTTGGCTTTCAGTCTTAGCAGTTGAAACATGCTTTGGGATTTTACATACTATCCAACTGATACTGGAGTCAGAAGGTGAGGATGGGTTGGGAAGAGTGTGAAGTGCCATTCAAGATCTTGCTGGTGCTACACAGAACGCCTCAAACATGGATCATAAGCAGGACTGTAGAGCTAATATTCGAGACATCATAAAATTCTGGGCTCAGAGCACGGCAAAGAGGAACTAAGTTTAGAGGGTCAATGAATGAGCCATTTGTTGTCCCAAATGACTTACTAGTTAGGCAATAACACAAAAAAGCCTGGCTGAGCTCTGGGTGAAGTTCAACAACCTGTCTATGTGGGAATCCCAAAGAGTAACTTCAGTCTCTTCTGCACTGAGAAATGGGATTGAGACCCTAAAAGACATTCTCCGTTGGAATTTCTGGGAAAAAGGGAAATTCAGTCACAATTTTAGAGAAATGACTATCATATGGACCATTTCACTTGGTAGAAGTTTTCAAAATGACTCTCCTGAATTTTTAATCAATCTTCAAACATCATATATCTTTTCAACACAAGAGTGAAAATTAATATGATTAGCATGTAACTGGCATAACGATACTTGAAGAGTAGCCCACATCCTGAAGCTACTCAGGTAAAATTCCAGGCTTTTATAAAAATGGAAAAAAATCCTCAGAAAGTGTACACTGCCACATTTTCCCACCCAAGTTGGCATAAATAGAGAGAGAGAGAGAGCGAGCGCAGAGTCCTGACATTTTTTTCAGGGGTACATTGTATCCCTTTCTACATTTCCATATCTTTCCTCTAGTCTGTTTTTCTTGAACTACTTTAATTTTTTTTTTTTTTTTTAAAGTAGAGATGGAAGGAATCTCCTCTATCCCCATCCCAGTCAGGTTGGAGTTAATGGAGCCATGCCAGGGACAAAGAACTCACCAGGCCCCTGAATTGTGCTGATAGCAACTCCTTTTAAGTGGAAAAGCCTAAGAAATCTGTAAGGGGACCAAGAGTGTGCTAATGTGGGTCTTTTCCTGGGTTTTTCTCCACGTAGGATGTCATTTTCTGCTTCATAAAGTAGTCATGTGAGCTGCTGTCCCTCATTCCACCCTAGAAGATGGCCTTGAATAGCCTGGAGAAGTCAGGCGGCAAAGGAGTTCCCTCTCTGGAATGTCGAGCAAGTACATTTTTACCTGATGCTGTAACCCTGGATTCATCCTTGGCTCTGAAATCTTCTCCCACGTGGTCTGCAAATCAACTTATCCTCATCCCACTACGCCTGCTTACTCCACGGCCTCATCTGTTGATTGTTTGTAATGGTAACATCTGTTGCTTATCTGCCTTTTAGGAGGTTGTGGAGATGAGTGAGGTAATATGTGTGAAAGTGAAAGGAAAGCACTTCAGCTCACCCTTTGCCAGGGGTAGAGTGTCACTGAACACATCATTTTTCCATAATGCCTCCTGATTTAATAATAGAAGGTGTCCTTTTACATATAGGAAAACATAATTACCAAAGAATGAAGAGACTTAGTGGAAACACAATTGAAGATGCAAATAATCCAAATTTAGGATGCAAATTTCCAAATTTTACAAGGGCTATATTTAAAACACTGTTATCTCCCTACTCCATGGAATACATAAGAAATGTGTATTAACACATGTAAGATCCAGCTTCCTAGTTACACCAAATTGCGGCTTTCTAGACTCTAAAGCACAACGCACAGTATTTCTTCTCATGGTGGAATGCATTTAATTAAGAGTAAGGCTATGGTCAAACCATTTGAAAATAACTTTATTGAATTTACGTTCATATCACAGCCTATTTCTAAGCATGATTAAATTTTTAAAAATAATATGCATATTTTCTGGTTTAAAAAGTAATATTTTTTTGTTTTGTACTAATAAACCCCTAAAGAAAGTTAAAAAAAAAAGTAATATAGAATCTATGTAAACCTCGAAAATGTAGAAAAAATGTAATGTAAAAAATGTGAAGTGTAACACAATAAAAATAAAAATCACTGTTAAAGACAACCACTATTATAATTTTGGTTAGTAAATCCCCTCCAATTTTTTTCTTTCTGTTTTTTGAGGTGTAATTGACACATGCCATTGTGTAAGTTTAAAGTGTATAGCATGTTGATTTGATACATTTATATATTGCAATATGATTGCCACCCAAAACTTTTCTGTCCATGTATTATACTTTTATATATTTTACAATTACATTGTATTATACAATTACATTTATTATATATAATTATATAGATTTATATAATATAATGTATGTGTGTTATATATCAATGTATTATAGAATATTATATATTACTATCTATCATACACTATTAATATTATATATCAATAATAATTATTTTATTTAAAAATCAGATGGCTCCTAATTTGAAAAAAACTCCTTCTTACATTTATTATGAAACTTTTCCTGTGAACTTATACAACCTGAGTTTTAATGACTGTGAAATATTCTATTGGATGATTATACCATAATTTATGTAAACATTTCACAATACTTAGGTAAATAACATATTGTTGGGACATGGATTCTTTTTTTTATATTATTAACAGTGGTCAAATTAGTGTTCATATATTTGAATCTTTACGCATATCCGTAATTTTCCCCATAGAATAAATATAAATAGGCGAAATATGTACGTATTCAAGTTCAAAAGTTTTTGTCACATATCTCCATATTGACTGTAGAAAGTTTGCCTCAAGTTACACCCTTCAGGCCCTGTTTCCCTATTTGTTTATTCTATTAGGATTGCATCTGGCTACAGACAACATAAAAATCTGACCACAGTGGTTTTCAAAAGTAAGAGGTCTAATTGTCTCAGGCCACAAAAAGCCAGGAGTCAAGGTCTGCCTGGTACAGGTGCTCAATGATATCATCAGAAAGCCTGTCTTCTTCTGATGTTCAGTTTTGCCAGATTTGGCATTTGGTTTGCATCCCCTGGGTTGAAAGATGGCTGTTGCGCTTACGGGCATGTGTCAGTAATGCTGATTCAAAGAAGGAAGTGCACAAAGCTTTCTCTTTGTGAACCATTATCATTTGTTCAGGAAGGGCCTCCCCAGGGACATCTACCTGCATCCCATCACAGCACACCCCTTGCTACCAGGATAGGTGATTATTTTAGACTTCCTAATTCCTGATTCTATAATAGGGAAAGGTAGCACGAGGGGTTTTGAATATTGTGGAGTAGTCAGACTCAGGGCTTGCAACATATGGTACATCTATTTGAAGTTTTTTAAAACATAATGCTAAAATTACTCTCCCCCCTGAACACTTGAACCAAAATACACATATTTCGATATATGTGTTGTTCATATTTTTTTGCATTTTTTTTTTACTGGAGTATAGTTGCTTTACAATGTTGTGTTACAGTTGTTTCTAACTGTACAGCAAAGTGAATCAGCTATATGTATACACATATCCCCTCTTTTTGGATTTCCTTCCCGTTTAGGTCATTGCAGAGCACTGGGTAGAGTTTCCGGTGCTATACAGTAGGTTCCCATTAGTTATGTATTTTATACATAGTATCAATAGTGTATATATGTCAATCCCCATCTCCCAATTCATTCCACCCCCCCGCTTCCCCCTTGGTATCCATACCTTTGTTCTCTACATCTGTGTCTCTATTTCTGCTTTTCTTTTTTTTTTTTTTTTGCGGTACGCAGGCCTCTCACTGTTGTGGCCTCTCCCGTTGCAGAGCACAGGCTCTGGACGCACAGGCTCAGCGGCCATGGACCACGGGCCCAGGCACTTCGCGGCATGTGGGATCTTCCCTGACCGGGGCACGAACCCGTGTCCCCTGCATCAGCAGGCGGACTCTCAACCACCGCGCCACCAGGGAAGCCCTCTGCTTTTCAAATAAGATAATCTACACCATTTTTTTTAGATTCCACATATATGTGTTAGTATATGATATTTTTCTCTCTCTGACTTACTTCACTCTGTATGACAGTCTCTATATACAGTTTAATATCATCTTTCCATTTAATATTATTTCATATGCATTCTCCTCTGCCATTATACTTCTGAAAACTTGACAAAAAATGGCTGCCTAACATGATGATTTTATTCTTATTTTCCCCAATTTCCCCTAACTTTTTTGCTATCTTGATTAATTCTGTTTTGAACAGCTCTACGTGTAATTTTTAGTCTGAATCTTGGATTATTAGAGTTCTATGAATGAGGACTTCTATCTACTTTGATGTTGTGGTCTAGTACTATTTTTTTTAATTAAAAATTTTTTTTAGTTTATTTTTAAATGAACTTTTTATTCTAGAATATTTTTAGATTTATAGGAAAATTGTAAAGATTGTAAGAAGGTTCCCATAAACCTTGTACCCATTTTCCCCAGCTGTCAAAACCTGACATTAGTAGAGTACATTTGTCACAACTAATGAGTCAACGTTGGTACATTATTATTTACTAATGTCCACACTTTATTCAGATGTCCTTAGATTCTACCTATTGTCCTTTTTCTGTTCCAGGATCCCATCCAGGATATCATTTATTAACATGTCTCCTAAGGATCCTCCACACTGTGGCACTTTCTCAGACTTGCCTTGCTTTTCACGGTCTTAACAGTTTTGAGGAATACTGGTCAAGTACTTTGTAAAATATCCCTCAAATTGTACCTTTATGATATTTTCCTCATGACTAGACAGGGGTTATGAATTTGGGAGAGGAAGAACACAGAGGTGGAGTATTATTTTTATCATCTCATATCAAAGGTACCTGCTACCAACGTGACTTATCACTCATAATGTTAAGTTTGATCTCTTGGCTGAGGTAGTGTCCTTAAGCCTTCTCCACTGTGGGGTCACTCTTTCCCCCTCTTTCCATCCTGTACTCTGTGGAAGGGTGCTACTATGAGTAGCCCATACTTAAGGGTTGGACGTTATTCTCCACCTCCTTGAGAAGGCAGTATCTAATGTAAACTGTTTGGAATTCTTCTGCATGTGCAGTTATTTATTCATTCATTTATTTACGCCAGTAAGAAACTCATGGATATTTGTTAAATACTTTGGATTATAATTCAATACTACATTATATCTTTTCTTGCTCAAATGGTTCCAGCTTTGGCCACTGGGAGCTCTTTCTGTTGGCTCCTGTTTCCCTTTGGCATACTTCCATCTTTGGTTTTGTTGTTGCTGTGGAACACTTCCCTACTTTATGACACTACAAAATGCTTCAGGCTTATCTTGTGTATTGCCTGCTCCAGACCTAGAATCAGTCATTTCTCCAAAAAGCCTGGTTCCTTTTTCTGGAGAATAGAATTAGAAACTAGGATCTGGACACTGGGTTTGTTTAGTACTTTACATCTTGTAATCATGAACATATTTTCTCCAATTTTAATCTTGTTCTCATTATTTATATATTCATTATTTATATATTCTAACCCTATTCTTTGTGTCCTTTTCTTTTTAATTTTTTTATTTTTTGCCATGGCTCACAGGCCCAGCCGCTCCACGGCATGTGGGATCTTCCCGGACCGGGGCACGAACCTGTGTCCCCTGCATCGGCAGGCGGACTCTCAACCACTGCGCCACCAGGGAAGCCCCTGTGTCCTTTTCTTGATAGAAATAAAGCAAGGGTGTTTCCAAACATACGTTAGGTTTCTTCTAATTTTAATATGAGTAAGGGTGATACATGGATATTTGCTTGCTGACAGAGGCCTTTTCAAACTTCCTGAGGTCCACCTGAAGTTCCCAGCCTCAGCCTTCTGATCACCCTTTACAAGCCCTGTGAACTTGCACAGGAGGGAGGAGAAGGTCCGCTCTCTCATTCTGCATCACCTCAGTAAACCCAGCCATAAAAAGGCACTTCTGTTGTAGTTTCTCTTCCTTCACACCTCCCACTAAATACCCCCAAGATTCTGCCTCTGAAAAATAAATTTTATATAGCAAAGTAACAACTGAGCAAAATACACCCTGATTTGAAGCTCCATTTTGTACCATTCCATTTTAAACACCATTTTTGTGAAATGACAAAACAAGAAGAACAGATTTAAGAAACATGAGGAGCCCCACTCATTTTTATGCAGGCATTATAGTCATCATACAGTGACAGAGGCCACTGGCATCAGAGCTAAAAGAAGAACAGAGAAGTAGTGTAATGGGGAATCCATCAATCACATTCACAGCAAATTGCATACTAATCATTTATCTATTATTTATCATACAGATAAGTGTATCCTGTCTAGACTGCAGAAGCACTTAAATACAAAGGTGCCAATAATTACAAATAGAGAATAACTTTATTGAATACTAATAGACATTAATTATAAATTAAAACGAATGGAATATAAGGAAAAATACCTTCTAGATTGTGTTTATTGACACAGCCTACTCTATGAAATTGTTCAAGGAATTATGGTTTATGTTAGCTGCTGAATCTGATTTTGGAAATTAGGTGAAAAAAGTACTTGTTCAGATTTTTCAAATAAACATACTTGCTAGAAAAAGGATCCTAAAAATGAGTAGATTTTTAATTTACATAACCAGTGGTTTTGGTGTTTCCAGATATTCTTATTTGATTTTCAAATTTTTATTATATCAATTTTATGTCCAGTAAAAGAACTAAAGTAAATAGTTTACCTTGGTCAAATTTACCAATCATGACTTGTGTAGTGTTAAACAAGGAAAGATCTCTGTTAAAGACAATCACTATTATAATTTTGGTTAGTAAAAATCACAAAATGTAGTGTAGAATTTAACACATATTTAGATAAAGTCAGGAAATAGCCCCAAATCTTCCTAATTTTTTTTCATTCAAAAACTGAGTTTCCCCTTTTTTGCTTAGCTGTTCAGTTAAAAGAGAATTTCATTTGGACAGTGTGACCAATGGCTCACAGTGGGACAGGGCAGGCAGGGAGGAGCCAGGCCTGACAGAAGGGCCCATTCTGTCCAGTGGGAAAGCTGACCTGCATCCTAAGGCTTATAGCCTGGGTTCAGGCTCATGGGCATTTACTCAGAGAAAATTGAGTACATGGGGGACCCTGGAAATCATTACCTTCATCTAGGGAGTCCTTGGCTCGTGTGTTAGACGCCAGGGTTGAGAGTGGAGATCCATGACACGACACCAGTGTCTCAATGAATGTGTGGGTCCCAGCCACAGGAGATCCAGCTGTCCACGGATGGAATTGATTTCAGGAACAAGATTCCAATATCTGGCAGAGCATTTGCCTGGAATAAAACAAGCTCCTCATTTTCTGAGAGTATCCATATAGGTCATTTAAGAAAGGCCTTGAACTGGATTAAAGCAGCAGCCCAACTTTAGAATCAGAGGCACATAGCAAGAGTGGGTTTGGGTACAAGACCACCTTTTAAGAACATGGCACCAAAGGGAGGTTGTGACTAGGGCATGAATGCAGAAGTCAAAGTTCAGCTGAAGACACTTCATACTAGATCAAATGAAAAGCAAAGGGGTCTTGGTCTCAGCAAATCAGTTGCTGGAACAGAGCACCATGGAAAGCTTCAGGACTGATCTGCTGGACCAGAGCAGATTAAATATCGTTGACTCAGGGCTGGAATTGCTCTAGAAAATGGGAAGGCAGGAGGCGCAGCTGTGGGGAACTTGGAAGTATAGGAAGCTCAAATCTGGATACTTGACAACTAAAGGTAATGTGACATCCTGAATGGGATCCTGTGACAAAAAAAGATCATAGCTATCTGAATAATGTATGGACTTTAGTTAATTATAATGTATCAGTTGTATATTATTAGTTACAAATGTGTCATAAAATGTACAGTGTTAACAGTAAGAGAAACTGGGTCCAGGGTATCTAGCAATCTTTTGTACTATCTATGACTTTTCTTTAAATCTGAAACAATTCAAAAATAAAAGTTTAGTTTAAAAAAATCAAGCTTCTCATCATCTTCCTCTTCTTTTTTCTCTTTTTCTTGTAAACACTTTTCCTGTTCAATGAGAAAACAGCATTTCTGATTTATTTGATCCGGGTGTTTTTGTTATTATACAACTCAAAATGTCTTCCCAGTAATATGACATTTATACATATATTTTGTGTATTTCATGTACAAAAACTGGCCCATTTGCCTATGTACTACTCTCTGTACTGTGTCAAGAACAATCATATACTATGACTTCAAATGTAATAACTCATTTGAGAACATACTTTTGTTAATTTGGAAAAAGCACATTTTAAGAACAGTATTATTGAAAAACAGAATCAACTTTTGCCAATAAAGATTAGATTAAAACTTGAAATCATTCTAAATTTAACTTACTTCCTTCTTTCCTTCATCTCTCGCTTTCCTTTTTCTTTCCTCCTCTGCCTCCTTCTGTTCCTTCCTTTCCTCATTCCCATTTTCTCTATTTTTCATTTTAATAGCTTTGAAGTCCTTACTTAGATAAGTCTTCTTTGGATTCCTCCACATTCTAACATTATTTAGCAACTCCCTGTGGATTAATAACCTGGAATATATATACCATGAAGTATTCTGTTAAAATCTGCAATTATATTTGATAACTATAAACATCTAGTTCAATCCCATCTTTTGATAAAGAACTTGAGATTTAGGGTTTGGAGAGGTTGCCCAAGATGAGCTATGTAATTCCACAGATTAATAAATAGCAGAAGTGGGCCTGGATCCAGTGGTCTACCTCCCAGTCAAATGCACATTTTACTGCACAGTATTGTCTTCACTCTATAAAAATTACTCTGTTTGCAGAGTTACTCTTGAAATTTCCCTTCCTATAAGCAGAAAAACAAGTTTGTGCCAATAACTATTTGCCTGGACTTTATCATCTATTGTTCAGCAGGATGTTGTGAATCCTTTTACAGCCTAACTTTATTATCTCCCTAAAAGTAAATGCTGAGAAAAATTCATGATTCTCTTACTTAGATGAAAGGGTCAGCTAGTTAATAATTTATAAAATTAATTTACTACTGTATGGATTTCCCTCTCATCTAAACCTTTTTTACAAGTACATGTATAGGCTGAAATTGTAATAGTGTAAAGAGTGGTGTTGTTTTTCAAATTGTCTTACAGTTACACAGCTGTAAAGGAGATGAAATTTGTTAGCCGTGAAGGTGATGCTGTAAAAATATACAGTTACTTGTTCAAAGAGGCATGCTCATTTGTATATTCTGGGCTGTTCTCTAGTTTGTAGCTATAGTCTATTTGCTGCAATTTTCTCTGAGGGAATTTCTGCTTCCATCACAAATGGTCTGTGTTCCAGAAGAACTACCCAAGTTAATTTCTAATATTCTTTTTATTCCCTACAAGTCAATGTCCTGCTTCATGAAAGATATGTTTTCATGTCCTGAGGGCAATTCTTTTGCCCAAACTAGCAGCTGCCTCAGGTGGTTTTACCTGATATAGCAACTGCTGTCATCTTACTTGTCTTTCAGTGGTGGTGCATGGACCAATGGAAGAGTATTTAGAGATTTTTAAAAATGGCTCTATAGGTCAGATTATTGGTTTGGCAGGCATGGGTTTCTGGTTTTGTTGACCGGGGATCCTACCCTGCTCTAACACTTGAGTTTGGTTAGGGTTAGGTGACTCTCTGGCGCCACCCACTGGCATCCTGATCATAGGCAAATCCCTTTGGACTCTCCATCCATCAGTGCAGCAGGTAATACCCAGAAAAATCAGGGGAAGAGCAAGGTAAACATTTCTGCAAAATCTGATTCCAGAGATTTAGGACTAGCCTAAGGAATTTTCTTTCAAAATTTCTTCCCTTCAAGTATTTAAAGTTAGAGCTAAAGCACAAATTTAGCTTTGAGTTCCCATTTGTACCATATATTTCTTAATTTTCATGTTTTTCTGTTTTAGATTTTCTAATTACAAATAACATAAGCATCATTGAACCAAATCATTTAAAAGGAAGAAAACAGCGAGAGTCTCCACCCTATCCCTTAGAGAAAAGCACTCATCACACGTAGTATATATCCTTCCAGCTTTTTAACTGTGTTTATGCAAACATGTATGTAAACATACTACCAAATACTACCAAATGATACATCATAGTGTTCGTGTGTGTGTGTGTGATTTGCACTAGCTTTTTAACTTAACAATACACATTGGCCATCTTTCTATATCAATACACAGCATCATCCCACTCTTTTTAATAGCTGTGTAGTATTCCACTCTGTTATATGGAGTTATCATAATTTATTTAACCAGTCCCTCAGTCACGTACCTTTGGATTGCGTTTATGTTTTTGCTGAAGGTAACAGCATTATACATATACCTCTGATTACTTGGGACAATATTTCTGTAGGGTAAATTCCTAGAAGAGAAATTACTAAGATGAAATATTATTTCAATTTATACTTTTCCACCAAGAATGTATGAAAACACTTATTTTCTTATGGTTATACCTAATACTTTAAATTTTAATCCTTTTTATTCTTCACCAGTCTAAGTGAAATTTGCTTTCAGAAGTGAGTATCTTTTTAAAAAATGTTTCATGATCATCTGAATTCTTTTATGAATTTATGTTCATATTTTTGGGGTATTTTACATAGTAGTGTTTTCCTTTATCTCACAGATTTGACAGTTAAATTTCCCTCCTTTGCCATTTGTCTTTTATCTTTGCTTATATAGTCATTTCTGTTCATCTTTTTCTTTATGGTTTCTATCATGCTGTTATTTAGCAAGGTATTCATCACATAAAAATTATTTTCTTCTGGGACATTTATTATTTTTGTATTATGTTCTAATAAACTACAAGTCTAGATTTCATTAATCTTTTGTATATTTTTCTTGGCTGTTCTAACTTATTTATTCTTTTCCAAGTGAAATTTTAAAATAATTTTTCAAGGTTCTGAAAATGCTACATTTAGTTTTCAATTGTAGTTGCAATAACTTTATTATAATTTATCACTTTATACTCTTTCCCCAATATGGTTATGTTTATTCTTTATTTTGCTTTTTGTATTTCATTAAAGGCTGACGTCTTTCTTGTTGGATTTATTTCTAAGTATGTTTATTAGTGTTGTTAATGAGTCTTCTCTCCTGTTTCATTTTCTAACTTGTTATTGATTTTTGGTATATTACTCTTGAATTGACTGTTTCCCTGTACTTACTTTCTGTTTCTATTAATACATCAAATAATTTTCTTGGTCTTCCTCCAAGGATGTTATATAATTGTTAAGTGATTACAGTACATTTGCTCCCAATATGTATACTTTATTTCTTTTCCTTATATTCCTTCACAGGTTAGAAGTTCCAGAATACTGTTCACTGATAGTGGTATTAGCAGAAAGATTTCTTAAATTTATGACTTCAATGTAATTTTTTTCATATTTAATTATTAAGTATTATATTTGTTCTAGATTTCTGAAAAATACTCCTTATCAAGTTAAGAAAGCTTGTTTCTTTCATAGCTCACTAAGAATTTTAATCAGAAGTAATGTTGATTTAGGAGATGACCTTTTAGCATCTATTAACATTAAATTTACATATTTCCAACACTGGATACATGACATCACATATTTGTCAAACCCATAGAACTGGACAACACAAAAAGTGATCCCTAATGTAACTATGGACTTTTATTAGTAATAATGATCAATTGTAACAAAAATACCACACTAATGCAAGATATTAATAATAGGGGAAACTGTGTGTGGCATGGAGAGAGGGAATATATGAGAACTCTATACTTTCTGCTCCATTTTTCTATAAACCTGAAACTGCTCTAAAAAATAAAATCTATTAATTTAAACAAAATAAAAAGAAAAAAAAAGTACACTAAAAAAGTCATTTAATTCCTCTCAGCCTCAGTTCCATCATCTATAAAATGAGAGGCTTAGACTAGTTGATCTCTAACTTTTCATCCAAAAAGAAGATTCTATCATTCTCACTGTCAACATAAAGATGTCTGGCTGCCAATATATATATTTTTTTCTTCCAGTTTTAATGAGATATAATTGGCATACAGCACTGTATAAGTTTAAGGTGTACAGTATAATTATTTGATTTACATGCATCACAAAATGATTATCACAATAAGTTTAGTGAACATCCATCATCTCATATACATGCCAAATTAAAGAATTAGAAAATAATTTTTTTTCTTCTGAACTTAGGGTTTACTCTTTTCACAACTTTCATATATAACATACAGCAGTGTCAATTATATTTGCCATGTTGTACCTCACATCCTCAGTGCTTATCCATCTTATTACTGGAAGTTTCTACGTTTTGACCACCTTCATCCAATTTCCCCTCTCCCACCCCCCACCTCTGGTAACCACAAATCTGATCTCTTTTTCTATGAGTGAGTTTGTTTCTTTGTTTTTGAAGTATAATTGACCTACAACACTATGCTAGTTCATATTACACAACATAGTGATTCAATATTTCTATACATTTCAAACTGATCACCACAGTAAGTGTAGTTATGATATTACATAGTTATTGACTATATTTCCCACACTGTACATTTCACACCTGTGACTTATTTTGTAATTGGAAGTTTGTACCTCTTAATATCTCTCACCTATTTCTTTCCTCCCCCCCCCCCACCTCTCTCCCCTCTGGCAACCATCTGTTTGTTCACTGTATCTATAACTCTGTTTCTGCTTTGCTATATTTGTTCATTTGATTTGGTTTTTTTCTTTAAATTCCACATATAAGTAATATCATGATTTTTTTTCCCTCTGTTTGACTTACTTCACTTAGTATGATAATCTCTAGGTCCATCCATGTTGTCACAAATGGCAAGATTTCATTCTTTTTTATGGCTGAGTAGTATTCCAGATATCTATATCTATAGATATAGATAGGTATAGATATAGATATAGATATCACATCTTCTTTATCCACTCATCTGTTGATGGATACTTAGGTTGCTTCCATATCCTGAATATTGTAAATAATGCTGCAATGAACACAGAGGTGCATATATCTTTTGTAATTAGTGTTTTTGGTTGTTTTTGGATAAATACTCAGGAGTGGAATTGCTGGATCATATGGTAGTTCTATTTTTAATTTTTTGAGGAATCTCCATATTGTTTTCCATAGTATATATTTTGCAATACTTATGAAGGTAGAAGAAAAGAGTATGTTGAAAAAAATAATTCATCAGCTTAAGCAAACTGTAAAGGAACATCATTATGCAATTCTGGAAAATAAATGAAACCATATAATTATTGAATGAATCTGGTGATGAAATTGTAGTTTATGTGAAAAGGATAATGGTGAAATGGAGTGTAAGTAGGTATTGGTGAAGCATTCATTTAAAGAAAATAGCTCAAGTTTTTAAAAGATAACTTCAGATGCCTCAGGTGCCGTGAAACTAAATGACATAGTCTATGATAACTAAAAGATTGTCAATCATGGAAGTTTTATGAAAATTATTATAAAATGATTTGTGGCTCAGGGGATTCATATCTAAAATTTTCTCATCCTTATAAATCAGACAATGATGTCCACAAAGATGCTGAGATACAGATGTTGTTTCTGCCTCATATGATACATTTCTGTCAGATATTAGTGTGCGTGGAGCAGGCAGCTGCCTATGAGGGGTGGTGAGAACTGGAACAGATGAGAAAACACAACCCAGAGCACATGGCTCCTCAGTAACAGGAGGGGAATTAAACCTGGGGTGGTGCACTGACTGGCAGTATCCGCAGCTTGGTGTTATAATTAAAACCCCAAAATACATGATTTCATATCCCAGCTCTGCCCTTTGCTGGCGGTGTGACTTTTGGGGCAGTTTACCTAATTTTCTCTCTGTCTCCATTTCCTTTTATGTAAGATGCAGATAATAATAGTAACCATTCTCAGTGAGGATAAGAAGAGCTAATATTTGTAAAGGGCTTAGATCAAAGCCTGGCCCACAGTAGGTGTTATATGGGTTTATTAAATAAAAAACAGATACACTTGAACCCTGGTTTCGTTAGCACTAGCCCACTGTCCTATGACTCAGCACTTTTTTGAAGCCTGCCGGGAAATCACCCCAAGTATCTCCTGGTATCATCATTTAGCTGCGTGTAACAGAACACCCGACCACACTGCTTTCAACAAATAGGGGTTATTCTCACATCACAAGAAGCCTGGAAGGAGGCCACTGCTGGCATGGGTTCAGCAGGTTATAGATGTTAGGGCAAAGCACTCTGGGATCCTATGATTCTTTTCTTCGTGCTTACAAGGTGACTACTGAAGCTCCAGTCATCCTGTACACAGTGAAACAGGAAAAATAAGGATGGGGGTAGGGCTATAGGGAGGGGTGTACTAATGGAATACTTCTCAGAAGTCCTTTCAGCAGATTTCAACTTTACACAGAATTGTGGCTTGGCCCAGACACATCACTGCACGCTCCAAACGTCCTTTTGGGTCTGTTATCTTCTTCTATGTGCAGAGTCCAGCAGGCTTGAGAGGGTTTTTTGGACACCCTGGGTAGGATGTTAACATGGCACTCTTCCAAAGTCCCACCCTGCAGCCTGCTAGCTGACACCAGCATACAGGTGTGGTGGTGTTGTTCTCGTTGTTGTTTTGGCTGACACAATTTTTAAAAATCTGAACTACAATGAGTCTACATAGGGCATTTGCTCCAGTTTTTCAAAGATTCAATTTTACACTGTTATCTTACATTTAGCTTGACTGAATTATATACATGCCTGGTCTCTGAAGGATTTGGATTTAAGACTTCTGAAATATCTTTAAACTATCTGTTGAACATTTATTTAGAGGCTGAAGGCTGTTGGGAAACAAGACCCCCTGGTGGTAGGGGTCTGCCTCTTCTCTACTCCCCTGAGCAAGTGAGCTCTACTCCCAAACTCCTGTATACGGTCTACTCAGCAAAACAAAAGCTCTGCAATTCCCCTGACACCCACTGGGGAGAAGAAATTTAGCGATGATTTACGATTATTCTAGAGCGCATTAGGAGGGCTCTCTCATCAGTCACCCATCCACCGAAGCA
This sequence comes from Monodon monoceros, assembly GCF_005190385.1. Lineage (NCBI taxonomy): Eukaryota > Metazoa > Chordata > Mammalia > Artiodactyla > Monodontidae > Monodon > Monodon monoceros. The sequence goes on from NW_021703771.1 coordinate 67,330,354, forward strand.
GTTTATGAAGACGTTTCCTCCCTGAGAATGATTCTGGTAAGTGGATTACCTTCAATTTCCCACACTTCCAGGGATATTTTGGTGCCATTAAGTGACTGGCACCCCCAGGCCATCTGGCTCTTCTAACACAGCACACTTGTGATGCTTCCAGACAACGCGGACACTGCAAAGGGGGCAGTTTTTGACAAGGAAATAGTGAGTACAGGTAGAATGTGGATCGCCACTAAGCCATCCACGTGGATTGTTCAAAGCCGGAAGATGACATCCTACATCCCGAAGAGGGACTGGCAAAGTGGGCTTTCATTGAGTCTTGCCCAATGTGCTGGGTCTGGATATGTGCACACCGAGAGCATTCCTGGCAGGACAAGTAGCTTTGGCAAAGTTACTGACAGATCTCAGGAGTGAAGGGGATGTTTCAGATCTGTCTGAGATCCAGCCGGTGCCTCACACCAAATCTCAGCACTATTTTTTCTAAAGCTTTTCAGTGACTGTCTAGAATCCTTGGTGTTTAGAAATCTCATAACTTAGGGTTCTTTATATATATATATATATATATATATATATATTTATATATGTTTATATTTATTTATTTGGTGGCACTCGGTCTTAGTTGCGGCTCGCTGGCTCCTTAGTTGCGGCACATGGGCTCCTTTAGTTGTGGCATGCAAACTCTTAGTTGCAGCATGCATGTGGGATCTAGCTCCCTGGCCAGGGATCGAACCTGGGCCCCCTGCATTGGGAGTGTGGAGTCTTAACCACTGCATCACCAGGGAAGTCCCAGTAGAGTTTTCTATAGCAAATTCAGTCCATTTTTAAACCTGAAAAAACCGTTGCAATCAGCAACATCAGCACAACTGCTAGTCGCCACCGCTCATTTGCCCTGTAAGTAACAACCCTTCCTGGTTAATAGCAAAAAAATCTGGCTAATGAAATGTATTGGCACTATGTTTCATATCTAAAGCAATTAAAAATATCTGTAGTGAGCATCAATTATTGGGAAAAAGAATGATTTATGCCCACTTTTTAATCTTTCCAACTGCTCTCTAGGGCAAAAGAGCTCTCCTTGGAACCTCAGTCCATAATAAACACATGTGAACAAATACACACATTAGGTTGTAAAAGGATGGTTTCTTAACTGGTTTTTGAGCTACAAATAATCCCTAAAAAGTGGCTTTCTCAACTAAATATGCAGACATTACAGTGTATTTATAGTGATTAAAAACTGGAAACAAACTAAATATCCAAAAATAAAGTTTAAGCAAAATTATGCCCCTATTATGTCATGCTATGCAACAATTAAAAATGATTTTTACAAAGAGTTTTAAATAATAAGGTAACATACTTATTAAATTTAAAGCAAAAAAAATCTGCTTGATGCAAATTGTTACACGGTATGTCACAACTAAGTATATATTGTAAGAAAGACTGGCAGGTATGTGCTAAAATGTTAACAGTGTTTTCTGTGGGTGGTGAGAGTGGGAGTAATTTTTTTTAATTTCCTATTTTAATATCATAAATATGCTGCTTTTATAATAAAGAAAAATGAGCAACCCAAAGGTATCTTTTCTGCGAAACCGAGGGGATTCTTCCCAAGCCCAAACCTCTCAAAGGGACACATCCCATCTTCTACCCTATGGTGCAGACAACTGTGAAGGGGGAAAAATAATCCTTTCAAATACATTGACACTGTTAGAAAATGCTTATCCAATGTAAACACAGAACCAAAGGAAATGCATAAACATTGAATATTATAAGGATATGCATAAACACAATTCTTCCTCCTGAATTTGTAAGCAAATACCCATGGCTATATGAAGTTGGCTTGTTGGAATACAATGTAAGGGAGACAGAGGGTCCTTGTCATTTCCAAAATTAGTAGGGATTATCATCACCAATATGTTAGATACTCTCCCCCTTCAAAAAAAAAAGAAAAAGAATGAAGATTCTGTATCAGTTTTTAGAAGTACTTAAGGAAGAATATCTTAAGCCCATATATAGACTAAGAACTATTAACAATAATCAAAGAAACACTAATGTATAATAACTAGAAGCTAAAACACGGTCTTAAACTCTTCCCTTGGGAAACATGTTTTCATGAAACTCAACTGGACAAGGCTATTCTCCTCCATCCCCACTCATTGTGGGGCAGTATGAAAAAGCTAAAAAAGTGACATGCAGATATTTCTTCTGTACAGTGTACAATGAAAAGCAGTATTCTCTAACTCAAATATGGAATCATGTAAAACTTATCAGTGATTAATGTATTATAGTTCATAAAAAAGGATAACCTTCCACAGAGTGAAGTTTTAAGTGCAATACTGTACTGCAATACTTACACTAAGAAAAACGCAGTCTCTGTGTAGGTTAATATTTTTTTCGCAGAGACATGTGAAACATGTCTAAGATTACTAGATATGGTCTAAAAAGCAAAAAGAGCAACGTGGATGTGTTCATAAATAATCAGCAAGATGTTCCAAAAATTGTGGACTGACATTCTCATAAAATATTTGAGTCAATGTTTATGCAAATGTTTCATTTTTTTTTAAAAAAAGCCCACAAAAGTCATTATCTTATTATGGTTAGCAAATCACAAAATAACAAAAGCAAACCATTAGAATAGGTTCAAAACACTTTTTGAATGGTATAGTTACTTAAAAAGAAATTGAGTACAGAATAAAATTTTAAATGGCTTTATACGAATATTTTTATATTTTTCTAGGATGGGATAGGGAGTCTTATTTATGATTTTCTAAATTGTAAGGTAGGAAGGTATATCAAATTTTAAGGATATCACACGAACTCAAAACTTTACTAAGGACTTAGATCTTCAGTAGATCTACTTTTTAATTTTGCAATCTTATGAACCTGTAGCATGGACACACAATTTTTAAAAATGCACCCAACTTTTACATGAAGATAAAACTAGAAATCATCAATAATGAATAGTTTTATGCTGGTAGAATCTTCTTGGAATTATCTTGATTTGGAGGACATTAACTTCTACTGGCATAATTATGAGGCCGATTAGAAAATATCTACTGGGCTTCTTTATTTTGGTTAAGAGATTGGTTGGAAAAATTCAGGAGTTGCTACTTTACCTCTTAACACTCTGCACTCTGCTTTCCCTGCCCCCTCACTCCACATTCTGTGACTCAAGAGACTATTTTCAGAGGACACCTGTTTTAAATGGATCCACAGGAAATACCTATGTTGTCTTTTCATAATCTGACCCTGCATCTCGTTAGCTGAAATGTGATGCTGCCCACAGAATGAAGCAACTTCAGTGTGACAACATTTACTGGAAGGTGGAGGGAATCCAGTTTGTATTTATTTTCCTTCCATTAAGCCCTGGTATTGGAGTGTAGGAAAAAATAAATAAGGAAAACGGCAAAACCAGTTTAACCCTCAAAAGATTAGTATTAAATTACACAAACGCGTTTTACATCCAGACTCAGGATGATCTGCTCTTGAACTGAATGTAATCTTGCAGCAGAAACTTATCTGACACTTCTTTCTTTACAACGTTTTATTTATAAACCCCTTGTCCAGAGTTCACAGTCGGCCTTGTTGTATATTGATAGGATATTTATAAACCCCCGGTGGAAAAGTGCAGGGCAGCCTACCCACTGGAATAGAATTAATAAGGGGATTTCATAGAGATTAACAGTAGTCTAACACTAAAATTCCAGTTGGGTCTAAAATAAAGCAAGTCACTCGGGGGCCCCGTTTCACGGGTTTGCACCCCCCACACGCGCGCCTCCACCGGTGCCACTTGGCCAGCAAGTCCCCGAGCTGGACCGTTGGCCCACCCCGGGGTCCGCTCCTTCCGGGCGGGCTGCCCGGCCCCCGCGCCCGGCCCCGCGCCCGCTCACCCTGGGCCGCGCTCCCTCTCCGCCCGGCCGCTGCCTCTGGCCGCGGTCCCCGGAACTCAGCGCGCGCTCCCCGAGCCCCAGTCGTCCTCGGAGGCTGCCCACCCGCTCCCGGGGCTCTGAAGGGCTGCCCCGGGCCGGCTCTCCGGGGCCCGCGAAGGCAGCAGCAGAATGACGTAGATGACGAAAGAGCTGACGCCACGCCGCCCACCCCACAGCCGCCGGTGCCCGCACACACCGCCCCGCCCCGCCCGCCCGCCCGCGAGGTTGCCCGCGCGCTCGCGGTCGCGCCGGTCCCGCGGGGCACGTCCCGCCAGGGCCCCCGCCCGCCCCGCCCGCGGCCGGAGTTCCCACGGCGCCCGCCAGAGCCCTGCGCCGCCAGTCCTCCTCGTCGCCGAGCCCGTCCGGGCCTTTCGCGAACATGGCGCTTGTCCCTTGCCAGGTGCTGCGGGTGGCCATCCTGCTGTCCTACTGCTCTATCCTGTGCAACTACAAGGCCATCGAAATGCCCTCGCACCAGACCTACGGAGGGAGCTGGAAATTCCTGACTTTCATTGATCTGGTAAGGCCGCTCCCCTCCCCCTCCCCCGTCCTCCCCTCACTCCGAGCCCGGGTGTGTTTGTGGGTGCGCCGGCACCTGCGCGCGTGCTCCAGCATCCACGCCGGTCCAAGCCTCATCCCCAGTGACTGCGTCTGAAGGCCAGGCTGCCCCCGCAGCAGCACCTTCTGTAGCACCCAACGTTATCTGGTAGCTGGGGCACGAGTGGAGGTGGGGCGCAGCCAGGTGGTGGGCTCTTTGGAGGGGAACACACACCTGCTTCTAAGAGGTGGCACGGGAAGATTCTCAACTTAGCAACTGGATCGAACGACCTTGGTCATGAGCGGCCTCAGACCCGTTCGCCCCCAAGGTGCTTTCCAGAGCACCCACCGTGGGATCAAGTCGCAGCAGCTGAAGGAAACTGGGTATTGTCGAATTACTTGGTGTTTCCTCTGAAAGGACTGTCCTCCTAACAAAGGAAAGAAAGCTCCTCATAAAGAAGAGAAATCGCCTAATAAAGTTGTCTTCTTTGCATCTGTTTTTGCCCATTGTCAGTAATTTACCTCCAACCTTCCCCCACCCCCCAGAAGCATTAGAAGAGAGAGCTTTTCAAAACGCATTCACAGTGGACTTTATACTTTCCCTATCTTCCCGTGTAAAAGTTCCGCAATAGTTCGCATAAGCAGCTCCTCTGTTGGCACAATGATGGCCTTGGCAGTTGGAGGGTTTTTGTTTGTTTGTTTGTTTTGTTTTTTTTAACAGTTTATCCACTTCTGGCACTGAAAGGGACGGAGAAGTATCACATGAGCATAAAACCCAATAAGGACATGGGGTGGAACCTAGGAACTTCAGGGTGAAAGACTGGCCCAAACATACACTAAAAGATGGGCAAGTATGGACAGAGAATTAAAACAAAAGCGAGGAGTTCTGAGGACTAGAGAAAATGTAGAACCAATTCCTGGATCGCCAGAACTGCCCGTCCAAGGTTATACACAAGGTTGGCTACACAAGCAAGATTGTAATCTCTAATTGTTGACCCTTCATTTTGATGAAGAGAACTTGACACCTGTTTTAAGATACTTCCAAAGGCTTAGGATGCTTCAGAGATATGCAGTCAGCAGGTTTTTGTATAGAAATGCCATTTTAAATTTGTATCATGTTAGATACTTTCAGAGCAGAATTTAAGCCCTTTCCCCCAGCACTTTCCAAACTGGGCACCAAGACTGACCAGGGCATAGAGTGTTTCAGGGGTTTCAATTTTCAGTTCCTCAACTTCCAGCTCTTTCTTGAAACTGATCTGTCTCTGAACACGGGTGTTGCCTGCCAGTTCTCCTTTCTTCTGCCCTGTTCATCCAAGGGACAAGCACGTGACAAGGCTCTGTGCTGTATTTATCTGTTCCTTTTAGGATTCAGAAGATAGACAGTTGTCACTAGAACTATCTTCATATTTGATTGAAAAACAAAGTCAGACTTATCTTGACAGAAAGTCTTCTTGAGTTGATTGGGTCGTCATTGAGGATTGGCTCTACCTTTTATGTTATGTAGCAGACTTCCGGAGACTGAAACCTGCAGCCCTGAAGTTCCGATAAATAGGTATCAGAGTGTTAGAAATCATGTCCCCTTTTCAACTGTTCAAACTTATGTTAAAAATATTTAGATGTTATTTAAAAAATATGTGCATAGATTTTCAGAATTTTTTTACTGGCTATGTGAACAAAATTTCTCTTGGATCACTACCTTATCCCATTTCTCCTGATCTCACTTTGAGCTGGCCCATTTGAGTGTTGTCAAGGAACAGCACTGAGCTGAAATACGGATGGAAACCCCACCAGAACCATAGAAACTATGAACAGTTCTCAGAAGCACCTTTGCATTAGATATAGTTTTGGGGGCGCAGGGGAGGGGATTAGCAGGTGAGAGCGGTAGAAATTGAGGGTATTGTTAACCCATGCGAGAAATGACAACTCACATTGGCATTGCTTACTGTGTGTTATAAAACAAGACTCACAAGAAACGATGTACCTCTCATAACCTTTGAGTGACGTGAAACTGTAGTAGAGCCAATCTGACTCGGCTTAAACTGTCATACACTTTATATTTTAGCATTTAGTGGTTGGACCTGCCTATTTTAAATAATTATGACAAATATATTTTTGTCTCTTTCATATTTAAATTCAGTTTGTATAGGGCCTTCAGCCAATCATTCAAACTTTTTATCTCTGTGGCTTCTGATTAAAATATAATAAATCTTTAATTGAGGGTTCCTGTGAGAAAATATGTCTAGAATATATTCAAAGAAACACTCATGCAAAGTGTTATTCTTTTTGTTATTAGAGATTTAGAGTCTTTGGAGCTTAAGCATTGTACAGCTGTTAAAACAACCAGCCTGTGAGTCCCTACTATTGGTATGAAAAGATTAGGCCACTATAATTTACCCATTTAACTTTTCATTTTTCTGTGTTAAAAAAAACTGAATAAATTTTATTACTTAGTGCTTTGGACATTTTTAATGATTCTAAGCTCATTAGAGCAATTTTGCAAGAGGGTTTAGCTTCTCAGAACTTCAGTGAGAAGGCCCTTGTCCTAGCCAACTTGGATCACAGAGAGTCAGGACATTTATCCTGGTGGCCACAGTCTGATTCCATGATCCATGGCATCAGTGTACCAGAATGTAGCTCAGGAATCTCAGGCGACACGTATCCAGGATCATATGGTTATGTGGCAGGGGCCGTTCCAGCTATATCCATACCTTACTTTGAGTATGAGAGTCATCCCGATAGAATCAGAGCTCATGGTAAAAAGTGAAATGAAAGTTATTGCATAAGTGAATGAATCTGCATCATTTGAAGAAAATTCATCAGCTGTGATACTGGTTAAGAAGATATTTGAACATTAGTAATGTTCAGTAATCTTATACTGGACATTATTACTGAACTATTACTGATATATTACTGTTATCAGTAATCTTATACTCTTATTGTTATTCCCCAAGAGCTTCTTTTCCTAGAATTGAAGAACTGTAAAAGAACTAAAAGTGCTTCAGGAAAATTCAAGTAAGTAAATGGAAATGGAATACTGTCTTCACATGATAGGCGGAATAATAGGCTCCCAAAGCATGTCTGCATCCTAATCCCTGGAACCTGTGAGTATGTTAGGTTACATGGCAAAGTAATTAAAGTTGCTATCAACTGACCTTCAAGTAGGGAGATTTGCTCAGATTATCCATGTTACCCCAAGGTCTCTTAAAAGTGGAGGGAGGCAGGGGAGAAGAGTCAGTTGGAGGAAGATGTGACGGAGGAATAAAGTCCCAGAGAGGTGCAACACTGCTGGCTTTGAAGATGGAGGAAGGGCCCAGGAGTCAAGGAATGTGGGAGGTGTCTCCAAGCTGGAAAGGGCGAGGAAATAAATTATCCCTAGAGCCTCCAGAAGGAACATAGCTCTGCTGACACCTTGATTTTAGCCCAGTGAGACCCATTTTGGACTTCTGACCTCCAAAAGTATAAAATAATAAATTTGTGTTTAAATCACTAAATTTATGCTAATTTGTTGCAGCAGCAATAGAAGACTAGTATACTTGGCTGTAAATCCTGTGACCTAGAAAACAAACCTTAAATGTTGTTGTACTGATGTGGTGACTCAGCTAGTTCTTTATGTGTATTAGATAACTGGTTAATTTTAGTTTTAACCAGAAACTATGCTGAGGAGACATACATGTGACAACAGGCAATGTGAGAATCTATGAAAATGGAATAACTTTGGAAAAACTAGGCCTTTTCTTTACTGTGAAGTATTTTAGAAATTATCATTGTGAAACATGCCATGCTGGGAGGAGTACTCTTAACTGGAAATAAGCTGGAAAGAGAAAACAATTAAACTGACGAATGTTCAAATATTTTCTTAACTAGTATCACAGCTGATGGATTTTCTTCAAATGATGCAGATTCATTCACTAATCAAATAATTTCCCAAGTTATATAATAATTGTCCCCCAAAATAATAGAAATGAGGAATCAATCAAACCAACATACATAAATTAAAAGAAAAAAGAAACTGGATGTTGAGGCCTCAAAGCAGTGCTGGAATACATTGGGTGTTAGGAAACATTTGAATAAATGGAACTTTCCAGATGTTCAGTGAGTATTCTCTTCTTGTCCTGTTTCCTCCTAAAAACATTTGAAACACTACGGATTTTTTTTTTTTTAATATATCAACCAGAATTTTATTCAGCTCTATATGGTAGAATGTCTAACATGTGAATAAGAATCAACTTCTTTGAAAAACATGAACTGGACATTTGTTATAAAAAATTAATATTGATTTTGGATTTAAGAAACTGATTTTTAAAGGTTGAAATAGAAATGTGATGATCCCATTTGCTCTAGTTTGTGGTACTCGCCATTTTGATAGTTACCATGTCTTAGGGCTCCATTATATTCATTATTTCTCCTATACTGACTTGCCATTCATGCACAGGCTGAACACCGGTGAGGCCCTACCTCCTCAAAGTGTAGTGTGAGGACCAGCAGTGATCTTATCTGGGAGCCTGGTAGAAATGTGGACCCTCCAGCTCCGCCCCAGACCTTCTGAATAAGAATCTACCTGTTAATAAGATCATTAGGTGATTCTTTTTCACATTTTAGTGTGAAAAATGGTGCTCTAGGCCATGCTGTTTTTGTTTTGTAATTTAACATGGAATAGCTTGTAGGACACAGCCTTCATATATTAATTCTGCCAACTATATTTAAAACATATTTAAACATATTTCAAAATATATTTAATTATGTCACTTTTACTGTGACAGTTAAAAACATGTTGTAAAAAATTACAACTGTAAAATAAAAGAAAGAGAAAAATATGTATTTGGCACCAAGGGTAAGCTATTTGTTGCAATTGAGAAACAAGTTTGTCTAATCTTTAGGGAAATCAGGTGAAAAAGAATACACATTTGATTGTATTGTCTCTACTGTTGGAATAAAGGAAGCATAACAATTTATCAGGAAAAATACAATTCCTTCCAGGCACTGACTTTGCAAGGTTATTTATCACTCAGCTAGTCATATAAATGACATCGGGTAGCATAGCAGGTAATGCCTTTGATTGTTTTCTAGCAGATTATCAATAGAAATATTCTTATTGTTGATGTTTTTTATATTATGATTTTATGAAAGCCAAAGGCATGGTCTTCTGTTTTGACTGGGTGAAGGCATTTTTGTAGAGGTTTAAGGTAGTATAATCTGGGTACTTATTTTTGTTATCTAAATCCGTTTTGCAAAAGAATTTGAGAAAACCACAGAGTGAGCAGGATAAATAAGTGTTCAGATGTTGAAAAGCTTGGGGTGTTCAAAGAGCAGGAAATGGTCAAGTACACCTGGAGGATAGATTTTTTGCTTTTAGACACACTAAGAATTTTTGACCTTTAAAAATGTTTAAAAGGGATAAAAAACTGCATAAGTATACTAAATGATGCATTTGAGTTTGTCATATTTACTTATATACTTATAATAAAATATTCTTGACTCCATTAAGTGCATGGCTTAATTTTAAATAGGAAATAAAATATCTTGAGAAGAGATTCTGCATACTATTATGTAACTATGATACTTAGCTTTGCCAGTCAAAACCGCAGAGTGCCATGTGAAGGCCAGTAGTTCATTGAGTAGTCTGAACAAAATTAGATTGGTTTGTTTTGGTTTGGTTTTTTCTTTTTTTTTTTTTTGGATATTATACAAAGAGGGTGAAACTGCAAATTTTTTTTCAGTACAATCAGACTTGACCCTAAAATGCACGTAAACTTTAAGGATTAAATAATGCTTTTTCCTAACCTGGGAGAAGAATTTTGAGTATAATACTTTACACAGAGTCCTCTTCCCCCTCTTTGAAAGTGTTTCTTTTGGAGCAAACATAAAATAGGGGCCTGGTTTTGTCAGAGTCGGGGAAATAGTTGATGATATAATCTCTAATTCCCTTTCTTAGTTGCAAATGTTATTGAAATTACAGAGTCATCTGACCATGTTGAGGTCACTTCTTTTCCCATCTCTGCCATCCCCCATGTCTGGTATAACATTTAACAAAATTGGTAGCTGCTCTTGAGGCTTTCATTTGTTTCTCTGTGTTCCCCTGAAATGTCATATGTTTCTGTGGAAGTGTGAACAATACTACAGTTTTCCATATTGAATCAGATGTTCCTGTGATCCAAGCACACTTGGAAAAATCTTACTGCTTAGGATTCCATAACAACATAGCTTTCTTTTGCGTCTAGCAGCCTGTGGCTAGACAGTTAAAGGGCCCCTGTCTCACCTGCAGGGTATTCCTGCCAGAGGACAGTGAGTACAGACCCCTCTCTGCATGTGAGAGACCCCTGGATCAGATCCATCGTGGAGGGCAGCAAGGTATGCAATGTTGCTTTGATAGGCTGGATCAAGACAGGCTAATTGGGAATCACCAGAGAAATTGCTTGAATTCACCAAGTGATAAGAATACTGTCATTTTGAATCTTGAGCAAATGGCATGTGTTCATGACAGTGCTTTAGAAGCATGGAATTCTAAAAAGTCAGTGAGACAGTGGTCTAGCCCTTTCAGGTTGACATATTTAGAACTGTCAGGCTGTATTATAACTTAAAATTTTAATTTCAAAAGCAGTACCTAAAATTCCAGAAAATTTGTATAATACTGGAAACCGTAGGGAAGCAAATATATTCCATCTTAAGTGTCCCTAATTTTCAGTGCATCTTAGCATTGAAGTGCTTCAAGATGGTATTTACTTCAGAACTTCATGAACACTCAGAAACACACATAGAGGGAAAGTCAGACTGTATATATATGCATGTATACATTATATGCATGTATGTGTATATATGTGCACATTTATATATTCAGATTTCAGAAAAATCATATTTATAAAAATTATTTTAAAATTATATTTAAATTAAAGGAGATACCAATGTTAGTATTTTGGCATTTGCCTTTTGAGCCATATATGGCCTTTTCTTTGAAACAAAAATTCAATATATACATATGGTTTGTATAAATTTGTTTTTTAAAATTAATATACACCATAATTCACTCTTTTTGGTGTGCAGTTCTGAGTTTTGACGGATGCATAGTAGCCACCACCACAATCACCTAAAAATATTAAAATATTCCCTTGTGCTGTCCCCTTAGAGTCAAACCCTCCCCTGAATCTTAACAGTCACAGGTTTGTTTTCTACCCTTGTAGTTTTGCCTTTTCTACACAAATATGTAAAGCATACGGGATATAGCATTTGAGCCTGGCGCTTTTCGTTTAGCATAATACATTTCAGATTCCTCTCTGCTGCTGTGTGTATCCATAATTTGTTCCATTTTAACGCTGAGTAGTATTTTATGGTATTGATGTATCGCTTTGTTGATTCACTCATAAATTGAAGTGCATTTGAGTTTCTCCTAGTTTGGGGTGATTATGAGGAAAGCTACTGTAAACATTTGCATCCAAGTTTTTGTATGAACATGAGTTTTTATTTTTACTGGGAGTGGGATCGCTTGGTTATATGGCAAGTATATGTTTAGCTTGATAAAAAACTGCCAGACTGTTTTCCAGAGTGGTTGTGCCACTTTGCACTGCCATCAGCAATGTATGAGGGTTCCAGTCGCTCTGCGTCCTGTCAGTGTGTGGCATTGTCAATTTTTCTTCTACTTTAGCTATTCTAATAGTTGTGCAGTGGTATTTCATTGTGGTTTTAATTTGCATTTCCCTCATGACTAATGGTATTAAGCCTCTTTTCTTATGCATTCTTATCATACATATATCTTCTTTACGAAGTGCCTGTTCAAATCCTTTGCCCATTTAAAAAAAAGGGTTGTTTTCTTATTGTTAAGCTTTGAGAGTTTTTGTGTATGCTGAATAGAAGTTCTTTGTCAAATACATGATTTGCAAACATTTTCTCCCTGTCTGGGAGTATCTTTACCTTTTGTTGGTATAGACAGGCCCCAATTTACAATGGTTCGACTTTATGATTTTCCGACTTTTTTATAGTATGAAAGTGATATACATTCAGTGGAAACTGTACTTCCAGTTTTGAATTTTGATCTCTTCCTGGGTTAGTGATATGTGGCACGATATGCTCTTTCAATGCTGGGCAGGGCAGCGAGCCTCAGCTCCCAGTCAGCCATGCGATCAGGAGGGTAAACAACCAATACACCTACATTCTGTTTTTCACTTTCAGTAGAGTATTCAGTAAATTACATGAGACATTCAACACATTATTATAAAATAGGCTTTGGGTTAGATGATTTTGCCCAACTGTAGGCTAATGTAAGTATTTTGAGCACGTTTAAGGCAGGCTAGGCTAAGCTATGATGTTCAGTAGGTTATGTGTTCAGTGCATTTTTGACTTAGGCAATATTTTCACTTTACCATGAGTTTATCAGGATGTGACACCGTGGTAAATTGAGGATGATCTGTAGTATCTTTTGCAGAGCAAAAGTTTATCATTTTGATGACATCCAATTAATTTTTGATTGGTGTGTAGTGCTATCTCATTGGGGTTATAATTTGCATTTCTCAAATGGCTAATAATCTTGAACATCTTTTCATGTCTTATTTGCCATGTGTATGTCCTCTTCAGTGAAACAAATAGTATTGTTAAATTTTACTTTTTGTTAAATGTTAAATACATTTGATTTTTGCATATTGACCTTATATCCTATGATTTTGCTAATTCACTTATTCATTCTAGGAGCTTTGTTGTGGATTTCATGGAATTTTCTTTTTTTATATAGACAATCATATCATCTGCTAATAGAGACAGTTTTCTTCCTTTCTAATTGTCATGGCTTTTATTTCTTTTTCATGTGTTGTTGCATTGGTTAAGACTTCTAATATGATACTGAACATAAGTGGTGAGAGTGGATATTCTTGTCATTTCTTTTTTAGGAGGAAACAGTCTTTTGCAAGTAAGTATAATAGTAGCTATAGACTTTTTATGCATATACCCTTTATCAGTTTGAGTACATTTCCTTCTGTTTCTTGTTTACTGAGAAGCTTTTAAAAAAATATCGTAAATGGATGTTGAATTTTGTCAAATGATTTTAACTGCATCTATTGATATGTTCATATGGCTTTTTTTCCCTCTTAATGTGGTGAATTACATTGATTGATTTTTGAATATTAAGTCAGTCTTACACTCCTGGGGTGAATGCACTTGGCTGTGGTATATTGTCCTTTTTATATATTGCTTAATTTGATTTGCTAATATTTTGTTGATTTTACCTCTCTGTTAATGAGGAATATTTGTGTGTAGTTTTTTATTTTTCTTCTTTGCCTGACTTTGATATTAGTGTAATGCTAGCCTTATTCCTCCTCAATGTTCTGGAAGAGATTGAGCAGAATTGGTTTTACTTCTTCCTGAAATTTGTGACAGAATTTATAAATGAAAACCACTGGGCCAGGAGTTTTCTTTGTTGAAAATTCATTTTGGTTGATTTCAAGATATAGGAGTATTCAGCTTATTTCTTTCTTTTTCATTGAGCTTTGGTAGTTTATATCTTTCAAAAAGACCCATTTAATCTAATATCAACATTCTTTCCTTATCTTTCTCTTATTGTCTTTAGGGTCTGTGGTGATAACCACATTTCATTCCTGATATTGGGAATCTGTGTCTTATCTCTTTTTTCTTCATCAGTGTGGCTAAGGACTTCTCAATTTTATTTATGTTTTTCAAAGGTCAGCTTTTGGTTTCACTGTTTTTTTCCTATTGTTTTTCTGTTTTCAATTTCATTGATTTCTGTTTTTAAAGTTTATTACTTTCTCCCTTTTGTTTTGGGTTAAACTGGTTCTTCTTTATTAGTTTCTTAACTAATAAATCTGTGGAAACAGATTGTTTATTTATTAACTTGAGTCCTTCTTCCCTTTTAAAACATTTAATACTAAGTACTGCTTTAGTTGCATCTCAAAAGTTTTAATACATTTTATTTTCATTGTCATTCACTTCAAAATATTTTTAAAATTCCTTTGAGTCTTTCTATTTAAAATTATCAGGTCTTTGTTTTTGGAGCAGTTTTAGGTTCACAGCAAAATTGAGGGAAATGTAGAGAGATTTCCCGTATATTCCTTGCCCCCACGAGAGTCTTTCTATTTTACAATGGTTATTTAAACATGTGGGGTTTAATTTACACATTTTTGGCTATATCTGAGATATCTTTCTATCATTTGTTTCTAGTTTAAATTCCATTATGATCAGAGATCATTTTCTGCATGATTTCAATTCTTTTAAATTTGTTAAGTTTGTTTTTATGGCTAAAATATGGACTATCATGTTGAATATTTCATGTACACTTGAAAAAAAATGTATTCTTCTCTTGTTAGGTAGAGTGTTCCTTAAATGTCAATTATATTAAGTTAGTGGATAACGTTGATCAGGTCTCCTATATCTTGCTGATTTTCTGTCTGCCTGCTCTCTCATTAACAGAGAGGAGCATTGAAGTCTCCCTGTAATCGTGTAATTGTGTAAAAGTGTAATTATGGGTTTGTCTATTTCTTGTTTCAGTTTTATCAGTTTTACTTCACATATTTTGGGGCATATACATTGTTAAGTACATACACATTTAAGAATGCTATATATCTTGATGAATTGTTTGTTTTATGATTATAAATATTCTTCTTTTTCCTTGATAAATTTCCTTGTTCCAAGGTCTGCTTTGCTTGATATTAACATAACTTTTCCAGCTTTCTTTTGATTGTATATTTTTTTCATCCTTTTACTTTTATCTTATCTATAGTGGTATATTTAAAGTGGATTGTTTTTTGACATACTGAGTCTTATTTTTAGATTTATTTGATAATCTCTATACTTCAGTAGATACTGCTTACATTTAATTTAATTATTGAAATGGTTGGATTTAGGTCTACCATTTATTATTTGTTTTCTTTTTCTTACCCTTTTTTTGTTCCCTCATTCCTCATTTCCTGCCTTCTTCTGGATTATGTGAGTATTTTTTAGTATTCACTTTAATTTAACTATTGGCTATTTGGATTATCTCTTTGTATTATCATTTTAGTTGCTGTTCTGGGATTATCATATACACACCTCACTTTACACAATCTAGAGTGAATAGTTTACCACTTCAATTAAAACATACAAACCTCATCAATTTACCCTCCCCACTTTATGTGATAATTGTCATATTAAGTACATCCAAATAACTTGAGAACTCCATAGACAATATTATAAGTTTTGCTATCAAGTCAAATATTTTAAATAACTTAGTAGAGTAAAATAGTCTGTTATATTTACTCAGATATTTACCATTTTTATTGTTCTTCGTTCAGTCCTTGTGTCTATATTTCCCTCTGATATCATTTCCTATAAGCCTGAGAACATTTTTTTAGCATTTCTTTAAGAACAGATCTATTGGCAACAAATTCCTTTAGTTTCCTTAATCAGAGACGTCTGTTTTGCCTTCAGTCCTGAAAGATATTTTCACTGGGTATAAACTTCTGGTTAATAGTTCTTTTATCACTTGAAAGATGTGTCACTGTCATCTGGCCTCTGTGATTTCTGATGAGAAATCTGCAATTTTCCAAACCATTGCTCCCTTGAATGTAATGTGTTGTTTTCCTCTGGCTTGCTTTAAGTTTTTTCCCTTTATCTTTAGTTTTGAACAGTTTGATTATGATGTGTCTGGCCCTGTTTTTATGAGTTTATGCTATTAGGGATTTGCTGAACCTCTTGAATCTGCAATCTGATATCTTTCACTCAATTTGAGAAGTTTTCAGTCATTGTTTCTTCAGATATTCTTTCTGTACCCATCTATCTCCTTTATCTCTTCTTCTGGGACTCCATTGATACGAATATCAGACCTTTTGATTATTGTCACACAGGTTTCTGAAGACATGGGGTTTTTTTCTTTTTTCAGTCTTTTTTTTCCTCTCTGTTCTTTAGGTTGTATAATTTCTATTGATTTGTCTCCAAATTCACTGACTCTTTCCTTTGTTATCTGCATTCTGCTATTAAGTGCATACAAGGAGTTTTAGAATTTCAGCTTTTGTCTTTTTCAGTTCTAAAATTTCCATTTTCTTCATAGCTTCTACTTCTCAACTAAGCATTTCTATCTTTTATTCTTTTAAACAATGTTCACCTTTTATCTTATGGAGGATCATTGAAGAGCTGTCCTAAAGTCCTTGCCTGATAATTCCAACGTTTGGGCCATCTTGGAAGTGGCATTTGTTAATTGTCTTTTTCCTTGAATATTGATCAGATTTCTGGCTCTTTGTATGTCAAGTTATTTTTGAACGTACCCTGAACATTTGGAATATTATGTCGTGGGACTCTGGGTCTTGTTAAAGCCCTTTGGAAAACGTTGACTTGCTTTTCTGTTTGATTGTTTAAGAGGCAATCAATCGAGTTAGGTTCTAACTTCATGTTCTGTCTCACAGTGGTTCTGACGTCAGCTGAATTTTCAAAGATTTTGCAATGCTTTTTGGATCTTACTGGAGCTTACACCACTCAAGGGTTAGTCTAGAACTACGGTAATGTTTTCTATGGTAGTTCAGGTCTTGATGCATCTGCTATGCTTCTTTAGGTTTGTTCTGGGCAGGTCCAAGACTTATGTCAGTTCATAACATAGACTTAGGAGTTGCTTCTTTTCAGCTCTCTTCTCTCCATGATTTCTCCCATACTCTACAGCCCTCAGACACTCTTTTTCTTGTTTCTCTGGCCAGAAAGATGGAGTTCTCTCAGAATCTGAGCCTCCTATGCTGCCATGCAGTCCTACACAATTGGAATGTCCTTCACAGAGAAGCAGCAAGAGAAAAAATCCTCTGTAAGAAGGCCTTTTCCCAGTTTCTCTGGTTTTTCTTGGGGTTTTAGATACATGTGCTGTTGCCTGTGCAGCTCTGTGACTGGGCCTGGCCTCAGAGCACGGCTGGGAGAGAAATGAAAGGTGAAAAAAAAAGGAATCTCCCCCAAAATCTCCAGCACACAGCAGTCTTTTTCCCATACCTCTGGCAGAGAAGAAGGCGTTTCTCCTGGAGTTTTTGCTGTCTGTACTTGCTGCACAATTCCAGAATTCAGCTTGCCCTCAAGTCAATTCTAGGGAAAAAAGGAAAATAAAAATTCATGAATCTCACCCATTATGGATCCTTAATTCAAGTTTTCACTTTAATTCCCAATACACCTGGTATGTGTACTTTTCAGAGTCCTTAGGTGGTGGTTTTTTGTGTTCTGTTGTGAGTTTTAGTGGGAATGATAGGCTGCAGTCAGCTTTCTCCATCATGGCTGGCACTGGAAGTAGCTTACCTATCATTTTAATACCTATTTTTTCCACCTAGAATATTTTGTAAATATTTTTCCATGCCATTATACATTCTTACATAACATCATTTTTAATGACTGCATATTCCTTTTTTTTTTAAAGAAGATGTTGGGGATAGGAGTTTATTAATTAATTTATTTATTTTTGCTGTGTTGGGTCTTCGTTTCTGTGTGAGGGCTTTCTCTAGTTGTGGCAAGCGGGGGCCACTCTTCATCGCGGTGCGCGGGCCTCTCACTGTCGCGGCCTCTCTTGTCGCAGAGCACAGGCTCCAGACGCGCAGGCTCAGTAGTTGTGGCTCACGGGCCTAGTTGCTCCGCGGCATGTGGGATCCTCCCAGACCAGGGCTCGAACCCGTGTCCCCTGCATTAGCAGGCAGATTCTCAACCACTGCACCACCAGGGAAGCCCCTGCATATTCCTTTTTATATGGGTGTTTATATTGATTGTCTTAGTGAACAAATGGATAAATAAATTTTTACACACATCTGTGCTTATTTTCTTAGGATAAATTATTAGAGGGAGAATTGCTATACAAAGTCTTTAAAAGAGTATCTTAAACTTTAAGTCAGTAAATTTACATTCTCTCCAATATTTACAGTGCTTATTTCTCTATATTCCTGCTAACACATTTTTCTATGAATAGAAAAATAATGCCAGTGATCACTCGAGGTGCTTCAACCCCACAGTTTCCTGTCCAGGAGATGCTGTGTAAATATTTCACCACATGTGTCATAAATATAAGTGACTAGCTATCTTTGACTGTTTATAAAACCCAGTGGTACTAGGCACATTTAGTTTGGGCTCATAAATACTTGAGGCAAACATAAATCTTTAAGTGCCTAAAACATCCCAGTTAGGATGGAATTGACATGGCTGAGGTGAGCAAAATAGTTTTCTATGCGCAGTAATCATGGGTTTGCTTGTTCATTCTACTCATCTTGCATTAAAATTGTATGTTAACTGAGTCATGAGTGATTTATTGTATCCAATTTGAAAAGTCAACATTAGGAGTCCAAGGAAAGTGTGTCTGCTGTAACATTACCCATCCTTTTCTTTGTAATTACACTTACACATCTTTGCTATTTCTAAAAAGACATATGAACATTAAGAATGCATATAGTATGGGAGAATATCCTCTTCTAAAATATTAAGGCATTTGTTCTATGCCAGAACAGATCATTTCTGTATCAGCCCAGGTCTTTGCAGAGAAGAGAGATGGCACACTTAATTTCGGTAATTTGAGTGAATTTAGTGAAGGAATGATTTACAAGGGTGGACAGGGTGTAGAGAAGTCACAAGATATAGCACAAAACTTGTGGGCTAGTAACAGGGGCAAGTTACCATGTGAGGCCCGAACAGTGACCTTCGGTGCTCATCTGGCATGCAAGGACCCTCAGGGATTGAGGGAACAAAACAAATACCCCAAGGGTCCTTTCCTTCCTCTGTCTGATTTCCTGCCAGTACTCCTCCTTGGTTAAACCCTACAGGAAGTCAGAGGGTAAGAAAGCCTCTTCATGCAGTGCACAGAGATCTACCAAAGTGAATATAGGAAAATTTATTGAATTTAAGTCCCTTACCACAAGCACATTCAGAAATCTCTGGCCAATTTGCAACCATTTGTATATGATGAAGGAAAATTTTTGTTTCAGAAGGTATTTA
Source organism: Monodon monoceros (assembly GCF_005190385.1). NCBI lineage: Eukaryota > Metazoa > Chordata > Mammalia > Artiodactyla > Monodontidae > Monodon > Monodon monoceros. Next base: position 67,349,709 of record NW_021703771.1, read on the forward strand.
TAGTTGAATATATAATATAATTCTTAACATATGAGATTTTTAGCAAAATATACTATCAATTTATTGTAGAATTATATGCAACATATTATACCTATTAAATAGAGGCTTTATAGGATAAAAGGTGAGCAGTTGGGTTTAGAAGTCAGATCGAATTTGAATCCCAGCCTTTCCATCTACCAGATCTGGCTCTGGGTAAATTTATTACCATCTCTAAAGCCTAATGTTATTATTGCTGTTGTTTTTAATTTGTTAAATGGGAATAATGGTAGTATCTATCACATAGAGTTGTGAGGATTAAATGTGATAATGTATATTAATTGTATAACCCAATGCCTGGCACATATCAAGTAGTTAATAAGTGTTATCTACTATTATTCTAATTGTTACATATATACCTGTCAACAGAGACAAGAACCATGATTTGAGAGGACTGTGGTCATTATAGGACGAAACTAATTTTTTAACTAAGTATAGTGTTCAGAAAGGATAGAGAGTTCAATGATTAAGTGCACAGGCTCTGGAGTAAAATCTCCTGGGTTGGCAGCCTAGTCCTGCCTCTGACTGCTTCCTTGGACAAGCCACTTATCTGCTCTGTGACCTAGTTTCTTCATCTGAAAAGTGAGGATGATAGAAATATGTATATACATAGAAAGGATGAGGGACTTCCCTGGCGGTCCAGTGGTTGAGACTTCACCTTCCAATGCAGGGGGTGCAGGTTCAATCCCTGGTCCGGGAGCTAAGATCTCACATGCCTCAGGGCCAAAAACCAAAACATAAAACAGAAGCAATATTGTAACAAATTCAATAAAGACTTTAAAAGTGGTCCACATCAAAAAATCTTTAAAACAAAATAGAAAGGATGAAATTCACAATAATGTAAGAAATTTAGAATTTACAGTCAACCTGGTTTCAGAATCTGAGAGGATAGTCCCATGAAAGCCAGGGCTAGCAAAATTGTTTCCAGGTATGTAACTGATGGCCCTCCATATCTGCTGGTCTAAAATCTGAGATGATAGTACTGAAGCTCTTTTCTTGTTTCTGATTCAGGGATAAAGTGTCTGGAAAGACTTCTTTATTCCAGGGTCGTAGATCTGGGAGGCAGCCAAAGTGTTGCCTAATTGGTGTCTGTAAAACCCAGAAACAACTAGGCAGCAGGGAAGTAGGAAAAGGTCTAACAGAAGTGCATTACATCCTAAGAAATGTAATATATACAAACAAAGTGTTGTAGGTTTCTACTACTAAGCAGCAGTGTACTCTGAAATTTACAGTTTCTTTTTCATGTACTCCATTACTTCAGAGTGATAGAGAACCAACCTATGAGTGGGGCAAAATGCCTTCTCAACAGGGCAAACGCTCATTACCTGGAAAGCTTACAAAATACTACTAAATTGAGCTTAAATTGTACATATAAATTATTATTCATCCATAGTTCTGGGACTAGAGCAGCACTGAAGTAAAAGAGTGACCCCCACATCAATCTACATATCCTATCTGTTGGAAAATACTAGTCTTAGATAAATCTTTTTTTGTTCTGAGCTGAGTAAATAGAATAAACCCAACTATATGCAACCCTTGAAAATATTTGAATAACAAAGGAAATGGAATATCATCTTAGAAACTCACAAGAAGAGCATGGTAATAAAGATTATTTACACTAGGAAACCAAAAAGTTTTAGAAAACTATTCAGAATTCTCAGATTCATTAGACTGAATGGCATGCGTCCAAGAAACAGAGTACAGTGTTGCAAGTTGAGAATAGAAAAATGAAAAAGCAACAGGATGAGATGAAAAGGAAGGTGGGTGAGAGAAGATTAATTGCAAGACTCTAAAATCCACAATGGGACCAGTAAAAACTAAAATCATTACTGTGGAAAATCAGATCAGTATGATGGAGAACAAGCTAAAAAAATTCTCCTAGAATTCAAAAGATAAAAGGAACTAAAATAATGAAAATGAAGCCATGACATAAAGAGAATGGAAATTCAATAACAATTATTATTTCTGAAAAATAAACCACAGCAGTTAGAACAGAAATAATAATCAAAACAAAACTGAAAAAAATTCCCAGCGCTGGGGGGAAAAGAGTTCTGGGCATATGAATTGAAAAGGTTCATTATCTCTCAGGCAAAATAAATAAGAAATGACACACATCTGGACTCATCCTGGCAAAGTTTGTGATTTAAAATAATTATTAGCTATCATATAAGTCTCCACGCATGAAAAACAAAATAAGACATAAACATAGAGCACTTTAACAAATTACCTGCTAGGGAGCAAATATTATAGTACTGAGTCACCTAAATTTAGTATCTATCATTTAGACTCCAAATTAAAGAAAGTAACAGAGGAACACCTACAGAATTTTGAGGAGAAAATGATGTGATTTAAAATTTTGTATTCAACCAAGTTATCTTTTTGAGTTCAGGTAATTGACATTCATTATCAGTTATGCCAGTTTTCATAGAATCCCACCCCTATTTACCTCTTCTTTTTAAAAAAAATTCTATTTATTACTCCCTTTTTATTGAACAAGCTGAGAGGAATTAAAATGTAAAATTCAAGAATGAAGTAGGCATAATATAAAACTTGTGTTGTCTATGAAAATGATGAATTATAGGGTAAAGTCTAAAGAATCTGTTAGGTTTTTTCAGGTTGCAAGGACCAGTGGAATAGTTAAAAACTAAAATGTCTCTAAGGGAGACTATTGGCCAGACATCTAGCTGAGTTAGTGAGGTCCGAATTATATATTTTTCTAATGTTGTTTTCTTGATTAAAGTTACACAGAACTAATCTGAACAGATGTTTCCTAGCAGAGATACTACTTTAGTGAGTACATGAGAATTATTTGTAATTAGCACCTGAAAGTACTAATCTGAGCAGTGTTGGTTTTGCTGCTTCTGTTGCAGTTTACATGAATTGATATACCAAAACTGGCTAAATCACCTTTCTAAACTGTTAGAATGCTTTTATTATTGGTCAGTTTCAAAGGTAAACTACAGTCATATTTAGGCCAGTCTAAAATTAGAGATCTCACCTGTCTAGACTGCTCCTCTCTTTGCTCTTATAATATGATTTCAAATAGCATAGAATTTAAAAAAAGAAGAACCTTGTGTTGTCACTGTAAATAAGACTTAATCTTGAAACCTCACGATATGAATTTCCTTGAATTAAGATTTCACTTATGTGTATGCCACCACAGTGCTATAAATACTATATGATGGTCAATAAATACTATATGATATTACTTGATTAGAAGTTTTCTTGATAACTTCTCTGTCTTCAAAAAAATAATTTAAAAAAAGGAATACCCTTCAATCTAGACATGGGTCTCTATCAAATTTAAGTTAGAAATTAATAGGAGTATACCATAGATACAGTAATACAATTACAATTGCTTTATTCCTACTTTACATTTTTACTGAAGGACAACCTAGCATTATCATTTTAAATGAATTTTTCCTTCTAATATCTAAAATTTCTCCATATGTTAACAGAAGTTAAACTCATAACTTGACTGTAATAGACATAATCTGAGCCAATTTCTGTTTGTCACAGAAAGCCATTATGATGTGACCTAATTTGATATTTTAAAAATTGCTACTAAGGACTATAGGCATAAATGGAAAGAGAGCAGCACTATACCAGAGGATCGAAATTATAAAGGAAAAGTGAGAGTTTTTTTTTCTAGAAGAATGCCTGTCAGATGTAACCTCCCTTGCTTTTTGCTGAAATGGGGATTGCTCTGTCATTTTGTAGAGGGAGAATTTCTCAGAGATATTCTGCTGTAGCCTCTTTCCCAGTCCTTATGTCCCCCCTCATTTCCTCATTTTTTAAGCATAGATTCCATGGTCCAACATTTTCACACCCTTGCACATCATGAACTACCATGTCCTTTTCTGCTTTCAGTCTTATAGACCTAGAGAACCTTTAATTCTGACTAAACCCAACTACTACCTACTCATTCTTGCACCTGAGCAGCTGAGCATGATTAAAGAAAATCATGGAAGCATGCTGTTTGGTCCTCCTTCATATTTATGGCCACAGATATCATGTGGGCCCTCAGTACTGCCCAACAATGCACTACATTTCCCTAATCATTTGAATCTCCTATTTTCACAGCACCTTTTTCATCTGTTTTCCTCTATCCTTAACTCTTGGGCATCCCTTCCCTGATCCTCTCACACAGAGAACAATCTTTACACTGGCCCAAGAGCATAGTGAGCATGCTGTTTGTTTCAGTTAGAAGACAGAAGCAATCAGAAGAAACTTCTTCATTCTCCCATCGTCAAATCTGCCAATCTACCTTCATTTGAGCCTGTACTCCATGTTCCCTCTGTTAGGATGGATGAACTGCCCATACTTCTAAGGACTACTCTTCCATGTGTGCGCTGGACTCCAAAACTTCTTGCCTACTTGAGTGTTCCATTACTGAGATTATTTCCTCTCCTTCCTGTATTATACAGTTTCCCACTTCAGCTGCTTCATTTCCATTAATCTGCAAACATACTTTACTGTCTCTTATCATGAACAAAATAAAATAAAATTTATCTTGGTCTTGAATCTTTTAGTGCCACCCTATGTCTCTTGTTCTGTTTCCAGCAAAACTCTTTGAAAGAGCTGTTTGCACTTCCAGTTTCCACTTCCTCTTCCCCCATTATCTCTTAAACCCACTCCATTCTGATTAAGGTTGCCAGTGACCACCACAATGACAAATATAATGGCCAATTCTGAGTCTTCAGTTAACTTAAACTCTCAGGAACATTTGATCCAGTCAGTCACCTTCTCTTTCTTGAGACACTTTCTTAAAACTTGTTTTCTGGGAAAATACACTCTCCTGACTTTCCACCTACATTTCTGGCTGTTTCTTCTTAGTTTTCCTTTCATAATTCTTTTCCTCTTCGTAACCTTTCAATTTCGAATGCCCCAGAAATCAGTCCTAGATCCTCTTCCCTGTATAGTCCACACTCGCTCCCTTGAGGAACTCATTTAGCATCGTGACTTTAAACATATTCTATGTGATGATGATCCTCCAGATTTACATCTTGAGCCCCAATCTCTCCTGAGCTCCTTATTCTTATATCCAACTGCCTGCTTTGTGTCTCTGCTTAGAGGATTAATATGCATTTCAAACTTATGTTCAAAAACAATTATTGGTTTCACCTTCCAAACTTGTTTTTACCTCATTGTTCTCTATTTCAATAAATATCACCATCATCCAGGACAGCGGTGTTGTACAGATCTAGGTTGCATTGTTCCTCTGAATAAACTGAATTTTTAATTTGCATCTTCTGTGTACTTTCCCCACTGGGATCTCATTTATTCAAAATAGGCTTAAAAGTGTAAACAATTAAGTGTCAGTATCTAGCTCTTGAAATTTTTAACCTAACTGGACAGCTACTATATTAATAATATGATGAAAATGATCAACTAATATCCCTTTGTTAGAGAAATTGCTGTAAATCAGGGAATAACCTTCAAACCAGTCAAAGCACGCACATAACGCACCCAAAAATCTTTTAACCAGTTTTATGTCTTGAAGATATTTTAGCAAAGGGTTTTTGATTTTTAAAATATCGGCTTTTACCTAGTGTTTAGGGAAGTAGCAAATATTTTGTAATAACTGTAAATGGAAAGAAGTCTTTAAAAATTGTATAAATAATTTAAAAAATAAATAAGGGATAGACATGTCTCAAAAAACGGCATACCAATGGCCTACAGCTATATGAAAATGTGCAAAACATCACTAGTCATCAGGGAAATGCAAATCAAGAGCACAATGAAATATCACCTCACACCTGTTAGGATGGATCTTGTTAAAAAGACAAGAGATGACAAGTATTGGCAAGGATGTGGAGAAAAGGGAATGCTCGTACACTGTTGGTGGGAATGTAAATTCGTATAGCCGTTATAGAAAGCAGTATGGAGGCTCCTAGAAAAATTAAAGATAGAACTGCCATATGATCCAGCAATGCCACTTCTGGATATATGTCCAAAGGAAACGAATTCACTATCTTGAAGAGATATCTGCATTCCCATGTTCACTGCAGCATTATTCACAGTTGCCAAGATATGAAAACAACCTAAATGTCTGTCAGTGGATGAGCAAATAAAGAAAACGAGATAGACAGATGAATAGATAGAAAGAAACAATGGGATATTTTTCAGCCTTAAGAAAAGAAGGAAATACTACCATTTGCAACAACTGGGATGAACCTGGAGAACACTATGCCAAGTGAAAAAAAGCCAGACACAGAAAGACAAATACTTCATGATCTCACTAATATGGGAAATCTAAAATAGCCAAACTCATAGAAGCAGAGACTAGGAATGGTGCTTGCCAGGAACTGGGAGAAGGGGAAAACAGGAAGATGTTTATCAAAGGATGCAAAGTTTCAGTTATGCAAGATGAATAACTTCTGGAGCAGTACTATATTATACACTTGAAATTTGCTAAGAGGGTAGATCTTAGGCATCTTGAAAGAAAGAGAAAGGAAGGGAGGAAGGAAGGAAGAAAAAGAGGGAGGGAAAGAAAATGATATCTATGTGAAGTGATGGATGTGTTAATTAGCTTGATTGTGGTAATCATTTCACAATGTATACATATATCAAAATATCAAATTATAAATCTTAAATATATACAATTTTATTTGTCAATTATACCTCGATAAAGCTGAAAAAATCAGTTTTTACCTAGCGTTTAGGGAAATAACCATAAATCATTTTTTGATTTCACCAAAGATGGCCACATTGTTTTTCACTAAAAAGTGGTAAATATTATGTAGAAAATCTGAAAAAGATTGACAAAAAAATACCTCCTGGAACTAATAAGTGATTATAGCAAGGTTGCAGGATACACTCACTTTCCTGTATACTTGCAGTAAACAAATGAATTTTGAAATTAAAAAAAAAATACCATTTACATTAGGATGCCCCAAAATGGAATACTTAGGTATAAACCTAAAATCATCTGTGGAGGATCTATATGAGAAAAACTACGAAATTCTGATGATGAAACCAAAGAAGAACTAAATAAATGTGGAGAGATTCTATGTTCATGGATAGGAAGACTTAACATGTTTGTTTCTCCCAACTTGATTTAATGCAATCCCAATCAAAATTCCCAGAAAGTTAGTTTGTGGATATCAAAACACTGATTCTGGCAAAAGACCCAGAAAGCCAACAGAAGATTGAAGGAGAACAAATTTGGGGGGCTGACTCTACCTGACTTCAAGACTTGCTATAAAGCTATAGTAATTAAGGCAGCATGGCATTGGTGAAAGAACAGATGGACAGATCAGTGGAACAAAATAGAGCCCAGAAATAGACCCAAATAAACACAGACTGATCTTTGACAAAGGAGCAAAGGCAATACAATGGAGTAAAGATAGATAGTCTTTGCTAGAACAACTGGAGGTCTACATGCAAAAAATGAATGAGACATAGACCTTACACTCTACACAAAAATTAAAATGGATCACAGGCCTAAATGTAAAAAGCTAGACTATAAAACTCCTAGAAGATAGTATAGGAGAAAACCTAGATAACCTTGGGTATGGCAATGACTTTTTAGATACAACAGTAAAGGCATGATCCATGAAAGAAATAATTGATAAGATGGACTTTATTAAAATTAAAAATGTCTGCTCTGCAACAGAAAAGAAGAAGACAGACTGGGAAAAAGTATTTTCAAAAGACATATCTTATAAAGACCTGCTGTCTAAAGTATACAAAGAACTCTTAAACCTCAACAATAAAAAACAACCCAATTAAAAACTGGGCCAAAAACCTTAACAGACACATCACCAAAGAAGATATATGGATGGAAAATAAGCATATGAAAAGATGCTCCACATCATATGTCATCAGTGAAATAAAAATTAAAACAACGAGATACCACTACACACCTATTACAATGGCCAAAATCCAGAACACTGATGACACCAAATGTCGACAAGGATGTGAAGCAACAGGATCTCTCATTCATTGCTGGAAAAGGTACAGCCACTTTGGAAGAGAGTCTGGCTATTTCTTACAAAACTAAATATACTCTTACCATATGATCCAGCAGTTGTGCTCCTTGCAACTTATCCAGAATAGTTGAAAACATGTTCACAAATGAACTTGCACATGGATGTTTATCGTGACTTTATTTGTAATTGCGAAAACTTGGAAGCAACCAAGATTTTTTTTGGTAGGTGAATGAATAAATAAACTGTGGTGCATCCAGACAATGGAATATTATTTAGCACTAAGAAGAAATGAGCTATCAAGCCATGAAAAAACATGGAGGAATCTTAAATGTGTGTTACTAAGTGAAAGAAATCAATCTGAAAAGGCTGTATACTGTAGGATTACAACTACAGGACATTGGGAAAAAGACAAAACTATGGATACAATGAAAAGATCAGTGGTTGCCAGGAGTTGAGGGATGGGAGGATGAATAGGCAGAGCATAGAGGAATTTTAAGGCAGTGAAAATACTTTGTATGTGTTACCATAATAATGGATACATGCCATTATACATTTGTCCAAACCCATAGAATTTACACACCAAGAGTGAACCCTAAGTTAAACTATGGACTTCGGGTGATTATAATGTGTCGATATTGGTTCATCAGGTGTAACAAATTACTGCTGTGATGAGGGATGTTGATAATGTTGGATCTTGTGGAGGAGGGGCAGGGGGTATATAGGAAATCTCCGTACCTTTGCCTCAATTTTGCTCTGAATCTAAAACTGCTCTAAACAAACAAACAAACAAAACAGAGCTGGAGGAATTAGGCTCCCTGACTTCAGACTATACTACAAAGCCACAGTCATCAAAACAGTATGGTACTGGTGCACAAAACTAGAAATATAGATCAATAGAACAGGATAGAAAGCCCAGAAATAAATCCACACACCTATGGGCAATTAATCTACAACAAAGGAGGCAAGACTATACAATGGAGGAAGGACAGACTCTTCAAGAAATAGTGCTGGGAAAACTGGATAGCTACATATAAAAAAAAAAAGGAATTAGAATGTTCTTTAACACCATACACACAAAAAAAACTCAGAATGGATTAAAAACCTAAATGTAAGACTGGATACATTAAAACTCGTAGAGGAAAAACATAGGCAGAACACTCTTCGACATAAATTGCAGCCATATTTTTTTTTCGAGCTGTTTCCTAGAGTAATGGAAATAAAAACAAAAATAAACAAGTGAGATATAATTAAACTCAAAAGGTTTTTTATTTATTTATTTATTTAGAACTGTGTTGGGTCTTCGTCTCTGTGCAAGGGCTTTCTCTAGTTGCGGCGAGCAGGGGCCACTCTTCATTGTGGTGCGTGGGCCTCTCACTATCATGGCCTCTCTTGTTGCGGAGCACAGGCTCCAGACGCGCAGGCTCAGTAGTTGTGGCTCACGGGCCCAGTTGCTCCGCAGCATGTGGGATCTTCCCAGACCAGGGCTCGAACCCGTGTCCCCTGCATTGGCAGGCAGATTCTCAACCACTGTGCCACCAGGGAAGCCCCAACTCAAAAGCTTTTGCACAGCAAAGGAAACTGTAAACAAAACGAAAAGACAACCCACAGAACGGGGAAAATATTTGCAAATGATGTGACCAAAAAGGGATTAGTCTCCAAACTTTACAAACAGCTTATGTGGCTCAATATCAAAAAACCAAACAACCCAGTCAAAAAATGGGCAGAATACCTAAAGAGACATTTCTCCAAAGAAGACATGCAGATGGCCAAGAGGCATGTGAAAACGTGCTCAGCATTACTAATTATTAGAGAAATGCAAATCAAAACTGCAATGAGATAATCACCTCAGAGCAGTCAGAATGGCCATCACCAAAAAAATCTGCAAACAGTAAATGCTGGAGAGGGTATGGAGAAAAGGTATTCCCACTATGTATTCCCACTACGTATTCCCACTGTGCTGTTGGTGGGAATGTAAATTGGTAGAGCCACTGTGGAGAACAGTATGGAGATTCCTTAAAAAACTAAAAGTGGAGCAATCATATGATCCAGCAATCCCACTCCTGGGCATATATGCAGAGAAAAACATGGTTCAAAAGGATGCATGGACCCCAATGTTCATTGCAGTGCTGTTTACAATAGCCAAGATATGGAAGCAACCTAAATGTCCATTGACAGATGAATGGATAAAGAAGTTGTGGTACATATATACAATGGAATATTACCCAGCCATTAAAAAGAATGAAATAATGCCATTTGCAGCAACATGGATAGACCTGGAGATTATCTTACTAAGTGAAGTAAGTCAGACAAACACAAATATCATATATCGCTTATATGTGGAATCTAAAAAAAATGATACAAATGAACTTATTTACAAAACAGAAACAGACTCACAGTGTTAGAGAGCAAACTTATGGTTACCAGCGGGGGAGAGTGAGGGGAGGGATAGATTGGGAGTTTGGGATTGACATGTACACACTGCTGTACTTAAAATATTAGATAACCAACAAGGACCTACTGTATAACACAGGGAACTCTGCTCAGTATTCTGTAATAACCTAAATGGGAAAATAATTTGAAAACAAATAGATACATGTATATGTTTAACTGAATCAATCACTGTACTGTACACCCAAAACTAACACAACTTTGTTAATCAACTATATTCCAATATAAAATAAAAATAAATTAAGTCCTAATTTTGGGACTTCCTGGCGGTCCAGTGGTTAAGACTCCACGCTTCCACTGCAGGGTGTGTGGGTTCGATCCCTGGTCAGGGAACTAAGATCTCAGATGCCACGCGGTGTGGCCAAAAATAAATAAAGTGCTAATTTTCAAAGAAGTGTAAATATCAAAGAACTAAAAATGCATCATTAGCTCTTTTTATAGGCTGCTACTACTGTAGAAAACTTTATTTGCTTTTCAGCCAGAAATATTGCAAAGATCAAAGAGTTTTCTAAGGGATTTCTAACTAACAATAAGAATAGGTACTCTGCATAATCCAGGCTTGCAAATGCTCTCTTACATAGAGGACTCCATATTCCAGGAAAGACAGAGACTTTTCAAAAGTCAATTGTGGAAAAAATGATACACATAGAATAGTATAATAGATATATGCAAAAGTTATTAAGCATAATTATAAAATTGATTTTGCTGTTGTTGTTTTCCACATCATGTTCCTTTCCCATCCCATATTTCTGCCTCCTGCCTAGAGGTAGCCGCCATCCTGAATTTTGTGTTTATCATTCCCACTTTTAAAAGATAGTGTGTACTCCTAAACAATATATCGTGTTGATTAGTTTTGCTTGCTTAGGGCCTTCATAAAAATGGTATCATTATGGAGGCTTTCTTGATCCAAATAGAAATGGCATGTTTAAGTAGGGTAAACTTGACAGTACAATGAGCCATTGTGATATTGTTTACACGCCTGTGTTTCTTATTGCCTCAGTACTGTGTAATTTGGTCTTGCAACTGATGAGCCAGTTAGGAACTGGAAGGGTGATATGTAAATGTTACTGTCTAACTGACAGAATGATTTATTAGATGCGTATATTTGAGGAATTTCACCTGCTTTGTTGTTTGGGAGGCCCAGTGCCAAACTGAAACATGTGTGTCAAGGGCAGAACTGTGGCCAGCTTTTTAAGAAAATTCAGCCAAAGTTGAATTCCATTCAAGTACAATTTTGTTTGTTTGCCAGTGGTGTCATACTGATTTTAAAATGGATTTATCTTTCCTGTAGCTTCTATCAGCAATGTTGAAACTTTCAGCACGCTTGGATATAACCCATGGGTCCTGATGTCACCTACTCGTTGACTACACTAGCTTAATTTTTGCCACTGCTCGTGCTAGGACTTTCTATTCTTCCAATGTCAGCTGCCAAGTGGAGCCTCTGAACCATAAGATTTCCATAAAGATGTCTTTCCTTTTTGCTTAGAAAACTATGTGTACTATTCATTGACCCAGGTTGTTTACTTTGGTCTCAGAGATGGTTGGCGTTTTGTTTTCATTAAAAATATTCTTTTGAATTCAGTATTTTGTCTCAGTGTGATTTGGATAGAAAATGCTATCAATTATTTTTATAAAGAAAGCAGAAAAAGAAGAAACTTGACAGTGGCCATAACTTTAATCAAAAAAATAAAAAGGCATTCATTTACTTTAGGAAATAACAGGACTCAATATTATAAAAATGTGTTAGTTAAAGCTTCCTAATTTTAAAATGGCTTCCTTAATATTCTGATCTTTTTTTTTTTTTTTTTTTTTTTGCGGTACGCGGGCCTCTCACTGCTGTGGCCTCTCCCGCTGCAGAGCACAGGCTCCGGACGCCCAGGCCCAGCGGCCATGGCTCACGGGCCCAGCCGCTCCGCAGCATGTGGGATCCTCACGGACCGGGGCGCAAACCCGTGTCCCCTGCATCGGCAGGCGGACTCCCAGCCACTGTGCCACCAGGGAAGCCCAATATTCTGATCTTTTTAACCTTTGTTTTAAAAGGCAAGTGATATATACATACCCCCACAAAGATTTTATAAGATGCTAATGGAGAATAGAATAATATGGTCATACTTAAAGTTTATTACCTTAAATAATTAATTTAAGCTCGCTGGTATAAAAGCTTGAATTTTATTTTGTACCATTTTTGTATGCATATCTGAGGTTTTTTTTTCTTATAACTCCTTTTACTTGTACTGATGTCAAACTGCTTTAAGTAGCAGACATAGGTAAAGTTCATAAAAATGAGATGTCAGGTTGATGGCTTTCATTCTTCAAGTTTCTATTTTAGTGGAATAAGGTGAGAAAGTATGACAGTGAGATGGCACATCTAGAGGCATCTGAACCCAATGCTCAAAAATCCCAGGGAGCACATTCTATCAACTAAAGTACAAGTAGCCCACGAGGGTGGTACATATCAATAATACCCAGCATTGTGTGAATTACTCTGTAATCACATTGTTTGCATTCTAGCTTCTTAGTCTAACTTCTAGGGAATTGTTGGTTGGAGAAAAGAGGAGCACGTTGGAAGCGTTGGGGGGAGGAAGACCATGCTCAAGGGCAAGAATGGAGCCTGGAAAAGAGAGATCTGCAGGGACTGGCATCTGTTGGAGGACACATGAAGGGTGGGGCCCTGAAAATCAGGGAGAAAGAATCCAGAATGGCTTGTCAGACAAGACCACCATAGAAATCATCTACTCTGACTCCTGAATTAATGTCTGAGCAAACATTTTCAGTCGGAAGAATGGCTTACAACATTCAGGAGATGTTAAATGGAAATGTCATTATTGCAGGTCTCTGAATTTTTTTTTATATAAACTCATTTTATTAATTTATTTTTTACTGTGATGGGTCTTCGGCTTTCTTTAGTTGCGTGGAGCGGGGGCTACTCTTCGGTGCGGTGCGTGGGCTTCTCATTGTGGTGGCTTTTCTTGCTGTGGAGCACAGGTTCTAGGCACACGGGCTTCAGTAGCTGTGGCACGCAGACTCAGTAGTTGTGGCTCGCGGGCTCTAGAGCACAGGCTCAGTAGTTGTGGCGCACGGGCTTAGTTGCTCCACGGCATGTGGGATCTCCCTGGACCAGGGCTCGAACCCATGTCCCCTGCATTGGCAGGTGGATTCTTAACCACTGCGCCACAAGGGAAGCCCTCTGAATATTTTTTACAGCTCATACACAGAACATACCAAGTGGGAGATTACATTAATTGTTCATCATTGCATTCATTTTAACATTCAGAACTCTGCATGTAAAACTGTCCAGATAAAATAATACTGCTTGATATTATTTTTCATCACCATCATGCATATTTACTTTCTGTTCTAGTTAAGAGATATCTGACTTAATAAAATACAGAAGTTAGTTATGAGCAGAGACAGATGTAGACATGCCAAAGTCGTCATTTATATTTTCATCAAAGCCAAAACCAAAGTAAAACAAAGAAACAAACCCAAAACTCCATATATCTGATTGCCACTTTATTTATTTTTTTATTTTGTATACTTAACATAGGTGTTGAATTTATCTTGACATTGACTTTATCCAATTATTTGTTTTTTGAATTTTATTTTATTTATGTTTTTATATAGCAGATCCTTATGAGTCATCAATTTTATACACATTAGTGTATACATGTCTATCCCAATCACCCAATTCATCACACCACAACCCACACACCCCCGCCACTTTCCCCCGTTGGTGTCCATACATTTTTTCTCTACATCTCTGTCTCAATTTCTGCCCTGCAAACCAGTTCAGCTGTACCATTTTTCTAGGTTCCACTTATATGCGTTACTATATGATATTTGTTTTTCTCTTTCTGACTTACTTCACTCTGTATGACAGTCTCTAGATCCATCCACGTCTCTACAAATGACCCAATTTCGTTCCTTTTTATGGCTGTGTAATATTCCATTGTATATATGTACCACATCTTCTTTATCCACTTGTCTGTCGATGGGCATTTAGGTTGCTTCCATGACCTGGCTATTGTAAATAGTGCTGCAGTGAACATTGGGGTGCTTGTGTCTTTTTGAATTATAGTTTTCTCTGGGTATATGCCCAGTAGTGGGATTGCTGGATCATATGGTAATTCTATTTTTGGTTTTTTAAGGAAGCTCCATACTGTTCTCCATAGTGGCTGTATCAATTTACATTCCCACCAGCAGTGCAAGAGGGTTCCCTTTTCTCCGCACCCTCTCCAGCATTTGTTGTTTGTAGATTTTCTGATGATGCCCATTCTAACTGGTGGGAGGTGATACCTCATTGTAGTTTTGATTTGCATTTCTCTAATAATTAGTGATGTTGAGCAGCTTTTCATGTGTTTCTTGGCTATCTGTATGTCTTCTTTGGAGAAGTGTCTATTTAGGTCTTCTGCCCACTTTTGGATTGGGTTGTTGTTTTTTTAATATTGAGCTGCATGAGCTGTTTATATATCTTGGAGATTAATCCTTTGTCCATTGATTCATTTGCAAATATTTTCTCCCATTCTGAGGGTTGTCTTTTGGTCTTACTTATGGTTTCCTTTGCTGTGCAAAAGCTTTGAAGTTTCATTAGGTCCCATTTGTTTATTTTTGTTTTAATTTCCATTACTCTAGGAGGTGGATCAAAAAAGATCTTGCTGTGATTTATGTCAAAGAGTGTTCTTCCTATGTTTTCCTCTAAGAGTTTTATAGTGTCTGGTCTTACATTTAGGTCTCTAATCCACTTTGAGCTTATTTTTGTGTATGGTGTTAGGGAGTGTTCTAATTTCATTCTTTTACATGCAGCTATCCAGTTTTCCCAGCACCACTTATTGAAGAGACTGTCTTTTCTCCATTGTATATCCTTGCCTCCTTTGTCATAGATTAGTTGACCATAGGTGTGTGGATTTATCTTTGGGCTTTCTATCTTGTTCCATTGATCTATGTTTCTGTTTTTGTGCCAGTACCATATTGTCTTGATTACTGTAGCTTTGTAGTATAGTCTGAAGTCAGGGAGTCTGATTCCTCCAGCTCCGTTTTTTTCCCTCAAGACTGCTTTGGCTATTCGAGGTCTTTTGTGTCTCCATAAAAATTTTAAGATTTTTTGTTCTAGTTCCGTAAAAAACGCCACTGGTAATTTATATAGGAATTGCATGGAATCTGTAGATTGCTTTGGGTAGTATAGTCATTTTCACAATATTGATTCTTCCAATGCAAGAACATGGTATATCTCTCCATCTGTTGGTACCGTCTTTAATTTCTTTCATCAGTGTCTTATAGTTTTCTGCATACAGGTCTTTTGTCTCCCTAGGTAGGTTTATTCCTAGGTATTTTATTCATCTTGCTGCAATGGTAAATGGGAGTGTTTCCTTAATTTCTCTTTCAGATTTTTCATCATTAGTGTATAGGAATGCCAGAGATGTCTGTGCATGAATTTTGTATCCTGAAACTTTACCAAATTCATTGATTAGCTCTAGTAGTTTTCTAGTGGCATCTTTAGGATTCTCAATGTATAGTGTCATGTCATCTGCGAACAGTGACAGTTTTACTTCTTCTTTGCCAATTTGTATTCCTTTTATTTCTTTTTCTTCTCTGATTGCTGTGGCTAAGACTTCCAAAACTATGTAGAATAATAGTGGTGAGAGTGAACATCTTGTCTTGTTCCTGATCTTAGAGGAAGTGCTTTCAGTTTTTCACCATTGAGAATGATGTTTGCTGTGGGTTTGTTGTATATGACCCTTATTATTTTGAGGTAGGTTCCCTCTATGCCCACTTTCTGGAGAATTTTTATCTTAAATGGGTGTTGAATTTTGTCAAAAGCTTTTTCTGTATCTATTGAGATAATCATATGGTTTTTATTCTTCAATTTGTTAATATTGTTTATCACATTGATTGATTTACCTATATTGAAGAATCCTTGCATCCCTGGGATAAATCCCACTTGATCATGGTGTATGATCCTTTTAATGTGTTGTTGGATTCTGTTTGCTAGTATGTTGTTGAGGATTTTTGCATCTATATTCATCAGTGATATTGGTCTGTAATTTTTTTTTTTTTTTGGTATTATCTTTGTCTGGTTTTGGTATCAGGGTGACGGTGGCCTCATAGAATGAGTTAGGGAGTGTTCCTTCCTCCGCAGTTTTTTGGAAGAGTTTGACAAGGACGGGTGTTAGCTGTTCTCTAAATGTTTGATAGAATTCACCTGTGAAGCCATCTGGTCCTGGACTTTTGTTTGTTGGACGATTTTTTT
The DNA here is from genome assembly GCF_005190385.1 of Monodon monoceros. Classification (NCBI taxonomy): domain Eukaryota; kingdom Metazoa; phylum Chordata; class Mammalia; order Artiodactyla; family Monodontidae; genus Monodon; species Monodon monoceros. The sequence continues at coordinate 67,366,374 of NW_021703771.1, forward strand.
TTTTTTTTTTTTTTTTGCGGTACATGGGCCTCTCACTGTTGTGGCCTCTCCCATTGTGGAGCACAGGCTCCAGACACACAGGCTTAGCGGCCATGGCTCACGGGCCCAGCCACTCCGTGGCATGTGGGATCTTCCCAGACTGGGGCACGAACCCGTGTCCTCTGCATCAGCAGGCAGACTCTCAACCACTGCGCCACCAGGGAAGCCCCCTGTTGGGAGATTTTTAATCACAGTTTCTATTTCATTACGTGTGATTGGTCTGTTCATATTTTCTATTTCTTCCTGGTTCATTCTTGGAAGATTATACCTTTGTAAGAATTTGACCATTTCTTCCAGGTTGTCCATTTTATTGGCATAGAGTTTCTTGTAGTAGTCTCTTAGAATGCTTTGTATTTTTGCCGTGTCTCTTGTAACTTCTCCTTTTTCATTTCTAATTTTATTGATTTGAGTCCTCTCCCTCTTTTTCTTGATGAGTCTGGCTAATGGCTTATCAATTTTGTTTACCTTCTCAAAAAACCAGCTTTTAGTTTTATTGATCTTTGCTATTGTTTTCTTTGTTTCTATTTCATTTATTTCTGCTCTGATCTTTACGATTTCTTTCCTTCTGCTAACTTTAGCTTTTGTTTGTTCTTCTTTCTCTAGTTCCTTTAGGTGTAAGGTTAAATTGTTTATTAGAGATTTTTCTTGTTTCTTGAGGTAGGCTTGTATACCTATAAACCTCCCTCTTAGAACTGCTTTTGCTGTATCCCATAGGTTTTGGATCGTCATGTTTTCATTGTCATTTGTCTCTAGGTTTTTTTGATTTCCTCTTTGATTTCTTCAGTGATATCTTGGTTATTTAGTAAAGTACTCTTTAGCCTCCATGTGTTTTTTACATTTTTTTCCCTGTAATTCATTTCTAATGTCATAGCGTTGTGGTCAGAAAAGATGCTTGATATGATTTCAATTTTCTTAAAATTACTGAGGCTTGATTTGTGACCCAGGATGTGATCTATCCTGGAGAATGTTCCATGCGCACTTGAGAAGAAAGTGTAATCTGCTGTTTTTGGATAGAATGTCCTATAAATATCAATTAAATCTGTCTGGTCTATTGTGTCATTTAAAGCTTCTGTTTCCTTATTTATTTTCATTTTGGATGATCTGTACATTGGTGTAAGAGAGGTGTTAAAATACCCCACTATTACTGTGTTACTGTCAATTTCCCCTTTTATGGCTGTTAGTATTTGCCTTATGTATTGAGGTGCTCCTATGTCAGGTGCATATATATTTATAATTGTTATATCTTCTTCTTGGATTGATCCCTTGATCATTATGTAGTGGCCTTCCTTGTCTCTTGTAACATTCTTTATTTTAAAGTCCACTTTATCTGATATGAGTATTGCTACTCCAGCTTTCTTTTGATTTCCATTCACATGGAATATCTTTTTCCATCCCTTCACTTTCAGTCTGTATGTGTCCCTAGGTCTGAAGTGGGTCTATTGTAGACAGCATATAGATGGGTCTTGTTTTTGTATCCATTCAGCAAGCCTGTGTCTTATGGTTGCAGCATTTAATCCATTCATGTTTAAGGTTATTATTGATATGTGTGTTCCTATGGCCATTTTCTTAATTGTTTTTGTAGGTCCTTTTCTTCCCTTGTGTTTCCCACTTAGAGAAGTCCCTTTAGCATTTGTTGTAGAGCTGTTTGGTGGTGCTGAATTCTCTTAGCTTTTGCTTGTCTGTAAAGCTTTTGATTTCTCCATTGAATCTGAATGAGATCCTTGCCAGGTGGAGTAATCTTGGTTGTAGGTTCTTCCCTTCCATCACTTTAAGTATATCATGCCACTCCCTTCTGGCTTGTAGAGTTTCTGCTGAGAAATCAGCTGTTAACCTTATGGGAGTTCCCTTGTATGTTATTTGTCATTTTTCCCTTGCTGCTTTCAATAATTTTTCTTTGTCTTTAATCTTTGCCAATTTGATTACTATGTGTCTTGGCGTGTTTCTCCTTGGGTTTATCCTGTATGGGACTCTCTGCACTTCCTGGACTTGGATGGCTATTTCCTTTCCCATGTTAGGGAAGTTTTCGACTATAATCTCTTCACATATTTTCTCGGGTCCTTTCTCTCTCTTTTCTCCTTCTGGCACCCCTATAATGCAAATGTTGTTGCATTTAATGTTGTCCCAGGGCTCTCTTAGACTGTCTTCATTTCTTTTCATTCTTTTTTCTTTATTCTGTTCCACAGCAGTGAATTCCACCATTCTGTCTTCCAGGTCACTTATCTGTTCTGCCTCAGTTATTCTGCTATTGACTTCTTCTAGTGTAGTTTTCATTTCAATTATTGTATTGTTCATTTCTGGTTTTTTGTTCTTTAATTCTTCTAGGTTTTTGTTAAACATTTATTGCATCTTCTCGATCTTTGCCTTCATTTTTTTTCTGAGGTCCTGGATCATCTTCACTATCATTATTCTGAATTCTTTTTCTGGAAGGCTGCCTATCTCCGCTTCATTTAGTTGTTTTTCTGGGGTTTTATGTTGTTCCTTCATCTGGTACATAGCCCTCTGCCTTTTCATCTTGTCTGTCTTTCTGTGAATGTGGTTTTTGTTCCACAGGCTACAGGATTGTACTTCTTCTTGCTCCTGCTTTCTGCCCTCTGGTGGATGAGGCTTTCTAAGAGGTTTGTCGCCACTTTATTTTTTTATAATATCCCAGAGTCCTGAAGATTTGTGTACACTTTAGGCACAAGTCTAGCATTCAAATGTGACTTAGGCCGTTACCAGTGAATCTGCACTTTTGGAGAGTGTTGCTGGAGTGTACATTTAAAATCAACACAGAGGGGGGCTTCCCTCGTGGTGTAGTGGTTAAGAATCGGCCTGCCAACGCAAGGGACATGGGTTCAAGCCCTGGTCTGGGAAGATCCCACATGCTGCGGAGCAACTAAGCCCATGCGCCACAACTACTGGGCCTGTGTGCTGCAACTACTGAAGCCCGCATGCCTAGAGCTCGTGCTCAGCAACAAGGGAAGCCACCACAATGAGAAGTCCGTGCACCACAACGCAGAATAGCCCCTGCTCACTGCAACTAGAGAAAGCCCGTGCGCAGCAACGAAGACCCAACGCAGCCAAAAATAAATGAATAAAATAAATTTATTTAAAAAAGTCAACACAGAGGCAATGAACATGGCCATTTTTATTAGTTGACTGACTTACCCCGCAAACACTTCCTGAACACACACTATGTGTTGCTCTGCTAGGTTATAGTAATACAATGGTAAGTAATACCCAGCCCCTGCCTTCAAAAATATTGCAGTCTAATGGGAGTGTCAGATGGGAGTGTCAGACCCAAACACTTATAAAACAATGTGGAAATATCGTGAAAGAGAGAGATATACAGCATCTTATGAATGATTGAGAGCTCTATTCCTAACAGTCATGTTTGGATTCTAAGGTGACCCTGATTAGCTAAATTAAGTCCACCCACGTCAGGAACCACACTGCTTGGTAGAATGTATATACTCATTCTCCCTTTGCCTGGTGAAGTCTGTGGCTGTATTTAGAAGTACACTGTTTTAGCACATTGAGCCCTCATTTATAGCACTGATAGGGGAGATATGATAAATACAGAAGTTTTCAAAAATGAGCTACGGAATGTCCTTTTTTCTGATAAGTTCTAACCCAAAATTATCACTAAAGGAGAATTACTATGGCCTTGGAAGGGGTTTGGTCACTAGCCAGGATTCTTATGAATAACTGAGTGAAAATTACTTGCCCCATCAAAATATTTTGCCCTCCTTTTCTGCCCTATGTGGAAGGAATTGACAGTGTTTCTGATTGTTGTTGCTCCTGCTGGTGGTGATGACAGTGGTGGGGAAGATGGAAAGATATTTCTGTTTTTATTTTCATCAACCCCAGAGGTATTCCTGAGAAGCCATAAGATAAGCAAATGTGGAGGTGTGGGTTGGTCTATGGTGGTTTCTGAGAATCCATTTTTTTGCCTTTCTAGTGCCTCCTTAGGACTTTTTTTTTTAATTTAAGAGTTTTTCAACTGATCATTCCATGGAAACAGACAAGATTCCAAAATAAAAATACAAACATCGAAAAGTTACAGTGCTTATAGCCCTGCCATATAAAGGCTTTTGCCTTATATTCCTCTGATTCCTTCACAGTAATAAGTGAAGGACTCTGGCCTCTCTTAATACTGTGGGTGGAGCTTCCCTCTGACCTCATTTTAGTGAGAGATTCTTTTCTCCATGAAGGTCTCTGTTTCCATCCTGAAAATGCCATCTGTGCAGAAGGATAGTGGTCCTTTGTCTCAAATGGGCACTCTGTAGTTCTAAAGACCTTGGAGTGTGTGACATTTGGTTCACCAAAGACCTCTTAGCCTGTACCAGGTATGAGCTCTTCTGTTTTTGTTTTTCTGTGCTGCATCAGAGAGGAAAACCAGAGAAGCCATAGAAGATCCTGAGTGTGTCCCACAGTTCTAGCTAGTAGGCCTGGAATAAACTCCAGAACTGGGGATGTTTATCCTGGGCAGAAAATGGTATATTAGCAGTTTAGCTCAACTAAGATAGGATTCTCACTGCGCCTCTCAACTCATGGCCGTGTTTCTATATTTTTACAAAATTTTGTTTAAAATAAGAGCCCATGGCACAGACCATAGCAGAATACTGATGGTGTGGTCAAGCTAGGGTAACGTAAGTGGTTAATGAAGCATCCCAAGCTAAGAAAGCCAGATAAACTAAAGGAATGTGACCAATTGAAGAAAGAACTCAAGGCAACACGAAGAGTGGGAGGTACTGAGCATCATTTGAGGGGAAAAGGCAGAGCCCTGTGTGGCGTTCAGAAGGGGAACGGGGTGTGAGTCATCTTCAAGGTGAGGTTGCTGATGAAGCAAAGAGGGGTGAGTGAATAGAGCACAGAACTTCAGAGGAAAAACAATCAGGAAGCACAGAGATCTGTTGCGTATTGTAGTTTTAATATCACATCCTTAAGTCTAAATTATTTGCCTAGGAGTTGATAGCTGGAATGATTCCTCAGGTTGACTATAAACACTATGAAGTGTAAGTTTTACCGAGAAAAGAGTGTGGAACAATGTCATTATTCTTTCCACAGCTCCAGAAAAAAAACTGTGTCCCCAGGCACAATTCTATCCCTGAATTGGCAACACAAGTGAAATGGATCATTTTCTGTAGGGTAACATGTCCCTGAGTTTTCTGATTTGTTTTTTGAAACTTCAGTAGCCTGGGTTCAGACATAGGGCTTTGCTTTGGAAGTAAAGTAGAACACAAGGACCTTCACACAGCTTTCCAGCTCTGGGGCACGCTCCGTCGCAGTAGCTGCCACTCCTGAGATTTTAGTTCTGCGGGCAGCCAGCCTCCAAATGGGGCAGATGGTAGGAACAGGGGACTGGCTTCTGGAAACAGGTGGCAGGAAAGGAGGCCATTAAGGAAACAGTAGCTTTTCTACAAGGATTCCCAAAGTCTGGTGAACGAGTACAGTGAAGTTGAATGCCTTTCTTTCTGTACTGTGATGGATTGAATTATGTTCCCCCAAAATTCTTGTTGAAATCCTAACCTCCAGTACCTGAGAATGAAACCTTATTTAGAAATAGGGTCATGGCAGATGTAATTAGTTAAGATGAGATCATAATGGCATAGGGTGGGCCGCTAATCCAACACGGCTGGCATCCTTATAAAAAGGGAAAGTTTGGCACAGACACACACAGGGAGAGCGCCATGTGAAGAGGAAGGCAGAGATTGGGATGATGCTTCTACAACCAAGGAACGCCAAAGATTACCAGGAAACCACCATAAGCTGGGGAGACGCATGGTACAGTTTTCATCTCACAGCCCTAAGAAGGAACCAATCTGCTGACACCTTGACCTCAGACTTCTAGCCTTCAGGACTGTGAGACAATATATTTTTGCTGTTTAAGCCGTTCAGTTTTGGGTACTAGAAAGTGAATATATGTATTATTGTTTCTTGTCTGTCTCTTCCAATTCACCCTGCATTCAGTGAGGTCAAGGACTATGTCCTGATCATCTCCAAAACCTCATCCCATAAAATGGTGTCTAGCAGCACAATTAGGGGGGCTGAAAATATTTATTGAATAAATAAGTAAATATGCTGTTTTCTACCAGTAGACACTTGGATATCTCTCAATTAGGAAAGCATTTATTCTGTCCTCCCAATTCTCAAACTTCTTCCAGTTTAGTGATTTTTGACCCTGGCTTAGGTTCAGGGTGGCTTCCTTTGATTGCTGCTTCTTCTCCCCAGATCCTACCACTGCCCTTCATTCAGGCATTTCTGTATTTAAAAAGTTAAATATAACAATTTTCATAGTATCTACAGAGAAGTGAAAGTTTTATACCACTGTTCTAGGAAAGCCTTCATTTACAATAAAATTTGTATAGGTTGTATCAAACATAACAATTTTCATAGTATCTACAGGCAAGTGAAAACTTTATATCACTTCTAGGAGTGCCTTCCTTTACAATAAAATTTGTACATTCAGTTAAGCTTTTTTCTTGAGGGGGGGAAAAAAGCAATTTTTTATTGATGAACAAATAAAGTCAAAGATTCATTTCAGGGGCTTCCCTGGTGGCGCAGTTATTAAGACTCCACCTGCCAATGCAGGGGACACGGGTTTACGCCCTGGTCTGGGAAGATCCCACATGCCACGGAGCAACTAAGCCCGTGCACCACAACTACTGAGCCTGCGCGCCTAGAGCCCGTGCTCCGCAACAAGAGAAGCCACAGCAATGAGAAGCCTGTGCACCACCACGAAAAGTAGCCCCTGCTCTCCGCAACTAGATAAAGCCTGCACGCAGCAACAAAGACCCAACACAGCCAAAAATAAATAAATAAAAATTTTTAAAAGATTCATTTCAATATAAAGATGCGTACACATTGTAGAGATGTGTCATGAGTAAATAACCTACGTGGACAATTTATTTAAATGGAGCAAAGTGATAACTTACCTATAACATTGCCATCGACGCAAATATCTATCATCTAGATTGTGGGAACGAACTATACAAAATTCTAGTGATACTGTGAGTGAACTGAGATATTTTCAAACTAGAAGTGAAAATGTGGGGCCTTAAATGTAAACTGGAAAACTTCCTCCCCTCCAAGTGCAAGCAACGAAAACATGCCAATTGGCTGTATGTGGAAACCCCATCATTTGTTTACTTACCATTTAGCCTTTGTTCCAAGTGGCTGAAAAGCAGAGGGGAAAGAGCCTTAGTGAAGACTCTGAAGGGGACAAGACGATTCAGAAGGACACAAGGAAGGGGAGAAGAATTCTGAATCAGAGGTGGAAGGGATATCTTCTGTAGTACTCGTTCCCGGAACCCCTGAGTTACAAGTCTTTTCTCAAAACTTGGAAATCACTAAAGTATCCTTACACCGTGATAACTTGGAAACACTTCTAACAACATCTTTCATGTGTTTTGGTTCCTGTGGTTCTTTGTGTTTGGTTGGTTCTGTTTCTTCTAAAAGAGGGAAACGAAGAACAAACACTTTCATTAAATTCATGGTCTGGTTAAACAGATGATGGACAGCATGGTTTTACAGAAAACTTCCCTCGGAAAATTTATGTGCTTGAATTATTGTTGTTTTAACTGGAGTTACATGTTTTGCATAAATGTTTCGACTTGTCAGAATGGCTGCACAAAAGCTTTCATGCTGAATTACATCTCTCAATTGACAGTTAAGTAGAAATTATTTTCAGAGTACAGGGAAGATCATATCCTATGTGGTCAGAGGTGACTCCATGGCAGCTTTCTCCTACTGTGTTTACTGTGTGAGATTATTGTAAAATGAGCTGTAGGCTCGAGAGTCGAACCTAGTTTAGGAACCTTCCAGATTTACTCTACTGAAAATGGAAGGTAAGAGTTTTCTGTGAGATTTCCTACCTGCTACATAACATTTAAGAAAAATTTACTCAATTTAAGACAATATCTCGAGAAACCTAAAACCAAGTGAAAAGGCTTGAAAGGGAAGACATCTTCTGACCCTGATGGTCATTCGTGGTGTCTACATGATAGCGCAACAAGCGAAATAGAACTCCTTGCTTTTCCTTTTCCCTGATCTAACCTCTATTTCTAGGAATACAAAACAAAAGGGCAGTTTGCAGCTCAGGGAATTCTTACTTAACTTCAGCTGGATGGGACCCAGAACCTGGCTCTGGTGTATAAAATTACACTTTTAACTGTACGTGAGGATATTAACACTTGCCTTTGCCAGTTTCAAACAGACACATACATGTGGTATACACGCAGGTATTTAACTTTCTGAGATATTTACTGTTAGAAATGCCTTTTAAACCCCTGGACTATTAGGTGTATTAGTGTGGAATGCCATGATTCCATACACTTGACCATACCTCCTTACTGTATCCCATTTATTTATAAATTTATTCACTCACTCACTCGTTTATTTTATTTTGTTTATTTATTTATTTATTTTCTAAGCACAACAGATATACTGAGAAGTGCGCAGATCTTACATGAGTAGCTCAAAAAAATGTTTACAAAGGGAACATATCTGTGTAACCACCACCCAGATCAAGATATCAAACACCAGCACCCCGGAAGCCACCCTTGGCCCCTCCCTGTCATCACCCCCTCAAAGGTAACCACTCTTATGGCCTCTATCACTATAGACTAGTGCTGCCTGTTCTTGGTTTCTATAAAAATGGAATCATGCATTTGTGCCGGGTTTTTTGGTCCAGCTTCTTTTGCTCAGTATTGTGTCTGTGTGGTTCATCCATGTGTTTGCATGTAGCAGTGATTTCTCCTTTTTCATTGCCGTGTAGGATTCTACTTTGTGTATTTTAAAATTTACTTTCCTTTCTATTGCTGATGCACTTTTGGGTTAGTTTCAGTTTTAAGCTATTAAGAGTAATGCATCTATGAACATGCTGGTGTACGTGTTTGTTGCACGTGTATGTCTGCCTAGGAGTAGAATTGCTAGGTTAATATAGACTACACCTATGTTTAGTTTAGTAGATACTGTCAAATGGTTTTCCAGAGTGGCTTTAAAATTTTACATTCCTGCCAGCAATGTTTAAAAGTTCCAGTTATTGTATATCTTCACCAACAATTTATGGTGCCAATTTTTAAAAATTTATTTTATTTTATTATTTTAATTTAGCTATCTGAGGGTTATACATTAATACTTCATTGTGTTTTAATTTATATTTCTCTAATCACTAACAATGTTAAAAATTTTTATTTGCTTATTGGCCATTTGAATAGCCTCTTTTATGCAGTGCCTGTTAAAGTCCTTTGCCATTTAAAAGAATTTAGATAGTCTTTCTTTTCTGATTTGTAGGAGGCTTTTAAAATACATATATTAATATATATACATATATATTAATATATGGATAGATGTATATATGTATATGTATGTATATTAATATATACATATATATAGTAGTCCTATTTGAGAAGTATATATATATATATTACAAATATATTTTCTTTTAAGATATCTTGTCTTCACTCTTCATGGTGCCTTTAGATCAATTGAAGTTCTTACTTTCAATGAAGCTCAATTTATTAATCTGTTCCATTACTGTACACGCTTTCTTTTGCCCTTTTAAGAAATGGTTATATAACCCAAGATCATGAAGATATTCCCCTGTGCTATATTTCCAGAAGTTTTGTCATTTCACCTTTCACATTTATCACCCATCTGGTAGTGATTTTTGTGTCTGGTGGGAAGTAGGAGTCAAAGATCATTTTCTCTCATATGAATATCTGTTCTTTTGCCCAAAGAATGGCAGTGGCAGCTTTGTTATAGATCAGGTGACTGTTCATGTGTCTGTCTGTGTCTGGATTCTCGTCTGTTCCATTGGTCTATCTATTCTTGCACCAATGCCCCACACTTATAATTACAGTAACTATAAATTAAATCTTGATAGCTGGTAGTGGAAGTTTTCCAACTTTACTCTTCAAGGTTGTTTTTATTCCTCTTGACCTTTTGCATTTCCATTTAATTTTAGAATCAGCTTGCCATTTTTTTGTGTGTGTGTGTGGTACACGGGCCTCTCACTGTTGTGGCCTCTCCCGTTGCGGAGCACAGGCTCCGACGTGCAGGCTCAGCGGCCATGGCTTACAGGCCCAGCCGCTCCGCGGCATGTGGGATCTTCCCGGACCGGGGCACGAACCCGTGTCCCCTGCATCGGCAGGCGGACTCACAACCACTGCGCCACAAGGGAAGCCCAGCTTGCCATTTTTTACACACAAAAATTAGGTTATTTGAAATAACATTGAATGTTATCCATTTAGGGAGAATTCACATTTTGCATTGTTGTACCTTCCAGGAACATAGTATATTCCTCCATTTCTTTAGGGCTCCTTTAACCTTATCTTAGTAAAGTTTTGTGGTTTTCTATGTGGTGGTCTCACACACCTTTTATTAGCTTTATTCCTAGTTATGTGCCCTCCTTTTGGCTAGAGAGCTGCTTCTACTTTGTATAGAAGCAAAATCTTCCTTTAGACTCACAAACTTAAGCAAAATATTATGGAGAAACTATTTTGAAGCTGAAGAGAGGAAGTGCCCTTGTGCCTCGAGGAGGAGGTGGGGGATTTTTTGGTTGGTGGTTTAAGGTAGGTGAGATGCAGTATGTCTTGTCCAGATGGAATCTCTGGAAATCTTAAAAGCAACAGATGGGTGTGGGAAGAATGACAGAGAATATTGAGAAGCAGACTGACTTACTGTCTTGGGTAATTGCATAGTTGAATGAAGAAACCAATGTGTATTTTAAGTATCTGAACCAAATTCATTGACTTGAAGCAAAGACCCATTCTAAACAAATAAATTATATCCCGGACCTACCTTTCTACATCTTTGACTTACTTCACCAATCGCCAGAGATTAAAAATTTTATAATTAATGATCAAAATATTATCCAGGTGACTAAGTGATAAACTTGTTGGATTTACCATCAAGTGGATTTCCCATTAAATAAAAAAAATCTTCAAAATTTAATAAATCTTGCATGAGTCAGTGAGAGCATACTGCTTCAGAGTTTCAGAAGTCTCTTGGAATTCCCTCTAATTACTCTTCTGTTTTTCTTCCCTTCCCCAGACATGCTTTGGGAAAGAATATTTCTTATTCACTGACTTCAGTGTCTCAGCTCCAAATGACTTCTCACACTGGCTCCTGACGTCTGCTGAAGTTGCTCTTCTCATCAAGACACAAAGCCTCCTCATTGTCAGGTTCAGTGGAAACATTTGTACTTCTTCAGCTTCTTTTCAGTATTTGAGGTTATTGAAATACTCCTGCTCCATGGAACTCTTCTGTCATGGCTTCCTTGACGTTCACCATCCTCTCCTGGTCTTTCTCTTCCCTCTCTGACACTCTTCATCAGGCCATCTTCCAGGCTTTCTTTGTCCTGCAAATGTTGGGATTACACACGGCCAGCTTCAGACTCAGTTTTCTCATTGTGAACTCCCATTCTAGTGGAACTCATTCATCTCTGTGGTTTCATCGATCAATCAGCATTCTGATATTTTCAAAGGCTGTCTTGAAATAGCCTATGCCACAAATACCTCTGTCCAGCTGCTGCTCGTTGGATTTCTCCATTTAGTGCCCCAATGACACCTTAAAATTAATGTCAAAAATGGATGCTTTGTAACATGCTCTGCATTTTGGTGAGTGGCACCCTTTACAGTGGGCCTGAAACTGGGAGGTGGTTATTGATGACTCTTTCTCCTTTCTCCTCCCATGTCCAGCGGCATCATCCTGGCTAGTCTTCCTCCTTAATATCCTCAACATTCTGCAGTCTCGGTTTTCTTCTCCATATCCACTACTATTTTCCTGTTCCCACATCCCCTCACACCTAGCCTTCCTAAACAGCCCCTGATTGGCTCCTCTGCCTTCAGTATTCTCACACTCCAAGCTGTTATCTGCTCTCAGGGTGAGCTCTCCGAAATGTGCTGCTCCCCTGTTTAAAACCGTACAGGGCTTCTACTTCTCCTTTGACGTAAAGGCTGAACTCCTCAGCATGGATTTCTAAACCTGGTCCTACTGGAGCCCCTCTCTGCTTCTCTTGTCTCCTCTCTTGATGTTAGTTCTCCAGAACCGCTCGTGGTCCCTTCCGTCACTCTGCTCGCCCTTCAGAAATGCTGCTGCTTCTGCCCAGAACAGGCACAGCCCTCTCCTCATCCGTCACCCTCCTTCTGGCCTCCTACTCATTCTCCAGAACTCAACGCAGATGGGACACTCTAGTGAGACTTCATCTCATCCTTCCCCACCAGTCTCGACTCCAATGTTATATTGCATTGTGTTTATCTGTTTTGATCCCCCCCACTCTGAACTTCTTGAAGGCAAGAAACATGCCTTTCATGTTTGTGTTCTCCCTCCACAGTTGCTTTTATAAATAGGCGCTGTGTTAGGCCCTGGGGATGCAAAGATGAATAAGACATCATCTTTGCTCATGGGCTCTCACAATATAGAAGGTGAAACGGAAACATCAACAGGTAATTACTGTGTGATTTGATGAGTACCGTGTTACAGGTGTTTTTAAAACAGGGAAGAAGCGGCACCTGATTCCAGGTCTAAGAGAGTTCTATTAAAGTGTACGCAAGGGATCTCTAGAGAAATAATGTGTGGGGAAATAATCCGCTGAGTAAAGATCATCTCCAGGAAAATTCCTGGCAACCCTATAACACTGTAGTCGGTGTTACCAGTTGCTCTCCTGAGATTGTCCCTCAGATCTCCAGAGGCAGAGAACTGTATAGGAGTTAAAATATTTACAGTTGATACCAGAACATGTAAATAAACATTATGAGGTTTGGATGGAGAGATATATGCATTAAACTCTATTTTGACTAGAGAGATATACATGCATTAAGCTTAGTGGAGACTTGAGAGAATTAGCATCTTATTTTGTGTGCCCAGGAGCTCTCTGACCAAAACCCAACCCTACCTGAGACAAAAGTTCACCCTGACTTTGTAAATGTTTGCCTTTACGATGAATGAGAAGAACCTAAAGCCTTGAAATGTTCAGTCTAGTTCTTTTTTCAGATATAATGTTAAATCCCAGAAAACAATCCAGCAAAGCAGGATCTTCACATTTTGGTTTCCCTCTCTCCATATCCAAGGAGAGGACACTTCATGGTTGAGAGTGATTCCATAGTTGTTCTACTGGGCCTGGAGGGTGGCCAGAGCCTTGTGCAGTTTAGGATGAACTGACACTATAGCGGTCAGAGAAGGAAGCTGAATTCATCTGGACCGAGGTAATCTAGTCTGTATACAGGATTGTCTGTGGTAGGGCCTTGTTCTGATGCCTGTATACTGGAGGGACCATGACTGAACTTCAGGAGGTTTGGAGAGTTCCTGAAATTCCACACAAAATTGAGTATGTGTGCATAGGGGAAGAAAGGCCATAGCTTTCATCATATATTTGAAGTTCTTGTAACTCAGAGAACCGCTGGTCTACACCCTTTGGTTTCTGTTTACTATATTTATTCATCTGATAATCATGTAGTGAAGATCTAGGTCCCAGGCATTTTGCTCCATTCTGACTTACTATTTTGATGTGTGTTACAGCAATTCAAGTCAGCAGTCATTGAGAGCCTAGGTTGCAGGCGCTTCCAAGTGCAAGATCTCATTAAATATTCACAGTAAATCTGTGTGTTTTATATTCTTATGACCATTTTACAGAAGAGGAAACTGAAGTTCAGAGTGTAAAAAGAACTTTGCTAAGAGCAGCTGAGTACTCAAGCAGGTGAACTGGACCTAAGAACCTAAAGATGAATAGGACATATGCTCCTCTTCAGGAAAAGCTCGGTCTTCTAGGGCAGCCAGACAGAAATGAACACCTAAATACAGTGACGTAACTTCAAGGACAGACCAATATACAATATAAAATCTCAGCACCAAGGTGTATGTCATCTCTCCAGCTGTGCTTTGTCAAGGAGAGAGGAGCGGGTCTTGAAGGATGAGTAATAGTAGACTAGGTGGACTGAAATTAAAATGCATACCAGGTTGATGTAAAAGCATTTACAAAACATAGATGTGAGCTAGTCTTCTGCTTGTGTGAAAATGATAGTGGTTTGGGATGGTGAGCACATAAATAAATGTCTGAGCTTTGAAAGAGGTAAGTCGGAGAACCAGATTCTGCCCTGTGTATATCCACATACATTAACAAATCTACTGTTCCTTTCCAGAAAGTAGCCCAGGCTATACAGGTAGCCACAATTTAAAATGCCTTTTTAAGATTTTTTTTCCCCAAGGCTAATTCAGTAGGTGTGTCCCTCGCACTAATAAGTACTGGAACGACTTGTCGATTCTGTGAGTTCTCTTAGGACAGAGACGCACTGTAAACATCTTCTTAACTTGATCTGAATACAAACCAAATCCCAATCTAACAACTCACCCAGACACACAGGTAATTGTTTCATCTACTTCATAGCCCTGAATAGCAGGAAAGTTCATAGAAAGTACACCTTCAAGCCGAGCTATCAAAACATATCTGTTTTCAAAACTCTTCTAGGGATAGTCAGTTTAATGCTTGTTTTTTTCTCCTGAAAAACAGTATAACTAGTTTCAAACAATGCTAGGTAATTCCTAAGGGGAAGTACTGTGAGAACCTTTGACATAATTAGTTTATGCTTTAGCTTGCTGTTTTCATTACAAGTTTTCAACAAGTTCTCAGAAATATGAATGGAAAAACTTCTCTGATTCCACTTTAAAATATGTGGGAAAGAAAATGCACAAAGGTGAAAGTGATGGCAGGGAAAGAAAGAGAATACAAGCAAATATGAGGCCAGCACTATCTTTATTAAAGATTAGACATAGTGAGTTATAATTTGAATAAAATGTTCAGCTTGTAAGTGTGTATTTTTCCACTTGAAAAGGTCAGTTAAACTGTGATAAGATTTTCAATGGATGTCAGCTTACTGGTAGTCCGTCACTAGAACATAGCATCGTGGCATACTATATACCCTTATAGTATCATGTCCATCGATTGCTTCAAGTATCCTGACTAAAACCTGTATTTTTAGGTCTCTGTTTCTTTGTATGTTTTACAAAAACTTGAGATCATGCTCTATATCGGATATCTTTCTGGGCCTGTATTCCCTCATCTGTAATATCGAGATTATTGGAGTCCCTGGCTCCTGGAGCTATTGTGAGGATTAAATGAGATGGTTAGTAGAGAGCTTAGCTCAGTGCCTGGCACACAGTCAGCATTCAGTTATACTAGTCGTTGCTGTTGCGGTTATGGTTACTTTGTGTGTGATGAGAACTTTTGAGATCCTTCTCTTAGCAACTTTCAAATAAGCAATACAATATCATTAACTATAGTCATCTGTGGTTACTTTTTGTTACTTGTTTTTCACACTTGATTATATGAGTATTTTCACAAGTTGTTAACTATTGTTCAAAGACATAATGTTTCAAGGATATATAAACATCCCACCATTCCTTCAAGTTTTAAATACGTCATTTTGGTCAGTTTAACAATTTCCAGATTGTTAATAGTATAAACTCCAGTGAAATAAACATTCTTGTCTGTAAGTTTTTGTGACCCAGTAAGATGCATTTATAAAAATATTTTAAAGACTTTTGATTCATCTGTTCAAATTACATCCCTGAAAGATTGTACTCGTTTAGAACTCCCCATTTCTATTACAGTGTTGAAATAAGAATTAAGTCAATGTAAAAGAATGTGGAGAAATGTAACAGAAAGCTGTAAGTTTCAGAACCAGAATATTTGCTTTCTTTTATACCTTGGGAGGCAAGGCAAATATAATGCCTATTATCTTTCATATTTAAAAGAAGCTTTTGTGTGAGGGCATAAAACATTGTGTAGAAGTCAAGAGGGCTAATTCCAAGACTGACTGATAGCAGAATGTACACAAGCTTGAGGAATTCACTCTACCTCTCATAGTTATATAGTTATAGTTTGTAAAATGGTGATACAATACCTATCTTAAAGGACTCTTGTGGTGGTCAAATAAGATTGTTAAGCGCCAGGCAAAGGTCTTGGCACAAAGTAAGCACCTGTGGTTGACCACACTGTTATTGACCAAGGATATAATTTTTGCTGAAGAGCCAGGCTTCGGCCTTCCTCATTTATTGCAACTGTAGATTCGTAAAGTAGCAGGGTTCCCATCAGGTGTCCTGGCTGCCCCATGAATGAGCAAGGGGCAGAATGCCATGACACCTGTCAGATGTACTGTCAACATTTTCGATGTTCCTGGTTAGGGTTAGCTTAATATGGTTCTCCTTCTTGATTGAGCATACATTTAGCTCCAGCCTTGTTCCAAGCACTGAACCAAGCACTGGTGATTTGAGAATGAATAGAATATAATCTTTGTCCTTGATGGGCTCACAATATAGACAGGAAGTGGTTACCATCTTCTCTGAGTGAACATTTTTTATGTTCTTCTGTTGAGACATGCACTGGTAGATATTTGGGGTTAAAAGCGAGTAATCAGAAAACCAGGCCCACCCCCTGAGATGGTAAGAATGTGTTATTACAAGTTAATTAGCAAGCAGAAAGAGGTAGAAAGAGGATGAGCTTTCTATCAAAAGACCTGGGTTCACAGTCAGCCTGCAAAACATACTGGTTGAATGATTTTGAGCAGGCCAGGCCACCGTATTCTAAGCAAGAAGACAAAAAGAGTTAAAATTGGATTATTCATTCATTCATTTGGCAAGTATTTATTGAGCTTCAGGGGATAACATATACAACAAATCCCAGCCTTCAAGGATATCAGATTCTAGGGAGAGAAAGGGGAGGATATAAAAAATGTTTCTTGTAAAGAAAAAGAAAAGGCAGAGAAGAGAGCTAGGCAGTGTCACTGGGGTGGAGGGGTGGACATCTTACAGAGAGTTACAGGGAAGGCCTCACTACAAGCTAATGTTTGAATGAAGACAGTGAGTAAGTAGTTCAAGGAAACAGCAAGTTTAGAGGCTCCAAAGAGGAGAGCACTGGGACTGGAGCAGGGTGAGGGAGGGGGCCAGTGGCAGGAGACAGGGAAGGGCCTTGTGGAACTTGCTATTGAGGACTTTGGCTTTTACTGCACATGAGATAGGAAGCTTTTGAAGGACTTTGAGCAGAGTGACATGATCTGACTTTTCACAGCCTCATTCTGGCTGCTGTGGAGGATAGAGTGGAGAAAGGCAGAAAAGCAAGGTGGTCAGATGGGAGCTTTTCCAACAATCTAGGGGAGAGTCGGTGGTGACACGGACCGTGGAGGTAGCACTAGAAGTGGTACAAAGTGTCAGACTCTGGAGATGATTTTTAAAACTAGGGCCATCAGGATTTGCTAATGAATTGCTTGAGCAGAGCTTGGGGGCTGCGTTACTATGAAGTCAAAGTTGCCATCCGTGGAGATGAGGATGACTGTGGGAGGAGCATATTTGTGGGGGAACACAAGGAGTTTGATGTTGGACCTGTGAACTTTGAGATGCCTATTTGAAACATTCGAATGAGGATGTTGAATAGATAGTTGGACTTCAAGGGGGAGGTCTGGGCTAGAGATGTAAATGTGAATAGGAATCCTTATCACAGAGATGGTATTCAAAGTCAGGAGACTGGATCAGATCTCCAATGTAGTGAATGTGGCTGGAAAAGAGAAGCAGTGCAATATCTGAGCCCTGGGGTATGCAGAGTTTAGAGGTTGAGAAGTTTGGGAGGAACTAGCAAAGAGACTGAGAAGGGATATCCAGTGGGAACGGGGGAAAGTCCAACTTGCATAACAACTATATAAAAGCACATTACATGTTGTAGACTACCATATAGATGATCATTATATTACTATAACACGCTTTTGGAAAAATGCAGTATATCATGATTTTGGGTGCAAAATTTGATTGGGGTATATTTCATCTATAGCCTTTACAACCTGTTCAATTGTGGTGACTACCAAACACACACACACACACACACACACACACACACGTTTTTTCTAAATGTTGTCCTCATGACATGAAAAATTTAAAGTATTTTCCTATCAGAGATTGATTCAGGCACAAAGATGATTTGGGCATCACTGGAGCTGGTTACTTGCAGCCCTGTGCAGAATGTTTCATTATAGTGTTCAAATAGAAATAGTCATCTCAATCTCTATATTTACTACGTGATTTGGAAAAACACCAAAGGAATTTGGGTCCACAGAGATTACAGTATTACTAAAATAGATGTATACATTATTTACAATATGCTTTCAACATTAAGGTAAGACAGACCTGTTGATTGGACTTAAGACAGGGGCCAATTTTTCTATATAAAAGACACCTTCCAGAAAATGGTTTGTGTAAACATGCTTTTGTCATTATGTATCTGTAGAGAGCCTTTTCACATGTTGACTATATTTATTCAATTTAAAGACCTTAGTTTAGTAGCTTGACACATTATGCTAAGTGAAATATGCCAGTCACAGAAGGACAAATACTGCATGATTCCACGTATACAAGCCATCTAAAATCATCAGATTCATAGAAGAGAGTAGAATGGTGGCTGCTAGGCGGTGGGCAGAGGGGGAAATGAGGAGTTGCTAATCAACGGGTACGAAGTTTCAGTTACGGAAGGTGAATGAATTCTAGAGACCTTTTTTACAACATTGTGCCGGTAATTAATAATACTGTGTGGTACACTTAAAATTGGTAAGAGGGTAGATCTCATGTTCAGTGTTCTTACTACAATAACATAAAAAATAAAAATGAATTAAACAAAGGAATTAATTTAGTGGCGTAACCCCAAGACCTATCATTTATTGCCTTATGATTTGGTAGTGGTAATAAGTAACTAAATCATAATATCCTATTAAGAGTTTTACAACAAAGAGGGAATTGAGAGACCTAAAGAAAAACATTGCCAATGCCACCCCTATATGGAGCTTCGGGAGAGTGTTCCAAAGAAAGAATTTTCGTAGTACTTTCTCTTCATCACTTAGTAACACATTTCTAAGCTCATGTCTGGGAGCATTCTGGCTACCAGAGCAACTTAGATTTTTGCCCATATGTGCTCCATTTAAATATCAAACATGTCATAAACTCTGCCACATATATCTTTAAATCAAAGGTTTTTGAAGACAAAGCAATTCAAAAGTATGGAATAATTTTCATAATATGCTGCCCTCTCAAGATGTGTCCATCTCTAGAGCGATACCTGAGTTATGAGTTAAGTGGAGTAAAATCCACTTCTGCGCCTGGGTAACAACCACTAATCCAAAAGCGCACAGGCAGCTGGTCCTGATCATGATGGATGCATATACTGTGGATGGAAGAGCACAGCACTGAAGCACTACGCTTCCTATACTCCCAGAGGAAGGTAGGCTTTGCAAAACTGTGGAGCCTTCACTTAAGATAAAGGGGAAAACAGTTATGTGTTTGCAGTAGCTCATGAACATTGGACTCAGTTACCTAAGTGGCTTATCCCTTCTTCCTCCAGTGTTTGGGATTTGAGGCTTCTACCTAGAT
Organism: Monodon monoceros; assembly: GCF_005190385.1. Taxonomy (NCBI): domain Eukaryota; kingdom Metazoa; phylum Chordata; class Mammalia; order Artiodactyla; family Monodontidae; genus Monodon; species Monodon monoceros. Next base: position 67,385,799 of record NW_021703771.1, read on the forward strand.
AAAGAGTCTTGGGCAGAGGCCTTCGTCCCTACCTGTAAACCCTGTTCAGTGCACTGCTTGGTGTGATTAGCACAATCACAGCATAACAAAGGAAAAGAAGGCCACTAAAAAGAAAGATTTTTCTGATTCTTCATTTGGGGAGATTTCATTCATAATATTTTGTTGTCACAAAAGTATATTCTGTCCTGGGCTCAAAATCAGTAATGGATTTTTTTTTAAATAGCCAAAGCAGATGTTATATATACTATACATAAGCTTCCTCGTGGTCAATGTATAAATTTGACATAATTTGATGAACACCTGTAGATACGATTTTCAATTCAGTTCTAGCATCTGATGTCAGTCACAATAGAAAAGATGGCTAGATTAGCTGTTATTTGCCCACCATATTTCTACGTGATTTCCTCTAGCATTTACCAGTTTGAAACATCAACCTTCAGCTGCTGCATTCTGATCAAGAGAGTTATTGACTGTAAGTTGAACATCCATGTAATATTAAGAATGAAGCGTATATATATTTTTTCCTTCAGAATGTGTGAGCATACTACAACTTTACGTTTTCTATGGACTAAATTTTTGTGTCTCCCTCCCCCGAAATTCATATGTTGAAATCATAACCCTCAAGGTGATGGTATTAAGAGGTGGAATCTTTGGGGTGATTAGGTCATGATAATGGAGCCCTAGTGAATGAGATTAGTGCCCTTATAAAAGAGACTCCACAGAGGTCTCTTGACCCTTCTGCCATGTAAGGACGCAGCAAAACCAAATGTAAAATAGATAGCTACTGGGAAGCAGCCACATAGCACAGGGAGATCAGCTCGGTGCTTTGTGACCACCTAGAGGGGTGGGATAGGGAGGGTGGGAGGGAGACGCAGGAGTGAGGAGATTTGGGGATATATATATGTATAGCTGATTCACTTTGTTATAAAGCAGAAACTAACACACCATTGTAAAGCAATTATACTCCAATAAAGATGTTTAAAAACTAAATAAATAATTATTTTTAAAGAAAATGATCCTGAAAAATAAAAAAAGACAGCCATCTATAAATTTTAGTATGCTTCCTGATATAAAATTTAGTATACTTTCTGATTGCTAACCAACAACAGATTATTTTCAGTTATTTGTTATTCTGGTGAGGAAATTATTGCTAGCTTTCAAAGTTAATGTACCTTATGAAGCAACATAAAATATGCATTTTCTGTTTTCTGAGTTTTTAGAACTCTTAGGCTGTTTCTCCTTGATTTTATACTTTTAAATTTATTTTGATTTCTTAATGGGTGGTATTGAATCAGAATCTGTCGGGAGAAGTTTCCAGATGAATACTGTTTTTAGAAGAAGAACTGTGTATTTTTATTAATACCTGTTGGAACTCCAGAAGATTTTGGATTTTCCTTCATTATCCTATCCACAATAAAAGTGATGAGACTACCTTTACCCCTTTATGGGGTATATTCATTATTTTCTTTTGTTCTGTCCGTGTACAGCCTTGGCTACTGATGGGTTTTTACTATTTATTAGCTTTTAAACACACACTTTGTATGTTTATGAGAACAGAAATGTGACAAAGTCAAAAGAAGATGTATTACTTTAATGTAACTGAAAGGAAAAATGCCATTGCTTGTATTTCTATTGCTGCAAGGCACTCAGTTGCTATTCACTGTTTTATAAACATATATTTTATATTGATACACTTAATTGATAGGTTTCTAAATTATCTCTGATATTTTTTTAGAACCTATGCTTCTGCGCATTTTGGTTCCAATTTCTTTTTTAATTTTTCTTTGTCCCAGATGTTTACAATCACATCAGTGCATGAAATTCCCTCCTCACGGTACTTTTTTTCTCCTCAACTCCCCTGACTCTTATCATAACCGCCCAGGATCTTCTTGCCACGGCCATCCCTGGGTCTCCTGGTCATCGAAAACAGCTTGACCTCTAGCTCATTCTTGGATCACAGTCTCCCATCATTCAACGTGTTCACTCCTACCAGACCTGTGACTCATCCCCGCCGCCAAAAAATAGCTCATGCTGTATCCCTCCCCTGTTTTTCTCTAACCACTCTAAACCCTGTGATCTAGTGCTTTAGTTATTCAGCTCCGGGCACCCTCACTGCCCTAGCACCTTGTGGGTTTGCCTGGCCGACGCTCATACCCATTAGGTCCGTTTATGTGCCTTGTGGCTGGGGCACTGAGCACGACTGGAAGCAATTGCAGGTACCCCCCGATTTTCCAGAGCTCACTGTACACACTTGGCTTTTATGAAAGTACCTGTTTTCCCTAACTGAAAGAAATCCATAGAGGACTTTCACTTTTATGGAAAAAAAAAAAAGATGAAAAGTGGAAAGAACATTTAGCATTTGTTTTACAGTGAGTTATTATAGATGCTCCTGAGCAGTGAGAATGGCATTGCCAAGCTTCTTCCCCTGGAAGTACATTCATTATCACAGCATCAAGCCACCATAGCTTTGAACTGTGTCTGTGAGCATCCGTGCTTTATGTCAGTTTATTTTGTGCATCTGTTAGCAAGATGTGTCCTAAGGTAATTGCTTCTCTGCTTTACCCTTTTCAGCTTTTGAGAGATTCATACGAACACTCTACTTTCGGAGAGCGGGGGACACCTGTAATAAAACAGTGCAGCTCAGTTGAAATATAGCTGTGTGATCTCCTTCTTTACAGGGCCCCCAGCATTTCCCGGCCATACTTCTACTGGCCCCAAGTCAGGTCCCCTCTCTTCTCCACTCAGCTATCTTTGCCACTGTCGTTAATTATGTATTAGTAAAGGTGTGTTAATACTACATCCCAGATGTTGTGCCAGTCTCTGGGGATACAACATTGAACTAAAACCTAACCCTGCCGCCATGTGCCTACAAGAAAGTCAGGCATTTATAAAACAGCAGCACTAATGATGATTTCATTACACTTGAATCAAGTGGCAAAAAAAATAAAAGGCGACCTGAAATGCATATTGGGGCAGGGAGAGTGAGACTCTAACTTGCTCTAGGTAGCATTTTATTGTTATTCTTGTCTTGCTTTTCCTTATAGTTTTACCACATGTGTGTCCCTGGTCTAATATTGTGGGGTTTTGTTTTTTTTTTTTCATTTCTTTTAGAACTTTATCTAAATAGTGTGATACTTTTTCAGCCTTTTAAGATTTGCTTTTATTGTTCAGTGTTATGCTTGTGCAATCATCTGTGTTGATATATGTAACTAGGTAATTTATTTTCACTGCTGTATTTTATTTTTTTAATACCTCTGTTTATCCATGGTTGAGCCTGTGCACATTTGGGTTGTTTGATTTTTTTTTGTCATTATAAACAATTCAGATATGAATAGGAAAGGTATGATAGAGATTGGTTAATTTTCAATATGCATGCAAATTTTAGCTCTGGTCTTTCACTTCAGCCTTCTCTATCGAACACAAGTACCACAAATTAGAAGCAAATTTGACCACTTGAATGTTGCATCATATTTAAAGTGTTACAATAATATCTCCATCAGTTTTCCTAATGTACTATCTATAGAAGGAGGCATAAAATAATTAAATGACCCAAAGTCAAGAGATAGGTCAGACCGTCTATCTGAATAATTAAAAGCAAATGTCCTTTCTTCATTCTTAGCATTTCATTACAATAACTAAAATATTGTCAGCAACGCTATTAAATATCAGGGAAGTCATGGTGAATTAAATGAGATATCTATTGTCTCTCGGCTCCAAATTCACCCTGTAATACCTGCTCTTCCATAACTTTTTAAGCATTTCTCCTTCACATTGAGGATAATGTTGAGCTTTCTCAGTAAAGGGCACTGAAGGAATATTGCAGGAGGATGGAGCTTCACTTACTGATTCCAGCTGCTGCCCCAGTGGTCAGCTGTGTGGGTAGAAGGACATTTAGTATCGTTCTGGCCCAGCCACAGGCAGGGAACGTGCAGTCCCTGCAGCTCTTCCAACAAGAGCACCACCTGCAGGTCTCCTGCCCACAGTGGTCACTCAACTCTTGTGCACCTGCCCATCAGCAAAGGCCCCCTTTACCTGGGAAGGCTGCTTCTTTCTCCACCATCCAACTGGCTGCAAACACACCTTCTCTAGTGAGGTCTGAAGGCCATGCTTGGGGAGGGGGCTTCTTCCAAGTTCTTCTTTCCTTGGGTACTCTCCCTGAGCCCTGGGGCACCCTCTAGCATTCTGTTTACATCCAATACTTACTCTCCTATGATAGCCTAATCATTCTTTATATTAAACTTACCCTACTTAAAAAAAGTCAATGAAAAATCTAAAACCTAGCATAAACTTACACATCCAGTGTTCTAAATGTCACCAGTTTGTAAAGTACAAGAAAATCGTGTTACAATTTAGTTATGACTCAAAATTATGTCCATTAAGTTACAGTTGACCCTTGAATAAGGTAGGAGTTAGGGGCACCGGCCCCCATGCAATAGAAACACCCATGTATAACTTTATAGTCAGCCCTTTGTATCCAAGGTTCCTCATCTGTGGATTCACCCAACTGCAGATCATGTAGTATGTAGCATTTACTACTGAAAAAAATCCGTGTATAAATGGACTTGGGCAGTTCAAACCCATGTTGTTCAAGGGTCAACTATTTTAAAGCTATAAGAACAGGTTGTTTCTCAGTAGAAACATAAGGTGATAACTTTGTGAAGAAAGTAATGGTCGTATTTACTTTGTTACCTAAGTAATTGAGAACTGTAATGTATTTCTTAGTTTCCTAATAACAGTACCACTTCTAACTCTTAAAAATTTCATACTCATCTGAAGGACAGAAACATATACCTAAAACTCCATTTTCATTCCATGTTGTTATACTCTAGGTACCAGGAAACATACATAAGACCATTCATAGGTAAATGCATCCTCAACTTTACTAGATAATGCCATTATTTTCCAAAGTGATTGAACCAAAATATACTCCCTCTAGCATTGTTCCACATCATCTTCCACAATTGGTATTATCAGACTTTTCTGTATCATTAATGTAATTATAAAATGTCTTAGGGACCTTTCATTTTTTCTGAGATTTTACATTGGCACTTGAGTTGATTGGTGGTAGGACCCTTCCAGCACTAGCTTCATACTTTCTCAAACTATGAAAACCCTGGGATTCTCTAAATACTCTTAATCTAGAGGCAAAATATTATGGAGTCATAGATGAACTAGTGGAGAATAGAAATGAAAAGAATGGTTCATCTTATACCTTTCAGTCTCCGCACCAGTAAACTTCAAAATGATATATTAAACAAATTAATGTGGTACAACAATGGCCAGTTTGAGTTAAAAATAGAAAATATTATCTGTTAGGGAGTGAGACCTTTCAGAGCCCATCCAGAAGCTTTGTGTGGAAGACCCTGTTTCTGAAGGCAGAAGGCAGCAGGCAGCATCTAGAAACAGGGAACTGCTTTCGTAAGTATTTTAACCATTCAGTTCCCTGCCAAGTATTTATCTACGATTATGCAGACACAGTCTTTATGTAGACTCAACGTTATATCAAAATCAATAGATTCATAAATATTAAAATAGAAACGTCTGTGGACAGGGGCCATGTTTTCCTAATCGACTTTATTAATACAACTTTACCTGCAGACGTATATGCTCTTAATACATATAGTTTAGTTTGTTATATACAGATTGTGCATGGGTTATGATTCTGTGTCAACTTATCACTTAAGATCTGATTTGGTCTTAATTCAGGTCCTTTTTTATTTAGGTTTCAGATTTATCTAACTCTTTAACTAATGATTATGTTTGGCACTTAAATCTGCTGCTGCAGTAAATTGTTACCACAAGTAAAACTTTAGTCAGATAAAATCGATTTCACAGCGTTAGAAAATTTAACGCACTTCAGAACAGATTTGTGTTATTAAAGTTACAACATGTTTTTCTTTAAATAACTGTTCACCACTGTTATTGTGCGTTTAGTAAATGCAGGTGCCACTAAGTTAGAGGTTAGACACTTCTAAGTACGTTCACGTTTGCCACACAACGTACAATCGTTTAATAGTCTGCGTTAGTAGTTTACTAAGTGTTTTGTATGTAGTAATCAATAAATATTTGTTAAATAAATCAATGGTGTGTTTAATTCAGTATTTGAAAGGATTAATAGTTGAAAAAAATCTTTAAGCCTATAAAAGTTTTGAGTAACTTCTAATGTCAGTGTAGCACCGTGAAAACACCCGAGGGAAATTTTCTGCCGTATTTGCAGATTAGAATGGAATCGCTGGGAAGATCCCTGAAGTGCTGTTATCAGGATGGTGCTGGAACATGGCATGATTGCACCCATCACTTTGTGAAGCACATCCAAATGTTTTCTTTAGATGACTGTTCTCCTTGCTTAGATATTGAAAATGATTCTGTGATATTGTAACGAATTTTGTGGAAAACCTTTCCTTTCCAAAGCTGCTTATCTAAGTGCATTATTTCTGACTGAAAAGCTTATTTTTCTTTCTGTCTGTCTGAATGGATTGCTAGCCAGTGGTGACTTATGGCTGACCTCATCGATTTTCAGTAATGAGATAGAGCAGTATGAGGTAAATGTCTGTGTACATGGGCAAGGACTCTAAATCACATTCTGAAAACCACGGGCTTGATGATGCAATGAGTCCATCTCCTCAGAAATGTTTGTGGTGAAGATTCCTTGAAAATGCTTGGGCTTAAAGCACATCACTTAAATGGCGGATTTAGAAAAATAAAGTTACAGTCATTAGAGTGAGAGAACCATATTGTCTTGTTCAGGCTAACTCTCTCCAAGGGTAGTAACGGAAAATTCACCAGGCAGTACATCTGATGGGTATAGTCTAAGTGGATGAAGGAGGCAGAGAGAACTTGTGGTAGTTTTAAATGCATTTTTTTCTCTACAGAGTAACATTCAAACGTGTAACTGATCATGGCTTCCATGTAACTTATGGACTCTATACTGTAGAATTGCCACAGATGTTCAGATGTCTCAGGCAAGGAAGGCACTGGAAGCAAATGCAAAAGAATCCTTGCAGAATTCAGTCATCTGATTTCATACTGAGTCACTGCCCCTTGGTGTCGAAATACGTTTGGGATTCACTCTTGATCTTGATAATAAGAAGGAGTTGTGCAGTATTAAAAAGTAAGGCATTTGTGGAATGGAGGGGGAGTCCCTTAGAAGATTGTGTGTTATGGTATTGCTATTTTGTAGCTCTTGTATTCTTTCAACATGGTGTTTAACTCCTTTAAGTCAAATTCACTCTTCACTGAACACACAAATTGCCATGGATTGCTTTTAGGCAAGAACTGCATTGAAATTTTTATGAACTGACAATAAAATAACTGTTCATGCTATACAGTACCACATGATATATGACTGTGTGAGATACAGGAAGACCTCCAACTCACACCATTTTTCCAAATGTGTTATTCACCCTTCTGCATAGGAGAAATTACACAGATACAAGACATCCATGTATGTTACATGGGCATGCGTCACCTTTCTTTTCTTATCTTTTCTTTTCTTCCTTCCTCCCTCCCTCCCTCTCTCTCTCTTCCTCTCTCTCTCTCTCTCTTTCTTTCTTTCTATTCTACTATTCTTTCCTAGATTACATGTACATTTACTATACATAATATTGTACACTAATTACAAAAGAGTTTAGATAGATTTTTCATTTCTTCTGTATCATCTCCCCTTGCTCTGTCCTCATACAGAAGACTCCTTTAGGCCTTCCCTTATGACACCTATAAATCTCACTGCCTTTTTCCCATCTGTTCTCTCCACAGTTTTCCTTCATTCCATGATCCACGTCACTCCAATTGCATTGCCACCCCTCAGAGTTCTGCCTTCTTATTTCCTCTGTCTGCAATGTCTAAAATTAACTTTAAAATAAGCAAAATCTTCAAAACAAACACTGTGGTACTCTTTGCATTAATCTTATGAAAGTACAATATAATCAAAACTCAGTTCATGATAGATACAAGTTACTGGAAATCTTACTCCCAAAGGTCAAGACAGCTGTACTGTCTTTAAAACTTCATACAAATAGTGATTCCATTTCTTACTTAAGGTGCTGCTTTTCTTATTTTGGTGCATGCTTGGTTCTTGCCTGAGTTTGGCCAATTAGGCTGAAATATAAAAATTAACAACTGAAGTAATGATATAACTTGATATATAGACTGTAGCTTTGGTACAATTACATATAAATGAGGATATCGAAGATGACCTAGTGAAGTGAAATAAAACCCATTCTGGATAAGCTATATCATATATGTTTGGGAGTAAATGTTAGAAATTTAATGAATTTGCCCTCTAGTACAAACAGAATTGTAATAGTTTAGTGCGTTCCAGAGAAAAAAGGAAAATAATGTTAAATTAATTTAATAAAAACAACTCGTGTAAAAAAGATAAAGCTATGAATGGAATTTTGGTACATTTCCACACTTGTGGAAATGAACCTAAACCTAAAATGACTCAGTAAACAAGTTGTGATTTCTGACAGGGAGAATTGAGGGGGCGGAGAGAAGATGCAGAGCGAATTAAACAGTAGAGAACATTCTAGAGGAGCAAATGCTAGAATGACTCAAAAATATCCTGGGATTTTATTTTTTTTCATTCTGATAGATTTCTATTTATATTTCTTGGAGAGATATGGTACATTTGACCACTTCATTTCTACACATGATGATACAAAATAATAAGAGCAACCAGCCTGCTAAGAACTCAAAGCCAGATGGTGTATATGTGTCATGCTGGGTTGATGGTTTGGAAATGCCAGCTCTGCAGAATGGCTGGAGCCGAATAATGCTTCAAGGTAATCCTACATAAGATTCACTTGTGCATCTCCATGTGGCTTTCACATTCTTAACTTAATGAATTTTAAGTTACAATGGACAACATGATATATATAGGCAATAGAGTAAAATGTCTCTAATGTGATTTGTTAGCTGTCAGCTCAATTCAAATTTTAACAAAGTGGCAGAAATCTAAAATGGTTTAACAGTTCTGGCTAACTGCTTCTTAAACTAGCAAATAACCAAAAGTCAATCCTTGCTTCTCTGCAGGGAATGATGGCCTGTTCCATAATTTTTAGGTATTACATTTTGAGGATTAGCCAGTGTGCATTATAAAAACAAAACAAAAACAAACAAACAAAAAGCAACCCTAACAAAACCCAACAATTCTCTCTCTGTCTCCTGATGTTTGGAAACCAGGTGAAAATTGTTTTTGGTACCTCCTTTCTTTGATTTCCACATACTCACTTTGGGGAAGTCTTCCACAGCAGTTCAGGCATGGCGGCCATACTGTGGTCGTGAGCAGGGGAGAGCCAGTGGAGAGACCTACAGACAGTGACAGGGTAACCACCAGGTAATAGTGAGGGGACTGCTGTGTTAGATGACACCAGTGGATAAAAAGAGTAAGAAAAGGAATCAGCTGTAGAGAAGTATAAGATTTCATAATACCATTAATCTTCTAAATTTGGCAAATGTTGTTTAGACTATTACATTTATATTTGCAGAACTTCTTTTGTTTTTCTCTTCTAGAATATGAGATTGTTTCTCCCCTTTCACTTGCATTTTAAATCTTCATAAAAGTGTCTGTTTCCCAAGAACCAGTGAATCATTTATTTATTTAAAAACACTTATTGAGTAATTTAAACCCTTCTTAAATAAGTTTTTGCTTCCTCTGTTTTGAGGCTCAGCTATGGTATTACACATTTAAGATCATTATGCCTTCTTAGTGAATTGATCCCTTTATCATTATGAAATGTTCTTCTTTATTTCTGGTAATATTCTTTATCTTGAAACCTACTTTTTGTTATTAGTATAGCTATTCCATCTTTCTTATGATTAGCATTCGTGTTCATTTACCTTTTAACAAATCTGTACCTTAACACTTGAAGTGCTGTTTGCTTTTTAAATGCAGTCTGTCAATCTCTGCCTTTTAATTGGAGAGTTTAAACCATTTGTATTTAATGTAATTATAGGTATTGTTGGATTAAAGTCTGATATCTTATTTTTTTCTCTGTGTCATCTATTCTTTGTTCCTTTTTCCCAATTTCTGACTTCTTTTGGACTACTTTGATATTGTTAGCATTCCATTTTATTTCCAGTATTGGTTTATTAGCTGTGATAGAAAGAATTTCTAAATTGACCCCCAAAGATATCCCACTATAATCCTGCGAACCTGTCAATGAAAGAGCTATAACTCCTCTGATTACACTATGATATATGCACAGTTGACCTTAAGAAAGAGACATTATCCATGTGGGCCTGATCTTATCACATGAACCCTTAAAATCAGAAAGCTTTTTCAGGCCAGAAGAGGAAAGCAGAAGAGTCAGAGAGATCTGAAGCCTAAAGAGTATTTGATATTCTGTTGTTGGATTTGAATATGGAGGGGGCCATCATACAAAGATTGGAGAGCAGATACAAGGAGCTGAGAGTGACTCTGGCTAAGAACTAACAAGGGAACATGAACCTCAGTTTTATAGTCTAAAAGAACTGGATTCTACCAACAATCAGAATGAGCTTGGAAGTAGAACCTTTCCTTGAACCTTGAAATAAGAGCCCTACTTGGCCAACACTATGAGTTTGGTATTGTGGAACCCTGAGCATAGAAGCCAGACTAATCCACCTGGACTTCTGACCTAAAGAACTGTAACCTAATAAATTGGTGTTTTAAGCTGCCAAGTCTGTGGTAATTTGTTTTGCCACACAGACAACCAATACATTAGCTAAAGATCTCCATTTTATTGTTTCAGTGGTTACTCTAGGGTTTACTATATGCATCTTTAACTTATCACTGTCTTCTACCGAATAATATTATACCACCTTATATGTAACTAAGAATTCAACAGCAGTATGCCTTCCATTCCTTTTTGTCTTTTGTACTATTATAGTCATAATCTTATTTCTAACTATGTTAAAGACCTCACAGTATATTGTTATATTTTTGCTTTAAATAGTCAATAGCTTTTAAAAACTAAAACAAATTAGAAGATAAATCTTTTATAGTTATCCACATATTTACTATTTTAGCAACTGTCACTGCTTAGTGTAGATTTGAAGTTATATTTGGTATCATAGTCTCAATTCCTTTTACATTCTTATAGTGAAAGGCTATTGGCAATGAATTCTCTCAGCTTCTATTTGTCTGAAAATGTCTTTCACCTTTGACAGTTTTTCCCCCTTAAGCACTTTAAAGATATCATTTTACTGTTTTCTGGCTTGTGTTGTTTTATACAAGAAGTCTGAGATAATTATCTTTACTTTTCTGTACATGATGTCTTTTTCTGTAGTGACTTTCAAGATTTCCTCTTTTTCACAGATTTTCAGCATTTGATTGCACTTCTGTATACCCAATAATCAACTTAAGAAATAAAATACTGATATTGTTGAGGCCCTTGTGTCCTTTCCTCAATCTTATCCTCCTTGTAGAGGTACCTAAATTTACTGTTATTAATTCCATGTGTTTCTTCATATTTTACTTCATATACATGCATCTTTAAATTTATCTTTGCATTTTTTGAAATTTATTTTAATGGTGTCAATACACAGCATTTTTTGTTTCCTTTTTTGTTTGTTTAGTGTTTTGTTGTGAGAATGAAAAATTGATGTGTGCTTAGAATTCCATTGTGTGACTATAGCATGATTTATTTATCTAGTCAACTATTAAGAGATATTTAGATTGTGCCATTTTTCTGAAGCAATGAATGTTAAATTTAACTTTCATGTAAATGTGACTTCATAGTGAAGTCACTAAATAAAAGAGTATATGCATCTTTAAATTACTAGATATTGCCAATTGTTCTTCAAAATGGTTTTCCCAATTTGCACTCCCACCATAAGGATTCTGGTTATTCTCCATCCTTATAATACTTGGTACTCTCAGAATTAAATTGTGAGTAGTTACATGGATGAGAAATGCTATCTAAATTTGCATTTCCCTGGTTATCGATCAGGTAGGACACCTTTTAATATGTTCACTGCCAGATTTTCATAGAGATTATTATTCCCCAGTATGGCCACTCCAGTTTCTCAACCCCCATTAGGGTTGACATAAAGATCTAACATCTAAAGTCGTAAGATGTGCTATGGAAAAATTTTCCCAAGTAGGAAATTATTCTCTGAGTCATTTAAATCATTTCTGGTCATCACAGCGTGATTCTTGACAACACTTTAATTGTGCCATGCTCAAGGTGGCAGTCTTAACTTCTCTGTTTTTTCTGGTTGTAGAAAAGCAAGAACCCTTAAGTCATTGAAGGCAAAAGATAGGCTAAATTATGAAGAAGAATAGAACATTACTCTGACTAAGAATGACTGATAATAGCAGGATCTGTTGAGTTCAGAAGAGCCTGGTGTATTAGACGTAAAAAATACTGCAGGATTTTTGTTTATTTGACTAAAACTGGTGGTGGAATCTCCATTACTGGGAATTTTCAAAGTGGCTAAGATAAGAGTTTAACCATCTGAGTATGTCAGTGCTTTGCTGAGGGTAACTTTGAGGGTCCTTCTTCCCTTTGTTCTGTGCCTCAGGAAGGAACAGAGCTTTCACAGACTTGTACCACTGCCAAGATGGTAATTCACTAAAAAAATTATTTTGTTATGTTTGCTAAACATAATGAGTAAAGTTGTATCTTTTACAAATAAATCATCAGTAAATTATTTCTTTTAAACGAAATCAGAAAAATTCCCCTGAATCTATTCTTGGTGCTAAATGGGTATGACTTTGAGCCTAGGGAATATATTTTCTGCCCTTTCCATAATCTGAATTATCATCTGCCAAGCTGTATTACAGTATGCTGCCTGCCTTCACTCGAGGCTAGGGATCATCAATACTTTTACCCCCACTTTAGGAATTTCACAAATAACCGGGCTCTAGCGTTTCAATGTTCTCTCTCTGTGATAGTCCAAGAAAACATAGCTGATGTCAGTAATTCAATTTGTAATTGATTGGGGAATGTACAAGTGGTTGTTGTACATTATTTGGGAAAATGGTGTGGGTATCTAAGTTTACATTACTTTGGACAGATTTTATTTCATAAAGATTGAAAACCTGAGAAGGAGGTCATTTAGTTCAAGTTTGACAACAGAAAATTGCTCCATTTCAGTCCTGATTATTGCATTCAGTTGATTTCTCTATGACTCAAGGACTAGAAGCTTTCTACCACTTCCTTTGGTAGAAAAAATTTTGACTCTAAGAGATTAAATCATAGGAAGGTTCCTTCACATTCACACTAAATTGTCTCGTTTATTATTGATCTTTTTTTAAACTCATTTATTTTATTTATTTATTTTTGGCTGTGTTGGGTCTTCATTGCTGCATGCGGGCTTTCTCTAGTTGCAGCAAGCCAGGGCTACTGTTCGTTGTGGTACACGGGCTTCTCATTGCGGTGGCTTCTCTTGTGTGAAGCACGGGCTCTAGGTGCATGGGCTTCAGTAGTTGTGGCACGTGAGCTCAGGCAGTTGTGGCTCGCGGGCGCTAGAGCGCAGGCTCAGTAGTTGTGGTGCACGGGCTTTGTTGCTCCGCAGCATGTGAGATCTTCCTGGACCAGGGCTCGAACCTGTGTCCCCTGCATTGGCAGGCCGAGTCTTAACCACTGCGCCACCAGGGAAGCCCTATTGATCTTTTTTAAGTCTTTTTCTTTGAACTTTTTAGATGTTTGTTAAATCACACTAGTCAATATTACTAAACCACAGATGTGATGTTTTAAAATAAGGGACATGTCATTTGAGAACTGATACCGCTTTCTGTCCATGCATGTTTTGTATTTGTCCTTAGGTGTGCAAAAATGGAAGCAGTGTTTTTAAGATGAATTTTCTCACCTATGGTAGCAAGTTGTAAATGTCTGACTCTTTTTCGGTTTGCAGGGCTAATAGCTCTTAAAATGTGCATCTGATCCTCTTCTACCCTGTGTCATGTTGCAAAGGTGTAGCTTGTTTGCTGTCCTACAGCTTGGGTTTCTTTCGATCTTATTGACTAATACCAGTCGTTGTCTCCCTCCAGGTTATTCAAGCCGTCTTTTTTGGCATCTGTGTGCTGACTGATCTTTCCAGTCTCCTGACTAGAGGAAGTGGGAGCCAAGAACAAGAGAGGCAGCTCAAGAAGCTCATCTCTCTCCGGGACTGGATGCTCGCTGTATTGGCCTTTCCTGTTGGGATTGTGAGTATGATGTACAAAAGCATTTAACCACGAAAGAAACTTGTGTCTTACATCAGACTTCTAAGAGGGAGAAAAGGGCTCATTATAGGCTTCCGTATTGGGGCTGCCATAACAAAGCACCACTCACTGAATAGCTTAAGCAGCAGAAATTTCTTCTCTCACGGTTCTGGAGGCTGGAAGTCTGAGATCCAGGTGTCTGCAGGCTTGATTGCTTCTGAGGCCTCTCTCCTTGGCTTGTAAAGGGCCTCCTTCTCCTTGTGTCTTCACATGCTTTTCCCTCAGTGTGTATCTCTCTCCCAATCTCCCCTTCTTAAAAGGACCCGAGTCATACTGACCAGAGCTCCTCAATGAACTCATTCAATCTCAATTGCCTCATTAAAGACCCTGCCTCCAAATACGGTCACATTCCGAGACACTAGGAGTTAGGACTTCGACGTGTGAATTTTAGGGGGACACAGTTCAACCCATGGCCGTTTCTTAAGCAGCCCAAACTTGAAATGTATGTTCCGTGGGTCTGTGACCATTCTGGTAGTTTTGAACTTGGGAGAGGAAGTCAGTATTAGCTCATACTTCACTTACCCAGCGGTGCCATTAGCTAATATCACTTAAGTAAATGCTGCTTAACGTTTGGGTCTGTTCTGGCTTCGTTGATTTTCATTGTTTTCAGTTAGATTCCCTCCTTAGCTTAACTTCCTTTACAGATCTGTTAATCATCCATCGTCTGTACATAAACCATGTTTCTTTAAAGGGCTGGGGCCCCATGAGATTCTATAGATTTTAACCTGTGTATAGCCAGGAGAAGAATGAGAGAATGCTTGTAAATTGTGAGAACAATTAAGAGTGTGTTATCTAATTCAAATTCAGAACTTTCATTGGCCACCTGATTTCTGGGAAAAATAGAAACCCATGTACCAAGTCCAAGGTCCTCTGTAGGCAGAGTCAGAAAGTTGTTTTTTAAATCCTTCCAGGACTTCCCTGGTAGCTCAGTGATTAAGAATCTGCCTGCCAATGCAGGGGACACGGGTTCAATCCCAGGTCTGGTAAGATCCCACATACCGCAGGGCAACTAAGCCCGTGCACCACAACTACTGAGCCTGCACTCTGGATCCTGAGAGCCACAACTCCTGAGCCCACGTACCGCAACTACTGAAGCCCATACACACTAGGGCCCGTGTGCTGCAACTACTGAGCCCACATGCTGCAACTACTGAAGCCTGCGTGCCTAGAGCCCGTGCTCTACAACAAGAGAAGCCACCAAAATGAGAAGCCCGTGCACTGCAACTAGAGAAAGCCCGCACACAACAAATACCCAACTCAGCCAAAAAAAAAAACTTTAAAAAAAAAAATAAATAAATCCTTCCAATGACTCTTATTTATACCTGGCAGAAACCTCTACATGCTTGTCCTAAGACCAGTCAGTGGACACCCAGACTATCACTGAATTGCTTTTTCTGTGTACTGAGTTGTGTTTTCTCAGATGAAGTAACCCTCAGCTCTTGACAACAGCAGAAGGAGAGTAGTATAATCTGGTCACACTTCTCTGTTCATTCCTCATCCTTACCCTCTGAAAACCTAGATAGATGCTCAGATTGAAGCCATCTACCAAATCTCTCAAACTCTGTTGCTTAACATAACAGAGTTAAATGCTTTACGTAATATATTTGATATTTCCTTCTCTGGACTTGCCTTATAAAATGCAAACACCTTCTATCAGAATACTCACCTGAGAGAAAATTTCCATTGGTATAAACTGTAAAGACTAAACTTTCTGCATGAAAGAATTATCTAGAAAATCCAAGTCTGTATATTTTCTGTTACTTTTTACTGGCTTACTCCCTTGGAATTTTTTTTCTTCTTCTACTTCTTTTTTTTTTTTAGTTGCAGCATGCAGGATCTTTTAGTTGTGGCATGCAAACTCTTAGTTGCAGCCTGTGGAATCTAGTTCCCTGACCAGGGATTGAACCTGGGCCCCCTGCATTGGGAGCGTGGAGTCATAGCCACTGGAGCACCAGGGAAGTCCCCTTACTCCCTTGGAATTTCCATAGGCATGTCACTGACTCTGGAAGTCTTCCTTGGCTAGAAGGAATATAATAATAACACAATACAAAGGTAAATAGGAATACAATATTAACCATTTCTCTTAGCTCTGCCTCCCCTTCTGTGATGTGGTGTCAAACTGTGTCTCTGTGAGCTTCAGTTGTATGTCTTGCCACTCTCACCAAAGGCTCATTGCATATGCCCTTTAGACATTTATGACATTACTTTAGCCAAAAACTTTTTGCTCCTGTTTGAGACTTGAGATACTTGTCAGCTTTCAGCATCCTTCCTGAATTCAGCCCGTGTATGTATGCTTCATGGTTTGTAAAAGAATGGGAACCTCTTTTGTTTGCTTGTTTGTTTGATTACATCTGATATTTTCCTTTGTGCCTCACAATTTTTGTTGCTTTCTGTGTGTTTTGGAAGAGGGAAGAGAAGTAATAATGCCTTTAATTTCACCCCCCTTTTTAAGCCAGAAATCATAATATTATATTTTCATCACATAATGTACCTTTCCTAGCTGATGAGCTTCACAGAAGAATTTAAAGAACAAATAATGAATCAGAGATGTGCGGTTTCAATGATTTCTTTAACTCTTATTTTTCTCTTGCCCACTGGTATTTTATAGTCAATATTTATGTTTTTCATAATTTTCCCTCTTATTATGAGTCATTTTCCCTTTTACAGTCACTGGCCTTTTATTTTTCCTGACCTTTTTGGAGCCTCCTCCCCACTCCTTCCTCTCTTTTTCTCTTTCTGTCTCTCTCTTTAATATTAGGAAGAACCCTGGCCCATAATTTCCTTACATTTTCCGTTGTTCCTCACTCTGTCATTTGATGTTTTGTATCTGTTTACCTGATTTCTCACTCTAATGCACAGAAATTCATTCTGAGGCAAAAAGCTGTTAATGCCTTCTTCCTAGACCCCATTAATTTTATTGTGAAGTCATAGAGGATATGAATTTGGTTCTTTATAATCATTTTTATCCAAAATATTTTTTGCATTAAAACATGCAATTTAATGATTTTTGCCATCTTTCCCCATGGTTATTTCCCAGCTTTCCTTTCCAAGGAGCCCTAATGCGGTATGCGGGCCTCTCACTGCCGTGGCCTCTCCCGTTGTGGAGCACAGGCTCCGCGGCACGTGGAATCTTCCCGGACCAGGGCATGAACCCACGTCCCCTGCATCAGCAGGTGGACTCTCAACCACTGCGCTACCAGGGAAGCCCGAGCCGTAATCGTTGCTATGACTTCTGTAAATCCTCCATCTCCCCCAGCTGCTCAGTAGGGTCTGGAATTCCATGGTAGTTTTACCACTTAAGATTTTCTTCCTTGTTAACGTATGTACCCTTCCTGAAGCAATGCCATTAGGAATCACCTGAAGTGGTGTCGTCTTTACTCTTCCTGTGGCTTCCGGCCTGGGAGGGAGGTGCCTGGCCCAAAGAGTTCATTATATCAGAAGGACAGGAATAGCAGTAATGCCCAGGACCTGTAGGATCTGTAGTGTAAGAATGCCTATGTGTGCAAATGATTGGTTATAACATTTGTAATTAAACAGCTTGTACCATGTTGGTTGACACAGTCAAGATCCTAAAGGGCAAACTATGCCCAGAGAGCCTGGGGCATGGCTCAAGCATCCTAAGGAGGAAGGTACAGAGGCTCCATTTAGAAGCCTGTGGTCGGTCCCCAGAGACCTCCAGGCTCTGACTGCCTGGTGACTGCCAACCTCACAGAGGACTTCCTCTGCCATCTTCTCCTGGTTTCCTCAGCTCCACGCCTTCTGTTTGTCAACCACAAGTTTGCGGGGGGCAAAGCAATGTTATTTTTGCTTCCTGGTACAGGGCAAAAAGGCAATGGGCATAAAAAGAGGGCAGAATGGCAGCTGAATGTATCACGTCTGCTCAGAGTTTCCCAAAGAGACCTTTTAGGCCCAAGCTTTTCTGGCACTCCCATTGTCTCTCTCTCTCTCACCTCAGCTGTAACTATGGCAGCAAGAAAGACCTGGTAGGTTATCTAGGATTTGTATTTTCTCCACTAATGCTTCCTCCAGTAACGAGCCGACAGTAATTGCTTTATGTGGGCATGAAGCACTAAATATGATTTTGTGACCCATGGACCTGATGTGTGTCTACTTCATGTACTCTCCTCTCTCTCTCTCTCGCTCTCTCAAGGATATATTAAAATAATGAAGCATTCCAATCCAAGATAATTGGGCTAAGGCTTTGTTTCAGCGTAACCTTGAAGAAATCAGGCAGGTCTGCTTGAGTGAACATAGCATGTAGCATCCTGATTTGTGTAGATTCCCGTAAATGCAAAGCTGGCCTTGATTAGTAATGCTAATGGCCGGAAACCACCACCACTCCCAAAGCCTTGCAGCTCATTTTTGCAGGGATAACCCCTGGGAGGCTCTTCTTACCATGTGCAGTTCATTTCTGAACACTGTCCCCCCCTTTAAAGAAGCATTACAAATAATTCTATGACATTATGTGGTCTGGAAGCACTGAAGTTTATTAGGAGCAATCAAACCAAGAATGTCTTTTGTCTCCTGTGAGTTCGTTGACTTTTGTGCTGGCAGATACTCTTCTAGTTAGGAGACTAAAGCTGAGGCTTTCAACCAAAAAGAGAAAAGGATAAAGAGTAGCACACAATGAGTATGATGAGTATGAAATTGCCTCTTTCAAAACTCCTAACTGTGTCTCCAACTGCTATCCCAAGCAGCCCATTGAACGACGAAGAGCAATTATATATTTTCCATGAATTCGAGTCTGTGCATCCCGTTCCTCCACAGCTGCTCAGCTTGCGTGACGCACATAATCAGATCTCACCACCTCTCCAGTACACCTTTGTGCCTGGGCTCACTTGGGTTACTCTAGAGCAGATGCTGGGTTGCTGCTTCTCTAACCTCGATGGATGGGTGAAGATGAGGATGTACCTGTCTCAGTAAAGAAGCAGTGGGTCTGAGAAGGTCCTGGAGATTTGGATCTGTTCTAACCTAGGATGGGATCCAGGGTGTCCTGAGCAAACTAGCATGTGCCGCGATGAACTTTTCTGGAATTTGAGCTTTTCATCTGAGTTGAGTCTCAAAGCTGTTTGTTAACTCTTTCTGGTGTTATAATCACGTTAGGAAACGTGGAAAATGGAGTTTGAAATTTCAAATGCACACTCAAAGCAAACGTATCTAGCAATTATTTTCAGAAGGAGATTCCTCAAAGTCTTCATTTATTGATATACTAGCTAACTCTAAGCCATCCTTCAGAAAAATTTTGTGATGCATATAAATTTAGATTGTCATACCTCTACGATTTAAGAAAACATTATTTTCATTTCCGATTTTTAGGGGTAAGAGATTGGCTTAAATGGAAAACAAACTTAGTAATGAATATTAGTTACTAATATTAATGTCTGTTAATGTAACACACAAAGGAAGGGAATTTGATTCTATTTGAGATTGTAAACAAAAGCAAATGCTTTTCTTTCTGTTTTGATATTAAGGGGAAACTTGGGGTTTAATACACTTAATATCTCCTGATCCTCTCTTTATTAAATTTTCACACAGGTACCTAAAATCAAACTCTTTTCTATTTTCTTTAAGCCTTCACTGAGGTTATAAGTTTCTTCAAATGCCCTTTTTCTTTCTCTTCACCTTTGAAGTTAAAAATATAAATATCGGCAAGGTCATATTTATGGTTCAACCCAGTTCATTTGGGGTTGAGTCAGTCATGGGCTTTTGCCCTGTGCTGAAATGAGTGTGAGCTGAGTTGCCTAAGGGGAGGTTCGGAGATGAGGATTCATTCATTCCTTAGCAAAAGGAGCCTTTACCTCCCATCCCATTCTTCAGTCTTCTGAAAAATGTTCCGAAGACCGTCATAACCTAACCTAGGTGAGTTGTCTTAAACTCACCTTTTTGAATGCCTTTTCAAAAGACCAAGGGCATAATATGACTAGACAGATGTACCCGATAGAGAACCAGGTTGCTTCTTGACCATCTTATATATTCTTCTCTCCTAAATGAAAACCAAAGATTTTCTGCCTTGGTGAACTATTTAATTCGTACACATTCACACCAACTCAGAGTCGTCAGCTTGCAAGACAAATATCTTCAACACAAAAAATAACCACACTTTGACAGAAATTTTACTGTAGGTGCCTACTTTTAATAACTCTACAATGAAAACCACACATTTATATCCAGAACATTCAAAGGACAGAAGTTCTAGTCAAGTCAGTAGTTATTTGCAGGTACCTGGAGCTTGCTAGGTGTAGCAGGTACTGAGTGCCAGGAGCCATATAGTTGTCACTAAGAACTGATCTTGCCTTTCAGGGTCTCACAGTTTAGAGAAGGTGACTTTATAAGCCATATCAACAAGTAAATTAAAAGGTAACATGATGAGTATAACAACACATGCAGGTACAGAAGTAGCCCATAAGAGGAAAGGATTGGTTTTACGGAGTGGGAGGTCCTGGAAGACTTCCCAGAAATGATGATATCGGAGCTCTGTTTTGAAGAATAACTAAAACACATATTGGATGTGTAAGTTAGTGATACTCTCAGCTGCAAGTAACAGAACACCCCCAGATATTCACCTGGCTCACTCTTTGACTTCATTCAGGTCTCTACTCAAATTATTCCACCTCAGGAAATCTTCCATGAATAACCTTTATAAATCAGCCTCCCTCCATCATTCTGTATGCCCTTAACTTACTTTATATTCTCCTTCATTGTTACTGCTACCTGGCACATTATATGTTTATTCTTTTATTTCTACTGTATGTCTTCTCTGACTTGACACCTGCCCTATGAGGTTAGGGAGATTCTGTGTCTAATTTACTGCTATAACCCAAGCATCAGAAGCAACGTGTAAATAATTCAGTATTTTTGGAGTGAATATCCAACCAACCGTGGCTTAAGCAATAAAGATAAACAAGAAGCCTATAAGCAGGTAGCTTCCGGGCTGTATTGCTCAGTATTGTCATTTGAGGCTTATGCATTTTCTGTTTTCCACTTTTCTGTCTCCAGAGTCTTGGCTTTTTGTCTTTGAACATGCTACCTACAATCTCAAAAGGGTTGATAAACCACCAAACATCATATGCTTTGCACCCATGTTCAAGGCATGGAGAGGAAGACACTCTTTTAAGGGAGCTCTCCCTAAGGGTTTGTCTCTTCATCGTACCAATGAACCTTTCCCAGAAGCTCCATCAGCCAATTTCCCCATGCATCTCATTTGACTGTCACATGGCTAGAACTGGCTGCATGGAATGCTGGGAAAGCAAGTAGGCGACGAAGGGAATGAGGTCACCATGAGGACTTAAATTAATTATGATTTATCCTCATGAGTTAGGCACACTGCTGCCCAAATAAAATCACTAGTTTCAAGAATATTAAATAAGTAACAAATTTTGAGAATAATAATTAAATGTAAATAAAAACTAATAGAATTTTAGGTTATTTATTGTTTATGTTGATATAAGGAATAGATATTGTAAAACTGATGAAACTAATCATAGACATTTTCTATCTTAGCCAAGAAAGGCAAATTTTTTCCATTCATTTTCTGCCAATACCATTTTTTGGTGCATTCTCAGCAGTATTATCATGAACAACTGTCTAAATCTGACATTTGAAGAAGTTCTTCTCAAAGAAAATCACATATGTTACACAACTGACTAAATGGCTTATGTTCATTTTATGAAACTCCATATGAAATTTGTCAGAGGTAGCCCTGCTTTAGTCCAGCAACCGGGTTCAGTGAGTAAAAATCTGCCTTTAATAATAGTCCCCTAGAAATCGTAGAGAATTATCATGTTCTGTATACCATCTCACAGAGTTCCCACTCTCTCTAGGCAAAAAGGCCACAAATATATCTCAGAAAATGAAGATATCTTCTTCCCATATTTATATACATAAGTAAGATATGTATTTGAAATATGTAATGGAGAAAAAAGTAGACTTGTTAGTTAATTCTACTATTAACAATTAACATAAATAATGTTAATTCAATAACATTAATAATGTATATGATTCTTGTTCTCAAAAATATGACTCCTCCAAGACTTCTCTGATGGCGCAGTGGTTAAGAATCCACCTGCCAATGCAGGGGACATGGGTTCGAGCCCTGGTCCGGGAAGATCCCACATGCCACAGAGAACTAAGCCCGTGAGCCACAACTACTGCAGCCTGCGCGCCTAGAGCCCATGCTCCGCAGCAAGAGAAGCCACCAAAATGAGAAGCTCGCACACCACAACGAAGAGTAGCCCCCGCTCACCGCATCTAGAGAAAGCCCGCGTGCAGCAAGGAAGACCCAACACAGCAATAAATAAATAAATAAATTTATTTTTTTTAAAAAAATGACACGGCCCCCCGAAACCAGGACCTTTTGTATGCCCTTGTTTGGGGGACCAAGAACAAGATGCAGTATTAGTTGTTGATTTTTTAAAAAAAGAAAGAAAAGGAAAGAAAAAAGGAACACTTTCATTTTTTGTCTTCCTTCTCTGCATGTTTCCTTCCCTCCCTATCTCTCTACTTCTGTTTCTGTCTCTCTTTCTCTCTTACCTTTGCCCCACCCCATCCTTCTACCACAAGCATCTCCTTCTTCATAGAAAAATAAACAACAATTTGCTGTATGGGTGTTCCTGAAATTACTACAGTCCCTGTGGGCGTTTTGAGGTAACTCTTACCTGTTTTATCTGGATCAAAATGTGCTGTGTTAAAGCAGCCGATATCAAAAGGAATATTTTCCCCCAAGGAAGGAGCTAGTGGAATTTCCACCTACACAGAATGTATTAACTTTTTGTTGTGCAATTACTATGCTAATGATTTGCTTATTTTACTACAAAGAGCCAGTCCTGGATAGGACTTTCATTCATCATGCCTTTTTGTAACTCTCCTAGGAACAGAAGTTGAGGCATGATTCTGGCTTTGGGAGACGTTTTCCCAGAGACACAGGCAGGAAGGCGGAAAGGAGAGAAGACGGGAAGATGAGAGATGGTGAGGGGAGAGAACGTGTGTAGCCACAGTTCACAGGTGGCCCTGTTGCCCTGCCCACTGTTCCTAGGTGCTTGTGAAGAAACTTTTCCAAGAAGTTTCCCTCTTCAGAATGTCCTTTATCCTGTAGGTTAGGTCTGTGCTTCATTTACACAAGGGAACAAACATACCAGCAGTTTGGGCAGTGGTGGCCAAAGTCTGGTGCAACATAAGGAAAATGAAGGGAGCTGTGTCTCAGAGGGAACCAGAGGAGCCCTTCTGTCCCGATCTGCTTTTATGCTTCAGTGAGTTCCCTACCACTTTGTTCGTTATTCACCAAGGGGAAACTGGAGAGGGATGTGAGGTAGGAAAGAATCCTAAGCATAAATTAGTGGTGTGCCAAGGTTGGAAGGCATGAATAGGGAGGAGTCTTCTCTGCCCATTTTTATCACCTCAGCCCACTTAATCCTAAGGAGGGCCCCTCCCCTTTCTTTGTCTTAACAATCAACTACAAAATTAGAATGGCTGCCTTCATACCAACACAAATAACAAAACAGAAAGAGCCTCAGCGCTCCCATGCCTAGAAAATAATACGTAGGAGCCCAGGGGTTTGCTGTCAAAATTAGCAGAGTCAACAAAGGAAAACAGCCCCTACATTCACTAATCTGGTAACATTATTGTCTGACTATTCAGAAATTCTACCTGTACCCCCTTCCCTCCCAAATTACTTTAGAGTCCTAAAGAAGATACTACATACGCAGAGGCATTTGCTGTCACCTTTCTTTTTTGTTTCCAGCCTGGGGAAGAGCAGTTCCATTTACACCTTCTGAAACTTCTTGCCGTCTCCCTTCCCATAGTAGCAAAACCCACCAGCACCTCAAGAGCCTGAAAAGTCTATGAATGAGAGCTCGCTCCTACTACATGCTGCTGGGGGTCAGACACCACACTAAGGGCTGTGTTCTGTTTCTTTAATCCTCAGAGCCCCCAAAGGTAGGAATGTCCATCATTCCCTCTTCACAAAAGATGCTTCTGTCGTACTGCTAGGCGGACAGGGTTCCCATTTTACAGGTCCCTTGCCTGAGGTCCATGGCTAGGACGTGGTGCGACCTGAGCTTGAACCCAATTATTCTGATAATGGAGTGCTTGCTCTTTGCAAGTACTCTAAACTTTTTGACAAACCAAACCCAGCTTTGCTTTTTTTTTTTTTTTTCCAGCTTTGCTTTTCATCATTCAGCTGATAGACACTTTCAGCTATGTACGTGAACTCCGAGCTGACCACAATTTCTCATTTAGGACAATGCATCAAAAATGAGAAAGGGGCTTATGCAGAATCTGGCTCAAAAGTCACTGTTTATCTTTTTCCTTGAGGCTGTTTAGCCAAAGCCTGTTCATTTGTGCTTATTATTGTTTCTCTGTGATATATTATTTCATTGGCACCATAGAGCCAGTGGTTTCATACAGTTTTACAGGCCGGTTTACAAAGTACGAATTTTGGCAAGGAGAGAACATCTTCCTGCCTTGTCTTCTTGTTTCAACAATTGGATACAGATTTAAGCCACCATGGATTTTACCCAATGTACTGGTTTTTAATATGTGAAAATAAGGTATTATCAGTAGAATTAGCTACGTTTTTAAAAAATGGATACTAAATGTATCTAGTATCATCTGTAAATCATCTCTGGGTTTCTAAGAAGGCATAGTTCAGAGCTACACAGTTGCAAAAGAATATTTTTGGCAAGAGATGATCCAGTACATTCCGCATGGGTACCCTAACAAATCAACTGTGCCTACCCAGTGAGATGCCTCACTGAGAATTCCTGAGAGCCGTTTTGTTCTGCTTTATCAAGAGAGAGGTTTCTGTCCAATTTGCTTTTCTTTTAAAATTTATAATTTATCCCCCCCCTCCTGTTTTCGACAAGGATTTGAGGTGGTCTGAGGTACATCAGTTAATCAAAGTGGCCCAGCCTCCTGGGCCTCAGCATCATTCAGCAAATGCCGCCTGTAAATAATCTTGCCTATTCGATGTGTCTTCTGTGTCACGCTGCGGGATACACACAGGAACTTTCTTGTGTACTTTATCTTGAAAAATGAGGCAAGCCAGGAAAATGGGGAGAAACCTTCGACAGACCTTCTGGCAAATTCATTTAACATTTATTGAATGCTATACACCAGGTACTCTGTTAAATGCTCTCACACGGTTTCACTCACTCTATTAGGGGATCTTATAAAAACAAGAGGCAGTAGGCAATAGGAAGCTCACTCATCCCTACAGACTGTGATGCCAACAAGAGGACTGGGGCACCGAGGAGGGGAAGCTGCTGCCATGCTGGCCATCAGAGCCTCTTCTTGCTTTGCTCAGTCCTATCTAGAGAGTAATGCCTGTCGTATTGGACCCAGTCAGAAATATCTGTTGCTCTGTGCTTGAAGAGTCTCAAGCAAAAATGGAGTAAGGGAGGAGAAAGAAAGCAAGCTCTGGGGGTGGTGGGGATCATCTGTACAAAGTAGATTTTCTTTGGGTCTCCTTGCTCTGTTAGCACAGCTTAAAAACAGATGTTTCTTCCCAATCTTGGCACCTTCCTGAGATGCTTATCCTCAAAGTAATTAGTTTAGCATATCCTCCTGGCTCTTAATTGACGAGAAGGGTTCTTGAACCAAAAAAAAAAAAAATCCATAATTGGTCAGCAGTTCTAGAGGGGGCCTAAACAGATGACAGAGAGTTCAGGTGGACCAAATGCCAAGGAAAAAACTCCTGAAGCGCTGTCAGGCAGACGGATCGCTGACGCTCAGGCTGCATGCACGCATCTTTGAGCCATTTGGGTTCCAAAGATGACGATTTGCTTTTTGACTCCTTCCACTTTATTTATACAGCATAGATCATCATAGAATGATATAAAGGCAAAAACAAAAATCCACACAAATTTCTACAGTAAGCGTTTGTTACTTTTGTAATAGGAAAACCGAACATGTGTTCTCATTTGCAAATGTCTTCTTTAGAGATGATCTAAATTTAAAGGGCAAATTTTTCGTAGAGGGAAAAAGAAGGAACACTGGTATGTTGTTGATATGATACTAAAAAACAAACACGCCAACCTCTCCAAAAGGTCTTTTCCCATTGCAAACTATGGCTAGAACTGGCTACACTGTTTTCCTAGTTTGTTTATGCATATAATCTAAAAATTAACAAAACACAGAAAACCTTAGCCTCCTTCCTCTCTTACCTCCATAGCAATTCAAAGGCAGTGAGGTGGCCATTTGTGGGTGTCCCAGCTGCGACAGTACTCAAATGCCATTAAAGCCTGGGACCAAGGACCCAAACATTCAGTTTTGTGAGTCTTTTTTACAGGAATTCTTCTCTCAGTAAATGAACTCATGCTAAGTGATTATAGACTGAAGTATAGCTCAGAAAGATAATTAATTTATAATTACAAAAAAATGGTCAGGCCAACTGGAGTCTCTGTAAGCTCTTCCTAGAGGCAGAACAACTTTGAAGAAGATAAAGGATAGCCAGAAGAATCCTGGGGGAACTCAAAAGCAAGGCACGGGGCTGGGGAGTGGTAATTGGATGACATTAGTGGCGGGTAGTCAGATTACTATGGTCTGATCCATTCTTTTGCATCCTAAGGATTGACTTGCTAGGTAGATTATAATGCTACCTTGGGTGGCCAGGGGACCCCCTGCTCTATACAAAACTGGAGACACGTTTGTGTTCTTTAATACCAATAAGCCTAACCACTGTGACAACCAGTTTTCTTCTGTTAACATATCCTTCTTGGGTGGCTCTAATCCATTTGTTCAGGCTTCATCTTCCACTGTTACAGTAGTATTCCTGTCAAGCCATTCTGATACTACACCCAAGGCACTGAATATAGGCAATCATTGACACATAGCCACCTAACATAGGATGCTTCTACAAAAGGATGCTCTAATTACTTACGTAATTAACTTTTATTTGATTAGATTACATTAGATTTTTCTTTATTCTCTGGTGGAACTTTAAATTCAAGTTGTGGTTAGCTGGATGTCTCTCTTATGTACTTATAGCTACCCTGTGAATATTCATTTTAATGTAATCATATTAAATAACTATAGTCCCCTTTTATTAAAAAGAGAGAGAAAGAGACAGCAAGAGTTGGATTATCCAGTGATTTTATGATGACAAAAGATCCAAATCATTTTTCGAAAAAGAAACTTCTGTCAATGCTAATTGACTGGCAGTGGTTTTCTAACATAATAAGATAGTCTTGTGTGAGGTTTCTGGATGTGTTTAATTATTCTATTTATGTCACTTGACAGAGAGTGAGAGAAGGCTTGATCAATTTATTTGGGTGTGGAATTCAGTTTAAAATGGATCGATTTATACACTAATATGCATACAATAAATAACTAAGGAGAACCTACTGTATAGTTCAGGGAACTCTACTCAGTGCTCTGTGGTGACCTAAATGGGAAGGAAATCCAAAAAAGAGGGGATATATGTATACATATGGCTGATTCACTTCATTGTACAGTAGGAACTAACACAACATTGTAAAACAACTATATCCCAATAAAAAAATAAATAAAATGGGTCAATTTAAAACTTTGAACCCATAAAGGAGAGTGAGTTATTAGAATGCTAAAACGACACACCTTACGGAGTCATCTCACCTGTGTGAGGCGTAAGGTAACCAGATATTGTCAAAAGATCATGAGCCTGGAGACAGACCATTAGTGATCAATCTGTGTCTCACACTCTTTATGGGAAGATTTTTAACTTCTGATTTGATTTCACAATTATAAGGCCATTTGTGTCTTGTCCCTGTTTCTGTAGTTTGGCGGAGGACCAAAAAGCGGAATAAACAGAGTTTCGTCCCTCAGGGCCTCCTCTTTTCCATGCCGTACCCTCTCACAATGCACACCACCTTACTAATCAGGTCCACCGTGTCTGGGATGCTCTCAGCACAGTGTAATAAGCCTTCAAACATCACTCTTCACAAAAGAAGACTGCCGCCATTAGAGGCCAACCCCAGGCAATTTGGGTTCCGTCGGTGGGAAAGAAAAGCAATCTTTAATAAAGGCCATTAGTTTCGTGTTTCAGTCAGTAGTGAAACAGGCCAGGCGGAGATGCCATGAAACGCTGGAAAGAGCCAGAGTCAGGGGAACCACGTGATTGGTGCGGTTTCAGCCTTGTAGGCACAGGGATGACCCAGGGCATGACCCTGGGCAAATAGTCTGCAGACTCTAGGTCACAGGACCCCAGCCCCACAAGCTGGTATTGTGGGGAAAGGCTTGCATCTCAAAGATGACATGAAAATAAGAGAGGAGCCTGTTAACTAAACTTTGAGTAAGGAAGGGAGCATGTCTCCACGGTGCAAGACAAGCCCCTAGTATCAGTTAGGACCAGCAGATATTCTAAATCAGTACTGCTTCTCTATCCTGTGGATGTGAATTTGCCAGAGGGAAGACGTACCTCGTCAAATCATCCTTGTTGAGGTGCTTGAAATTCTATGAATACACTTTTTACTAATGAAGGCAAGAATGATGCTTCCGCCTTGTTCTATGTTTCATGCTACTGTCCTGTGGTTTTACATGTATGTCATGTTAAGTCCATGATTTTTGGTGATTTTTCTCCATCTCTGACCATTTTCCTTTTCCTTTTTCTAGAATGATTAATCAAAAGTATTTACTCACCAAACATTCATTGAGTTCCTGCTCTATGAAAGCCTTTCTAGAGAACTGAGAAATGAAATAATCTTTGGCATTTGTGAGATAATAGAAATATATATATATATGGGTCTCTGCCCACAGTTCCTGGCACAGAGCTCCTAAAACCCTTGTAGTTTCCTAAGTGATAAGAACACTACTAGCATCTCTTGTTCTAATATTTAGTCGTTGACCCCGTAACTGACACAGGACTCCTGAAACCTTTGTAAATTGCTAAGTCAAAAGAGCACCAGGAATGTCTTTTGTTCTAATGAGGTGACTCTGGGTGTGCTCCTAGATAGGGGCTGGTCACCAGAAAGACCAAGGCATGCTAGAAGCTTGGAATTTTCAGTCCCACCCTCTCTTCTCTTGAGCAGGGAGAAGGGCTGAAAATGGAGTAAATGATCAATTATGTGTACATGATGAAGCTTCCAAAACTGCCAGTAATATGGCGGTCGGGGGCTTCTGGGTTGGTGAAGACGTGGAGGGAGAGTGGTGAACCCAGACAGGGCACTGAAGCTCCACACCGCTTCCCACATACCTGCCCTACGCATCTCTTCCATCTGGACGTTTATATGTATCCTTTATCATGTCCTTTATAGTAAAGCAGTAAATGTAAGTGTTTCCCTGAGTTAATCGAACCCAAGATGGGGATCGTTGGACCCTCGATCTACAGCCAGTCACGCCAGAAGCACAGGTGACAACCCGGGCTTGCGGCTGGCCTTTGAAGGGTGGATGGGGCCAGGCTCACGGGACTGAGCCCATAACCCGTGGGATCTGCTGCTATCTCCGGGCAGTAGTATCTGAATTGAGCTTAACTGTAGGACACTCAGCTGGTGTCAGAGAATTGGTTGGGGGGGAAAATAGCCTCCACACAATTGGGGACTCGACGTGTCAGAAGTGGAGTGTTCTTGGTGACGGTAAAGAGACGCACAGGAAAGAAAGACATAGTAGGGGAGAACTGGGCTTTTCTCCTACTCAGGAAGGAAAAACCTGAGTTTTTCCTTTATAGCACTTAATTATTCATTCATTCAATTATAATTCTTTCAAAAGTATGAACTACGTGCAAAAAGTGTTTAAGGAGGTTAATAGCAATGGCTCTGGGTTCCCACTGTCTGGCCTCGCATTCTGGCCAGCTTATTTACTTTTTGACTCTGGGAAAGTTAAGTTTTCTAAAGCTAAGTTTCTTCATCTATAAAAGTAGAAAAATAATAGTAGCTATCTCAAGGTAGTTGTGACTCTTAAATAAGATCTTACTCGTGAAGCCTCTGGCCCATATATAGTTGAAACTAAATAGATGTACACCATCCTTCATAAAGTACTAGGAAAGATTACATTCATATAATATTCTAGAAATGACGAAATGTAGGGATGGAGAGCAGATCCATGATTGCCAGGGGTTGAGATTGGGGGGAGGGTGTGATTCTAAAGGAATAACATCAGGGAGTGTCTTTATGGGGCTGGGACTCTTCTGAACGCTGATTGTGGTAGAGGTTACATAAACGGATACACGTGGTAAATTTTTATAGTACAATACACCCTCTAAAAAAGAATGCATGTAAAAACTGGAAGAAGATCTGTAGTTTAGTTAATAGTATTATACCAATGCCAGTTATGTGAGATGTTATCATTGGGGAGAGCTGGGTGAAGGGTACACAGGAACTCTCTGTATTATTTTTCAAGTTCTTGTAAGTCTTAGATTATTTCAAAATGAAGAGTTAAGAAAATTATAAAGCACCAAGAGAGATGTGATGATACAACAGAGAGGGAACAGTCTGATCCTTGCCTCCATGGAGCTTCCATTCCACTGGAAAGAGAAACTATTATTTACACCGTAAATTATCTAATCCTAATTATACTCAGTGTTAGAAAGGAAAAGCATAATATGCTTTGAGAACCCATGCAGGGAAAGGGGGCCCGAGTCTGGGGCAACTCAGGGGAGGCTTCTTGGAGGTTATGCCATTTCTGAACCATCTGTATGGCAAGGATGAGCTAGGAGGGCTGGTAGAAGGCATTCCAGGCAAAGAGAGCAGCACATGAGGGGAAGGAGGTGGAAGGAGCCCTCCAGCATCTTAGAGGGGCCAGCAGGTTAAAAGACTTGTAAGAGTCACAGCTAAATGGGCTGCTGTCACAAGAAGAAACCTGTGGTGGGTCGGGGAAGGAAATAATTACTCCGGATAAGAGACTGGGATGGGGGAGGGCAGGAAACAACTGCACAATGAGAGCAACACTGGTTGAGCTTGGATTTTGAAAAATAATTGTAATGAGTTTTAAGCTATGGTTATAAAAATCACAAAGGAATGGGTACTTGGAGGTGTGTGGTGAGTTTGGAAAACGACACATAGTGTGGTGATTGGGTTCCTGAAAGGAGCTGGCAAGGGACTGCAAAGAGAATTTGGGGCCATATCACAAAGGGAGTTTGGATTTTATTCTGCAAGCAAGGGAGAGCCATTGGAAGCTTTAAACTGGGAAGTTCTTAAATGTTTTTATAACAAACATTTTATAACTCTGAGGCCAAAAGTAGAAATAGAGTTAAGAGGACACTGAAGCCAGTGGGTCTAGACAAGAGGTGACCACAATAGTCCAGGACAGGGACAGGGACGTGGTGGCCTGCAGCTGGGGTAAAGGCAGCTGGCTCTGGGAATGATAGAGGAGCCTTTGTGAAAGTCAACTCGACAGGCAGTGGTGACCTCGGATCCAAGAGCTTCACGTCTAGTCATTTATTCCCTGAGGTTCTCATATAGGTGCAAAAACCATTAACATAACATGTCCATTGCAACGTTATTGGAAATTGTAATAATTGGAACGAATGTAAGTATTCATTAGTGACCACTTAAGTAAATGATGGTGTGTAACATACAGTGGGGTACTGTGAAGTGCTTCAGAAAAATGGGGTATCTTTTAAAAATATTTTTAAATTAAAAAATTGCAGAAGACTAGGTATAGTGTGACCTAATTTTGTAAAATATTGTATGGAATGCATTTTACATGCGTGGAAAAAAATCTTGAAGGATATACGTGTCCTTTTGGCAATGACTCACTACTGCAGGGTGAGATTGCAACTAATTTTTGTACAATTCTTTACGGTGATTGATTTACAACAAATGTTTTCATATTTACACTTTTACATGAATGGCATGGTCTTGGATTGGGGTCCCTGTGAACAGCTCTGAGATGGAGAGTGCGTGCAGGAGGGGGCTCTTGGGAGATATACCTGTTAGGAAGTGAAGAAGACAGCATTGGGTAGAGGGAGAAGATGACCCGCACTGCAGTTGTAACGGGCATCCTGGGAGCTCTTAGAGCAGGGATGACCCTTCAGAGTTGCCTTAAGTTGAGGCAAAGGGGCTGGGTCTTCGCATCCTTGCATCTGTACGTCATTGGATTTAGACTGTCCCTGGGGTAGGGGCATGGCCTTGAGCAAAGCAGTTCCTTGCAGCTGAGGGCAATTCTAATGAGGGATGCAGCTGACAGTGGCCAGCAACTGATATCCCCAACATCTGCAGGATGGATGCATGGACCCTGAAGAGGGAATCTGGGATAAGTACTACAATATCCACTACAGTCAATTGATGTAAGTATAAAATTTATTTTCTGACTTTGCA
Source organism: Monodon monoceros (assembly GCF_005190385.1). Classification (NCBI taxonomy): domain Eukaryota; kingdom Metazoa; phylum Chordata; class Mammalia; order Artiodactyla; family Monodontidae; genus Monodon; species Monodon monoceros. Next base: position 67,418,214 of record NW_021703771.1, read on the forward strand.
AAACTTGCTTAATCACCACACATAGCTTTTGTGAATACAAAGATGAAGGAGGAAAAAGGATGATCTCAGTGCAGAACAAAATTCAATGAAATGAAACCTTTTTGGTTGTAACAATCTTAGCAGTTAGGAATAGAAAGCAATTGATTTAACCAGATGAAGGGTGCTTTCTCTAGCCTACCCTTTCTTTGAAGGTGGGCCAGGCCCCTCAGGTTCAGGACCCAGTCCCTAGATTTGCATGGGCCCAAGGCCACTGTCATCCATCTCAGTGGCCACAGAACACTCAGATTCTGGTGTTAGCATTTGCCTCCAGGGCAGTCCCAGTTTCTGTGTTTGCTACTGTTCTGGGTTTTTTTCCTTGTTCGTTTTTGTCTGTATGGGGCTTTTGGTTCCTAGTGATTTCCCTTCCTTTCTTGTCCGCTCAGCAATACGTTTGAAAGCATATTTGTCGTAATTTATTTAGCACCTAGTGTTTCACAGCAGGAAGGTTTCTCAGTGTACCTAGTCCACAGGACCGTGGAGAGCTAAACCCCCGTCTATACCAAAGGCAGTTTTTCCTTTTACTGCTTATAATGCGACTTTCAGTTTTATGTGGTTTTATTTTTTATACTTTATTTCTTGCCAAAATTCTACCCATTCTCTTTTATCTCCTTCTCTCGCTCTAGCTTCTCTTCTTTAAGTCTCAATTTTTCATCTCTGACTGCTTTTCTTTAATGGAGAATTACTTGATCATCAGTTAATTAATCCATTTTCTGTTTTGTATCGTTCAGTTACCCCCCGCCCGTTTGGTCGTATTCAGCTTTATCTCGCTCTCTTTTTTGTGGTATCTCTTTTTTTGTGGTAATGTAATGAATACCTTCCATGCTATTTCTTTTTTAATGATTACTCATCCTTAAATTGGTTTGTTCTTTCTGAGCCAGCGATTTGTGAAAGGCTAGATAGAACTAGAGACAGCCTAAGGAACTGAGTGAGGGCAGCTTGAATTTCTGTCTGTTTCCCACCACCGCCCTCCCCTGGAGAATGGTTTCTTTCTGGGTCTGACTCATTTCTCTGCCTTTGATTTATATTGATCACAGCCCTGTCGTATGGTGACAGAAACCTTGGTCTTCATCAGGTGAGCAGAAGCGGTCCATTCAGGCTGGTGACCACAGATCCTGTCTTGTTTACCTCACATGCCCACATCCTGCTTCTTGCGGAGATGCCGTGCTTGCCCACTGCCACACTGAACATCATCACCTCTGACACCTGAACGTTTCCCCAGGGCTCCCATACATCTCAGAGCTCTGGTTCCCAGCAAGGGTCACAGAGTATCCCTTACAGTGTGTCACCTGTAGCGATCTCTCCGTTCTGCTCGCTAGACCAGAGAGCCCTCAGATCTTGTTTCTTACATCAGTGTCTCCCCCTGGCCGTGTTCAAGTTCCCTAACACTTGGCAGCCCGCTGAGAAGAGTGATTATTGGATTAGGGATGTTCCTTGCTTCCATTGGTTTCTTTCTGTTTCTTATTCCCCTTATTCTTGGTTGATTTCAAGAAAGAGAGCCTTTAGTCTTCCATCTTGATCTAGAAATTCAGGGAAGGATTATTTTAAGATGATAGAAGACTTAAACAGGTAAAAGAAGAGCTAATGGATGAAAGACCTGAGAAGGGATGAGCTAAAAGAATAATCTTGGAAGGAAAGGCTTATCTCCTCACAGACAGGAGGACAAGAAATGTGGATAACATAAAAGAGAAATCTTAGGTCAATGGGAAGAAAATTGAAGAAGTAAAGAGGTACTTGCTTCTCTGCGACATGTGGGGTCTGACACATACAAGGAACAGCAATGCACCTTTATTCATTTATTCAGCAAATTTTTACCAAAAACATGTTATATGCCATTTAGTGGGGAAACAGCAGTAAACGAGACAGAGAAGTCCCTACTTCCTGAGACTTCACTTTCTCATAAAAGAGCCAGACAGTGAACAATTGAACAACAAGAAAAAGCCTATTTTCTCTCAGGGTTTCTGATAGAAAATAATGGAACAGTGGTGAGGCTTCCATGCGGTCTAAAGTAGACCTGAAGGAACAGAGGATCCAGCCACATGAAAATGAGGGAAGGACACTCCTGGCATAGAGTGGAAAATGCTGTGGTTCTGAGGCAGGAAAGCACATGCTGAGTTTTAGGAACAATCAAATTGCCAGTTGGAGCTTAGGGAGCAAGAAAGAATATGGTACAAGTGAAGGCTGGAGATACGGGCAGGCATCAAGTCATGCGGGCTCCTGTAGGAGTTGGGTTTTTATTCTCACATAATTACTCAGTCAGAAAAGATAATTAAGGACCTAAGTGTGGGTAAATATGGAGAAATTATAAACTCCACCAAAAAGATGAAAGCCATGAGAAAGGTAGAACATCAACATGTGCTTTAGAAACTCTCTAAATGGAGATTCTGGTTTTAAAGTAATTTGAGTAGAATGTACAGCATAAAAAAAATATAATGTAACTCACAACCTCATCGTTACAGTAGAGGAATTCTTTGTCACACTTCTAGGAATGAGTACTAGAAAAAAACTGTACTCTGGAACAAAAGATACTGTAACATTTCAGAGTGCCCTATGCTTCCCTGTGCATTTCTGAAGTTAACGATGTGGCTGAGGGAAGTCAGCCAGAAGGAGAGCACCTGCGGACTCAGGATCTCCTAGATGTGCAAAGTGGGAAGACAAGGGCTGTGTCAAAATGAGGCATTCACTGTCTGCGTGGAGGCCATCAGAGACAAAGCCAGCTAGCGTCCAGAGCACACAACTTACTCTCATGCTTTGTGCATTTGGAAAGAGAAATCACAACTGGAAACATGTCTAAATGTTACTTCTCAGCCACAGTATGACCTTGGAAAGAATCGATGGGAAAGAAAATCATGAAAAGGAAATCTAGAAGCAAAGGAGTAGAGCCCAAAAGAGAATTTAAATGTTTTCCAATCAGTAATTGGTAAAGTCTGAGTACTAATAGATTTGTTTTAAAAGGGAAAGCAATTCCATAAACTCAAGTCATGTTGAAGCTGAAAACTTAAAGATGCATTCATTTAGTTCCTCCTTCCCTCCTTCAACAGTGGATGTTTGAGATCAGCTAAATGGCCTTCATAGACCAATTTACAGATAAGTGACATTTTAGCCTCCTTCAGGGTAAATGTCTCTGTGACATCCTTTGCATTCTAATTGGTGTTACTAAACTCCAAGGAATTTCCCACTGATCAGTAAAGCTTTTTCTTAGAATTAAACCAAAGCTGATTAGCTTCAGCTTCTACTGGACTCCATATGAGAGACTCCTTACAAAAAGAGACAAAGTATGAATCCAGTTTTCTTTTGTGTTTATTTCCAGTCCTTCTGGGGGGTTCAAATGAGGCCTCAATAACCACTGTAACACAAGTGTTTTGTCTGGGAAGCTTGAAGAACTCGGAAGTGACTGTGCTTCTCCCACTCTCAGTTCAAGTACGGTATTCTGGTCCTGGCAGCACAGAAGCAGCAGGTGTGTGCTGAGGAACAGCTGGCTACCAGTCCTGGCCAGAGAAGAAGCTTCTTCACAACAGTAGGACGTTTCAGTATCACTTAGCCTGTCCAAGAGAACCTATTTTTGTTCATATCCATGCCCTGGTAGTAGAGTTCAAACTTATTTTGGGTTTGCTGATGACCATACCATCAAGAGGATGTCAGTGCAGGAAGCCAAGAAGCTACCATCTGTGCAGTGTTTTTATCTCAAGAATTGTTTAGAAGGCTGATTACTCAGTTAGCTGTACCTCTTTGATCTTCTAGTGTTACACTGAGAAAGATGACTAACACTTTCTTGAAAATCACTTTGCTTTTAATAACCCATATAATTCTGTCAATCTATGGTAAGGGTCAAAGGATTGGCTAACTTGCACTATTAAGTATCGACCCCACAATGCTTTATATGTGGTAGGGACACCATGAATGATCGTTCCTGGTGAACAGAAAGTTGCTCTCCAGAGTGATGTGCTGGCAGACTTTAACAACCAGCTCTCTAAGGATAAACTACCTGATTTGTAGCATTTGCTGATTTCCATAGCAGAATATTAAGAACAACTTTATAAACTCAAAAATTTAGATGAAATGGAGAAAATCTATAAAAGGCAAAAATGACTAAAAGTAACTCAAGAAAAAATAGAAAACCTGAAACCTCTATATCTATTAAAGAAATTGAATTCACAATTAAATCTTCTCACAAGAAAACTTGTAAGTCCAGATGATGCCACTGGAGAAGTATATCAAATAGGTAAGGAAGAAATAATACCAACCTTGCACAAAGTCCTTCACAAAATAGAGGAGAGAACACTTCCCACTTTATTTTTTGAGGCCAGCATTATCCTGTAACCAATATTAGAAAATGACGTTATGAGAAAAAACAAAAACTAACTAGACGTTGATATACTTTATGAATAAAGATGGAAAAAATTCCTTAAAATATCAGCAAGTCGAATCCAATAATATATAAAATATTATAAAATTAAAAATTAAAAAATTAAAATAATTAAATAAAAAAAGATCATCATAATGACCAGGAATTAAAGGTTGGTTTAACATTAAAAATCAATTGCTGTCATTCATCATATTAACAGAATAAAGGAGAAAAAAATATATGGTCACCTGAAGATATGCAGCAAAGCTATCTGAAAAAATTCAGCACTCAGTCATTATATACATAAATTAAGAATAGGAGAGATTTTCCTCAACTTGAAAAAAGACACCTAAGAAAGACCTGCAATTAATATTAAACTGAAATGTTGAGAAACTGAACACTTTCCCTAAGTAGGGAAGAAGACAAAGATGCTCACTCTTCATCACTTCTGGTCAACATTGTGCAATAAGAAAAGAAAAAGAACGAAAAGGCACACAAATTGTAAAGAAAGAAGAAAAACTGTCTTCATTTGTAGATCGTGTACATATAAAAACCAAAAATAATTTATAACATAACCACTCAAATGACTAAGTGAATTTAGCAAAGATACAGGATACCACGTCAATATACAAAAAATCATTTGTGTTTTTATATGCTAGCAAACAAAGAATGTAAAAAAAAAATTTAATGCTATCTACAATAGCAGAAAAAACATAAAATGCTTAGTGGTAGACTTAAAATATGTGCAAGAGCTGTCACTGAAGACTACGAACATTGAGAAATTACAGATCTTAATAAATGGAGACATAAATTATGTTCATAGGTTAGAAGGCTCAGTACTGTTAAGATGTCTTTTCTCCTCATATTGAATATACTGATTCAGTACAGTCATAATCAGAATTCTAGGGGGATGTTTTTGTAGAAATTCACAAGCTGAGATTCTAAAATTTAAATGAAAATGCCAAGGACTTAAAATAGCCAAAACAATATTGGAAAAGAAGAGTAGAAGCATATGGCAAGCAGGAATCTAAGACGGCCCAAAGATTCTGCCCCCTGCTACACAGGCCTGTATAATCCCCTCCCCTTGAGTATGGAAGGGGACTTGTGACTGTGATGGGATGTCGCTGTCATGATTAAATTACACTATGTGGCAAAGGTAAAGGGATTCTACTGATGGCTCCATCCAGGATTGAAACGGTTTCATGCCTGTGTATGGACACCCAGGCCACATGTAAAACTTTGGTTCTCATCCTACAAGAATAAATACCCCTTAACCATCTCTCTGGTCAAGGGATACAAACATTTATTGCACAGTCAGTCTTCCAGGGTCAGACCCGAGAAGGAGACCCACACAGGCCCTGAGGCATACTTGTGTCTACTTAGGCAGGAAATTCCAGGGTCATGGTTTCCCAGGATGTGGTTTAGAAGGGGAGGGGGTGCAGGCTCTGGGTAGACGAGCCACTTGGACCTGGGATTGCCTCACTCCATGGCGAGGGAGGAGGTTCCAGGTGGCTGGAGCAGAGCCTTCCAAAGCAGGACATCTCAAACATTTATGTGCATAGGAATGACCTCAGGATCTTATTAAAATACAGGATCAGAACATGTCAGGCTGGGACCTAGCATTCTGCACATCTTAAAAGCTCTCAGGTGGCGTGGGTGCTGCTGACCCATGGGACCACACTTTGTGTAACAAGACTGTAAAGCATGGAGCCCACCCAGGTCTGAGGGCAGGGAACACTGATATTCAATACACATGAAGTTAGTAGTGGAATGAACAAACCCAAATTGCGGATAATTCAAAAATTATTTGTTGTACTTGGAAAGATCCTGACGATAGTTAACCTTAAGTTAATAATAGATTTTTTTTCTTTTTTCGTCTTGTGCATTTATCCACTGGGTGAAAATAGTTGCCCCAAAAGCAGGATAAATAACTGGGGACCCTAATCTGGTATTAAAACTACGTGTGTTATCTACAGTTGCCTATTGTAATTATCATTCAATGTGTTTTATGAATCAGTGAATGTTCATAACATCCTGGGTTTTAAGGGTGAATTTTTTTTCGGGCTAAGACTATCCGTGTGATAACTGACGTACTTCTAAAAGAACTTTGGAATCCTTCTGATTACTAGCCTTGAGCTATAAACACCAGGAGTTTTATAAAAAGTGGCAGTAAAATTTATATTATTAATAAAATGTCAGGGCATGGATGACTTACAAGAAATGAGATAAAATTGTTTCTGTTTAACATTCATGCCACATTTTATCATTCCATAGTATTTATTATTTTGACACGTAACTCTGAAGAGACTATGAGACCTCCCTCTGGGATGGTTCATTCCCTTTTCTACATGCTACATTTATAGACTATCTACAAAAGCATTCATTTTTTAAAAAATAATTCTATGGTGAAGGTTAAGTCCTTGGGCCATTCATTTCTTTATTTTATCGGAGCTTCTTCTCTCACCATTAGTTTGAGGAAAGATAAGATAATAAATTGAGTACTCTCCTCGCTTTTTTTGATAATGTTGCTGATGGGTCAAAATAAACCTCTGGAATCCAGATGAATTTATGAATTATTCATAAATTAGGAATCTTCCTTAACTGTTCGTACACTCTGCTTCTCCGTGTCGCTAAAGCCCCCGCTTAGGCTATATAAATTAATACATTTGCTGGAATTGTGACTTTGGGACATTTTATAGTAGTGATTTCAATGCTGTGAGTGATGAAATAGAAACTTGAGAACGTGAAGATTAATTTAAACCACATGATGGGTTCAAGGAAAATACACTACAGCTTCTTGAATGTGTTCTAACGCTGTACAGTGGGGAATGGGATCCAAAAAACCACCAATGAACTTTTAAACCCTCTTGAGAGGAATCAAACCAACACACTTAGCCCTGGAAGGGAGCTGTTCCAGATGTCAGAGAGGCCATCTCTCTCTCCCTCACAAACAGAGCCCTTCGCCTGAGAGAACACAGTTGGGAGATCAAGGAAAGAGGAGGGACCCCAACAGTTACCACTAATGGGATGAAGTTAGAACAATCTTTGCAGTTATTAGCTGGCTTACTGATTTGTCTTTCATTATAAATTATAGTTTTGTTGGGTTCTTTGAACAATAGATAACCAACAAATTGTATTCTGTGGACAGTTGGTGCCTTTGAAATAAAGGATCTCTTTTTCCCTTCCAGTTCGTTGTAGCGGTGTTCTGGATCATTTATGCCTATGACAGAGAGATGATTTACCCGAAGTTGCTTGATAATTTTATCCCAGGGTGGCTGAATCATGGAATGGTAAGTGGACTAAAACAAATGATTTCCTTTTATTTAAAAAAAAAATCTACTAAAGAGCTGTTTTCTAATTTAGACTGCCCGCAGAATCTACCTAAATAGCTGTGAATTGAAAATTATAATGAGAGAGTACAGTTAGAGAAGAAAACTGAACATAAATAAAAAATGTCTTCTCATGAAATTGAGTCACCATTAAAACTACATAGTAGATGAATCCACAGTTTATAAGAGGTGTCAGTGGTGTTCCGTGTAATACAATTGGCTCACTCCAGGACAGATTTAATTTCTGTGCCATTCAAAGGCTTGTCCCCTGTTGGAGACTAAGGATTGATTCCCACCTGCACCACTACGGACACCCCATGCCTCCTCCGCTTCCCATCAGTGAGATTGTGTTGAAAGTAACCAGTGTACTTGGAGAATTTCCCCTGGAGGAGAGGCAGGGCTGTTACTTTCCCTGGGAGAGTCACAGGCGTTGGAGGTGTCCTTAGCAGTGGTCGTCCACCTTGTCAGGGTCTGCCCATCCCAGGGTATTTGCCTGCAGCTTCGAGGTCTTTTCCTTCTTCTCAGCCTAATTCTTTCGGATGCTTTAGCAATGATGTTACCTTCACAAGTTTCAGATCAAATACTTTGGCTGGTTTGCACATTGCTTGACAAGATTTGAGGGTATATTTTCTGCAGAGAAATTTTGTGTCATCTTCCCTTTCCATCTCTGGAATTGAGCACTGTTTTAACTTAGTTAACTAATTAACTAAGAAGCCTGCATTTTTTGGTTACATCAATTTTTAGAATGTGTCCCTGGGTGCTCCTAGTGAAAAGGGCAACCCATGACAGAAATTATAGGGGAATGAAGAACTGGAAATCACGCATCTGAGGTCCAAAGCAAGTGTTTCCCTTCTGCCCCCAATTTTGGTATATTTTAAGAAAATGCTGTGTAGTAACAAACAAACATTATTGTACTGAGGGCCATTGATCAAACCTTTTGTAAGCCAACGCCTCAAAAGTAGCACATCTCAGAGAACTGGAATTTTCCTTGAGTCCAATTAGAGCCACACTGTAGAATGATTAACATGGCACCTCAGGTCTAGCTATAAACAAATCTGTTGGGTCTTGTCAATTAAATTTAACCAGGAGCCTGACATGGTTACTCTGCCTCTCTCCAACTTTTTGCTTTTCTTGAATGTGGAAATGCTTTCATAACTCCCAAGTCTTTGCAATCCTCTGCCCCCAATGCCCTTCCCATTCTTCACTGGGAAACTCTTGCTTATCCTGCCAGCTTGTATACTGTCTTCTTCATGGAGCCTTTCCCCACTTTTACAAGCCGAGTTTGCTCTGCTGTTAGCTGTGCTGGCCCCGCACTTTCATTTCTCCATGGTACATGTCCGCAAAAATGTTATACAGCTAGTGCAAAATGGCAGCCTTCGAATCCTGCGTCTCTGCCCAGCCACCTGGCATATAGGAAGAGCAGTACCTAATCATTAGATTGATGACTAATGCAGTACAGCCAGTCCCCATAATTCTTTGCCAGTCAATACTAATAACTACTATTTTTCGATAACCTACTGTGTGCCAGGCTATGTAATTTAATTTTCATAGTGGTTCTACGAACAAGAAATTATTATCCCTTTTACAGATGAAGAAACTGAGGCTTAGAAGGTTTCTGACACCAGAAGGGCCTTAGCTGAGAACAAATGATTACATCATGTGCTATAGAAGAAGAGTCCTGGGCAATCTGGCCTGTTGTCTACATCCCTAAACTGTACAGTGTTACCTTCTGGTTAGAGAATAAATCACAATCTTTGCAGATCTTGGCACCATCTAATGTTGCGAATGAATGGTTTATTAAGTTTGTATGAAGTTATTAGAACTTCAGCTGGACGCTCCTAATTTTCCCTTGATTCACTTTGATGGGTTAAAATTCTCACTCTTGGAGAAAAACACTACTTAGAAATGCAAGGAGGATTTGAGTGACAGAAATATTTAGGAAACGGAAAAATAAATTAACGAACATGTCAAGTTCTCTCAGATAATATGAGCTCAATAGGCTTCTTTCCCAATGAATTTTGTCTTAGAAAAGCTGAATGACCATTTCTTGGCTTTTTTTCGTGTTCCAATTCATGGTTCCAGAATTACTAACAAAGAAGTGGCATTTGATGGCTGAGGAATATTTTGCAATATTAAACAATTTGCATTACTCTAAATATGTATATGTGAAACTTTAAATACATCATGCATAAAACATGGTGCTGATGCTTTGGATTGGCAATTAAAATATGAACATTCAGTGCTGCAATCATGAATAATTTAATCTTTATAAAAAATGTGAATATGATTTACGAAACATCAAAAAATTAAATCAGCATTTTCAGCTTTTTAAAAATTGTATTTAATTAATTATAGTTTGTATTTGCCTTTAATTTTAATAGCTACTTCTGAATATCTAATTTTAAAGTATGAAAATAATTCATTAAAATTTTTACATTTATTTAATGTTCATATTTTGATGAAAGCACTCAAGTTTTATACACTTTAATTATAATTAAATTTTATTTTTAATTGATATTTTAGATTAATACTGTCAGTAGAGCTCCAGTTTTGTAAGAATTTCCATTATAAAAACATATTTAGTGAATTTGCTGAAATGAAGGCAAGAAAATAAAATTTGGGGATATTTATATTATACTAAATATTTACATTTGTAATTTATAAATTTTACTACTCATCCAATCATATTTTTTATTTTGTTTTACAAAAATATATCTAAGAATGTAGGAGGATAGAACATATTTTATTTAATACTGTCTAGTTTAATTTGTAACCGTCAAATATTTCTGCAAATGGTTTACGGCTCTCTAGGCCTGCTCACTATCATTGCCTGCTTAGATCTTTATAACTACAAGAATTCCAAGAGAGAATGTACTCTGTTCGTACGTATAGAATCATATTCATTGTTTGAAGAATCTCAACATAATTTCTAGGGATCCAGAGCCCTGAACCGCAGAACTGAGATGCAGTGTGTAAGTCTATCATGACACCATTTCAGGAGAATCATCAAGTCAGTCTTGAATTTGCAGCATTCAAACAGGCATAAGAGAAAACTTACAGGGTCTGAAATCCACAGGGGTTTCAATTTTGATTTACACTAAAGTTGCCAAAAGTTAGACATGATTATAACTAAAGGAAAATATCCTATCTCTTTCTTTCCATTGTCTTCCTCTTTTCTCTCAGCAAGCAATCCTAGAATTTATTTGCAGAAGGGAAGAGGAAATGGGTGAATAGAAGGGTAATACACCCTTGCTGTGTAAACACTAGCTTATCTCCAGGCTGCATTAAAATAGCACACACCCACACACCCTCCACACAAAGAATTTTAATTTACTACAACTAAAAATACAAACATATAAAGTATAGCACATTTATTTATTTGATTTTGGCTGCATTGGGTCTTCACTGCTGCGCATGGGCTTTCTCTAGTTGCGGCGAGCGGGGGCTGCTCTTCATGGCGGTGCACGGGCTTCTCATTGTGGTGGCTTCTCTTGTTGCAGAGCACAGGCTCTAGGCGCAAGAGCTTCAGCAGTTTTGACACGCAGGCTCAGTAGTTGTGGCTCGCAGGCTCTAGAGTGCAGGCTCAGTAGTTGTGGCGCACAGGCTTAGTTGCTCCGTGGCATGTGGGATCTTCCCAGACCAGGGCTCGAAACCCATGTCCCCTGCATTGGCAGGTGGATTCTTAAACACTGCACCGCCAGGGAAGCTCCAGTATAGCACATTTAAATGGAGTCAGTTCAATATCCAAAATCAAAACTTGTTCTGTCCTTGCAAACCTATTTATCTTTGTATTCCCAGAAATTCAAACAGCATACCTGCCCATTAGGTATTCACTAAGTGTTGATAATGTAAAGGATGTTTGTGTAGTTGCTTTTGAAACTTAGAAGAATGTCAAGTTTACATTTATTTCTTTCTATCACCTTTTATTCTCAGTCCACTGAGAATCAGACAAAAGAAAAACAGAAGTGATATCAGCAAATGAATCAGAGTTTCCAAAATGTAATGAGAGTGGTCACAGATAGTTGTGGTAGGATTCCGCATGGCTGCCACATATGCGGGCTGAGCTTTGGTTTAATTCAATCTAGCAAACATTTTTTGAAAACCCACCACATGCAAAGCACCCTGGTAGGCACTGTGTAGTTACAGGATGAGAAAAACACATGCAGTTTTAAAGGATGGGAAGGGCATGTTTGAAGTGGATGAAGGTAAGTAAGAAAACAGTTTCCCAGACCAACAGACTGTTCACTCGGGCAAGGAGAAGCACTGTTTTTACTCTGGCTTGTTTCTTAGTTGCAAAAGTAGAACTGTGAACATTTCTCTAATGCTGATTATAATTTTAAAGCATTGTCAATGGAGTAAATACACTTTAAAAGCAATAAGTAAATAAATATTTAAACTCTAGAAAGATTGCAGACTCTCAGTGATGCTATAACAGGAAAAAACCAACAAGACAGTCTCAGCTTATTGAAGACCTAAGTAATGTTTATAAAGTGCTTTTGAGAGTGCCAAGCACGGCACAAGGTTAGGATATTATTATTATCCCACAGATCTTTAAGCAGACATGACCTAGATGTTCTTCTAATCACAACAGGAGTTATTCATTCCCCATATAATTTATCAGGAGACAAAAAAATAAATCCCACCTCTCATCATGCTTGATTTGTCAGTTGTTCTTGTTATATGTAACTGATCCTCACGAGAACCTTAATTTAGGCAAATGTTTATTCTGTTCAATATTACTTTGACATTTGGTAATTACCAAAGTTTTCGTACATCTGTCTTTCCCAGAAAAGAAGGCATTAAATACTGCTTGGATGATCATTGGTTTTGCAGGAACTCAAATTTGACATTATTCTTTAGGTAAATAATACAACTTATAGAAATTTTCCTTTTCTGGGATAAAAAGATTATGCATTTCATGACCCATGGAGTCTGCCACCCTGATATTGGATATTTCATAGAATAAGTTGTTGGTTGAAAGAAGACCTTCTTTTTCATATGAAAAAACTACCTTTCTCAATTTTCACAATATATTCTAAAGTAACTAGAAGATATCTGAAAAATTTCAAAAATAAAAGTAAGACTGGAACAGAGGTCAGAAGTTTCTTGGGAACTTCTTTCCAAGGCTCCCAATGGACCTCCCAAAGAAAACAAATAAGACCCCAAAGAACAAGAAGGAGAGCTACATCCACAGTGAGGCAGATACTTTCAGAATTATTGAATACTGTTCTCGTCCGTAAGCTTTTCTCGTGTCAAATTTTACTGATTTTAGCTTCTTCCATTGTGAATTTTCACTTGTGGTCATTAGTTCTACCAAGCCCAATTCTCCTGTGTTAGATATTGCCCGTCTAAAGTTTGACATGAAGATTCAATTATTCTGTCTCTTTTAAATCAGTAATGGATTTTAAGGTATTTATTTTAGCTTTTGTCAATTTTCTTTCTTATTTTTTATTTCACCTGGAAATATTGTAAATTGAGAAAATGTATTCTTTTAAATGATGTTTGAGAAACCTTTGAACAAGTTTGTGAGGCAGAGACGAAGAGGGTTTTCTGGTTCCACATATGAGGAGCTTGGAAGTTGCAACTCCGTCATAACAGGTAAAAAGCTAAACAGATTGAAAAAATCAACAACTCTTCTTGGATCCATATGAGAAGGGAGAACATAGAGCAAACCACTGCCCCAAGGTTAGAGAGACAGACAAGCAAATACAGAGAATTACAACTAAACTGGAGCAGAGTCTCCTGAGCAGAAACCACTGCGGGAACCAGCACCCGGGGAGGGAAAACTGAATGGTAATTGATGGATTACTGGAGGCTCAGAGAGGACAACCCGAGAGTGAGAAAGTCCAGGGTGGCCCCGGCATAGAGAGGTTCCCACAATATTGTGAGATTTACCTGCAGGAGCTCAACCAGATTCCCACGATAAGTTTCAGAGAAACATCCCCTCATTCTTACAGCAGAGGGAAGAGAAAAGGAACCATTGTGAAATACAATACATCAGAACACTTAGCTCTTAACAAAGCCTGACCTTAATGGAAACTAGTTAACCAGAGTCTAACCTGCTGAGGTATCATGACCTGGGAGGAGGGACATACCCAACTCCAGCTGGCTCTAGCCTTCCTGTCCTACCTGAGGGGGAAAAAAAACCCCAAGAAACACTTGGGAAGTTCATAGTCCAGAGGCACAGTCTCACTAAAAGACTGAGTCCTAATCATAGGACTGTAGAACACTTTTCCTCCTCTGACACCTCACCACCATATTACTAAAGGCCTTTTACAGGAGTTCCTTTTACTCAGTACATCATGTCCGGCTATCAAAAAAAAAAATCACAAGGCATACCAAAGACAACAAACACAATTAGAAGAGCAGAACCAGACATGGCTGGGATGTTGGAATTATCAGACTGGGAATTTAGAACAACTATGGTTAACATGCAAAGGGATAAAGTAGGCGTCATGCAAGAACAGATGGGCAATGTAAGCAGAGAGATGAAAATCCTAGGAAAGAACCAAAAAGAAATGCTAGCAATAAAAAACACTGTAACAGAAATAAAGAATGCCTTTGGTGGGCTTATTAGTAGACTAGACACAGCTGAGGAAAGACTCTCTGAGCTAGAAAATATATCAACAGAATCCTCAAAAACTGAAAGGCAAAAAGAACAAAGACTGAAAAAGCAGAACAGACATCCAAAAACTATGGGATAACTACTGAAGGTGTAACAGATGCATGATGGGATTACCAAAAGGAGAAGAAGGAGAAGGAAACAGAAGAAATATGACTGAGAATTTCCCTCAAATTAATTTTAGACCTTAAACCACAAATCCAGGAAGCTCAGCGGACACCAAACAGGATAAATGCCGAAACAAAACAAAACAAACAAAAAACCCTACGCCTAGGCGTATCACTTTTAAACTACAGAAAATCAAAGGTAAAGAAAAAGTCCTGAAAGAAGCAAGAAAGAAGAGGAGGAGATAGAGAGGCTAGGATGGGGAAGGAGAAAAGATAGGGAGAAGAGAAAAGGAAAGGAGGGAACATCATGGGTGAGAAGAGAAATGGCCACGACAAGGAGGGAGATTGAATAGGAGTTGAGAAAGAGGAAGACCGGGGCGGGGGGTAAGGGAATTAAAAATGTCCTAGGGTAAAGAAGACACAATGTCACGGCCAGACCACACAGTTTTGAACACCGTATCTCCTTCATAGCTTCTTGAGCTTTGGGGATTAATTTTTCTCTCTTCAGTGCCTGGCATAGCCCTTGGCATAGTGTAGGTACTCAATAATCATTTGACGAATCAGTAGATGTTAGTAGATTGAGCTGGCCTCCTTTCTGTTCCTCGAACACACCAAGCACTCCGCTTGTCTTGGAATGCTCTCCACCAGAGATCTGCTTAACTCACTTCCTCACCCGCCTCAAATCCTTGCTCAATGGCGCTTTCTCAGCAAGGCTTTTGCTGAGTAGCCTCTTAGGCACCGAAGCCACCCCATCCCCCCTGAATCCCCGTACCTTTCTCCTTATCCCCCTCATGGCACTTACTGCCTTTGACATACTATATGCTTTTATTTATATGTTGTGTTCAGAGCTTATTGTCCATCTCCTTCGTCTAGAATTTAATTTCCACAAAGGCAGGGATCTTTGTTTTAGTGACTGATTTATCCCTAGCACCTGGAACAGTACCTAATTTATTGCATGAATGAATCGACTTTATCAATATTCTATGTCCACATTTTCTCTCGTTCTCTTTCACCCCACTCTTTCTCGTTTCCCCTCCATAATTGTTGACAGAGAATGCAACCGCAAACCATTCACTTTTTTCCTAACTTGTATTTTACTTCACTTTTCAAATTCAGCTGCACTGCAGCCAAATCTTGCATGCAGGGCCTGCTGTCCCCCCAGAGGGGCTTATTGGTTGTACATATATTGTTTCTCTTACCTGAAAAGGCCAGAATTGATGTCTGAAGAACACACCATGGGTCCTTGGAACATCTAAGAGCTACAGGCCAGATAAGTAATAGCCTGGATCAAATGTATTGAAAAGCTCTTCCATATATTGATTGCTTTATTTGGGTATTTTTTCTCTAGGGTAATAGCCAGATGGCTTTTTAAAGTAACTTCCTGCCATCACAAATTCCTTTGTAGAACTGATTTTCCATGCAAGGGTAGAATTCAAGGCTACTATTACTTGGCTTATACTCTGCCCTTTTTCTTGCTACATGTAATAGATGAGCAGGCCCAGCAGTAGTGTGAGTTCATCAAAAGGTCTATAAATTATATTCAGATATTTTGGGGTCAGCAAAACCCAAAGAGTGGTTTACTCAAGTTTTCTTACCCCTAATCCTTAAATCCATAGATATTTCAAAGTAAACTTCATTCATATGTTTCCCATTCATCTGCCCTTAGCTCTTCATAGTTGGGGGACGGGTGGGGACAGGCAGGCAGGTGTTGTCCTGGGAACTGGCTTCCTTCTTCACTACCACAGACAGATCATTCATTAGCCACAGACTTAACTCCTTGGCAGAAGTCCATCCCTATATCCTTTCCAGTTCCCTTTTAATTGAAGTTCCAACCTCAGCAAGCATCAATGATGGCTGCCAAAGAAAGTGAAGTGGGAGAAAAGCTGCACTTTCCGTCACAGAGGCACAGAATGCCAGAATCTTGGACTTGAGAAGCGACTCTAAAGATCATCTGGTCCATACACCATGTGATACTTGAATCACTTGAACAATATAATGGCAAATTCAGTCTCTGCTTGAGCATCCCTGATGATGGAGCTTCAGCAGTAGACCAAGACCATGGGGTCTTCAGCTTAGGAAAGACTCTCATAAGGAACTGAGCCTTCCGTTCTTTTTAAGTCCGAATCTGCCCAGTCCCTTCATCCATTGTTCAAGATTGAAACACCAGTCCTATTTGTTCTCCTCATGCTCTCTTCCAAAAGGGTCTCACTCTCCCTCATGACTTCAGTCTCTGCCCTACAAGAGTTATTCCCAAGTCTGTACTTCCTGGTCCGGTGTCTCATAGGGCATCACACTCTGCATTTGACACAAGGACCTTGAGATAAACATATTGAAACAACCTCATTAACCCCTCCTCTAAATCTTGTAACCCCATCTTGCATCTCCATCTCAATAATGGCAAGATTCACCTAAAAGCTCCTTTTCACCAGACCCCTCAGAGTTAGTTGGCAAGTCATATCGTATATACCTCCAAAGTAGCTGTTGAGTCTGCCCCAGCCTCCTAACCTCCACCATCCTTGCTTTAGTTCAAGGCTTCATCATCACTCAACTGAACCGAGGCAACAAGCTCAATTCATCTCTCTCCTCCCCACTGTCTCATCACCAGACCTGTCTCCGCACTGCTGCCTCAGTTACTTTTCTAGAAGAACTGAAGGTCTGATGCCCCCTTTCTGCATTTCTTTCTCAGACACCACCTATGAGTGAAGTAGTCCAGAGGCTCCTCGGCATCTGAGTAGGTCTTCTCACTGCCCTCATAACACTTTGTTTATACACCTATGTTTTCTCTCATCACATTGTTTGGTTACTGTTCAGTTACTTGCTTACTCCTCCAATTGGCTATGAGGCCATAAAGGACAACAAAATTTTTTATCCTTTCCTCCAAAACCTAGCATAGTGTCTGGGATTAAGTGCACACTCGGTAAACATTTACTGAGGGAATGGTATACACACCCTTCATCACACTCTCTCCCCTGAGCAGGCTTCAGATTGTCTAGATTTGTTTTCACACTTTCACATGACTTGGCAGGTGCAGTCGTTAGTGTTGTCCAAGCTTCCATTAACTTTTTCGGCAGTTTCACTGTTCTCTACACTAAAGCTTCCACGTCATTCTTACCTGACCAGTGTGGTTAAGCTAAGATTTAAAGTTGTTATTTTTGTTTTTCCACAAATTGCAGGACCCTAAGACGTATTCCTAGGGAATTCCAGCTTGTTAAATGCAGTGCAAATATGGGATGGGCTCTGGGGAAGCTGCAGGACCAAGAACTTGAGGATCATTGAATGGATATCCTGGGGTTTAATAAAATGACGTATTCTTTGTTTTGAATTGCGGTGCCTAAGTTTGTGTCATTGAGTTGAAGCTGCTTTGGAGACAACACTCTGAGTAAAGTCAGTAACAACATAATTGATTTTTCAGAGCAGTAAATTATAACCACGTTGTAACTGTGCGTGGAGAGGATGGTTGATTCCTAAGGTCAAGACAGGTATTTAGATGATGATGACATACGTGGTGGCAGACAGGAAGAGCAGGCAGCAGTAACTGTTACTGAAAATGACGTCCACTTGTCCAAGCTCAGCCCGCTGACGAGGGGACTAGCTGGGAGTAGAATGCTGAGCTGCCTGACCCCACGGCACTTACTCTCCCGAGGGCCTCTCTCCATGGAGCTTTAACATCGAGTTAAAGAGATGTCTTTCAACATGAATTGTCGTTATAGCTCACAAACGTATTTCATCAAGACACTGGTAAACATTCTTGGCATTTTAAATTATTTTCCTTCTCATCTAAGCAAGAGTGATTTTTTTCCTATTGTTCTGCCGTATCCATATTCAGAGAAGGAGCTTGCACCTAATGATCTAATTAAGGTATGTTTTAACCTAAGTGCAAAGATTAGCCCTGATTGGTGGAAATGTTTCCCTTTAATGCAAACTTTTTCATCCTTATCAAATACATTAATTCATGTGATCTGGTAATAGATCTAATTATCTTATAGGTCCACGTGCTGCTGTCCACATTGCTACTATCTATATGTGTAGGGTAAAAAGATCGATGTTAATAAACATTCCTTCCTATACGTCCTTGTTGCCATGACCGCACACACAGCAGAATGTCTTTTTTGCTCTATTCTCTTTCTCACACCAGGTTAACTCAAAAAAAGCCGCTCTGTTTCTGTTTGCCGCACTTCAAATAGATGCAGACCTGTGAGCCACCTAGAAAAGGGAACTGAACCAAGTGACCTCCGTAGTTTTCTCCAGTTTTATTATTCTGTGGAAACAGTTTAGTGTATGCGATTTAAGAGGCTAATCAGAATAGCATTCTCTGCCCAACAGTCTTTCTAAATTTCTCTGCCGAGTTCCACTAGTGGGGAATTTAAAGCTTGTTGTGGGAATTCATGAGATTGTAGCCATGGAAGTACATAGCCCAGTGCCTGCCACATAGTAGGCCAAATAAATGTAAATCCTCTAAAGTAGGACGGGAAAAGATAAGGTAAGGTAAAATAAAATAAAGTAAATCCCTTAGCTAATGATTTCAACTTATCATCATATAGTAAGTAACAAATTAGTGTCAAACTCTGTCTAAAACTTCCAGGGAAGATGCCCTGGTGGAAATCTTGTATTTGTAGCAACACGGAATTTGTATATACTCCTAACCTAAAAAGTTAATGAAATTCCTTAAAAGCTCATATAAAATGTAAAATATTTCTCTTTGGACGTAGACTTCAGATCTTCTTTATTTATTTCTCAGCATTTGCCCTCAGTTGCACTTCTTGAAAAGAACTTTACTTAAACTCAGAATTTGCCGCTAATATTCACACATATGGCAAATATGAACTAATCAGACCACAGATATTTTGCTGCATTCCATGGTGTCTCATTTATTTGTTTAATTTGCAGCTATAGCAACTAGATTCCACCACTTCAGGCTTTCACGCAGACCTACAGTCTGATTAGCTTGGTCAAAGTTTGGCACTCAGCACTGTTCTCAATTGAAGACATATGCACAAACTCACTCACCACATTTTTTAACCCGGCTTTCACACTGGGTAGAGATGTAATATTTGCATAAAAATATGAAAAGCCACTGTCTGCAAGGATAGTAGGCAACTAAAAGATGCAGCAACCTTCTTTTCTGTAACATTTCAAATCTTCAAGTTTTCTTGGCATGCTTTTCTAAAGCCCATCTGACTCTGAAGCAGGCTGCCTCTCCACAGAAGGCTCACTCTAGCAATGACTAATGGATTGACCTGGTGCCATGCTACTGCTGCTCTATGCATGCTGCTCTGCACAAGACGAGCATTTGGAAATGACCTTGAAACGAAGTTTTTCCAAGTTAGTGAAATATGGGCCTTCAAGGAGTGCCATTTCACCAGCCATTTCCACAAGGGTATTCATCGCATTGTCAGAACTCGGCCCCTTCATTTGGTATTGGTGTACCATGAGTGTTTAACGTGCACAAGGAATGATGCTCCCTCTTGGTTTTATTAGTTGCACTTTGTAACAGGTTGGAAAAATCAGGTAATAGTGAAAATTGGCTTCCCACTGCTGTTCCTCCTAGGTGTTTCCTTTTCAAACATTTGCTGAAAGAAGGGAAGATGCTCAAAGGATCCAGCGGTAAGTGGGGAGATGGGAGCTTAAAATGGAGGGTTAGCTGCAAACGGGGGCGAAGATGCAGGTGGTGGATAAAGAAAGGACAGTAGGAAGAAGTAACTCTCTGTGCTTGAAAACTGCCCAGTTGATATGATTCCATTTCATCGGATTTAGACTCCAGGCAGGGAACGATTCTTTTATCTCAGTTTGCGCACCCATATAGTAATCTGTTGCAGTTGTTTAAAAATGTTCAGCGATGTTGACATCAGTTGTTGCTATACGGATTTCCGTTTTACTGAGTGGTGTGTTTTAAGTCAGTGCCCAATGTCTCCTTTTGATTGCACTTCTCATGCTGGTGAAGTTGGCTGACATTTCAGGCTCTGGATAATGAAGCTGTGCTTTAACCTTATTTGGAAGTCAGTGATCAGGCTGCTGGATTGGTATGACTTGGAAAGGTCCCCCTCAGCTTCCCCTCCTGTGACCTCGCTTTGACCAACATGGGACAGTTGCGACAGTCCAAGGTCAGGGCAGTCAAGGTGGGCTGTTGGAAGGACATTGGGGAACAAGTCATTTCTCTTAATTCATTCTTAATTCTCTTAATTCTTCATTATTTCTCTGAAGCCAGCTCTCAGATTTTTATGCAAAATCAGATTCTATGCTTCTTTTTAAAAAAGAAGAAGAAAAGACCATTCAACCCCTCTAGAGTTCCCTGAGGAGACTGTAAAAGACCTCTGGCCAGTCTCATTTTTTTTTTTTTTTTTTTTTTGCGGTACGTGGGCCTCTCACTGTTGTGGCCTCTCCCGTTGCAGAGTACAGGCTCCGGACGCGCAGGTTCAGCGGCCGTGGCTCACGGGCCCAGCCGCTCCGCGGCATGTGGGATCTTCCCGGACCGGGGCATGAACCTGCGTCCCCTGCATCGGCAGGCGGACTCTCAACCACTGTGCCACCAGGGAAGCCCCAGTCTCATTTTTTAAATGCTGATAATCCTCCCTAAGTAATCCTGGGAAACATACATCTATAAGATCAGGACAACACACTGTCAACAGCAACTTCCCAGAACATTCCTTGTTACTTCATCTGGGATTTTTCAATAAGTAATTTGATATTTCTGTGAGTGTAGACTGGACTCACTAAAATGAAGGCATTTTTTCCTTATAAGCTCAAGCCTTCCAGACTCATCATTTTGTAGAGTTACATAAGTGAGCCATACAACTAAGCTAAAAGTCTAAATTATAGAATATAACTAGCGCAACACACCTTCTACAGCGACTTATGTTAAAACCAGTAATGCATTTGCAAAACAGTTTTTGCATGCAGCAATTTTATATTGAAATCAAGTTTGGTGATTTTTCATTAGATTTTACTAAGTGTCATATGCTAAATTATTTGCTTGTGAATTTTCTTTCTCCCCAGTTGCCTGTATTTGGAAAGTTTGCTTGAATAGTTCTGGCATAGGAAACTCAGAAAGATTCCTTTATCTTATCCTGTTTTCTTTGTCTGTATTTAGGAAGATTTGCTTTAAATTGCAGTTACTACCTTTTTGGGTTTTTTTCCACTTTTCAGTATTTTAAAATGGAGAACATAATTTGCCAAATAGCCCTCATTCCTAATATAAAGCTCTCTCACATTAACATGACTGATTTTTAGTGTGTTTCCTAAAACATCTCTCAACTTCTTAAATGAAGTAGGACTGAAAAAAATGAATAAAAGACTGAAGGAGGAAAGATAAAAGGAGAGGGAAATGCAGCAGGGAACATCACCCATCAGGAACACTGTGACCTCTGGTATTCAACATCATAGATCACAGACCATAGGGACCGAGAGCCAGAATAAAGAAGAGAGGCCCAGGCCAAAGAGCTTTTGATCACCGAGAATCCTCGTGTCGCTGTTTTGCGGACTTCAGCACACAGCACTGCCTTTCTCCTCCCGATGATACTTTTCATTTATCTTTTCAGTAAACATCTTAGGTCTGAGGAAGCAGGGAGCTTATCACTATTCAGTATAAGTCAGACAACACCTTCACCTTTAATCTATATTCACATTCTCACCATCCTATTTATTAGAATCACATGAGATTACTTATGTGTATGTGAACAGAATGTAAAGCATTTTCTTGTGAAAAATGTATTGATCTATTCTGCATTCCCCCATAGCTCCCTTCAGCTGAACAGGGGCCTTCTCTCCAAAGGTGGGGACTTTCTCAACCTTTATTCTAACATGATGGCACTTGGTCTTCTTTTCTGTTGTGGCTTATCATTGCAAAATCTCTCTCAAATGTTTTCTATGTACCTTCATATATATTTATACTAGAACACACAGTTAAAAGAACTATGATCCTGTATTGGTCAGGGTTCTCCAGAGAAACAGAGTCAGTAGGATGTGTGTATATAACAACGAATTGGCTCACGTAACTGTGGAGGGTGAAAAGTCCCAAGATCTGAAGCTGCAAACCCAGGAGAGCCAATTATATAGTTTCAGTCCAAGTCCAAAGGCTTGAGAACCAGAAGAGCTGATGGTGTAGGTTCTAGTCCAAGTCTGAGTCCAAAGGCAGGAGAAAACCAATGTTTCAGCTAGAAGACAGTTAGGCAGAGAGAGCAAATTCTCCCTTCCTCAGCCTTTTATTCTATTTAAGGCCTGCAGTAGATTTGGATGTAGCCCATCCCCATTGGGGAGGACAATCTGCTTTACTCAGCCTGCTACTCAGCATTTGAATAAATGCTAATCTCATCCAGAAACACCTTCACAGACACACCCAGAGTAATGTTTAACCAAATACCTGGGCACCCCGTGGTCCAGTCAAGTTGACCCATAAGATTAACCATTACAGATCCCCGTTGAAAACTCCTCTTTCCCTTTAAAAACAACTTCACTTTTAGAGGTCTTGAATAATGCTTTCTTCTTTCCATGCCGTTAAAACTGCACTATTGTTGGTCAGCCAGGTTGGCTTAGGTCTCGTGCTCAGAGACCAGCCAATGATGCTGATCGATTCAGTCTGAGATGGGACCCATGCATCATCTGTATTTTTTTTAATGCTCCTTCACGTGGTTCTGAAGCACAGTCAAGTTGGAGAGCCCTTGAATTCATGGGTATCTAGGCTTCCTTGGGGTTTGAGGAAAGTGGTTGATGGAAGAACACAAAGAGGGAAGTCACCATGGTGATGGCTGGAGCTGAGCTGAGTGGAGGACGCGGCAAAGAGACATACCTGGGTAAACATGCATGACCAGGTCAACCTAACCATTATGCGTTGGTTACAAGGTGCCTCGGTTTCTACTGGGATAGAATCCGGCACCACCCCCAAGATTCTAAGAAAAATGAATCAATATTAACATTACTTAGAAGATTAAAGGCATAATACATGTGTCAGTTATCATTAATCCTTGAAAATATTTATGGAGTTAAATGGTCTGTAACTAATTAGAGACGGCAGTTAACAGGGGATACGGGTTTCCTCTGAGTTATATGAAACAAAATATAAATCTTTTATATAACTCTATTTCCTACAGAATGGATTTTTACTTGTCAGTGGGATTTTTTCAGTTTTATTTTATTCTCTTGGATTTCACTCCTTTTCCATAAATCCTACAAGGAGAATTACAATGAGGTGAGTCACAGCCTTAACACTTTTTCGGAGCTTCTTCTGCCAGTGTGGCTTAGAATATAGGGAATTTTTTTAAAACTGTGTTTGGGAAACATGGGAAGAGAAAAGGAGGGATGGGGGGAGGAAGGAGAAAAGGAAAGGTACAAAATATTTTACTTTAGATTCCATTTTTTAACGCCATGGCATTATGAAGGAGAAACTTTCATAGGATCTATCAGTACATTGTAGACCACCTGAAGTACAAATGGACCAGGTTTCAGAAGTTCATTCATGAGCTAGTCATTTCGAACTGGGAACATATTTTCACACAAAAATTTTGTTCTATAAGTGGTAATTCATTTTCGAGGCTAGCTCATAAACTCTCCGCATTCTGTTTTGAAGCTGATTGTACGCCTTCAGTGATAAATAGTACACCGTACTGCTGGAAACACATAGATCTAAAGAACATAAAAGCAATGAAATCAATAGCTGAGTTGCTTAACACTTTTCCCTTGAATGCTGGTACTGGAGGGAAAGCAGATTTAAATGGAGGCGCATGAGGATATTCAGAACATCTAACGTGGATATTTGAGAGCGCCTGTCAAGTGAGCAGAAACCGTTCTCTCTTGAGGGTCTCTGCATCCACGTGTACACCTCAAGCTACTCACCAGAAAGCAACACGCTTACCATGTTAGTGAGTTCTCACTAAAAATGCCTCCTTTCCTTCCTGTAATAAATATTGGTGGAGCACATACTTGTGCAGTGTGCTCCTTACCCCTTATGCCAGAAGAAAAAACAGGAAGTACCTCTCTCCTTGTGGAGCTCGCAATCTAGCGGGAGAGACAATCAAACAAGTTTACAAATAGATAACTTATAATTCATCCATTTTTATGAAGAATCATATATGAGCATTAAAGTCCATACATATTTATTAGGAATAATGACTCATATAGGGTACACCTGGGGGTGGGGGACACAAGTCTTTGTTAAATACTTGCCGTGGCCAGCCACTGACTTGCGCGATCTCATTTCACCCTCAGAGTGACCCTGGGGGGCAGGGATCATTATCGCCGTTTCTGAGATTCAGAGAAGTTAATGTATCAAAGAGAGTAGGACACTGCTGCCTAGCCTGGATGTAAACCAAGCCTGTCTGACTCCAGGCACTTTTCTGTCAATCTTAGCTGCCTGTTCTGCAAAACGACTCTGAAGATATTTCCTATTATTCGACTCAGTATTTTTTTATGTAAGTATCCGTGCAATAGTCTCCTCCTAGAATTTAATACTGGAAACAGTGCTGTCTCTCCTGGTGCTTCTCATTAATGGGAGATATTTCCGCTTCTCCTCTGATGCCACATTTCGTGTTCTCATGCCATAGCCAGCTGGTTTTCTCTCCTTCCCCAGTGTATTTTTTTCATCTGATTCTTTATTTTGTGTTGATTTCCACTGCCCTGAGTGTTTTATATGGCAAGCTGCCTTGTCATTTTGAGAAATGGTTAGAATATACATTACACAAATAGAGAAGAAATAGTTATGACTTCCGGAATTCCTCACTGCTCTTTTTTTGTATCCTCCACATGACCTAGAATAGGGCCTTGCACTTAGGAGTGAGAAGTAAGTGTTGACTGATTGTTCTGGTTATTTTAAAGAGGGTGAGGAAGTTGATGGCTCTGGCCATATATGTTAACCTCACCATAAGACTGACTATCCCTTTCCTTAATAGAGATTTATCTCTTGCATTGTCCTGTGTTTGTTACCTGTAAATGGAATATAAAGGACAATGATCACAGCCAGCACATATCACGCTCCCCCCTTCTGCGGTGCTAAGCAGTTTATAGATATTGTATACTTAATCCCAACCCTATCATTATTCCCATTTCACAGGAGGAGAAACTGAGGGCTAGACAATTTAAGTGGTCAATGGGGAAATAACCTTTTTCCTGGTAATTCAGCAAGAGATGGAAGAAAAGAGTGGGGAAAGAAAAAGGATTATATAAGAAATAAATTGCTTCAAGTGTGATCAGTCAAATGCAAAAGAAGACCGGGGAGAATTGCAAGTGATTTAGAAGGGAATTATTCTTCCCACCCATCCCCTGCTCTGTTGACCGAGAGGAGGAAGAAGTCACATGCAAATGGCTATTTTTATATGTGAGACAGTCTGTCATCAGGAGATCATAACTCAGTGGGAGGCTGATCTTAGAAATGTCTTTAATCCACATATTTATTTGGATAATTTCAAGTTATATAGTTTAATGTATGGCCAGAAACCTAAAGGTCTTCTTTATCCTTCTGGGCTGGCCCTTACTTTCCTGTGGGTCCCCAGCCTGCTGTAACCTCAGGATCCCTGGAGAATCTGGATGCGTGTTCGATTCCTCTACCTCTTGGGTAGTGACCCCAACGCACCTGTGGTCATTACTGCCCCGGGAGCAGTAGCTGAGGTTCTCAGTGCACCTCTGCGGCTCTTCATAGCAGAAGGACAAAGAAACACACTGGCAAGAGGGAGAAGCAGGGCCATCAGGCCTCCCCGAGGGAATTGAGGAACAGAGTGAGAGTTGAACCCATTCAGGGGTATTTGCTCAACTGAACACTCTTGTGCTTGGGACTTTTCTGGGTCCTGACTTCGTTCTTCTTGAGAAGGCACAGCCAATCATGGGAGAAAAATTAAAGCTCCAAGAGAGGATGGAGGAGGTGACCACTTTTCAGGAGCTAACATTGGAAGTAGATGCAGTGATTCAGGGAGAATTTCCTTTCAGGCTAAGCTTCGGGAACTCAAAATAATTGGATATTTCTGGAAGTGAAGTCAAAGATATGGGCATAACTGGAGCTTTGGTTAGAGAAATAAGCAGGGGCTCAGATCTGGGAAAGCCCTACATACCAAAAACTAGTTTCGGTTTTATATCTTAGGAAACAAGAAGCAGGGCAAAGTTTTGCACGAGGACAATGATTTGATTTACACATGAGAGAGATGGGGGAAAAAAAAGGAAGGGTGTCCGAGCTAGAGGAACAGCATATACAAAGGCGGGAAATACCACCATATGTTGGACAAGCTGTGTGGAGAGTCATCTGAATGCAGAAAAGGTGTGAGGAGTTCGTGGCACTGGGAGGTCACCCAGGACCAGGCCTGGTGAAGGAGACTGAACTTGATCCTAATGGCTTTGGGGAGTGGCTGAAGGATTTCAGAGGGAGTGTGGAACCAGACAGTTATTTCCTTCTTCGGGGTTGAGGGAGAAGAATTGACAGGGACAGCCTGCATTTAGGAGGGAGGGGAAGAGGCTGAGGGTGGAGCCTTGGCCAACGCCCACACTACTGGGAGGAAAAACTGAGAAGGTGTCATCACAGGGGTGGGGGAATAGCTGAGGGAGAAGGGGAAGAGGAACCAAGAGAGGAGAGTGCTTCCTGGATGTTACAGGGCACTTCCAGAGATGACAGGTGGGCAGCATCCTGGGCCACACGGAAGTCTGATCAGACGAGGACAGCAACCCGCACAGGTGCTGACGAGTGGCAAGATGACCACAAGCGGACAAACAGTGGAGAAAAGAGGAGCCTGCCTGAAGAGCAAAAAGCATTTTTAAAAAATCTCATCAATGTGGCATTTCTTTAGATGAGGGAAGATGGATCGCTTCATCTTTCACATGAGCCAGAAGCAAGGGCAGCTCAGCATTTGAGGGGTAGATAATTCTTCCCTTACTGGTCTCACCTCCTTGTGACCCTCCATTTTCTCCTGGTGAAAGAGGGGCTATTTCTGACACATACCTTCTGCAGGGTCAGTTTTCGCAGCTACATGAAGATGGCCTTTGGTGTTCTTACTACCACTTAATGTACTGTCATCCAGAATTTTTTTTCTATATTGATCTGAATGTTAATCTATACATAATAAGGCTAAATCATAGGAGAATGTGGGAACCACTGATAAAAAGAATTTTCTTGTTTTGTGCATTTCTTGAGGGGTGGAGAAGAGAAACTTTAAAATAATACTTCCAATTTGTGACATCCCATTTGTCAACACATCAGAAGCCAGAAAAACATAAACAGAAACATAATTTGATTAATTGGAAAGCTGAATGATTTAGATTATATGTCTTTCTTTAAAATTTTCTGAAATCTGATTTAGATGTTTAAGAGCCTTCAGAAATTTCTGTGGGCGTGTCATTAGAGATAAGCCATTTGTTTTGGTGAGGATTCAAAGAGAAGTGTATTTTAGAAAATGGATGAAATTGGACCTGACTTAGAGAAATAGTTCCCTGAAGTTCATTTGAAGACATTGAACTGTGGGCTCCCTGCTTTGACCATTTCTCAAGATAAATATGGAGACAGGAACCGGAACGGGGATTTTAGGTTGCTGTGAAGTTGGTGTTAGGATGTGCTAAGCATGCCCATGACATCCTTGGAGGCACGAGAGTACAAATGAGATATAAATGCTTCTCAGTTCTTTCTCATAATTTCTCTAATCTTTCTGGCAATAAAAAAAAAAAGAAAAGAAAAAAATTTTCAGGGGTATAAAATGTTATTGAATTTGCAGCCGTTGTCATGGTTACCTGCATAGTTTCATTGCTTTATTAATGTGTAATCCCCTTTATTTCTGGAAATATCATTATAGTGAAACATAATAGTCTGCAGCCTCTTAGCAGGTTTCACCACATATCTCAGAGATTCTGACAGTGGCTGTGATGAATGTGTTTGTGGTTTCTGGGCCACCTGTGTACTGTTGATTCAGTAACTAGGACATCATTGTTTAGGAAAAGACAACTTGAAGTTAATAATTCTGAGAATCCCTTAGAAGTTTAAATGCTTCCCTAAACAAAAGTGCTTATTTTTTCCTAGAGGAAAATGATCCAAGGCTTGAGTCATTTCCTAACTAAAATAATTTAGGTTTTCTGACATTAAAACTTTTTAAAGTAATTTTTATTACTTACTAAAGTCACTTGGAGGTGATCAGGAAATTTTTTTTCTGATCAACTCTTCAAAATATTATCTTTCCTAAATTTGTTTCGTACATCATAAAAGGGTTTTTGTGAGAAACTGTTAATAGAGATTTTGAGTAAGTTTTTCCAAGTGTATTCTCCCACTACTCAAGTTGAAGCTAAATATTATAGTTCAGTAAATTATCTTTCAGTCTCACTGCTACTTATGGTAGATGCTGCTGGCTGATCCCCAGATTCATTTCTCTTCTTCCTGGGTGCTCAGCTGACTACACTTCCCAGCATCCCTTGCAGTTAGGTCTGACCATAAGACTCATGGGACAGTGGAATGTGGTGGAAGTTATGAAATCATATCAACTTCAAATCATACATCAACTTCCAGTTGTGGCCCATAAGTACCTCCCCCTTGACCCTACCATCCCTTGTTACCATGCTGGTTGGTGACTCTGCCAATCTGGGCCCTTGAATAACTAGATGGAACAGAGCCTCCCTGCCAACCAGAAACATCTATTGTTATCGAAAGGATTCGAACCCTCTGAGATGTGAGGGTTGTGTGCTGTATTCAGCTCGGGTTACCCTAACTAATACACTGCTAATCAACATTTCTTCTAAGCAGCCATATAATCCTTGGGATAAGGTCCGTGATTTCCATCCACAAATTTTTCCTATAGCTTCTTTCAGTCTTTAGAAACAAACTGGCATTGAAAATCCCAGGACCCCTAATCAGTGTCCAGTGATAACTTTGCTGTTTTGAACAAGTGCTGGAGACCTGAATGGCTACAGCTATAGTAGAGAATTGGAAAACATCATTAGATCCTTCTGACCTTCTGACTTATGGCACAGAGAACCAAAAGAAATGGACTTAACCTTTTCTGGATACTTCTATGTGTCAAGTACCATGTTCACTCCTTTAATATACATTATTTATTCACTGTAATTCATCTTCTAGGGAACACTGTTATTCCCATTTTATAGATTTTTAAAGTGTCATATAGTTTTAATAATTTCTTCATAGTTAGGGAGTAGCATGGGGAGGACTCAAATAAAAGTTTGCCTGGAAAGTGTCCATCGACAGATGAATGGATAAAGAAGATATGGCACATACATACAATGGAATATTACTCAGCCATAAAAAGAAACGACATTGAGTTATTTGTAGTGAGGTGGATGGACCTAGAGTCTGTCATACAGAGTGAAGTAAGTCAGAAAGAGGAAAACAAATACTATACGCTAACACATATATATGGAATCTAAAAAAAATGGTTCTGAAGGACGTAGGGGCAGGACAGGAATAAAGACACAGACATAGAGAATGGACTTGAGGACACAGGGAGGGGGAAAGGTAAGCTGTGACAAAGTGAGAGAGTGGCATGGACATATATACACTACCAAACGTGAAATAGATAGCTAGTGGGAAGCAGCCGCATGGCACAGGGAGATCAGCTCGGTGCTTTGTGACCACCTAGAAGGGTGAGATAGGGAGGGCTGGAGGGACACACAAGAGGGAGGAGATATGGGGATATATGCATATGTATAGCCGATTCACTTTGTTATAAAGCAGAAACTAACACACCATTGTAAACCAATTATACTCCAATAAAGATGTTAAAAAAAAAAAAGTTTGCCTGGAACAAAATCCAGCCACACTGGATTTTCACAGTGTACATTCAGTTAACTAGTGTCAGTCAATCATCATACTTCAAGACAGAGTGATAGCTAGTAATAATTGAAAACACATGCAAAGAGTATTGGATTATCTGTCATGTTGGCAATAGAAACTCTCATTAGATTTTTAGAAAATTATAAGACTGACATTGTTGAGTTTTACCTTCTATCTTAATTAAGATATCAGAACAGCTGTTGTAACAGATACTAAAATAACCATAGTTTAAAAACTGATGGTCTGGAAGTTGACAGGCCAGCTCTTCCTCATGAGGTCAACCAGGGCCCCGGGCTCTTTCATCTGGTTGCTTTGGGATCCTCTAAGGTTTTTCTTCAGCAGCATCTGTATATAAGCCCTTAAGAAGTGGGTATAAGAGAGGAGAGGGCACACGTCTTTCCAGTTAAAAGTGTGATCCCGAAATGGCACACATCACTTTTGCTCAAAAAGTTGCATGGTCTCGTAGCTATCTAACTGCGACAGAGTCTAGGAAATGTCATCTCTAAGTGCTTAGCCTTGTGCCAGGACTTCTATTCTTATAGAAGAAAGGGACAAGAGGTATGGTGGGACAAATCACAGCTTTGCCCCACCTCCTTTCCCTTCCCATTCTTTGATAAACATGCTAATGAGAAAGATCCAAAGCAGCAGCAGCGGGAAAAGGGAAGGAAATGAATCAAGCAAACTAAGTAATGCAGAAATTGAATATCTCCTTTCTCCTTAACCTCTTCCAGCACATATGCTAAAAGAATCAAGAGTTAGTGCCTTGCACTAAGTTGTTTAAAATAGGCTATAACTATTAAAGCAAGCATTCTCTGAATAAAATGATTGCAACAAATGGAGGACATATGAACAAAGACTAGATATTAAATCATCTTAAGTAATTAGGATTAATTTCGTTAGGTCTGACATGTGGTTGAGTTATAAAACAAAACCTCATCTGGTAGAGATATTTCCTGAGGGATATATAAGTGAAATGATATACTGTCTGGAGTTTGCTTTAAAATACTCCAGAAAAAAAAAAAAAAAAAGGGAGTAAGGTTGATGAACAGATGAAATTAGATTGGGAAAATGTTATGAGTTGTTGAAACTGGATGATGGGTTCATGGGGGTTCATTATGCTATTCTTTCTACTTTTATGTATATTTGAAATATTCCATACCATAATACAAAGTTAAATAAATATTTGTTCCAGGAAGGAAAAGCAGTTTTTGGCAGTGCCCTGATATTCATATGAGCTCATTTCTGTACTCCAGTTAAGTACACTCTTAAGTTTCCAGTGAACTATTATTTATATTGCATGCGTACAACTGGAAAAATTCACTTCATCTAAAGAATTCATTAATAATTTGAGCCAATTAAACAAAACTTTGGTGAGTGCCTGCTGCATCTAGTGACGCAAGGGATGCAAAAATGAATACAATAAAGCCCATGAGTTTAAAGTCTAATCAAGCAGATAAGACAGTCTCTCAAATAAATCTAGTTTAAGAGAAGTATACAAGGAAGTTTAAAGGTTAGGAGATCACATCAAATTGGAAGGATTAGCAGAAGTTTCCTGGATCAGGTACGGTAAGCTTTAAAGACAACGGTAGGCTTTTGGCAGATGGGAGTGGTGGAGAGAGTGGTCTGGGCAGGGGACCACCAAGAGAAAGGCTCCAAGCCAGAGACTATGAGTTGGTTCCCTGGTGACAGGAAAGGCAGATACGCTTTTGAGTGTTGAGTATCTGGATGTCCCATTAAAGGAAATCGGGGAGTAAAGAGGACCCAACTGAGAAAATTTCTGTTCTTTATAGAGACCTGTTATCTTTGAGACCCTGGTGAGACCCCAGATGAGATGTCCGTCTCCAAATATGGTGTTGGGGTACAGAGAGGGGTTAGTGTGGGTAGTCAGCTGCATAAATGGGTGGTTGAAACTGTAGTTAGATGAATATACTACTGAAGAGAACGGAGAAAAGATTTATTTTAAGACTAGTTTTATTAGAGTAGAGGATGGGAATTATGACAACAACATCATTGTGAAAACTACATAATGGTTTCAGTTGGTATTAAAGACAAAATGAGTCTCTGGTGTGACAAGATCTGTATCTCTCCCCCCCCCACACACCCCGCTGAGTTCTCAGCCTTTCTTACCCTCCCAGAGCCCACCTGTCTCTACTTTATCTCTCCTCTCTCCTTCAGCTTAAGCTTCTCCAAAGAGCTGTCCCCACAGAATGTCTGCATCCCTGACTTCCATTCACCCTTTACCCCACTCTGCATCAGAAGCCTGCTGCATCACTCCACCGAACCTGTGTTCAGTTCAACATGGAGGATTTGCAGTGACCTCTGTGTTGACCAATTCCATTGACAGTTTTTACTCCTCACTTCCCTCGACATTCTGAGCAGTATTTGAGTGAACTGGCCACTCCCTCTTCCTTAAAATACTCTCTTCTTGGCCTCTGGTTTTCTCCTAGCTACTGCTTCTCATTTTCTGTGCAATCTCCTCCTCTCCAGAAGGTTTATGTATTGTGGTGCCTTGGGACCAATGCTGGACTCTCTTTTCTTTCTACAGTGTCTCCTAGAGGGGTTTCCTCCTCTGTTCCATAGTTTCACTTAACAAAAACCAACAAATCTCTCACATGTTTATCTCATCTGAGTTTTGTATCTACCTAATACCTCCACTCAGATTTCTCATAGGCATTTCATATACAGCAGATCCAAACTGAAATTTGGACCCCTCCCTCCCTCCCAAACCTGTTCTCCATCTCAGTAAATAGCACCACCATCTACTTTGCTTTTCAAGCAGGTAAAGTGAATCATTTCGTCTGCAAAAGATCCATAGGACAATTCCACTAGGAAGCCCAAGCAACCATCATTTCCTTATGAAATGTCCTTTGATACCCAGACTGTTCCCTAAAGTAGCTAAAGTGTGTAAGCCATAAAAATAAAGCTTTCCCACATAGCTTCATTGTAACCCAGCAGTTTGATTTAGGCACCAATGCTAGCTTTAAATGTAAATTTGTGGTTGACTTTAAGCTATATATTTTAAAGGATTTTGTGGGCTACTTATACTGGGCAGCCAGGCTCTCCGAGCTGACCTCACTTGGTTACAGTCAGGACTGGTCCCAGGGGGCCCCATAAGTAGATGGGACCCCACAAAGCATCCAAAAGATGCCTTTCTCTCAGCCAGATTAGAAATCCACAGGCTGTGGACCTCTTCATCACCCTTTACTGCCCAGAGTGGTGAAAAACGGTAACTCTAATTCTCTTTTGTGAAGAACTGGGGGCACTTTCCTTTCTATCCCACTAGGTCTCAAGAAGCGGAATTAAAGTCGACTTGTGTTTTATCCTTGCCTTATGAATCTCTGTTCTCTGTGGGAAAGCACAGTGACTTGGAGGAAAGAGAACCTGCTTCTAGTTCCACCTCAGGGACTAGCAAGTTAGCTGTAAAACGGATCAGTCGAGTTGTCCTTACCTCTTTCCTGTACCACCCTCCACGTCCAACACGTAGCAATAAATAACACTTCTTGAGTCTTTACCTTGTGCCAGACACTGTCCTAATGCTTTGCATCTATGAACTCATCTAATCCTCATAACGACCTATGAATTAATTGTCATTATTATCCTTATTTAATAGATGAGAAAACTGAGGCATAGGAAGTTAGTAAATTGCTCAAAGACACCCAGCTAACGTGAAGCCAGGACTTAAATTCAGGTTATTCGACTCCAGCTTGCACCCCCTTAACCACTCTGTTATACCAAACTGCTTAGAAACTACCTCTGAATTAACGTTTCTTTCCCTCATTGCTATTGTGTCATTGATGTCAGATGTACCATCATCTTAATTTAATAATAGTTTTCAGGAAGAAAGCAAGCACTACCAAATCAAGTGTAATTATAGTAGGACTGTCTTTTCAAATTCTAACCAATGTTTTTTTCTTCTTGGTAATTCCTTTTTTACCTCATACACAAGCTAATTGCAGAAAACAAAGAGGCAGATTCTTGGTGATTGACTTCTAAGATTGGGTCATGCAATTCATAAAGGATAGTCTGGAGCCAGGGTTGGGGTTTTGTTTTGTTTTGTTTAATTACTAGGTAGAATTTTTTAAAAGATAAACTTCAAAAAATGTCTTCATGTTTTGCTTTGCATATCAAGAGCCAAAGCCTGACAACTTAGTAGTTGGAGAGAAGGAAGGGTGGTGTCTGAGAAGTTTTGTGTCCCAAAGGAGATAACATTTTAGCTGTTGGCAGGAGAGGAATCTGCAGTTGAGATGCTGAAGGACCCTTAGAAGGTGATCCACACCCAGTGCCTCTGGAGATAGGAGATAACAGAAACCCCAGCGGCACTTGGGGAGATGCCACAGTACAAGAGAGCCGGGTTAGATTCCAACCATCGTTCCAGGGGGAGCCACACCTAATAGGATCTCTTGCAGCGGCTTAATGGTGGAGGGGAAGCAGCAGCGGCTGGTTGAGACATCCGCGCAACCTGGAAAGTGTCTTAAAATTCCCTGTGTCTCCAGACGCTTCCCTGGGAGGGGATCCAAAAGGCCTTGGTGTCCTTCGGAAGGAACGCCATCAGCATATTTGATGCGGATTCCATGTTCCAGAGGCTGTGGAAACAGAAGCAACCTCAACAGCAAAAGCATTGTGGGTCGAAGTCCCCCCAAAAGATTAGCACCATTGGTTGAAGGGTGGAGGGTTGGGGAGGGCGGAGATTAGCAGGATTGGGGGTGGGTGAAAACTAACGGACCAGATGTCTCTTCCTTGATGCCATGACACAGATGGGCCTTCTTAGAATTTAGATACTACCCCAGGAAAAAGAAAAGGAAGGGCAGAACCCTAATTTGACTCTGTTTAAGTTCTGAATTTGACTGAAATAACTGAACATGATTGAGTATCCCTAGAAGTGGCTGTAGTTTTAGAGGCTAAATTTCTCAAGGTCATAAAGATAAGAAAGAACTGCAGCTAGGATTCAACCACCATCTATGCTGTATCATTCTATACTCTACTATCTCCATGTTTCCCATAGCTAAATGGAATGACGTCTCAAGACCCAAGTTCAGTTACATTATAGAAACAAAAAAGGTGATTGTGACATTCACCCTGTGACATTAAGCATCAACTTTAAGATGCATACACATTTCAATAACACTAAGATGTCTTTGACTGGAAGAAGTGTAAAATATACTCTCTTCTCTCCATCTCTACTGCCACCACCTAATCCATGTGTTACCTGGATGATTGTCCAGTGCCTCCAAAATTGGAGAGATTAGTCTTTTTGTATATAATGAGGAGCAAGAGAACTAGGACCAGTGGATGGAAACTTTAAAGAGACAGAATTCTGTGCAGAGTCAGAGAACTTCCTGTAATCTCAGATATCCAAAGATAGAAGGAGTATCCTTGAGTGGCACCAAGCACCACATCCCTTGAGATGTTAAGAGTATCATCAAGACGCCTACTACTAAGAAGGGACCTTATGGAAGGGAATTCAAGAGAGAACATATGGCTGGTTGATGCAGCCTTTAAGGTACCTTCCAACTTTGGAATCCTGCCATTTTAGAATGGAGACTGTGACTGCCAGATTGCTGTGTATTTAAAGAGTGAAATGAGGACACGGAAGCAGTGGACTAGTCTTTTGAAGCTGTTTACCATCGAGGGAAGCAGAGCTTTATTGTATGATGTGGTAGGGTTGAGGGAAGATTTTAACACTGGAAGAACTGAGCAGATTTCTAGGAGAAGGTAATGAACTGGTAAACATGAGAAATTAAAAGTTAGAGTTCTGTTCCAGCACCTATGGCTAGAAAACACACTACCCCCAAACTTAGTGGCTTTTAACAGCAACCACTGTGCTATATCTCAGGATTTTGTAGCTCTGGAATTGAGGCAGTGCTCAGCTCAGTGGTTTTTCTGTTCCACCTGGTATCAACAGAGGTCACCCAGTGGTATTCAGCTGGCACAGTCCTGTGCCTTGGTGGGGATGGCTGGAAGGCTGTGTTCAGCTGGGACGGTTGACCAGGGCACCTACATATGGCCTCACCAGTCTCTCAGGCTAGTCCGACTTCTTACGTGGCAGCTCCCAGAGATGTGTTCCAGGATGTCCAGGAAAACTGCAAGGTTTCTTAAGACCTAGCCTCAGAAGCCTAAAGAATCACTTAGGCCACATCCTATTGGTCAGTCAAGTCCCTAAGGCCAGGTCAGGTTCAAGGGGAAAGGAATTTGATGCCACCTCTCAATGAGAGGAGTAGCAAAGGATTTATAGCCATCTTTAATCTCCCATATAGAGAAAATTACTCATATTCTGAACCATGTGGGGAGTTCAAGTTGACAGCAAAGGTAGAAAGATTATACTTAGAATGGTGGGGGGACATGTCTGCCTTGGCAATAAAGACCAGGAAAAAGGGTTCCAGGGAGTGGAGATAGAAATTTCAAGATGAAAACAAGAGAACGGAGTTATTTTCATCGAGTTCAAGTAACCCAAGGCTATCTGGTGGAAGGGGAGTTTCACATAATGGAAATTACACTGCCCACCCACTCTCCATATACTTTCCCTCTGGGCTGCTTCCTCATTCTGATAGTATATCTTCACTGGGTTTTACCAGGCATGCCTCACACAGACTTTTGTCTGAAGTCACTGACTGCAAGATTTGGGGCTTATATTTTCAATGCTCTTCATGCACCCCGTCCAGCACACCAAAGTCTGCTGTGCTCCAGGGCTGTGAGGGAGGTAAATTGGTCTCCCTGGAAAGGGAGCCCATCTGTGGTTTCATCCCCAGTCCATGCTTAAGGGATTGAGCAGACCAGCCATGAACCAAGGCTGGAGTAGCAAAACATGAACTCTGACTTCTACAAATTATCCAGATAATCTCTTCCAAGCCCCTTCTGGGCAAAAAAACTGAGCCACATGAGGGTGACATTCTGGCAGGTACTCAAAGCAGCCGTGGTCGTGGCTTAGCTCCTGTTGTATGCACAGAGCCATTGGTTTGGGTTGATTGATGCAGGTCTACTTGTATGTAACCTTTTAATAAGTTTCTCAAGAAGCTTGCTAATTAATTTTAAAGGAATGTTTCTCTTTGGCATCATGTCTCATTCTTTTCACATTATATATTCTGGTGATAAATGATGGATGCATAAATACATTACTTTTGCTCAATCAGTGTTTGCTGTTGTTGATATAAAGTTCACAAGTTGGATTTGTTTCAGGATAGCTGAATTTGGAATGTAACATTTTGCCAAGTCAGAAGCTCACTTGCCCAGACAACACACATGTGGATTTTGCTGTTGTTTTCCTTTGAAAATAGTATATGTCTTTGGTGTCATTGATTAATGTAATATTGCATTAATGTGCTATCACAACACCCTAGGGCATGCATGAGTTCTTTTAGCCAGCAGTAAAGAATTCCCCAAACTGAAGTGTTTAATAAAATACAGATTGCAGGGCAAAAGAAAAAAAAAAATCAACCTTGAGAATTTATGGATAGCAAAATTGCTTGAGAAATCAAC
Source organism: Monodon monoceros (assembly GCF_005190385.1). Taxonomy (NCBI): domain Eukaryota; kingdom Metazoa; phylum Chordata; class Mammalia; order Artiodactyla; family Monodontidae; genus Monodon; species Monodon monoceros. The sequence continues at coordinate 67,455,859 of NW_021703771.1, forward strand.
TTTTGGTGGATTTGCCAATGGAAATACACGGCAATTGTTATATAATTTCATTCCTCTAAATCATTAGACATTGTCTGTATCTATTTATTTATTGTATCTGTGTTTTTAAGTGCCCCAGATATCTGACTACATTGTTCCACAACTTCTCTTTTTATTTTTAAGTTTCCACTTGCTCCAGTGTTTGTACAGTCGTTATTGTTGGATCCAAAACTTCAGTGAAGGCTGACATAGCCATATGTGCAACATAGCTCAAAATGCAAAAGTTAGAATTGAATTCTTCACTGTCCATTGTAAATAGCTAGCAGGCAACTTTCTTCACTGCAGTGCTGATGTAACTCTGGCATGGGGCCATTCTTTACGTATAGTAATTAACAACTATTTTTTTTCTTTCTCAAGATAGTTTTCAATCTTTAGGCATCATATTTTCTTTTCACAAAAATCTGGAATAATATTTTTTTTAATCAATTAACTGATGTAAAATTTAACTGAATAAGAACACTCTTGATACAATGTCTTCAACTTTGTAAATGAAGATGCTACTGCAGCCTGCTAACAGAGGGCATAAAGCCAACTCTACTCTTTTTTTTATTCCAGGGGTATTGTTGTTTCCCAACATTATTTGATAAGAGAAACACAGGAAAGGTTTTGCTTTTTTAGTGTTAACCTATCTTAGCCTTACAGTAGATGTAAAATACAGAAAGTATCATCTTTCCTTTTAACCCCCTAAAACTCTTAAGATCCACAAGAAAGCAAAAGATGAGAAAACAAACAAAAAAAGTATGGTGCTCCTTAATGGAAAGAAAATTTTTATGTAAGCAAGTTATATGAATCAGCACTTCGATACAGATAATTTACAGCTATGATCATAAGATCAGTAAGCATGCAGAAAACCATCCTGCTCTTTGCTAATAGTGCTAATAGAGGCCAATTGAAATGAGGTAGGTCACTGGTCTTAACATGCCGTCAAATCCAACTGCCATTGATGGTCACAGCTGAGATAAAGAAGATGGTATTTCTCTTATATTTGGATACTTTTAGATCTGAACATTTTTCAGTGGATTCTGTAAAATAAATATCAATTAAGATTGACAATTAAAATTTAACATAGGGGATGATATCTCTGTGGTGAGTGGTTATCTGTGTTTAAAAACCGTATGCCAAGGGACAGGGCTCATAATGTCGTAAGTAATATAAACCCAGAAGGCGTTGGGGCAGGTATCCCCTACCCTGTAAAGTGGTGCAAGGGGGGTGTGGTGGAACTGTCACTCCCTCCCAGATATCATCTCTTTTGTTAATGCAGATTTTTTTTCTCTGTTACCCAAATTTTAATGACCTAAGACATAGATTCCATCCCATGACTGTCCTTTCCCTAAAACCACCAGATAGAATGCCTCCCATGTCCCAATTATACAGTCCTCTTGTGTTTTTCTGGTGTTTGTATTCCCATAGTTGCAAATAAAAAGTATATTTTTAGTTTTAGAATTTTCCTTTCCATTAAAAAAAAAAAATCCCCGAAGATTTGTGGCACCACTGTTATTTCTGTTAATGTCATTGCTTCCATAGCAGCAAGCTAAGACTTTGTAAGAAACTATGTTTGCAAAAAAAAAAAAGAAAAAGAAAAGCAGTTACTTAAGTGAACATTATAGCTACATGTAGCAAAGTTTCAATTTAGATTTCTTGTAACCATTACAACACACACACATACCTTCCAATTTGTGTTATAAACACAGTGTAACTGGCTAGATTCTCCTGTCCATGGAGCTGAGATGTGACTGGTTCTTTGGCTTTCGGTAGCAGAATGAAAGGTCAGGCAACTCACATTCTGAACCATAGAAAGTGGATTCTTCTCTGTTCTCCATTCCCAGTGGGAGTAGAATATAAAATACATGAGTTTGTACTGATATTTAAGCATTAGGGTGGATTTAAGGAAAATTAAAAATAGAAAACAAGAAAAAAATTCTGGTTTTCACAGATCATTTTGCTAAGCATAAACCTTACATATTTATTTTACCTAGAAGGTTTTTTCCTCTCAGACTTTCAGTTGGTAGAATCGTGTCTTTAATTTAGGAGATTTCAGGTTTGCTTTACCATCTTCTAGGTCAAAGATTTCAGTGACTGTTCTATAGAGAAATAAAAATGTCTGTATGAATGATCATATCTAATTCTATCTAACTTGGCATGAGGTAAGACGAGAACATTTAGAGAAACCATGCTAAGAAATGCACTGCTGAGTTTTTATCTTCAGATGAGTTGGGTTGGCCTCAAGTGTCCAAATGTGGCTTGGCGTTACCAGTTTTCTCTGAAAAACTAATTCCAAAGTCTTTCTGATAGACATGGCCCGTGTTCAGTTCTACAGCTAAAAGTTAGCTGAGAAGTAATATTAACATTTTTCTGCAGCACTTTCAAGCAATGCTTTTTACTAAAATAATTCATAGCAACTTCTGGCCACAGGACTCTGTAGCCGTTGTGCAGAAGTACAAGCAAAATAACAGCGATGCGCCACTTCCTCCCTTCCTGCTGAGAGCTTACAGTTGCACGGAGAACATAGCCATGAGTCCAGAGGAAAATAGATGGATACAAATAAAAGAAGCGAAGTGACACGTATTCAGCCAACTGGGTTATATAATCAGGGGGCAGGAAGGATCGTTGATGCATGGTCTTGTTAAATTGTCAAAGCTTAATTCTCATAAGACATTTTGAGGAACGAAGGCTATAATTTAGTGAGGAGGAAGAATTGCATGCTTTGGACCAGCAAAATCGTGGCAGCAAAATCGTGGCACCCAGCAAAACAGTGGCATCATAATATCAAGCAACACTGCAGAAATTAAAACTTAAACTCACCATATTCATACTGCCTAAAAGCGGACCCTTAAAACTGTCTAATCTCTCAGGCACCAGGCAAAAGTCTTCCTAAGTCATTTGAGATATTTCCCCCCAGCTATTCTAAAATTCAGTTTCCTTATCTAGAACATGTTCTCCTAGGATCTTTTTTATTTTTTCTTTTCAGTGTTTAATCTTTTTTTGGCTTTTTTTTTTACATCTTTATTGGAGTATAATTGCTTTACAGTGGTGTGTTAGTTTCTGCTTTATAACAAAGTGAATCAGTTATACATATACATATGTTCCCATATCTCTTCCCTCTTGCGTCTCCCTCCCTCCCACCCTCCCTATCCCACCCCTCCAGGCCGTCACAAAGCACCGAGCTGATCTCCCTGTGCTATGTGACTGCTTCCCACTAGCTATCTACCTTACGTTTGGTAGTGTATATATGTCCATGCCTCTCTCTCGCTTTGTCACAGCTTACCCTTCCCCCTCCCCATATCTTCAAGTCCATTCTCTAGTAGGTCTGTGTCTTTATTCCTGTCTTACCCCTAGGTTCTTCATGACATTTTTTTTCCTTAAATTCCATATATATGTGTTAGCATACGGTATTTGTCTTTCTCTTTCTGACTTACTTCACTCTGTATGACAGACTCTAGGTCTATCCACCTCATTACAAATAGCTCAATTTCGTTTCTTTTTATGGCTGAGTAATATTCCATTGTATATATGTGCCACATCTTCTTTATCTATTCATCCGATGATGGACACTTAGGTTGTTTCCATCTCCGGGCTATTGTAAATAGAGCTGCATTGAACATTTTGGTACATGACTCTTTTTGACTATGGTTTTCTCAGGGTATCTAGGATCTTTTTTAAAAACTGCATTTTATAATTCAGGAAAATGGCCACAGCCAACAGAAATCAAGGTGGTGGAGCTCTCAGGAAGCTGCAAAAAGAAAGGCTGTGGGAGGAGGGGAAGGATGATCACCACCAGGGATCCCGCACTAGTGATACTGCAGGGGCCACAGCCCCAAAGGGGAAGCAAGAGAAATGCAGAGGGGGCTTCTCCTCTAGAGCCTGATGCGGCAGGGGCTCCTGAGCCTCTCTCTGTGTTGGGATAACTTTGGGTTAACCCGAAAGGTTGACTGAAACTACCTACCCCTCACCAATTCTGCAATACAGAAAACACAGCTCTCGTTGTGGTCATTTAACAAGAAGCAAACGTATACAGTTCTGATCCATTTACTAAGTATTGAATTTATTAAACATCTATTCTATGTAGGTATAGAAGAGGATACTAAAATTATAGTCCCTCCTTATATCATTGTGCTAAGCAGATTAATGGACCCCCAAAAAAGTCTATGCCCTAACCCCAGAAACCTGTGAATATGGTAGAGGGGGGAGTTAAGGTTATAGATGGAATGTAGATGGCTAATCAGTTGACTTTAAGATAAAGAGATTATCCTGAATTATCCAGGTGGATGCAAGGGTCCTTTATATGGGAAAGAGGGAGGCAACGTCAGAGAGAGAGATGATTTAAGAAAGGCTTAACTGGCCATCGCTGGTTCTGAAGATGGAGGAAGGGGCCACTAGCCAAGGAATGTGGACCCCCTTCTAGATGCTGGAAAAAGCAAGAGAATGGATTCTCCCCTAGAGCCTTCAGAAAGACAGCAGCCCTGACAACATCTAGATTTTAGCCCATTGAGACTCATGTCAGACTTCTGACCTCCAGAACTGTAAGATAATAAATTTGTGTCGTTTTAAGCCACCAAGTTTGTGGCAATTTGTTATAGCAGGCATAGAAAACTAATGCAATCATGCTGTTGATCTCCTTTATATAGTGTCAGAAATTACCTTTTGCATTTGCTTCTTTGTTTTCTTTGGTCTCCCTTCACGCTCAAGATTGCCCCCTCCAGGAAGGCAGGATCTTGCTTACGTGTTCACTGCTGTACCTAGGAGCTGGGAGCAGAGTTTGGCATACACTGGCGCTCCATAAATGCTTCCTGAGTGTCAAGTGAATGATTGCATACATAAAAGAATGATTAGAAATCATGCCTCTCTCTGGAGCTTCTGCAAGATATATTACATAGGAAATAACCAAGGAAAAACGAAGAGTAGTACAGGATCAGAGACCCGAAGGGAGAGTAATTGTGAAGAGCAGAAAATATCAATTACAAAACAAGTAAGATTTAAATCCTCTGTGTGCTTGAGAGAGTCCTAGGCTACAGAAGAATGTAAGACTGCAGAAAGAAGTCGCGTTTACACAGGAAGAAGGCTAGCAGTGTTCAACCACAGAAAACTGTTAAAGCCCTTTTTGAGGTTGACTAACCATAGTGCCGTGAATCAGTTTTTAGCAGGAGACGATAGAAAATGAAATTAACCTATCGCAATAAATACAGTGAGAAAACCGGACGTGTCAGAGAAACTGGGTAGAACATTTATTGTGAAGTAAAATCAATATGGCAAAAATGTATATCCTGCTAAAACTTTCACTGCTTTTGCCTATAAATATTAACAAACTGCTTTCCACATTTGTTACATCACAAAGAAGAAAAATCTTACATTTTGAAGCTCCCACAAAGTAAAAGCCAAGTTGTTTTATGTGTTTTTCTTCGTTCTTCATTTTCTTCATTGGTGGTTTGCAGGCAGATTTTTTTTTTAATTTTTATTGAAATATAGTTTACTTATAATGTTGTGTTAGTTTCAGGTGTACAGCAGAGTGATTCAGTTATATATATATATATATTTTTTTTTTTTTACTTTCTCTTCCATTATAGGTTATTACAAGACATTGAGTATAGTTCCCTGTGCCATAGAGTAGGTCCTTGTTGTTAATCTATTTTATATATAGTAGTGTGTATATTTTAATCCCAAACTCCTAATCTATCCCCCACCCACACACACACACAGGCAGATTTTTAACCCTATCTTTGTTTGCTTTTTTGATGCTTCACCCATCGACAAATATTAATTAAGCACTTTGTGCATATTAAATTACTTAATTCTACTTATGAGGCAGGTGCCATATATCCCTGTTTTTGTAGATGAGGAAACGGAGTTTTTGTGAGAGTGAAGTGACTTGTCCTGGGTCAGACTGTGAATTAGTGGAAGAATGCGGGTTTCAGCCCAGGCAATGAGACTCCAGCATCCACTCTCTTTGCTTCCCCCCAGCCCATCCCCAACATGAGTTGCTGAGCTGGGTCCTGGGATAGACGGGAGACACATCAGTCCCTGGCCTCATGAGGCTTACACTCTAGGAGGAGAGGCATATCACAAATAAGAATGACACAATGTTCATGGTGCCTGGTACTATGAAGGAGACACAGCACGGGATGCTGAAGAATGAACACCAGGGTAGACTGACCCAGTTCCGAGAGCACCAGGGGCCAGTCACACTGCTCTGTACCAAGAGCAAATGAATATTTGTATGTGAAAAAGTGCCTCGTATGCAAACATTTGGTGAGGCGGAGGCTGATGAGATGTGATCTGAATGATTTTTTAAAATTCCAGCAGTAAGTTAATTTCTATGTTTTTTTTCCTTCTTAGTATGACACCTGCTCTGAATGTCTTTTGTCTAGCCCAGGGCTTCCCAGCCTCAGCAGTATGGAATATTGGAGCCAGATAGTTCTTTATTGCGGGGGAGGGGTGCATTGTAGGACGCTTAGCAATGTTTCTGGCCTCCTCCCACTAGCAGTGACCCCTCCCACCCCCAAGCGTGACAACCAAAAATGTCTCCAGACATTGCTGAATGTTCCCTGGAGAGCAAAATCGCCCTGGTTGAGGAACACCACCCCGCTCCCTGATAATTCAAATTCCACCGATCCTTGAAGACCAACTATCTGGTCTGATGCTTCTGGCTGTTCCCCTCGCCGCCTTCTCTTCTCAGCAACCCTGCACAGTCTTAGAAGCTCAGCTGTTACATTTCTTGTATTCAGCCATCCCCTGGCCTCCACACCGGCCACCTAGGATGGGACGACCGCATCATAGAAGGCAGTCAGTCTGCCCTCAGCTCCCCATTGCTTCACACAAGGCTTGATTTGGGGTTCCCTCCTTACTCTGCCCCACTGACTCTCCCCTCTGCATCCCTGAGCTCTGAAGGTGTGCTGGTTTGGGGGCTCAAGAGCAGAAGAAAAGAGGAAAACTGAGCTTAAAGCAAATGGAAGGAAAGAGGGCAAGGCCAGGGTGGAAGGAACTGTTCTAGAGTTAGAGACTGGTTGAGGGTATGGATATGAACAGGGTCTGAGGCAGTTCTGAAAGATGCCTTCCAGACAGGTGTGGGGCAAGGGACCGACCAGATAATGAATTCTGATCTGTTGGTGAAAATGTTGTAGTTACACCTATTCAGTCCTCAAAACTGCATCATAAAATGAAAGCGTGGTACCGTATGCTGCTGGGCTCTGGAGGAGAGAGGGTGAGCTGTGTGAGTGGAGAAGAGCTTTGGATCTGAATCCCTGGGTTTAGCTCCCATGCGGGCCAAAACTTTAGGGGCTCTTAATGTAAAGTACCAGCATGGAGAGCAGACAAAGAATAGAAATCAAAGTGAATTTTAAAGGCATATGTGCCCAGCATAACATCTGGTCTTCTAAGACAGCAACTCAAGAAAGCAGAAAGACTTTGCTTTTAAACCAAGAAAAGCAGACTTAATCTGTAAAGCCTAGGCTTCGTGTAGGCGATGTGACGGAGGGGCAAGGGAAAGGAACCTTGAAGCAGCCATCTCTGGATCAACTTGTTAAAAAGGCATTGTGGTCTTAAGTCTAAACAAACAGCAAAATAGACCCCTAAGCATCCCCACTGAATTCCACACCCCTGAAGCTTTACCTAGAGCTTTTGACTTTTTGCAGGAAAATTACAGTGAAGGTAGATTTTTTTTTTTAATGTGCTCAATATTCTACTACGGTGCCATTTTAAATATAATTGTATGTGTTTATTTACATTGTTGCTCCATGTTATTAATTAATCTACAAACAGTTTATTGTGGGCTATCAAGTGCCAATTACTGTGCCTAGAGATGGTATAAAGGTAAATACCCTGTTGCTGACCTCAAGGATCTTACTGTCTAGTGGAGAAAAAGACAAGGAAACTAACTAGCAATCACAATGCAGGTTTGTTGTTTTGTTTTTTGTTTTTTTGTGTGTGTGGTACGTGGACCTCTCACTGTTGTGGCCTCTCCCGTTGCGGAGCACAGGCTCCGGACGCGCAGGCTCAGTGGCCATGGCTCACGGGCCCAGCCGCTCCGCGGTATGTGGGATCTTCCCGGACCGGGGCACGAACCCATGTCCTCTGCATCGGCAGGCGGACTCTCAACCACTGCGCCACCAGGGAAGCCCCCACAATGTAGGTTTTTAAGTGTCTTGACAGAGTGTGGATGAGAACAGCTATCTGGAAAGTTCTTTCTGAGAAGACAAAAATATGAGAAAATTTTAAAAATAAAATTTAATTTTGTTGATTCGAGACTTTAAACAAGTCTGTTTTGAGAATCTTTACGGCTCCCCACATAAACGAGGAAAGATGGGCTGTAATCAAATAGAAAGTTGGAACAGTAGAGAAACATAGATCTTTCATGAGTGTTTGAATAATTGCCACAGCACTGAACAAAGAATAATAAAATACATGGTTGATTTTTCCTATTAAGAGAATTTGCCAAAACCTAATAAAATACTCTTGATATCTTGCCTCACAAAGTAACTGAAAGGAAATGCCTCCATGTTTTCCTACATTTAATGCCACTAAGATATGCTGCTGCCAAGACATGCAAATAGTACTGCCTGGCCTGGATTTAGGGGTGACAGGTTGAGTCTGGAATGCTTGTTGCTCTCAACATGCAGTAAAAAGAGCACTGGACTTGGGATCAGAAAACCTTAATGCAAGCCCCACTCTGCCACTTACTAGTTGTGAGATTTCAGGTAAACCACTTAACCTTTCTGAACCTCAGTTACCTCTTGTGTAAGGTGGGGCTTCACAGGAGGGCTGGGAGGATTAAATGAAATACAGGTTATTTTTATTCATCTGTCTCTCTATTAATTAGCTTTTGGGTGAATGGATCTTCTCATGCAGCAATACAAGATTATACTTTAACTTAAGCATAATTGCAAACATGTAAATGGAAGCCTTCTACTGTCTTCCCATCTCTTCACCCCACCCCAGTCTGTCCCTACTATGACCAGAATGATCTTTATGAAACACAGATTGATCATGTCACTTTCCCAAGTGATACCCTTCAGTGCCTACTCACCACTGTCCAGAGGAAACCTAGCACCTTGGTGCCAGGATCCCTTCTGTTCTGGGGGTGATGTGTGCCCACCTCCCCAGCTGATCTCTTGTGGCCCCTGACATACCCTGTGCTCAGCCAGGCTATCCATGCTCATTCTCTTTCTCCTCCATGTCTTTGCACATGCTGCTCCCTCATATTGGAATGCCCTTGCTCCCACTTCTTCACCAGCAAATTCTTTCCAACTAGTTCTTCAATATTCAGCTCAAGTCTTAAGACCTTCCTATGTGCTTTCCATGATATGCCAATATCCACCTCCCCAGGAAACTTCTCTCCCTGAAATACCAGTGTCCACAAACTTATCTGTCTCCCTTGCTGACTCAGACTTTTTGAGGGCAGGAACTGTGGGTCATCACACTTTGCCTTTGCCTCATACCATGTGTGGAACATTGCAGGTTCCCAGTAAGCCTTGTTGAATGAATGAATTGATCAAGCACTATGATGGACTAAATGGTTGTATCCTCACCAAATTCATATGTTGAAATTGTAACCCTCAAATGGTATTTGATGCTATTAGCAGTAGAGCCCTTGGAAGGTGATTAGGTCATAAGGGTGGAGCCCTCATGAATGGGATTAGTGCCCTTATAAAAGGAACCCCCAGAATGCCTTCTTGTTCTCTCTCTACCACATGAGAACCCAGTGAGAAGAAGGCTGGCTATGAACCAGGAATGGGGTCCTCAACAGACATAAAATCTTGCCAGCACCTTGATCTTGGACTTCACAGCCTCCGCAACTATGAGAAATAAATGTTTGTTGTTTAAGTCACCTAGTCTATGATAGTATTATTATTTTTGTTATAGCAGCTTGAATGGGCTAAGACAATCACTGACATAATTGGCTAATATACATACCAAATGGTAAACATAAGACAAAACAAGTAGTATTTATGATGTCAGAATACAAATGCTTCATTCTTTAAAAATTTCCACCCTGTAAGGTATAGGGAAAAGGTATGGGTTACCTGTGAATCTACTATTTGTGATTTCACTACATAGTGTTTTATGGCCACGACTGCTACTTGCCTAACTCAGCATCCACACTCTCTTTTCTCCAAAATAATAGACCCTTATTTTTAGCTGGGCACAGGGCCACCAGAAATTTTTAAAAAACAAAACCAAAAAACCTTTATTTCCCAGTCCCCTTTGCAGCTAGACAAGACAAATGGCAAGGTTCTGACAAATAAAATGGAAGTGATAGTGTTTTGTGGAACTTCTGGGAAGGCTTCTTATTATGAGCTGACTCATCAGGGAGGGGTCCCCCTTTACCTTCTGCTTGCCCTCTTTCTTCTGGCCTGAATTTTAGAAATGGTAATGAGAGTCTCAGAAGCCACTTGGGTCACAAGGTGCTCTTGATGATGAAAGTTAGGATGGCAAAGCAGAAAGGTAGAAGGAGTCCGTTCCCTGATGACACTATTAATCCTCTGTGCTGCTGGCCTCTGGGCTTCTTTACATGAGAGAGAACTAAACTGACACTATAAGACAGTGGTAGGCACACTTTTTCTGTAAAGGGCCAGATAGTAAGTGTTTTGGGCTTTGTGGGCCATACAATCTCTATCACAACTGCTCGACTCTGCTGTTGAAGTGCCAAGGCAGCCACAGACAACACACAAACAGATGAGTGCCTGTCTTCGAATAAAATTCTAATCTACACAAGTAGGTGGCAGGATAGATTGGAGCTTGCTAATCCCGGCTCTAAGGCACTGAGATGTCAAGTCTTTCTGATACGGGTAGCAAATCTAACCCTAATACATCTTGTTGGGTGAGATGAATCTTTTGATTTGGAAGAGAGAAATTGCCAAGACTCTTGTTTCATTTTTAAAAATGTTTTATTTCAGTAGACTCTTTCTCCCTTACCGTCTCCTGATTGAATCATACAAAGTTCTGACATTGCTCTTTCCAGTTGCTTTTGATTATTAAGACCAACTGAATTGGACTCGGGTTTTTCTAGGTTTCCCTCAACTTCATTATGTTCAGGTTGGAGGATTCCAGCAGAATATAAATGGACAGGCATCAGGTGTGTGAACAAGGAGAACAGAGGACAAAAGGCAAGGCCTGTAAGAACTGAATGACGAATGCCACGCTGAGCGCTCCTAAAATGTGTTTGAACTATACAACAAAACTTTCAGGCTGACGGGATGACACCTTATTGTAGTCGGTTACCAGGGAGATCGTACAAGCTGAACTGATGTTTAGCAGCAGGACAACAGCTGGTCTTAAAGATTCTTTTGAGCAAAGACTTTGTCTGATGCTCTTAGGATATCTTGGTTTTTCTGGTTTAGCTCATCCTGTGAAAGCAGAAAAATATACTACAGACCAGGAATGGCAAATTGATTTCCCCTTACATGCAAACTCCAACCGATGGGTAGTAGATATCTGGAATATTGAGAAGGATTCTGTGGCTGTATTGTGTTTTAACAGAAGTGGCCTCTGCCTCTTCCCTAACAGTGTTTTGCCCCAGGTGCATGGGTGCAGAAGAGGAGGGGCTCAGACAGGGTCTCTCTCTTAGAATAGACTCAAGGATCATGAAAGCTAGAAGGGAGCCATAGTTTAAACCATCTCTAACCTGGTTCTTTATTTTACAGAGGGTGATATTAAGGCTCAGAAATGTAAAATAACTTTCACAGGGTTACACAACTAATTAGAGGTAAAACCACAATTAAGAGTCAACAGTGGGCTCTTTCATTATACAATACTACACATATTTAATTAAGATCTTTTTATACTTTTCACTAATTTTTCATAGTTTCTTTCTAACACAAAACTTAAACCAGCTTGTTAGTGAGATCTTGCTTAGTTCCCATGACCACACCTCTAGACCTCTTGTTCCTGGCACTTTACAAGCAGGATCCTTCAGACTCCATTTAGTCCTGTGAGCCCCTGATAGCCTTCCAAAAATGGCTTGCTGTTGTTGTTGTTGGGTTAATGATGATCAGAGTCAGTTTCAGTTGCCTGCATTAAAGAACTATTGTTGATACAGAAATTGATCCTGGGAGCGGGGCTCAGGAAACATATTCAGGAAGTAGGAAGAAATGGGAACTGATTATCTAACCTAGATTAGGTGAGATGCAGAGAAGTCCTAGTTGATAACTAGAATACAATTCTAACAGCTCATGGCAACCAGTGGCAAGTGAATGAATTAAATTCACCTGTGCTCGCCTGGCATCATGGAGAGAAGGCAAGGTTTTGGATTACCACTGTCATAGAAGAGTAGAAAGGATCTGAGGGGTTAAAGAGCCCGGAGGTGAGAAGTAGAATGACAAGCTCGAATCCCAACATGCTTGGCTCAAGGTAAAGAATAATCCAAGAACATAATCCAAGAACTTTCTGATAACCTATATGAGAAAAGAATCTGAAAAAGAGTTAATATATGTATATGTATAACTGAATCACTTTGCTGTACACCTGAAACTAATGCAACATTGTAAATTAACTATACTCCAATAAAATTAAAATATTTTTTAAAAAGAGAGAAATCCAAGAACTTTCAATGGCCACGTTTGAAAAACGTGTAGCCTCGTTGTGTAGCCTCGAAACAGCGCTATTTTTTTTAAAAAGCCCACAAAGATTGATGCTGTGGGTATTTTAATCACAGCGTTAGTTGAACTCACAGTGTCTTCAGGTCTCCTGGAAAGAGCAGGGTCCAGGGAACTGGAGCAGTTAATTTAGGGACTGACAATACCTGGGAAACCCCTGCTCCCGTGGGCCTCCATCGCTCTTGAACATGGCTTCTCCTCTTTACACTGCTCCATTGCCTGCAGGAGTTCCTTGCCGGGGGAAACCGCTTTTCCCACCTTGGTTAGGACACCAGAATCTTATCTGTTCTTCACTTTGGAGTGAATTTTAGCCTATCATTTTTAGGTAGCAGAATTGTGTAAGCTCATGCTTCAGAGTAACTTTTATTTATGCGAAATTCATAAGGCCTCCATGAGGGAGATCCAATAAATCTGTGGTTTAGAACCCTCATAATTTTTCCACTAAAATAACACAGTTTATTGAACTAACAAATCATTTGTACTAATAATTGCTAAAGATATACAACTAAAAGCAGTTTTTAAATAAATAAAAATTCTTAACTATACTTAGTACTTTTTCTCATTAATCTTCATCTTTATTCAATCACCACCTCATTTTTCTGTGTTTCTCTTCTTGTTTATTATTGTCTTTATTTTAAAGGTACTATAACCACATTAGAGTCAAGAAAAGGAAAACATGATCCATTATTCCATCATTGTTACCGTTTTATTACTTCCTGCTTGGCTCTTTCATTTGCTTTTTCCTCCAAAACATTGTGGTAAATACAATTCTTGTTTACAGCTTTTTAAATTTAATATATCACACACATTTTAATCGCTTAAAGTGTATTTCCATGGCCTCCTTTCCAATGGTTTCACAATATTGAGAAGAGGACAGGCATTAAGTTGTGATTATGAATTATTGAGGGAAGGAATTCTGCTTTATTATACCCAGCTACTTATAGGTATTCAGTTTGCATTTGTTGAATTGAATTGAAATCCCATGCCCATTCTAAGTTTGTAATGTTTTAAACACTATTCCAACAAACACCCTTATGGATATAGCTTTTCACATATTTTTTAAATTTAAGGTAGATTTCCACAAGTGGGATTACTGGTCATGTGGTATGATCATGTTTATGGCTCAATACATATTGCCAAATTGCTTTCCTTTTAGAAGGGCTGTATCGATTTACAACGCCCCCTGCAATGTATGAGATCACCAGTTTCACTATACCCTTGTCATCACTCATGGCATAGGCGTACAGCATCTCATTGTGATTTTATTTTCCCATGTATGTCTTTACTAATTGCATTTTCTTGTTTGTGAATTCACTTACTCGAGCAACTTGAATGAACTCTATATAGAGTGAAGAGGTTAACTTATATTTACTGCTAGTATTGTCCTCATTTGGGATTTTTTTTTTTCCATCCAGTTGTGGGATCTTTTGGAACACCTTTACTCTCCTTTGAATAGAAACCTGTTAGCCTTCTTCTGAGAGTACCTTGAGCTCTGAAAAGTTGCAACCTGTGAGCATGCTCCTGTCACCTTGCTTTCGCCACCAACGTTAACTGACTCAAAGAGGGCAATGTATCCATGACTACTGTCAGCCAACCCAGGAAACACCTTGAATTACCTTTTCCCACATGCTGGTATTGCTTTCCATGGTCAAAAATAGAATAAAATATCATAATATCATACGTTGCCCATTGTTACTATCCTCTTCCAAGTAGGAAATTTGCCTGTATTTGACCCAACTCTCCTGCCCAACTTCGTGTCCTTGAAGGAGGTGTCTGACATATGTCTTTACAAATCTTTGCAGATTTCTGCCTTCCTCTAAACCTGCTTCCAATGTTTTAAAGTAGCCAGGTTGTCCTCCCGTCCACCAGAACTTGAGTCTAAACAGAACATAAACTGTTCCCTCTACCTCGGGTAGTGATTCTTAAAAAATAGGCCTCCTGAAGGATCCCTTATTCGTTCTCACTATTTTGCAAACCATGTCTTTTCTTGTTTTCCTAAACATCTGGTGCTCTCTGACCCCTGATTCTGTTTACCCTTTTACCAATTTCAGTTTTAGTTTTTCCTCAGGTAGGAAAGAGGGATTCAGCTTTTTAAAAATCTTGTCAGAAGTTGCTGCTTTAATCCTATTCCCTCAAATTTCACTCCTCAACCGTAACTGACACCTCCTTTGGTTCTGAGGAAACCTCTGTGAACTGCAAGGCACCGAATACAGATCCTGTATTGTTGTTCAAAATTAATTAAATAGAAGTGGTACTTTCCAAAGCATCAGAACTCAGAGCAACAGAATTCACATAATTATAGTTAACAACAGAACCTGGATTCAAACTCAAGTTTGGCCTAAGAACAACACTCCCCTGTTTTGTGGCCTCTCTTGGTGGAAACATTTTCAACTCTAATCAGTGCCCCTATCTGCGTGATGGAATGCTAATAAGAAAATGATCACAACGACAATGGAAATTGTTATGCCAATAACTGTACACCCTGTGAGTGTTTCCCGGGCCTCCCTCTTCCTGGTCACCCACAAAGCACACATCACCTCAGCCAGCAGCACAGTTGTCATTGGATACCACTAGTTTTTTTTAAAAAGTTCTCTCTTTTATCTTGAGCCAAAGTCTACCTTCATGCAGCTTCCACTCACTGATCCTCATTTACTCCTCTGTAACAAAAACAGAATGAATCCTTACTAGTTGCCAGGTTGGAGAGGAAGTGGGTAGCAGTAGGGCGGACTCTGTCTGGATCTCCCTAGTTTCTTGCCAGTGTGCAAGCACCTGGTATGCCAGGCACTCCCACGTGGGCAATTTACAAGGCAGTTTACCTGCCATGAGTGCTTTATTGAGCAGTATTGTTGTTGTTTCATCTTAATTAATGGTGATATTCTTATCCTCCACCAGGAGATCGGTACATTCTTATTAAGGAAATTGGGTCCTCACCACTGGCTTTGAGTGATTAGTTTTGTCTTTGCAAACTGCCTTCATATGAAAGAGGTCTTCATACTATGTTCACTTTCCTCTCCAACTTGAATGTGGTTAAGATTGATGAGGAGATGGGCGGTAAACCCTCTGAGCTCTTTGAAACCAGTGCCCAATACAAACCTGTTTAATTCTGTTCTTTTGTGGTCTCTGGCTTCAGCATTTGGCCTTTGAGAGCATTTTGGTCCAAGCTACACTGTGGTCTTTGTGGTCTCCACTGGTGGCAACTGGTTCCCTGGGATATTACCTATGTTTGAATCTGGTATGGCTCATAACTTTCATCTAGATCCAACTTCTTTGGTCTGTTCCACATGAAGAAATAAGGGAAAATGTGATAATAACAGCTAGTATTAGTATGCCCTGTGAGCCAAGAGCTGTTCCAAATCCCTACCTTGGATTATTACATTTAATAGACAATCATGTATCCTGGGAAAACAGCCTAGGCTGTGTGCTAAGTGCTTCACATTCATTATTTCATTTCCTTCTTCATTTCCATTTCTTACCTTATGGTGTTCTAGCCTCTCCTCAATGACATGATATTAGATGCAATAATCCATGTAAAGTGCTTAGAACAGTGCCTGGCGTAGCTAACACTTGAGAAATGTTTATTATAATTACTTTCTTAATGCTGAATAGATTTAGTATTTTTGGATCTAGACTCACAGTGAAGCATGCATTTTTCTGGCTTAAATCAACACACCAGGGACTCCCCTGCTGGCGCAGTGGTTAAGAATCCGCCTGCCAATGCAGGGGACACAGGTTCGATCCCTGGTCTGGGAAGATCCCACATGCCACGGAGCAACTGAGCCCGTGCGCCACAACTACTGAGCCTGCACTCTAGAGCCCGTGAGCCACAACCACTGAGCCCACACACCGCAACTACTGAAGCCCACGCGCTCTAGGGCCCACATGCCACAACTACTGAAGGCCATGTGCCTAGAGCCCATGCAAGCCCACGCACTGCAACAAAGAGTAGCCCCCGCTCGCCGCAACTAGAGAAAGCCCATGCGCAGCAGTGAAGACCCAACATAGCCAAAAGAAAAAAAAGATCAACACACCATACTATAGTAGACAGGTTAATAAGGTAGAAATAGCAACATGCAACAGGGCAAGAGATCAGGAGTCAGGCATGAGCTGTGCCATTAAATAGACTGAGCACCCAAGCAATGTCCTTGACTCCTGAGAGCTTTGATTTCCTCATCTATACAGGAGATGTATGACCCCGATGATCTGTAAGATCCCTTGACCTCTATAAATCTTCCCCCACATATTTCTTTGTCAAAATGTGAACTTTACCGTATTGAGGGCTATATTTCTACTGTCTTAGTCCATACACCATGTTAAAGACCCAAAGCACCACACTGGAAGATGCTTCTGGAAATTCTTAGGAAGGAGGGTGAGAAGAGCACACCCTCCAGGACACCTTCTGTCTGCTCCCCCAGCCCTCTCACTAGTAGGCGAAGCCATCAGTAACCAATTGGTTTAGGAGTTGTCAGCGAAAGTGCAGTGTAAAATGCATTATTGGTAGTATTGTTTTTATTTGCTTTTTAAATCAGTTTCTTATAATTCTACTGCATGGAGGTGGTATGTTATAGTAAGAGAAGTGCTGGCCCGGGAATCAAGAGCCTTTGAGTTTAATTCCAACTCCAGCTCTGACACTGTCTGGTCCTCAAGCAAATGACATTTCTTGGGCCTTAGTTATTTCAGCTGTCAAAAAGGGATTGTTAAAAATTTCTTCCAATTCTAAAACTCTGCTACTAAGTTCTTTATGTGAGAACAATACTCAGATGAAATCCTATGGACAGAAAAGCATTTTGTCTCTCCTTTCTCCTTTCTTTGCCAGGCATAATGAGAGTTGGTGTGGAAAAAAAAAAAATCTGCTGTGAAAAGGTTCATTCAGCCTTTTCTTAATAGATTGAGTGGTTGGTATTTCTGCTGGCTTCTGAAATACATTACAAATCACAATCTGGAAAAAGTTCCAAAGCAGCTCCAAGCCTTCCTGCTGAATTTGGATACATCTTTAGGTCTTACTCTGCAGCTCATCCTTAACAACTGACAAAATATTTACTTTGCTCGGTACAGAAAAGGGTAACATTTTCCAAAATATTAAACTAGGTTGGATTCAGAACACAGACAATGAGGCAAAAAGTTGGACCTCTGTTTGAAGCCATGTCATTGAATCATTTTCCAGAGTGCCATGAGAAACAGAGCCTGAGTGCGTGTTTGTGCTCCACGGTAATTCTGAAAAGGACAGAAGCCAGCCAGTCCCTGTCTAGCGTATTCACTGGCGTGTAGACCAGAGGTTCTCAAAGTGTGGTCCCCGGACCAGCAGCATCGGCATCACCTGGGAACTGGTTAAGGATGCAAACTGTCACAACCCATCCCAGAGCTACAGATGTGGCCCCACAGTCTGTGTGGTAATGAATCCTCCCAGTAAACAATTCCAGGGAAATCTCATGCTAGGAAGAGTCTGAGAACCACTGGTGAGGCCCATGGGGGCTACAGTGCTTATTAGCTTTGAATTAAAAGTATGAAGCAATGACGAGACTAGTAACTTAAGTTCTCATTAATAAATTTTTCTAATATAAATGAACTGGTATGTAAATTGGAAACCTGGGCGTATTGCCTTTTGAAATGTTCTCCACTCTTTACCTCCACCCCTCTGCTCTCCCCATCTTCCTCTACCCTCTCCCCAGCCCCACTTACAGGTTCGTGACAATAGTGTCTGAGTTTTGCTTGGCTGTTATTTAGGACGGTAAAAAGGCACAGCAGTTCATTTTAACATACTTGCATGTGGCTAGGGATTTTGATAAGCACTAATTGCACTTTTAAAAACCTCTCATTTGAGGCCTCTCCTAAGATAAAAATGTGGACAAAAATGGAATGACTAGTTTATCATTTTCTGTTCTATTAAGTAAGTCTTATCGTTAACAAATTACTATTTCTGTAAGTTGTGATTTTTTTAAATTAAATTACTGGAAATTGCTGTAGTTGCCCACTTTAATTAAGAAATAGACCACTGTTTTAATGACCGTATTGTTTCAATAAAATTGCAAATACTTTCTGGGAGAAATGAGGATAATCCTCACAAACACCTCCCTCTTCCACTGCTACCTCACTCACGTGCGTTACCTGCCTGGCCGCTGCAGGTGTCTGAGCTGTGACCTTTGTCCTGCAGTCTCATGCTTGGCGATGTCATTCAGTCCCAGGGTCCTGCATCTGTTGATTTGGAAGGCTCACTAATCTGTAACTAGAGTGTGATTTTGCTCCCAAATTCCAGCCAACATCTCCAACTGCTTCAGTATCCTTCCAGCACCT
Source organism: Monodon monoceros (assembly GCF_005190385.1). NCBI lineage: Eukaryota > Metazoa > Chordata > Mammalia > Artiodactyla > Monodontidae > Monodon > Monodon monoceros. The sequence continues at coordinate 67,474,770 of NW_021703771.1, forward strand.
TAAGGAAGGAAGGGAGGGAGGGGAGAAAAGAAAGGGAGGGAGGGAGGGAGGAAGGAAAGAAGAGAGAGAAAGAAAAAAAGAAAGAAAGAAAAAGAAAACAAGGCATAAACTCAGACTGTGCCAAGAACAGCAGGATGTACGTTCATCCCGTGTCATGTATTGGTATGTGTTAGAGTAACATGTAGTACGTCCTCAATAAATACCAGTTCCCTCTCCTTTCCTTCCCACCATCCGGATGTCTGCCTTCAGTGTTTTCTGGATCGGCCTTTAATTTTCCTTCCTCCTGCCCCCAACGTTATCCTCAGTCCCTGTCACTGGGAGGATAGTAATGCTGTCTTGATTGGTATTTCTCCCCTCTGTTGTATTCTATGTGCTGCCGCCAGATTAATCTTCTGGAACCACCTCTCTTAAACCATTCTCTGCCTCAAGACCCTTTAAGGACTTCCCATTGCCCACTTAATAGAGGTAAAACTCCCCAGCATGGCATTTAAGAGCCTCCCTGTTTGGGGTCCAATCTATTTGTTCAGACTTCATTTCAAGCACCGTCCTTTATCTATACCAGGTTCTCGGCAAACCCGACCGCTTCCCCAGCTGTCCTGTCTTCCCTTGTGCCTTTGCTTCTGTGCCCCTCCCTGACTGTACATCCTTCGTTTTTGTCCCCACTGTTGAAATCCACTTTGTCTTTCATGCTGAAGGTGACCTCTTACAAAAAGCCTTCTCCAGGCTGCCCAGTGAGAAGCGCTCCCTTTACCTCCTAAATTCTAGACGTGTCACATTCCTATCCTAGAGCCCTGGATGCTCTCTGTTTTATATTGAAGTCCATCAGGTTTATGTTGTAGGCATCCCACAGTAGGGGGTGGGGGAGGGGAGGCAGCAAATACATCTGGCTCAGGTCTCTTTGCCTTAGATGATCTGCACATAAGAGGAACTCAGTAAATGCTGCTTGAATGAATAAATGACTGAATGAAAGTCACTTTTGCTCTGCCAATAACTAAATACTGCCATTGCCTCCTCAGTTAGCCAAAAGTTCCTTAAACTATATGGCAAAGATTCCCATTGACTTTGCTTTTTTTGAGAACTGGGAGATTAAAACCATCAAGTCTGTAGCAGTAAAGATTCTAAAACTACACATAACTTTCCCTTGATGCTTCACATTGATTCTTTTAGCCTGATTTGCCCAAAAGGAGATTATTTGATTTTTTTTTTTTTTTTAATTTTGGCAAAAGAAGCAAATTTTACACATGCATATTGTGAAAGCCAGGTATCTGCTTACAACTTGGACATGGTAAAATACTTAAAATCAATCTCTTTGGCTGCCTCTCTCCAAACTCCAGAATGTCTGGGACAATTTTGTCTAGCTTTTTCCTTGTTCTGTCCCAATTTGAGTAGCAAAGTTATATATATTCTAAGGTAAGGTGGCATTACTATCTCTTTTGGCATACTTGTTTATGTAACTGTTTTATAGTCAATAAAAATATACAGATTTTTTTATGAGTATCTGCAGTTAAAAGAATGGAAACAATAGGTTTTGTCAAAACATTTTTTTAAAATTTTTACTCAGAATCTCTTTAAGAGAAAGTGCCTTGTCTGAAAAGAGATCATTTGGAATGGTGGTAACAGAGGAACTCAGTCATAATTTTCTGAATTCTTCTATTTTGATATTTATCCACTTGTTTGACTTACAAAAATGCTCTGGTGTAGTGAAAAAAGTCACACCTGTACAAGCTTACCTTAAAATGACAGTTCTAGATCCCCTTCTCCATTAACTTTTTAATTCGAGATCATTTTTTTGGATTCAATAATTGCTCAAATAATTCTGCAAACTGCTGTGAATATTTTTACCCAAGACTTTTATCTTAGCATGAGCTTTCAGAAATGAAAATACAGGCAGTTAACTTTCATTGAATTTGAAATGCTTGGGCCTCAGAATTTTTATAATTTTATGAAAATTATAGAGAAACTACTTAACTTAGGTAACCATTAAAAAATTAATGGAATTACAGAGGGGCAGTTAATTTACATTCTGTCTAAGAAAACTCTGGGATGTCAGGACAGGCCACCAAGCATCCTATTTCCAAAGATAACCTAATGCCCTATGGAAAAATAATTAACTGTATGAATTTCTGTCGTTGAGTTAAGACTCTTGAACAAAGATAGTAGACTTCTCAGAGGTAGGAGGGTTGTCCCAGAAAGCAAGAATCTTACCTGGAGTCAGTCCGTCAGTCAGTCAGCCTGTCAATAAGTGCTTATTTAGTGCCTGCCGTGCACCAGGTACTGGGCTAAGTGCTGGGATACAGAGGGAAGCCAGGCACTGCCCTGCCGCACGGAGCACAGTGTCTAGTGGAAAGGAGCCATCACAGCAGTGCCAATGCCTCTGCCCTGGGCCCTTCCTTCACCCCCATCCAACTTAACTGGCATCAGGAAGGGGGCTTTAGAAAGCAACACTGAGAGGTATCCTACAGGTGTCCTCCAATCTGGGATCTGGAGATTTCTAAATTCTTTGACCTAAGAGATTATGAGACTGGAAAAAAAAAAAAAAAGGCAAAAACTAGACCAACCCTTAGGGCCTAAAATACCTGTATGATGATACAGAGGTCAAGTCCTTCCATTCTACGCCCAAAGAGCTGCGATCTCTCGGTTAAAATCTTTTGGGTAGTTTGGGGCTCCTTTAACAGGTTCTTTAGATGCAGGACCACTCAGCTGCCTTAAGTGATTGGATGCGGGGAGGAAGCGGGGTGCGGGGTGTGGCCGTTAACTATACGTCGGGCCTCGGGGCAGCTAGGAAGAGCCGGGGCCCCGGAAGAACAGAAGTACATGACTCCTGAATCAGTGGTCTGTATTAATGACCATTCTCCCAGGGCCCACTGCCTCCTCCTTCACCTGTTAGATAGCTATTATCCAGCTTCCTTAAGCTTCTTTGGTTCTATTTCTTCTCTTTTTTATGATTTTCAAACACTTTTAAGCAGTAAAAACCTTTCTTCAAGCAACATCTTAGTCTGAATAGTCTGAATAAAGTGGGTGTGGGCTTGGTTCCTCCCTGCGGACCTCTCCTCACCCTTCCGTCCGGCCCTTGTGTTACATCCGCAGACCTCCAGTGACTCCTTGGAATGAGCTCTGAAAACCTTCACTCTCCCCTTTTTGGCTTTCTCATCGCTTACTTTTCCCGATCACCAAATATAACCACTGTAGGCCCTCAAGAGAGAATCTAATGGGCTGTATCTTGAGTTTTTGCACTAGGTCTATTTACAGAGCAGACTATTCTAGAATGAAGTGGTCACCCTTGATCCAATCAGTTGAGGCCAAGGTGGGTGTGGGGTTAAGTGGTGCAAAATGTGGCTACATGGGTCTGTCCCTCCAACCGGGGCTGGATAAAATGGTGGCCCTGGGCGGGGACTGTGTGTGTGGCGGGCACCATGACAATGTCTAATGCATGGTGGATGTGGGACCTTGCTGGCACCCAAACCAGCAGAGTACGTAGAAAGACGGAAGCATCAAAGAGACATAGGCCAACACGAAGGAGAGAACAGCTGAGGAGCAGGAGAGAGAATCTGGGCAGCCATTACGGGGATATGAAGCTCCTTTCCTTACACAAATGAGAGAGACTCTGAGTGCTCTGGACTCGGGGGACTGTTGGAAGCTCAAAACCAATAAAGAAATGATTGTCACCAAACTGATGGGTGTAGTCTGGGGAGCAGGGAAAACAAAGGTAACTTTCATCTGCCTCTTTGTGTAGGTGTAGAGCTAGCTTTTTAAAAATGTGCTCTTTCCGTTTCAAGTGTAAAACACCAACTCATTCTCAATTTAAGAGTTCAATTCTTATTCCCGGGAAGTCAAAAGTTGTTTTTGTGACCTCATGAGACATTATTTTGAAGGATGCTTGGCCGAGATCTTTTTAGCTGTTGGATCACACCAACACCGTGGTAGAAACCCAGATGGGAGAAACTGTGATCTTTCCAGCCAGAGGAAACTGAAGGCCCCTACATGGGCCCTGTGCCTCCTGCGGAGGGAAGGCCTGACTCCAGGAATGCCCTTGGACTTGGCAGTGAGGCACCGTGAAGAATGCAGCTCCATTTCCTGCAGTTTGAACAAAGACCTTAAAAACTATGTGTACTTACTACTCACATATGAAGACCTTTGCCTCCAAAAAGTCTGAAGAGACTCAACTTCTAACTCCGGCACAGGCACCAGCTTAAGGTGTAATTGAGCTCCACTTGCCTAGCCCCTTGGTGTCTCTTTCTGTGAAAGAAGCATTCCACAGCTAATATTTCCCAAGTTGGGAATCCCAACAAGGCATTCCCACAACCTAGTGCCAGTTCTCTTCCACCTTCTCTGGGGTTCTATCCCAAACAGATAGGTGGTGCTTGTTAGCAGTTGGAAAAAAGATATTGTGTAATACACATTTCACATTTGCAAGTTAATGCCTTAAAATCCACTAGAACACATAGTGGATGCTACAACTCCTGCCGTACGGGGAGACTGCGATGATGTCACTGATTGTGTGTCTCACATGGGCTGGGCAACCATGGCCTGGCCAACTGGTCACTCTTATTTCATCAGATAACACCATCTTTGCAAACCACCCTCTGCAGAAAATGATCAGGCCGATACCATTTAATTTTTTTCCTTAATCCTTTTATAATAATTTCATTGTTTGGTTGCTTCTGGTATTTGGACTCCCAGAAAAATGATTTTTGACTATAGTCATGGAAGAACTTAGTTGGATTATGTAGTACTATTTCATATTTACAAGGCCTCATTCAGAGGTAGAAACTGACATTACATCAGACTCTACATGACATTTCATGATCTCAGTGTTTATTTTATTTAAAGGTAATTTAAAATGTGGTTCCAAGCTCACATAACTTCTCTTAACTTACTATTGGCTAGAGTTCTCATCCCAACGTCCTTCCTTCTTTTCACCCTCAGATTAGGAGATTGGCTTCTAGAAATCTACAGCGTCAACCTGATTATGTCACTTCCAGGTTTAAAATCCTTTAAAGGATCCCTGATGTCCACAGCAGTTTCCCAGCGGATGGTATGGATATTCCTAATGATGTGTGAAATTATTTTACGGACATACTGGTGAATGTTTTTACTACTTACATATCTATTTTACTATTTATTAGAAAAAATATAAGTATATATGTTTAAAGCTAAACTGAGGCATATTAAAAAGAGTTTATTTGAGCAAAAATCAATTTGAATTGGGCAGTGCCAAACCAGAAGTGGTTAGAAGCACCACGCAGATGGGAGCTGGGGCAAGACTTTTATAGAGAAGACATGGAAACAAAGCAAGGAATTATTTGATGGGCTGTAGCTTAAGCAGTTGCCTTATTTGGGAAAGCCTAGTTGGCTTTGTGATCTGTTGTTCTTAGGTGTTGATTACTTAACCTTGAGGCATTTATAGGCTTAGGTTTTGGCATTAGAACCTCCTCCTCTAATGTCTTCCTTGTTTAATTAATTTTACATATATTAGAGTAAAACTGTAGTATATATTACATAGAAATTATTATATATTAAGAATATATTGTACATTAATAAGAAGAGTATACTATCATATTATTGTATTTTAATAAAAGTATGTATATATATCAAACCATTGTTATTACTGCTTAACATGAAAAGTAATGTAAATCAGTCAATATATTATAGAATCCAGTTTAAAAGTACTAAGAAAATAGTAGTCCAGGTTGTTCACAGGTGTGGCAGAGTTCATAAAGATGGGAGGGACTGGCTAAAAGTAGAGGAACGTTGAGAAAGTTCAACTCCTTAAGATGTCTCCAGCTGTCTATCTTGCCACCCATCATTTCAGCCACTCAGAACTATTTGTTGCTCCTTAAATATGCAATAAACTCCCATTCTTGGGTTCTAGTGTTGCATGACCTTGGGAAAGTCATTTAAACTCTTTGGGCCTTAGTTTCCTCATCTAAAAGAGGAATACAAATAAAATGGCCTACACCCAGCATTTTTTTTTTTTTTTGCGGTACGCGGGCCTCTCACTCTTGTGGCCTCTCCTGTTGCGGAGCACAGGCTCCGGACGCGCAGGCTCAGCGGCCATGGCTCACGGGCCCAGCCGCTCCGCGGCATGTGGGATCTTCCCGGACCGGGGCACGAACCCGTGTCCCCTGCATCGGCAGGCGGACTCTCAACCACTGGACCACCAGGGAAGCCCCCATGTTAATGTTTTTTATAATACAGATTATGAGGAGCATTAATTCAGCTAGGCAAGCTTCCCGGGAGAGGTGATGCTGAAGCTGAGTCTTATAGGGTGAGGAGTTGCATCTTGATGGACAAAGTGAAAAAGGGAATGTGGGCATAGCTGTAGACCAGCATTGCCTAGCAGAAACACCATGCAAGCCACAAATATGAACCAGATTAAACAAAAGTACAAAAAAGCAAGTGAAATCAATTGTAATCATATATTTTATTTAATTCAACAAATCTTAAGTATTATTAGCAGATAACCAATATTTTTAAACTACTGATGAGATATTTTGCATTCTTTATTTCATACTAGGTCTTCGAAATCTGGTGTGTATTTTACACGTAAAGCACAGGTCGATTTTAACTACTCACATTCCAAGTGTTCAATAGCAATGTATGGCTAGTGGCTACTATCTTTGGCAGCACAGGCATAGATGATAGAGGAAAAGTCTGGAATATTAAATAAACTGTGAGTGCCTTGATATGCCTTTTGCACAACCTGTGTGTGGACGGTGGGTGATGAAAGGAAGAGGTAGTCAGACACCAGACCACAAAGGCCTTAGATGCCGAGTCGGGAGAGTCTCAGTTTAAGGGCATTCGGGAGCCTTTGCTGTCTTGGACAGGTTTTATGTAGATCAAATTTAAGGTTTTGAAAGATTATGCTGGCAACTGTGGGAAAGGTTGCTTGTGGAGGCACAGTGCAAAGAACGCTGGTGGTGTTTCTCAGTCTGTTGCGTTTCTCTGCGTTTAATGAAACTTTCATATAAACTCTAGCAATTAGTAGACAGCTGTTCTCCATTTCCAGTGTTTTATGAGTTTTTATCACTTTTCTGGACCTTTATGAGAATTTTAAGGGTAAGGTGGAAGAAGAACTGAGACTATCAGGTTGTAAGAGAGAAAATATTGGGCTGAGGCTAAGCAGCTCCTGGTGAATTCATAGACAGACCCTGCCCTGCACCAAAGCTGTTTGTTCAGGCATTGTGCCATTACTAAACACATGTGTGTAGGCCACCTGTCCTTAAGGCAAGGTGTATGCATTGAAGGAAATATCTCACCATCACCTTCCAACTACTTTCTTTTCCAAGATGTTCCAGCCCCTAAATTCTATAATATAGCTTTCCTTTTCGGAGTAAAAATTGTTTTCTAGGCATCTTCTCTAAAAAGGCAAATGTCTTAAATAGGTTACTTATTTTATCACCATAACCTGCTTATAATTTGGTTCCTTGCTTTGCTTTTCCCTTTGCTGCAGAATACAAGCTTTCTGGATTCTTTTTTTTTTTTTTTTAAAGGATTGCCTACCTTACAGGGTGCTTTCTTTTTCTTCCCATCTGCCTTTCCGCCATTTTGTTCCACAGCTCCATTTCAATTCCATTGGTTTCTAATCTAAAACCAGCACATCAATACATTTTTATGTGTGAAAGGTAGAGCGAATGAACATAGAAACGTAAAATGGTGTTTTTTCAAAATGATATGCTGGCCATGCCCCCTCTTTCTGACGCTCTGGAAGCTCCCCAGCCCATGCTAGTCCCGTGAGACAAATGATAATAACTAAAGTGTATACGGAGCAGCTTTTTGCAAGAACAGAAGCCAGGAGCAAAGCGAGGTATTGTCCTCACTGATGGGGGTGCTGTCCATGAGTCTCACATCGCCCCCACTTTAAGCACTAGCCAACCCACCTGTCCCTGGAGCCCAGAATGTGACAAAAGCATGTGAAAGTGGCTGAAGCCTGAGGTGCTTCTGATGTCACCTTAGGGTTTGGACCATAGCAGTGGCTCTACCTGACACTGCAGCCATTTCTCAAATCTTATATTTTCAACCTAAATTTTAAAATCTACAGTTTCTTAAATTTCAACACCAAGTCCTTGGATTACACGACCATGGTTGATTGATTTATTTTGCTCAAATGAAAGACCAGGAAATTCAGGAATGATTGGTAGTTTGATGAGATAATAAAGAGGAAGGGGGTAATGAACCCTGTTTAGGTACTTGGGAAATAGCCTCAGCTTTGCTGGGCCAGTTGTGAATAATTGCTGTTCTGTCTCTATCGTGTCCACAGTTTACTGAGTTAGTAAATCATTAGAAAAGGCTTTCTTTCTTCCTTTCTTTAAAAAAAAAAAAAAGTATCTGCATTTTGAATTAGATGCTTCTGGGAAGCCAGCTCCATTGCCTGCCTGGCATCTGTCCATGGTGCTCGAGCAGCAGGGATGATGTTCTGAAAACAGCAAAGCCCTCCTAAAACATACCCCCGCCCAGCCTTGTGGGACTAGGGTGGCCAGGGGGTTAGTCACAGGGAGGAGAGGAAACCCTGGGCTTTGACAGTTTTTCCCACTGTTAAATAAAACACTAGGCAAATAGCCTTTTTAAAGGTAAAAGCTTTCTTTTTATGATCTCTTCACACATTGTCCTCACTCATAAAAGAAGAAAAAGTAATTATGCTCTGGAAGACTGCATTCGGTCTATTCCTGTTGTTTGTCAGTTGTCTTCTTTCATAGGTAGATTAGTGATTAGTGATAATCAGATAAGTATCCTAAGGGGGTTTCCCAAAGAAAAGAGCAAATCCTTGAGATTTTCCCACTTGGTTGGGAGCATCTGATACCTTTCAGGAACTTTGTCTCAAAAGAGAAGAAAAATTGACTGAGCACTGACCTGGAGGTTTTGTCTTTGTATGGGGGAAAAAAATAATAAAGTTAATTGCTGGAGAAATATAGTAGGAAGGGAAAAGAACAATTCATCCAACCAGTGTCACCTTGCAGCACCTTCTTGCCTCTTAAGGTAGATTTTTCACGTGCTCTTTTGGATTGGGGTGAGTGAGGATTCCTCAGACAGATCCTGATTAGGATCATTTCATCCGGGAAGAACGGATCCCAATTAGACTCTAGAGCCTAAGCCAACACCATCGATAACAGGGTGGAACAGAAATACTTGTACCTTGAATTTGGAAACTGGCCTTTCACAACTGGGGGTGAATATTCTATGATTCATAACATCCGCAAAAACTAATTGGGGGATGAGGATGAAATGAACTTCAATCAGATTGGCTGACAACACAGCAAAGGGATTATTCCATGCTGAGCTCAGATGCACTGCCCTTCCGGGGGGGGAAAAATATTAATGATTACTCCATGGCCCTGTATGCATGCGTTTATCCATTCACTCATCAGTCATTAATTGAGGGCCCACTAAACGTTAGGTAGGTGGTGTTAGGGATTTTAAAATGACCAATATATGATGCTGACCTTAGAGGGGCTGAAATTCTAGTAGCAGAAGTGGGTTAGGGAATGGCCACAGACAAGGTAAGGGAGTAGAAGGTGTGGAAGGCGGAACTCCGGAAGACAGGCTTTGTCTTCAGATGGAATGCCGTGAGGACTTTATTCTATGCAAGACTTTTTTTTAATAGTGTTTAGTATTTTCTTTTCATCGTTGCATGTCTGCATCAGGGCACATGTTATGTGTTTCTGTATTGTTGAAAGAGGAAAATCTACAATTTATTTCGATAATTTTGCACATGGCTTGGCACGTGGCTATATTTTATAAAATAATTGCAGGAAAAATATGTGGGAAATATACGTACCTACAGGACGTTTCTGATTTGAAGCTAAACCTGTGTGTGAGAAAGTAAGTGTCTCAGATACATTCCTGGAATGAAGAACAGGAGAGTTTTTCTGCTAAATGCTTCCCCCAGACTCTCCATCTTCCTCCCTTCTCCCCTGATACATTTTTATTTTCTTGAACCAGTAAGCCCAAAAAGAGGTGTGAAGTTTTACCTGGCCAGGATAGTTTGGTTTGTTTGATCCTGGGAAGCCTCTGTGGGCTTTACAGGCTGTGAGCTCTTGGGAGTGGAGCGTGTTACGGCTGGTGTCTCTCCTGGTGACCTCCGTGGCCATCTGGGCTGGGACCTGCGTCTGCCCGCTCAGCCCAGCAGGGCAGGACCTTGGCCATGAGTTTGCAGATGCTTCACTCAGACTCCGCTTCCATGACTCACGCCATCTGTTGGCAATTTGTCGTTATTCTGGAGTCAGGGGTTTCAAATGCTTCCGTCCCTGGAGTCCCTCCATGGAGTGCGCTGTCTGACTGCAGTTTTCTGACACCAGCTTCCCATTCAGTCTCGGGCCAGACCCCAGCGCTGGGTCAAGCTGCCATGAATGTAATGATAATGTTCTTTGCACTTTCGAGAGCTTCACACCAAGTTCCTGCCCCCTCTTGAGCAACTTACGCATTTCGTGGGACTCGTTTGAAGTTCGGCCAAGCTGGCAGCGTGGGGTTCCATTTTTACAAGCTCTAGAAACAGTAGGCTGCAGTCCTTTGTGTCACCAGGCCATCTGCTTAGCTTTTTCCCCTCTTCAAACTGTAAGTAAAATGAGCTACCTGCACCAGAAATGCACCCCCCCCATTAAAACCCATTTTCATTGTCAACCCAAATGCCACTGCTTTGTCTGTTCTAAACCACATTCCTTTCTCATACCTCTTTAAGAAATTTTATTTGCACCAAAAGCATAGACAACAATAATAGTGAATATATATTAATCTTTTCTACATACCAGGCACTGTGCTACATCTTTTATGTTCACACAATTCCATTTTATCCTCAGAAAAAAAACATGAAAGAGGTACTGTTCCTATTCCTGTTTTTGCATGTAAGGAAATTGGGGCTCAGACAGGTGAAGTAACTTACCCGTGACTGTTCTGCTAGTTAGTGATGATACCCAAACCTAAACTTCACCACCTGGCTCCTGAATGCAAGAGCTTAACTTTTTGTGTGTACTGCCCCCCTCTTGATATTAATTCTCCAGTGCTTTGAATTTGAATTAGTGCCTTTGACTAATTAATCCCTCACTCCTTAAATACAGCATCACATCCGTTAGCAATTCCCATTCATTCATCCACCCAACAAATATCAATATTTATTGAGCATCCACTGTGTGCCATGCATTGTACTGGGCCCTGAGGACGCAATTATGAAAAAGTCTTATCTCATGGAGCTTGTAACAGAGTTGGGGCTACATTTATTTATTTAACAAACTTTTGTAAGGGACATTGTACACTCACTGTGCTAGAGACCAGGCCTGTAAAGTCTAAAACGATACGATCCCTCAACTGTGTGACTCTCAGAGTTAAGATTTCCAGTATATCGGGACTCTCAGGGACCTGCAGTTCCAGGATTAGGAATCAGAAGAACTGGGTGCTAGCACCAGTATTTATGATGTATGTTCTGTCCAAATCATTGAACTTCTCCCTCCTTTGGTTTCTTCGTCTACTCTAGAAAAATCATCTCTACTCTAACTGAACTTAGGTTCGCAGGAAGGCTAGGGTTTAGAACTGTGGGGAAAGAGAAAAGAGGAAAGTCTAGGTTCATGAGAAAAGCAGGAAAAAACTTCAAGAAGTGAATTAATCAGAAAGCTTTTGGCTTCAAGTAACAGAAAACATGACCAGTGACTTGGAAAATTAGGAATTTATTTTCTCACATAAAAGAAGTCAAAGGGTAAGTGTTTCTGGTGTTATTCCAGTTGCTCAGTGATGCCACCAAGGACCTCGTTTCCCTCTAAGTTTCTGATCTGCCACCCTTACTGTGTGGGCCTTTCGTCTTCAAAGTTCATGCCTCGTGGTTACAGGATGATTCCTATTGTTTCCAGAATTATTTTCTTATAATGGTGTCCAGAGCAGAAAGGAAACCATAGGAGAACAAGGCTTTCTCCCTAGTGTGGCACTTTTTTGGGGGCTTATTCTCAGTTCCTGTACTTATCTCTCCGTGGATCTGTACCAACAGCCAGCATTGGTCCACAGACCACACTCTGAGTGTCTGATTGAAAGGACTTCCATGAGGAGCTAGTTATTCCTCAGGCGGAAATGTTATACATTCCTGTGTGCCCTTTGCTGGCAGTGTTCCTCAGATCTCTCTAGATCTTCCTGCAAAAACATTGATTGAGCTGATGTTTGCAAGGCCGCCTGGAGAACTTCTATCCATCCTCACAGGGCATGAGAAAAATGATCAGGAAAAACAAAAACAAAACCCCACAACCTCTGCAGTTGATCCTGTGCTGGGCACAGGTAAATGTTAAAGTCACTTTTAGCAGGGTCAGGAGAGCTGCTGAAAGAGACAGGCCCTGGGCGTACTCAGAAACCCTGTTTTAGCCCAGAATTAGTGCAAATCCCCCGTGAAGCCCAGCCCTCGTGAATGAGACTGAGCCCCATTAGGGTTATGTGGTGCCCTTTTACCCCTCATGCTATACCCCTGACTCAAGCCAAACTTGCTTGACAACTTTTTCCTCAGGTCCAAACTCAAATTTGACTGTCACCATCTTCCCACTTCTGGGATGGGTTGTTAAAAGACAAACAGAAAGAAAGGAGCCAAGCAAAGAGAGTTTATTCCCATGCAGCCCTGCTCTTAAACCTCCTATCAAAATTTCCACTTTCTATTTTATTTCCTTTTATTTCTGTTTAACAAATATTTTCACAGTGCTTATTGTGTGTCAGGCACTGTTCTAAGGAATTTGCACACAAATTCCTCATGACAGTCTTATGAGGTAAGTTCTGTTACCCTCCCTGTTTTATAGGTGAGGAAACTAAAGCACAGAACATTTAAGCAATATCTCAAGGTCACACAGCCAGGTTTTTATCCGTGTCAGTGTATCTTCTCATCTGGGGTAAAAAGGAAAGTAGAGGGAAGGGTTTAGAATGAGTGGGAGTAAGAGCAGTGTGAGGAGAATTGAGCCTCAGTCCAGAAGAAACAAGGCTTCTGGCATGAGAAAGCAGCCACATCTCAGAAATAACAGAAAAGGGATTCTAGTCACCGTAAGGGAAAACAAACTTCAGTATGAGTGGCAGGGTTGGGATGTAATAGGAGAAAACAGAACCAAAATCACATTTATATCGTAACCAAACTCACATCAAAGGACGTGGTGATGCATCTGTAGCAGTAAAATAATAAAATGGCTAAGCTATTTTGAATGTTATATGGCAGCTTAGGTATGTAACTTTGTTTAATTTTACAATCCTATGGAAAAAAAAGTGTTATCCCCGTTTTTCAGATGAAAAAGTTAATAAAGGGAAAAAGAGGTACAATCACTTGCTCATAATCTCACAGCTACTGATTGGCAGAGCCAGAATTTCTATCCAGTTTTATCTTGACTCCAAATCATAGGCAGTTGTTACTCAGCAGCACTGTCAGAGTTAGTGACTCCCATGCCATGGGGGAATGGGATAGGGGAATCCTAAATCTATGTGCCCAGTCACTATGTGTCCAAGAAGTCTCAGAACTATGGCACCCACAGATAAAACTAAACCAGTTATTAGTTTGTTTTCAATTGGAAAAACCCAAGAAAGGTAAACCTAGCCCCCCCACCACTAACTAGAAACAGAACACTTCTACTTCCTAGAAGTGGCAATGTCTTAGGCATCTTGCAAGAGGACTATCTCACATGATGGCTGAGACTATGTGCCCCTGACAACCTCACTGAAACTTCAGAGCCGGCGGCGGGGGGGTGGGGGGGGGGGGGGGGGGTGGGGAGGGATCTGTCTCTTACACAAGGTTGTGTGTGGTCTATGGAAGGTGAAGTGTTACTGAGCCTGACGCTGATCTGATGCCCTGGATGGATGACCCACTGGAGGTCTGGGGTTCTGCCAAGGTTATTTCCATCCTAGATCCACATAGAGTTTGTTGGCAGATAGAGCTGGTTCTTGAGACTAGACCAGAGGGTGTTTTCATTACCCCACGGGGCTTGTATAAATTCATTCCCTTCCGTTTACAGTAATCTTTGGTCCAGCTTCTTTTCAGTCGTTGATAAACAATCAGTTGATTGTGTGGGAACATTTGCAGTTGCATATGTAGATGCTAAAGCCTTACTGAGTGCAGAATTGGAATTCTAGCTAGGATATTCGTGGTTTATCTAAAGCAATTCAAGAAGGTAATAAAAGCCAAATAATTCCAGGATGGGTCATCCGGAGTGATATTCTTGGAATGCTAAGTGAAATTGTGAAAATAGCATTGATAGGGATTTCGGAAGAAAGAAAGAGAGAGAGAGGGAGGGAAGGAGGGAGGGAGGGAAGGAAGGAAGGAAGGAAAGAAGAGAGGGAGGGAGGAGGGAAGGAGGGAAGAAAGAAGTTCATGCATTCTTGGAATTGACAAGGTACTTTCGCATAATTATATACTTGCTTGGTACCCTAGTCTTATCTCTCTTTGGATGACCTCCCAGTTAAAAATAACCAGATAAAGTATCCTAGATTCTAAAATGCCAGGAATCTTTTGACCAGGTGAAGTCTCATCTTTCAAGATATCTGACGTTAAGTCACCCCAGATCAACCTGTACATTTTATTTGGTGACATAGGTATTGTTATAGTATTGCTACAGGACAGTGGAGGAAGGAGACTTTCTATAACTTGTTTAAGAAGACAAATAATTCTATATTGCCACCCAGCTATGGTTCAGAAGTATTGCTCTGGACTACTGCCTTACTATCACTGAGGGTGAAATAGGAAGAGAAATCCCCTGTGGTGTGGAGGGAAAGGAAGATTCAATAGATGGAGATTTTCTGGAGAGAGTTGAGGTTAAGGGAGGGGAAAAAACAACAAGTATTTGTAATCTGTTCTTGCCAGACTCATCTGTGACTAGATGTCCATTCCGTTTGAACCAGAAAGCATTCTCCATCCACACCACAGACATTATCAAGCTTCCACCGCTATGGAAAAGCTCTTAGCTCTCCCCACCTGCTCTCAGCACAGACACAGCTAATCAATCACAGCACTCTTCCCTGCCAAGCCAAGATTTGGCATCAAAATCCTTCCTCTCATGTGCCGTGACGGTTAGCACATGACTTGAAAGCTGTTTACTTTCTCGGTCAGCACTGGTGATGCAAACATGAATAAAACATAGCACCTGACCTCAAACAGCTCACAGACTCTTGAGGGAAACAGATCTAGCAACAGTGACTGACAATATTTTGAGATGAAATGATAGAATTATATATTCAATGGTGTGGCCACACAGAAGGAAAAGTCACTGTCTATTCCTGAAGGAGTTTTTCCCAGAGGAAATGAACATGAAGGAGACTGGAAGGAGGAGAGAGTTCACCTCTTAGTCAAGGTGGATAGGCATGGGGGCTCTGAATAGCTTGATCTGTGACAGTGCTTTCTCAGCCTTAGGTCTGAGTGGGGGGATGGTAAGGCTCTGGGGTCAAGGGGCAGGCCAAAGGTCAAGAGCTATCTCTCCTTGATCGCCAGGTAAAGATGTTGAGGGTTTTTCTGATAGAAAAATTACCCTTCTGCAGCATGTGGACCCCTTGGGAGCATAAAATTATTACAAGGGCTCCGTGAATTCACAGTGTATTGGGTAGCCTCCAGTAACAGTAAATGTGTCACATGGGTGTGTACTCATAATGTCACTGCTAAGAAGGTACAATGTGCTTGGAGCAGAAGATACAGGGGAAAGAAGGCTTTCACCCTCAACAGTTTAACCTGAAGTCCACAAACCAAAGACTGTGGACATAGTGGGGTACCAGCTTGGAGAATCAATTTAATTGTGAAAATGCTCTACCTGTGCAAGCTGGGAAAATGTGAAGAGCTTAGAAGGGTTCTGGGCATCTGCTCAGGTGCTTTTATGGCATTTTACAGGTTACTTCTCCTTTTCTTTGACAACTACATAAATTCAGTTTGGGTTCACAAGCTCATAGCATCTGTTACCCCTAAAGCCTTTTCCTGACAACCCAGAGAACTTGAACTTAGGTTCATTCTCTGAGCAGTCATTATATTTAAATAAATACTCTATAAAGGAAGTAAGCTCAGCCATTAATCTGATAGTTCAACCTTGAAAGAAGAAACAGTCTGTAACATTGTTATCACTAAATTAGCAGCATTAAGGATCAGCAACCATTATCATTTTTAGTTGAGCGTCACACCTCTCAAAGCCCAGTTAATGAACAAGGCTTTTGTGTTTATTCATCAAAATATTAAACACTAGCCAGCCCTCATTACACAAGTTAATATTATAATAATCTCTTACATTTGTATAGGACAGCTCACAAAGCACTTTCTCTGATGTACATGATATCTTTCGAAGCTCACAATAACCATTCAGGGTAGAGGGAAAGGTATTATTAAACCTAGATTAGTGGTAAGTATTGCCATTATCCTAGGTCTGGGATTTTTTTGGAACAAATATCTGTATAAACAGAATGAAACAGAGGATTGAATAATTATCTTCAGTGAGAATTTGGGGACAATTAAGTGTACTGGCCCTTTCCCACACCATGCCAGTTAAATCATAGGAAGATTATGCAGGGTTTATAGGATCCCTTTAATATTTTTCAAGGTGAGTAGGCACCCCAAAGATGAACCAAGTGAACCTAATAAAAAATTGGGTCCCCTGGCAACCAGGCAGCATGCAATTTGAGGAATTATCCCAATTTGAAACATTGCTATTAATAGCACATTTTCATAAGTACAGAATGTACTCTGGGAAGCATGAAAAACAAAGTCAAATTTATAAGAAATTGAAGAAAAAGGAAGGAAGTTGAAATGAACAAGACTGAGAAGGAGAAAGGGCTGGGGTGCTAGTTGCCAAGGAAAGGTGCAATAGCAGGTATGTCGTCAGTACCATCCATCAGAGAGAAATTGCAGAATTTATTGTCACTTCTTCTAGACAGCATTTCGATATGTGCAGCAGCAAAGTGTACTGAAATGGCATCTATTTATACGAAAGTAGTAAAAAAAAAAAAAAAAATGGGTGTGGGAGAAAAACACAGCTTCCAGAGATTTTCAGTGTGTAGAGTTTCATGGTGATTTGATTTTTCCCCTGAGGGTTCTACACTAAATTTACTGCTTCTTTCATTTTATTGATACTATAATGGAATTTGATACACTCTAATTCAGAAACTAAAATGTTTATTCATTTCATATGGCAGTACAAAATCCAATCAAGAATAAAGATTGCCCCTCCCAAAGCTAAAATCATACAGTGTTTATTGCTTGGAAAAGAAATAAACAAGCTTGAGATGAGGGTGCTGTACTTTGCTATCAGCCAATGAAGCAGTTTCAAAAGTGGGGCTCTTCTTCCAGATTTTTCCTGCAGAAATATTTGTGTGTTTCTATGCAGGAAGGACAAACACTGGGAACTTGATGGCTGTGGCTCCCGTTGATCGATCACTTTGCTCGGGGGCTTGCAAACATCCTCTGTAATCATAGCAATGTAGCCCGTGTATCAACAGTAGTATCTTATACCGCAGTCTAGCTTATCAGTTGGAGGGGAGGCTTTCACGAAATACGGGTCTGTGTTCAAGTCACAAAGATTAGGGTTTGAGTCCTGGCTTCTGCTCACTAACTGACTTAACTTAGATAACCCCTGTAAGTTTCATTCAGTTTCCTCATAGAGTTAGTGGGAAATAAATGAGACAATCCATTTGAGCCATTCAACACATAAACAGGCACATAGTACGTGTTCATTTAAAAAATGATTTGTAAGTGTGTGTAAAGTTTATAAAATAATAGCCAACATTTATTGAGCAATTTATATACCTGTCCTAGATATTTTGCATGTCAAAACTTGTGTAATCCTCTCAGCAACTATATGAGGGAATGCAAAAGGTTCAGCCCACAGTGAGAGCCAACTACAAAATTACACAAGACCAGCCTCACTACTGACACCCATTGCAAGTTCAGGGGTTCTTGAAACTAGCCTCAGGTTCAAAAATCCACTAGAATGACTCACAGAACTCACTGAATGCTGCTATGCTCCTGCGTATGTTTATTACAGGAAAAGGATACAGATAAAATCAGCCAAGGGAACAGACACAGAGCAGAGTCCTGGACGGATCCACATGTGGAACTTCCAGTTGAACAGCGTTAATTCCTCCTGGTGAGGATGTGTGACCCTGTGCACAGAGTACAGCCAGCCAGGGAAGCTCACCTGAGCTTTTGGTGTCCAGAGTTTTACTGGGGCTCAATCGCATACTGCCTGCATGGCTGACCTTCAGTCTCCAGTCCTTCCTGGGGGCAGAACTGCTACCACTTGGCCCAAAGCCCTCATCATAAAATCACATTCTTAGATTGGCTGGTGGCCAAAGTTCCCAGGCAGACAAAGACACTCCCCATCAGGCAGGATATTCCAAGGGTCTAGAGAGCAAGTCCTAGTAGCTAAGAGCAAAGACCAGACCTCTCTTTGGGTAGGTTAATTCTTCATTACGAATACTCCCATCTCATAGAGGAAGAAACTGAAATGCAGAGAGGTTAAAAAACTGGCCTAAATAAATAAATAAATAGCCTTAAAAAAAAAAGGCCTAAGAGCTGCTAGCTGTAAGTGGGAGAGCCAGGATTCAAATCTAGGCAGTCTTTCCCTGGAATCTGTAAACATTACCCCTTGCTGTCTGCTGCTGTGTTCATTGAGTCTGCGGAGATCAGACTGCTGATAGATAGTAGGATCTGGATTTGAACTTGGGTGGATCTGATTCAAAAGTTCTTGGTCTCCCTGTTTTCCTCTGGCTTTTCCTTGCAAAAACATAAGAACCCAACTGACCAGTGTCTAAGAGACTCTCTGGCTTCTTGTACCCCTGAATGCAGATGAAGTTGCTAGCAACCCTGCCTGGGTTCTTTCTCTGGCATATCGAGCTATGATGAACATCAGTGCCTGGCTCGGAAGGCAAGTGCTCCTTAGTGGTTTCCTGGGACTGTCTTATGACTATTAAGAGTCAGTGGAGGGCTTCCCTGGTGACACAGTGGTTGAGAGTCCGCCTGCCGATGCAGGGGACACGGGTTCGTGCCCCGGTCCGGGAAGATCCCACATGCCGCGGAGCGGCTGGGCCCGTGAGCCATGGCCGCTGAGCCTGCGCGTCCGGAGCCTGTGCTCCGCAACAGGAGAGGCCACAGCGGTGAGAGGCTCCCGTAACCGCAAAAAAAAAAAAAAAGAGTCAGTGGAGTTTTTATGAGCCCTGAAAATAATATTATCTATGAAACTAATAATTCTGTATTATTTCTACAGGAAAAAAAAAAGTGCTACCAGTACTTACCCATATATGCATGTAAGTTTAAGCCAAGGGAAGGTATTTTAGTCATAAGCTGTCAGTGTCTTCATGAAAGCAGGGCTGGAGCTGCCTGTTTACATCAGTGCATCACAGTGGTACATGTAAGACCATGCTTCCTCACATATTCTTGAAGGCACAGTTTGATGTCTCTAGTACTCTGAAATTTAGGATGTAATTACAGATACCAGACTAAAGCTTGTAAAACCCTAAACCCCTGTCTCGGTTGCTTGTCAGGCCTGGAAGGTTTTGAGGGGAGTAGTGGGAGGGGAACCGTACCCCATCACCCCCAGAGAAGAGCTTTTCTGAGTACACTGCAAACAGAGAGGGATCACTGATGAAAACCAAAGGGGCGAGCATCTCCCACCCACAGATCACACGTGCTGATGTACGCGACCCGCTCATCACCAAGCCAGGGGTCAAGTTATGTGAGTTCAGTCGATTGAACTTGAATCAAGGCAAAAAGTAGGTGTAACCCACCCCCGCTTCCTACAGCTCCCATCAGTTAGTTGAATTCCTCATTAATCAGAATCTCCCAGGGTAAGACATCTATTCTCAAAGTTCCACAGAGATTCTGACACGCAGCAGACGTCAAGAGCGTAATAGATCTGAAATGATGCCACCACGGAAAAACTTAAATTTGCAAAATATATGAAACAGGACAACCTATCATCTAACATTCATTTTCAGCATCTAAAGCACGTTCGTTCTTCAAAGGGAAATGAAATAACCAGCCCCCCACTTACATTTAATTTTGGTTTGTCAGAGGGGCTGTTAGTATTAAGTGAAAGTTAAGCACATAATTATATAGTATGCATATTTTTAAAATTAGGGCAAGTGTACCACAAAGTAATTTAATTGTCATTTACAAATACATTGCAGTTTTTAAAGTGTTTTCACACTGGATGTTAATGCCCACAGCTGAAGAAAATCCTAAAGCCACTTCCAGGCATGGGGATGTCCCTTGACTCATGTTTTTTCTTTGGGGACAAAGGGTTGGTTTGAAGCTCTTTCCTCCATGCACAGTCAGTTTCACACTGGCAGGATAATCAGTTATTAACTGTTTATTGACACCAGTGGGATGTGCAGGCTGTGTTTCAGGTTCTTTCACTGAAGTACACGTGGATGCAGTAGGAGGGTACACGGTAAAGTGAGGGAAGACCTAAAACCAGCTGGGCAGCCTCGCAGCCGGGCCTCACAGAGAAGCGAACATGGGTCATTGTTAAGGCCAGGACTGGACAGTAGCTCCTTTCATCTGAAAGTAGTTCTAGACACCCGACAGCAACTCTAATAGCCTCCCAAGTTCAATGCTCAGCTCTTCCATTTCTGTTCCTCCCTCTGGACTTCTCATTCCATAACCAGCTATGGTTTCTGCTGCTGCTACAGACGACCTTCCCACATCATAGCTTCTGTTTTCGCAGAGCTTCTACTATCTCATGGCTTCTGCTTTCTGCCTTCTTCTTGTGTCTCTTGCTTCAGCCCACCCTACTGTTTGCTGATGCTCTCTGTGTGTCTCCCATTTAAAGCCTCTAAAAGAAAGACTGGGGGCTTCCCTGGTGGCGCAGTGGTTAAGAATCCACCTGCCAGTGCAGGGGACACGGGTTCAAGCCCCGGTCCGGGAAGATCCCACATGCCGCAGGGCAGCTAAGCCCGTGCGCCACAACTACTGAGCCTAAACTCTAGAGCCTGCGAGCCACAACTACTGAAGCCCACGCACCTAGAGCCCATGCTCCGCAACAAGAGAAGCCACCACAATGAGAAGTTCACACACGGCAACGAAGAGTAGACCCTGCTCTCCTCAACTAAAGAAAGCCCGCGTGCAGCAACGAAGACCCAACACAGCCAGATAAATAAATAAAAGAAAGACTGGAATCAGCAGTCAGGATTCCATATGATGCACCTCCATCGAGTACATATCACAACAAGCAAGTCACCATGAGGGTCACAGACTGCCTGCAGAAGGCTGGCTTTGGATCAACCACTGGTTCTTCAACCAGGAATGGAGAGTCATGGGATATACAGCATGGCAAGCTATGCATAATAAATCCCTTAGGAAAAGGAAACTGTGAGCATGGCAGGCACCGTGGGGCTTCTCAGAAAGCACTGCAGCTGTCCAGAACAAGGCGAGCCACATCGGCATCGCTGTGGGTTGACGTCTGGCCTGGTCCCCCCTTCAGCCCAGCTGTCTGTGTGCCCTGAGCTCAGGCCCAGGGGTTCAATCGCTCTTCTCCGTGAATGCTTTCCCATCCAGGCTGGCTCTCCAACAGGAAGCAGCTCTTTATATTCTTCCTCCCCTACCCTCTGTCCCTGAAGGAACCATGTGGCTTTTTTGTTTCAAATGCTTTCCTGCTAATTACCCTGGTTTGAGTATGGGCTAACTACAGCACCAAACATTAGGGGAGTTATACATCTCAAAGTAGTTCTATGAGTTGTTTAGATTGAAATGTAAAAATTTTTGACCAAAAAAATATGTCCTCATCTTAATTTACAGAACCTGTGAATATTACCTATTATGGGAAAAGAATGACTGTTAACTTAGATGGCAAAATGATGTGATTAGTTAAGGATCTAGAAAGGAGGAGCTTCTCCTGGATCATGAGTGTCGTTATGTGAGAAAGGCAGAGGGAGATTAGACAGAACAGAGGAGGAGAGGAGGCAATCTGACCACGGAGGCAGAGGTTGGAGTGATGCAGCCACAAGCCAGAGAATGTCGGCAGCCTCAAGATGCTGGAAGAGGTAAGGAAGGATTCTCCCCTGGAGACTTTGGAAGCACTGCATCCCTACCGACACTTTAACTTCAGATTTCTAGCCTCTAGGACTGTGAGGGAATAAAATTTTATTGTTTTGTTATCCAATTTATGGTACTCTTTTTAGAACCCCTAGGTATGTAATACCTATACTGTCTTAAATGTTCCCTGGAAGTCTCCAGAGTTCTTACATTGAGAGACAACCTATCTGATGCTATTTGTTTGCAAACTAGAGGGGACTGTGGCCTGAGGTAGGTTCAGGGTAACACCATGACTATGTCTGCTGACACAGGTGGTCTGCAAGCTTCATGAGAGTAGAACTGGGCTGCACATTACAGGTGCATGTTTGTTGAATGAATGAATGCATTCTCTGGTTTCCTTCTAATTGTTTCTGTTTTTTGTTTTTGCGGTACGTGGGCCTCTCACTGTTGTGGCCTCTCCCGTTGCGGAGCACAGGCTCCGGACGCGCAGGCTCAGCGGCCACGGCTCACAGGCCCAGCCGCTCTGCGGCATGTGGGATCCTCCTGGACCGGGGCACAAACCCGTGTCCCCTGCATCGGCAGGCGGACTCTCAACCACTGTGCCACCAGGGAAGCCCTTCTAATTGTTTTTTATTTTCTGGTTCTGTGAACCCAAATGACTCCTCTGGCCTCAGATGGCACTGAACTTGAAAGCTGGGACTTTTCTGTCCTTTTTCTCCATCCTATCCTGGCCCCTGGCTTTTTACAATTCTTTCCACTGTTTTTCCTTTCACCACCTGCATACGCACTCTGGATAAGAAAAGCATTCTGCCCTTCCTTTTGTTCCCTTTAAATCAAGCAAACTGTTGTTTCTGAAATAAACCTCATTACAAACAGACCTTGTTTTATTGCATTTTGCTTTATTGCACTTTGCAGATATAATTATCTTTTTTACAAATTGAAGGTTTGTGGCAACCCTGCATCTAGCAAGTTTACTGGCTCCATCTTCCTAACAATACTTGCTCACTTCGCGTCTTTGTGTCATGTTTTGGTAATTCTCACAATATTTCAGACTTTTTCATAATTGTTATATTTGTTTTGGTGATCTGCCATCAGTGATCTTTGATGTTACTTTTATGACTCACTGAAGGCTCAGATGATAGCATTTTTAGCAATGAAGTATTTTTTAATTAAGGTATGTACATTTTTTAGACATAATGCTATTGTACACTTAATAGACTGCAGTATAGTGTAAACATAACATTAATTTGCACTTGGAAACCAAAAAATTTGTGTGACTCGATTTATTGCAATATTTTCAGTGTGGTCTAGAATCGAGCCTGCAGTATTTCCAAGATACGCCTGTATATCTTCTTTCCATTTCTACTCTCCATCTCCAAAGCTTAATCAAACTCTATCCTCCCCACAGACAGAACCTTCTCCTCCTTGGAATTTTCATGCCACCTTACCCCTTTTCTATGTCACTTATTTCTCTCTTGAAAACCAGATATTTATGTGAATACCATCCTTTCTGCCAGACTTTAGAGTATTCTTACCATCCACTTCATCTTTCTCTTAGTGCATGTTATAGGAACAGCTAACAGTATAGGAGCCCAAAAAATACTGGAGAATTGAAGAGACAGAAAATGCGGGAGAATTGGGGACGTTCAACAAGAGAAGAGAAATTTTGCAGTAAAATCCTTAATATGCTAAGAAGTTAATAAGGTAAACAAAATTATTTTGAAACAGCATTGAAGGCCCAGTTGAAATGATGGTGGGCTAGTCTGAACTTGGATGGGTACGGTCGGAATAGTTAGATGAATCTACAGTTGGTTTCTTAGGTTTTTTTCTGTGGCTCTATAACAAATTACTACAAATTTTGCAGCCTAAAACAGCACATATTTATCATCTCACAGTTTCTGAAGTCAGGGCTCCAAACGTGGTTTAGCTGGGTCTTTTGCTACAGGGCCTCTTACAAGATGCAAAGTGTCAGCCAGTGTTGGGGTCTTGTTAGAAGGATTGAGTGGGGAAGGATCTCCTTGTAAGTGCACATGGCTGTTGGTAGGATTCAGTTCTTCAAGGGCTGCTGGACTGAGGGCCTCTGTTTCTAGCCATCTGTTGGCCATAGGATGCTCCCTTTACGTCTTGCTATGTGGGCTTCCCCAGCATAGCTGCGTGCCTCATCAAAGCCAGCAAGGGAAGTAGCCTGCTAGCAAAACAGAATGCACAGTCTCGTCTAAACTAATCGTAGAGGTGATATCTTATCAACTTTACCAAATACCATGAGTTAAAAGCAAATCAGTGCCTACCTTCAAACAAAGGCATAGATACCAGGAAGCTGGTATCATTGAAAATACATCTTAGAATTTGTCTGCCATGTCTGGTAAGTACTATAGGCATTCCCTAAGTATTTTTGAAAGGGTTGTGTTCCAAAATTTGTTTCTTGCTCGGTTGGAACTAAGAATTCAGTAGGATTTCCTTATAAAAACAATGGAGTTAAATTCCTGGGCTTACTTCCAGGTAAGGGCCATTTTACCCAGAGTAGACCAAGTAGCATGCTAACCAAACTACTCTAACTTACATTTATTTATGCCATTGTTATTCTTTGAGAATATGCTTTCCAAATGTCAAGTTGGGATGCTGGGACAAATTCTCCAATTAACAAATCTTTAGCATAGCCATGTAGGGAAGTTAGAAGTACTATGCCTCTGCCATCAGGAACTCATTAATTATTTCACACTGTGTATATGAACAGATGATCCCCAAGCAAAGTATTTATCCATAAGCTGATAATCATTGATGCATTTACTGTGAACGCATTCTCTGAAGTCCTCAATATTTGTACTGAAAATCTGAATGTTTCAACAGGGAGAGCAAATCATTTCCAAAGTCTTTCAGAAAATATAATTCAAGGAACTATTTCAAATCATTTTTAAATTCTTAAGACTAAACATAAACTTCCACCACAGCATCACTGAAGCCCCTATGTTGAAGTTCCTGGTCCCGGTTTGTTTACACTAAATCTCACGGGTTAGTAATGATGCCACCTCCTTTCCCTACAGGTCAATGTGGAAGAATCTCCCTGTTAGGCCAGCAGAAGAAATTCTTTTGAATTTTCAGCTTCATCAAAGACTGGCCCTTTCCCTGTTTGAAGTCCTCTCTTGCTTCTTAGCCATTGGGGGTGCTTTGAACTCAACTCCCACTGACCCTGTTTCCTCTTCAAAGGCTTCTTCCCTTCCATGTAGGGAGAAGATGCCTTTTGAAAGTAGTGGGCTCCTGCCTTATGTGAGTCTGTCGGTGTAAGCAGAAATAAACAAAAATAATAATAAGCAGAAGTAACAGGTCTTGGTAATTACAGAGAGATCCAGAGAAAATGGGAAAATGGAAGGCAAGCCACTCTGCAGTATTACTTGGAAGAGAGGGTATTTAACATGCCTTATTCTCCGCTGTGCTGCAACTTCTGTAGCTTGCATGAAGCAGGGGATGGGCATTTAAAGTGGCCCGTCCTTAGGTGGAAATCTCGGCCCAGGTGGACACCCCAGAGATGTTATACGTGGGAAATTTAAATTTAAAACAACTTCAGTTATCTGAGTGAGACTCTTCCCCAGGCACCTAAACAGTTAGACCCTGTCATGAGACAAAGTCCTAGACATCTTGCATCTGTAAACACCATCAGAAGCTGAAAATTCTTGAGAATTTTTCTTTTTCTTAGCTATTGACTCATGAACTCGTGGACTAGTTATGGGTTGATTCTATTGTACTTTTTTTTTTTTCCCCAGTTTAAGTTGCTAACTTACATATGTACAATTTTAGCTCCAGTGAAGTATTTTCTGTTTTATTTTCTAAGGAAGATGCTACTAGAGTTGTGATAGCTTGTAAGACACTTAAAAGTAGGTCCTTCCCATTCTGGAAGGCTCTGATTATGTGATCTTAGGTAAACTATCAGGTAGGAGCATCAGCCAGCGTGACATAGAAGAGCTCCTTAGATAGCTGCCTGGTACAGAATAGTTCAGGTATTAAACAGCGGTGGTCCGTAGTTAGCGGCACTAATCAAACCACGCTTTCCTTCATATCTGATAATGGGGTGTATTAATGTGCCAGGGCTGCCATAACAAAATACCACGGACAGGGTAGCTGAAACAACAGAAATTTATTACTCACAGTTCTGGAGTCTGGAAGTCCAAGATCAAGGTGTCGACAGGGTTGGTTTCTCCTGAGGCTTCTCTCCATGGCTTGCAGATGGCCGCCTTCTCACTGTGTCCTCACATGGCTTTTTCTATACATGATCACACCCCTGGTGTCTCTTCCTCTACTTATAAGGACACTAGTCCTATTGCATTAAGGCTCCACCCTTATGATCTCATTTAACCTCAATTACTTCTTTAAAGACGCTATCTTCAAATAGTCACATTGGCGGTTAGCGCTTCAATGTATGAATTTTGGGAGAACATATTTCAGCTCGTAACATGGGGTTACCAATAATGCCCATAGACGGATTGGAGGTCATAAATAGTTTGTGAAAATGTGTGAGTGTGTGCATTTGTGGATTTTTCTGGAGAGAAAGTTCGCGCCTTTCATGGGAATTTCAAAGAATGCTAATAGATAGGACACATTGCTTTATATCAACTTCCCTAATTATTTTTCTAGTTGGGATGATATATGCTGATGCTTCACAAAGATTCTGTGATTTTATTAACCCTATTGTTCCATCCTCTCTAGATTTTGAGATATTCTGTTTGGCTGTGAATCATTACTCTGTCCAAAGATTAGGGAATAGTTGGAGAACGTGTTTTCTTACCCTGCTGAGATGACTAAAATAATGATGTGGCATTTTTTTCATTGATGTCCAGTTTTAGAGTGTTTTCCTTTGTAAATGGTGGCCTAGGTACTTAAGAAAATATGTCATTTTATAAATCAAATAAATACCTGAGGAAGTTAAAGAGAATAGCAATTAAAAAGCAATTATGAATTTAGGACATAGGAGTAGTACTGCAAAAATAAATAAAGTTGAACTTCCCAATTATAGGCAGTGTTGTTTATGCCTCTGTCATGTGCAGAGGAAAGCACTGAAAACAAGTGGTAGGGAAACGGGCCCTATGATAAAGACCTAAAGAAATCAGAAATTTTTAAATGGAAAATAGAGTATGACTAATACTTCAAAAGTTACCCCTACCCATTACTTTCTCTCCCTCTCTCGTAGGCCTGTACCTTTATTTGGGTCCTATCGTATGCTGATCTCTGGGGCTACTATTTTTATTGCATATATGTGTCACTGACTTTTTAAACCAGAACTTAGGATTTTCATTTGCCATCAATAAATTTCATTTTGATAGGTTTAGACATTTTTCTTGCCCAGTTGTTTTTATTTTTATTTTTTTTAGTTTTGGAAACATTAAATCCATACAAAATCAAAATCTTCCACAGATGCCAAGTGGATAACAATGGAACTTATAGCTGAAAGAGGGAGAGGAAGGGGTCCTGCTGAAATAAAAACATATTATCAATATGGTATTTCCCTAATCCAAAGTCTTCTCTATGTGGAATTCCCAGTCCATCAACTGTCCATAGTAGATTATTTCTTTCTTTGCTTAGCATTCTCTGTATATTAAAAACAAAATTATGTTCCCAGTTTGTTTTTTTTTTAAAAAGACAAAATCAGCTGGGGCATATTTATTTCCTCTGACTGCAGCCCCTTGTAAAAATGTCAGTAGTGGATGGGAAAATTAAGACAGTGCTCACTTACCTCTCCTCACTTAGGACAGTGACAGTGGAAGGGGACTGGAAATCCTAAATCCTAAAATTGGCTTTGGAAACGTTTTCAATCTTTGATCTCATTTGCTCCTAAAGCATGCAGCTGCAGTCATAGAAACTAAATATGTAAGACATCCTATGACTTTCTGGTGAATGGCTATTTTGGAAAGAATCCTTTCAAAGCCCCCAGGTCATTTTTGCTGAAGTCACTGTGTCAGGATCAAAGACAGCTGGCAGCTCACTGCCTTGATTCATGCCTGATGGCTTTTAGGGAGCACTCCAAGCTCCTGGGGTTCCATCCATTCTGTTCCTGGAGTCAGTAACACCTGAATCACTAAAGTAAAATGAAGTTTGATATGTGCTGTTTACTATTAGAGAGAGTTTGAATATTTGCAATATTTAAATAAAAAATGTTAAAAGAAAAAATCTTCATTTACTGACCTTCGCAAAGAATTGAGGAAACCTTTTTTTAAAAAAAACACAAATTAAACCTCTGAAATTAGTACAAATGCAACACTTGTGAGTCTTTGGGGTTTTCCGTGGAAATGCATACTGAATCCCTGCATGTGTGTATGTGTTGAACTGTTACAGTTAAGCATTTATTTTTCTTGTTGTTGTTGTTGTTGTTTTTTTTGCGGTACGCGGGCCTCTCACTGTTGTGGCCTCTCCCGTTGCGGAGCACAGGCTCTGGACGCGCAGGCCCAGCGGCCATGGCTCACGGGCCCAGCCGCTCTGCGGCACGTGGGATCTTCCCGGACCGGGGCACGAACCCGTGTCCCCTGCATCGGCAGGCGGACTCTCAACCACTGCGCCACCAGGGAAGCCCAAGCATTTATATTTTTACAGAAAGTTTTATGCTTGCTTTTTTGGTTTTTGTTTGTTTGTTTTTGGTTTAGTTTGGTTTTCTTTGGTTTAGTTTGGTTTGCTTTGGTTTGGTTTAGTTAGGTTGGGTTTTTTGTTTTATTTTTGTTCTCACATTTTGGCTCGAAATGGCTCGGCAAAGAAATAAAGTTGCAATGTTTTATGTAATTTGCCCCCAAGTCATGCAGAGTTTGTGTCAAAACTAAATTGAGATTTTTTTTTTTCAGCCAGGATTTTTCAATCTGCTTTAACTAGCCAACACACCATCCTCTGTTTCTTAGGGTATCTGGTAGGTTCTGATACTGTACTAGGGGCCATGAGGACACAGAAATATAAGTCATGGCCCCTCTCCTCACGTGTGCACACTATGCCTTGACTCGACAAACTCAGTCAGTCCAATAGGCCAGCATAACCTCTTCATGAGTTCTAATTTTTACTTATGCCAGATAATGTCTGTGGAAGATGGAGACTTAGTTCCAAAAGCATGCATTTTGGTGAGAGGCTGAGTTCCCCTTACCGTTCATCACTTCCTGCCAGCCCCCAAGGTTAAGCATACCCACGTGCAGCTGGTGGTGCTTCCTCTTTTGGGATTTTGAAATTTAAGGAGGAAAGGGAAAGAAAACTAATAACTGTTGAATGCCTGTTTATGCTCAGCTGTGGGTTTATATAATTTAATCTTCATGACAATATTATTATCCCCATTTAACAGATGAGGAATAAGAATCAGAAAAGCCAAGCAGATGTCCAAGGTCCTCCAGCTTAGTCCCTGACATCAGCTGTATTTGAATCTAGGTTTCTCCAAAGGCAAAGGGCAGCTGTTTCCCACTAGACTGAACCATTTCTATGCAATTGCTAGAGAATCCCTTAGTTTCCTCACCAGTAAAATAAAGATAAAATCTTCCACCTTGTTTAATATGTAATAAAATAAGAGTATTGAACATGCTGAATAAATTCAAATGAGCTTGTGCTCATTCAGCCTCTTCATGAGTTGGGAACAACCACCGGCAAATTATGACTCAAGTTATCAATAACATTAATGTTCAAGCTTTCTTCTTTACCATTGTTAACATTAAAGAGAGTACTGTCTTCCCTTCTCACCCACACCCTTTTGCAAAACTCATAAAACTTTTGTTTAAAGATTTTTCTTCTCTCAACTGCTTCTTACCTTGCAACCTCTGCTAGCCAATGAAGGTATTTCATAGACTTAATTGGCAGAGAGAATCAAAAAGGGACATGTAAAAGGAATGAGAAAAGAAACGTGTAGAGGGACTGGCATAGCTGAGGCAAAGAGACACTTTGAAAATTATATATGAAAGCTTAAGTTGAAAACAACTTGAGGAACAATGAAGGAAAGGTCTTAAATTCTAGTACCAAGAGTTTAGATTGGATAATATGGGTTATCAGGATCTCCTGCACTTTTGTCTTCTGTCCCCATCAACTTACGGACATGGGTTTTACCGAGGTCTCTGTTGATCTCCCTTGACCAGAACATTGGTAGACATTTTTGGTCCTCATTTTGCCTTCTCAGTGCCATTAAATGCAATTGACTGCTCCATCCTTGTATCTTCTTCCCCTTGGCTTCCATGATACATTTTCTGGCTTTCCTTTTCTCTCTCTGGCTACTTCCTCTACTATGCATTGCAGGCTCATCTTCTGCCATCCAGCTTTAAACATGGAGTTCTTCAAGGTTTGTTCTCAGGCCCTCTTCTGGTCTTAATATACACCTTTCTCTTAAGTGAGCTCGTCTACATCATGGCTTCACCTAACTAAGGATTCTTTCCCAAGCTCTAGACCCACATGAACTTGAACATGATAAAGTTTCCTCTTGTCTAACATGCTCATAGCCAAAGTTGGGAATGTACACAATGTCTTTTTTGAGCAATTGTTTGGATAATGGACAGGGAACATGAGAAGAGCAATGACATGGCAAAATGGCTGATGGTGAATTTACTTTTGGACTTGCTGCTTTTCAGCTGCCTAAAGTTTCAGTTCAGTAAGATTTGGGTATAGTGACCTGAAGGCCAACTGAACAATTTCTGTAGAATATGTGGGCCAAAGTTGTATTGGAGAAGGGGATAAAGGGAGACAGAGAGGGTTTTCTACTTCTTAAAGACAGCCCTCCCTACCCACTACTTCAGTTCATTATACATAATTGTACTCAGTGTTTATTAAATAGTTGGGATTTACTTCTGTCCTCTGCTTTTCTTTGGGGACCAGTAAACTTAATCCACTCATTTGTTCATTCATTCATCCATGATCATAGATTACCCATACTGGCCAATTAAGTCTGCTCTATTCTAAGTTCACTCAAAAACCTTTGGGATACTGTGATCACAAGGGAGAATCAAGGAATGACTATAGCTAGAACAATTAAACAACGATTAACACAAACATTTATTGAATGCGTACTCTATGTCAGGTACTGTGATGAATGCTTTCTCTGTGTTGTCAGTTTTACTCCTGCACAGCACAATTCAGTTATTCTCTCTAACCCCCTTTTAGAGATGTGTGAACTGAGGTTTAAATAAGTTAGCTGTCTGTCCCAAGATCACAAAGCTAGTGAACGAAAAGCTAGAATTCCACCCAGGTCTAAATTGAGAGCCCTTCCCTTAACCACTGTTCTTCTTATCCCACACCTGCAAAAGTTTCCAATTCATTGGTATATTTTGCATAGAGGAGCCTGCCGTTGGCCTCCTTCTTCATTTTGCTCATTAAAGTGAACAAACAAACCAAAAAGCATGCCTTTCTCTTTAACTTCATCTCTTTAGTTGAAGGGAAATGGAAGAAAAATTAAAAATGACAGTCCGCTGGAGATGACCTGAGAACCTTATTATCTCCCACACACGGAGGATGCCCTGCAGAGGACGAGGGAAGGAGGAAGGGAAAGCATGGCTTACTCTTCAAGTTGGCATCTTGCAACCCATGCAAGGCTGGATTCTGTGGTGGCGTGTGACTACTGGTGGCCTTGACCTAAACAGACAAGTTTCCCCCTGAAAAGTAGCTTTGTTTAAATGTTTAACAAACCCTTTGTTTAATAGGGGGAAAATAAAGATATTAAAAAAAAACAGGCAAATTGGGGCTTCCCTGGTGGCTCAGTGGTTAAGAATCCACCTGCCAATGCAGGGGACACGGGTTCGAGTCCTGGTCCGGGAAGATCCCACATGCCGCGGAGCAGCTAAGCCCATGTGCCACAACTACTGAGCCTGCGCTCTAGAGCCTGCGAGCCACAACTACTGAGGCTGAATGCCACAACTACTGAAGCTCATGCTCCTAGAGCCCATGCTCCAAAACAAAGAGAAGCCTCCGCAATGAGAAGCCCGCGCACCGCAACGAAGAGTAGCGCCCGCTCGCCGCAACTAGAGAAAGCCCGCGCACAGCAATGAAGACCTAACGCAGCCAAAAATAAATAAATAAAATAAATACACTTATATTAAAAAAGAAAACATAGGCAAATTGTAACCCTTACCTTTCCTTCATGTAAAAAATTTTTTAATGCTTGAGTCTCAAGTTTTTCAACACAGCTGGAGAAATAGAATCACCACCAGACTAACCCCACATGGGTGGAGTTCACAAAAATGGAAAGTTAGAGGAAACCCCATTAACTTAGAGTTAACATTGCCTCATGAAAAGAGAAGAAATCTAGTTCAGGATACCTCCAAGAGAGCAATGAGCTAAACAAACAGCTCTAACCGCACAGTGATTTAAGGAACTTCCTGAAGTTCTTTTCCCTCCTTGCTGTTAGTGCATTAAATTTAAGTTGGCTGGTAATCCTTGGGCTCTGGGAAAATCAAATGGTTAGTTTATGGTCAATTTCTCTCAATGATTATCTTTCAGAAAACGTGTGAGTTGTGAGAGAGAATGGGAGTACTTAATTCATCCTGCTGTTGAAAAATAGAATTGGATGACAGGTCCTAGGTGCTGCTGCTAAGAGGCTTTCAGCAACTGCTGTGCTCAGCCATGGATATTTCAGTGAAATAAATAACTAAAAGCAGTCTAAGAATTTGCAAGAGGAAGTGTTTTCATACTATGGCTTAGCAAAAACATCTCTATATTAAATGTACTTGCAAATTTAAACTGTACCAGGGGAAGGGAGATGGGTTTATATAATCCAAGCAGCATAGGAAACATTAAATACTTCATGTTGTTAAAACAGGGTGACGTCATTGGCAAGGCACTTTTTTCTCTAGGAAATTGAAGGCTCCATCCACCAGTAAGAGGCAGGAAGAATTACTCACTGTGGGAGAAAGTCTAACATACTCACAGCCCTGCCTAAGGTTTGTGGTGCCTCTGGAAAACAAGAACTGCCCTGTTTTATCTCATCATATTTTCAAGCTGCAAAACAAAAAGAGAAGCAGAGGTAGGGAAACTAAGGAAATTCTGGGAATTCATGGCCTTCAAATAGAGGACACTGCTGCCAGGAATCACATTAACTTACTACTTGATTATATATGGGTTTCAAGAAAGAGGATTCTTGGGCTTCCCTTCCCTGGTGGCGCAGAGGTTGAGAGTCTGCCTGCCGATGCAGGGGACACGGGTTCCTGCCCCGGTCCGGGAAGATCCCACATGCCGCGGAGCGGCTGGGCCCGTGAGCCATGGCCGCTGAGCCTGCGCGTCCAGAGCCTGTGCTCCGCAACGGGAAAGGTCACAACAGTGAGAGGCCCGCGTACCGCAAAAAAAAAAAAAAAAGAAATAGGATTCTTAAGGATTTCTAGAATGAAGGAAGAGATTTTACACAGGATTAAACAAAGATAGAGGCAGCCAATATACATCAAACAGAACTACAAACTGAGGACTTTTTTTTTCCAAAGGTTTACAGTCTAGCAAGTGGAAGATCTTAGAAAGACATATAACAATTATGCTGTCCACTCGTTTCCCAGAGGGCCAATCCAGGGATAGAAAATGAGAGTTATGCAATTTACACTTTTCTGCCTAAACATTGTGGTCAATTTTTCAGAAGTTTTCAATGTGCATTGTTACTGCAATCCTTTCTAATATTCTCCCCTTTACATTCCTCCTCAAATAAATCTGCTTAGCCATCCTGAAATATTATACACAAAATTAAAAAAAGAGATAAACAGGGGAATACTAATCCAGTTGGCAAGCGAAAGCCACAGGGAATATTTGTTAGGACACTTAGGTCCCAGAGGATCGACTTGAAAATTTGAAACCTAAAACACCATGACCCTTGGCCATGACTGTGTACAAGGGAAATCACACTAGTAACTCTCCTGCACTTGGCCCAACTGTCTTTGACGTTTCTGTTTGTAAAGTCAGTGTTACTTATGGTGACCAGGCATTTTTAAGTGGTCCTCTAGCCAAGGCTCTACAACTTTTATTTGATACATTTTCCTTTTCCTTTTCCTTTTCTGTGTCTTGGTATTTTACTGGGTTTTCTTTCTTACTTGTCACTTACTTAAGCTTCTCCCTCCCCCTCACTCTATTTTATTTCTGGTATCTGGAACTTGCTCATTTGCCCTTTCTCCAGTTCATCTTCTCAGCTTATACTATAAGCTGTGTCTTGTTTCTTCGTATTTCTTTTTTCTTGTAAATGCTATATTCTAATATTTTCCTATACGTATGCCACATTCTCTTCAGTGTATCCTTTTAAACATTTAAATGAAGTTAACTTTAAGATGTGCAAATTAAAGAACATTTGAAAAAATAGAAAAGTGTAGAAACAAGAAAGAAGACCCCTCATTGTTCTTCAGACAAAGGAAGTCACTGTTAACACTAGAATGTGTTCTTTTTAGACTATTTTACACAGAAGACTTTTTAAAACTATGTTTGATAGTATAAGTGGTCTTTGATGTCTAAATATGATAATGTTAAGTGTTTTTCTTAATATGTTTTAATGGCTACAAAATTGAGTGGATATATCTTAGTTTAAAAAACGTTTCCTCATTGTAGACCATTAAGATAATTTTTAATTATTTTACTATTGTAAATAGTGTTAGGGAAAGTATCTTTGTTTACTAAGCCAAGGAAGGGTGTATTTTTATTTTGTGTTTATTTGTTTTATTTAGGGTGATTATTATTTCTTTAGCATAGATCCCAGAAGTTCAATTACAGTCTTTGGGAAAGGGTTTGGAGGCCTTGATAATAAGGTCAATTTGCTTTCAAAACAGTATTTGCAATGTACTCTGGCGTTCATGAGTGTGTGTTTTTCACCTCATTCCTGCAACATTAAGTGTTCTCATTTTAAAAGAAAGGTTTGCTAATATAATATGTGAAAATGGCTTTTCTCTTGAATGAAACTGCTTATTAGTAAGGGTGCATACATTTCCATTAATTTGTTTATTATTAGCCCTTATTCATTAGGTCTTTCACCCCTTCTTTCCCCTTCCATCACCTCGTGCCCACATGCTAATTTCCTATGCTTATCCTTAGTCCCTTCTGCTCGCTTTTTAACCCCCAAAGTTAATTTTGTAATTCTCTTTTGTCTCATGTCCAGTAACTTGTGGGGCAGTGGGACCCAAACTGCATTTTAAGAGCATTTCTGTGAGTTGTTCTCAGCAGGTGTCTTCAAGGCCCCAAGTTCTTTTTTTGTCCCCCACTGTGAAAAACTGATTGGCAGCTGGTGACGGGCAGGGCACTGGTGCTTGGCACTCACAGGAAGCCTTGCAGGAGGTGCCCAGAGTCACAGTGGAGGAAGTGCGGCCAAGCCAGCACAAGGTGGGGGACCAGATGTCGCCCGATTATGTTCCATTGAAATCCAAACAAGGCCCCAGATTCAGGATCATTTCCTTGAGACTCCGCAGTTGGAAACTGGCACCGATTCAGAACCTCACAACAGCTGGTCTCCCCATGCTAGGATTTATGTGCCTTGCAGAAACTTTACCTGTGTGTTATCGATTGATTTCTGTAAAGCAATCAAACAGTGTCTCGAAGACCCAAAGCGTACTGCTCTCTGTCGAAAATAAAAAGAGCCCGTATGTCACTGAACACGCGAGCAATCTTATTACAGGCTTGGGAACGCTGAGAAGGATGCGTTGTCCTTGTTATTTATGCCACCCATATTAACCTTGAGGCTGTATCCTGACACTTGCAGCTTGGCAATGACAATGCTCCACTCTTGTTAGGAAACTAAACCCACCCTTTGGAAATAAATTCTATTATAAGCTTTCAGGGGACACCAGCAGATGAGAAATCGTGCTTATGTTTCTCATCATCCAGTTCATGCTGGGAAATCTGAGAATCTTTCCAAAATCTCCTTACTTGTTATCGTCCAGGTCATTTGCATCTATGCCGTCCACTTTCCTGCTCCCAAGGAAGGTGAGCCGGAAGCCTGACAATGTCCTTTTCTGAAGATCAAGGAGGAAAAGCAAACAGAAACCGTCACCCCCAAAGATATTGTAGTTGCTTGTGCTGAGCAGCAGGGGAAGGTTTTAATTTGAAAACAAAACAAGTATTTTTAAGAAAAACTAGAACAAAGAATAGTGAAAGTACATCAATTTAATATTTAGCTAAATACGTATTCCTGACCTAGATCCAGGAACTCTATTTTAAGCATCGCCTTTATAACTGGCTGCTCCTGCTCCTTCCATCACCTGATAAGGTCTGGGTGACTCTCTCTTCCTCTCTCCCTCTCCCTCTGACTGCCTGGCAGTCCTCAACCCAGATTCTCAGACCTCACAGTGAGATTCTGGAGCTAGCCCTCTCCATTAGAAACAAACAAAATAAATTGTTTCCATTCCCCAAAGGAATGTGCTAAAGCCTTTTTTCCTCTTTAACGTGGATGCAATTTAAATTTGGCAAGAGCTGGACACAGTATACCTCACTCTGAGGAGAAAGCCTTGTGAGAGAGACCCTTACAGAAAGACCCCTTCATCTTCCCTGTGAACTGTCAGTGACAGAAAGTAAGCAGGTCATGCCCTCAGCATCCACAGGGTTTCTGCAGAATCCTCACCCATTCCCTCATTCCACAAAAATGTCTTCAGTACCTACTATCTGAAAACCCTGTGTGCATGTTCCTCCCCGGCTGTTCCCACAAGGCTGTGAAGTCAGAGCTTCTTAGAGTGTGCGTTTCGTTCCTTTCATCTCTTACCACACCAGGGGGGCCCAAATATCGTTCAGTGACATTTCTCTTCATTACTCTGATTCAGAATCCTGCTTGTCTGTAACGTGCTCCGTAGGTGAGGAATTAAAGGGAAATAAGGATAAGACACGGCCCATTCATGGCAGGCATTAAAGGGAAATCACCTGAGATGATCTGTCAAAAATTGATCAAAGACAATAATGTGATCAAGGGCCAACTCAAGCAGAACCGAAGAATATGCACATGACTCAGAAAAGCAGCCCTGGCCCTTGCCAGTGTCCTGCTTCTTTCTCCTTCCCTTCCCTGTTCCTCATCGACGCTGGTAAAACATTTCCTGCTCAAGAATCTAACAGATTCCAACATTTTTGCTCAAACACTGGATGTCATCTTGTTTCCCCTGGACTGGGGCAATCATCTCAGAGGGTCAGACCCCAGGTCAGTTAAGGCCAGAGGAAAGGGTCCTCTGAGGTCATGTTGGAGATGGACTTATTTGTCCTTCCTTAACTCTAAAAACACTTGATATTCTTTTTTTTTTTTTGAATAGTTATTTTTGAATTTTATTTTATTTTTTTATACAGCAGATTCTTATTAGTTATCCATTTTATACGTATTAGTGTATACGTGTCAATCCCAATCTCCCAGTTCATCCCCCCACCACCAACACCCCCCACCACTTTCCCCCCTGGTGTCCATTCGTTTGTTCTCTACATCTGTGTCTCTGTTTCTGCCCTGCAAACCGGTTCATCTGTACCATTTTTCTAGGTTCCACATATTTGCATTAATATACGATATTTGTTTTTCTAAAGACACTTGATATTCTTAACGTACCCTAGCCTGTCCTAGTAATCCTTTATTCATTGATCATACTCACAAATTCACCAAAACATTTACTGAATCAGTTTATACTTTGAGTCCGTTCCACTTTCATAACCCCTCCTATGGCACAGCACACAGCTTTTTATATTCCTCAGCTCACTTTATCCCTAGCCCCACTGTTCTGGGAACGGGCTGTCGTGTCCAGTTCACACAACGCATAATGGTTCTCATTTTATACCTTTTGAACAGTCTTTCTCTCATCCATTCTCCCTTCATCCTCTTCAATTCTTAAAACTGAAAAGATTCTCAAGGCTCCAAGTGAGCTCTGACCTCATCCTGCTTCTTTCTTTAGTGGCTCCCATAAAGCTTAGATTCATGACTATCAAAGTGAGAGGAGCATTGGGTCAGGGAGACATTTGGCTGGAGCAAAGGGTTGACCTGCAGACAGAAAGTGACGAACAGCCCTTAAAAGTCCACTGTCCACTAATGAGGAAGGTTCCTGGTGAAGTGTCATAAATTCCACTCATCACTATGGACACTGGGGATTTTTCTGTTCACCTAAGATATTCGCAGAATGGTGACCTGCTCCCAAGGGATCAACAAAAGCAGGTGTGGGAAAGAGTCCACAGGCTGTGTGTAAGCTTACAGAATGTATCTCTACCCTTGATTAGTCTGGAGAGGCTAAGGAAAATGTCAGGTTTCTTTGATTTGGCTGAACTATGAGTACAGTGTAGTTAATCCTGTGGATCTCATACTGATCCGAACAAAGCTGGCCAACATATATGTCTTTGATTAATTATATTAAAATGGGGAGAATTAGGACTTGAAATACACGTTTTGGCAAATAAAGTCATTTAAAATATTGGCCTGTGTGTGCAAATAACAAGACATAAGGCCGTAAGGAAAACATAAAACTGAAGATCTTTCCTGTGATCTAGATACGGAGCGTGAAGCATTTTTCTTCCTCCAGCAACCCCTCCCAAATGCAGTGTCTCACAAGGGAATATGAGCTTTATGACAGGGGCTTCCTGGTGGTGCAGTGGTTAAGAATCCACCTGCCAATGCAGGGGACATGGGTTCGAGCCCTGGTCCGGGAAGATCCCACATGCCGCGGAGCAACTAAGCCCGTGAGCCACAACTACTGAGCCTGCACTCTAGAGCCTGCATGCCGCAACTACTGAGCCCACGTGCCACAACTACTGAAGCCCATGTGCCTAGAGCCCGTGCTCCGCAGCAAGAGAAGCCACCGCAATGAGAAGCCTGCACACTGCAACGAAGACACAACACAGCCAAAAATAAATAAATAATTTTTTTTAAAAAAAGAAGACCTTTACGACATCTGTATGACTGGCATTGTTCCTAGAGCCTCAGGTTCACAGGGATCAAAACTAAGTGGTCTAGCGTGTGCCTTATTCAGCCTTCCTCAGCGGAATACATTGTTCAATAGCTAAAGACTGATAACAAGTTTTAAAGAGCATGATGTGCCAGCTATGCCTTGGTTAATGAGAAACCCAGTTACATGTCAAGGAAGCTTATTAGTCACGCATGACCATATATAAAATTAGCTGCCTTTATAGCCCCCAAATTAGGCGGTAGTGAGGAATTTACCATATACTGACCGGTTTCTTGTCTCCCAAAACAGTAAGTCATACGATGTCAGCGTGGTCATAGTCCTGCAGTGCAGTTGTGAGCTGTCAGGCTCCCATCATTGTAACTATTCCCTTGATGAGTTTCACACACAGAGGTTGGAGCTGGCTATGTGATGACCACGGGTGTGCACTCATGATGCTGTGATGTGCTAGTCAGGTCCCCTTTGGGGACTGAAGGACTTCCTTCCCTAGCAGCTGGGGATGCTGCCTCTTCAGCCCCTCACTGAAGGCCCTCTCCAGGAGCCACTCACCTGAACTGAGCTGTCTTGCTAAAGGTCAGGCCCCCTTCCCTGGGGCAGCCCCATTCCATCACTGGTCCATGCTTGATATAAAGACCTGGCCCACTTACCCCAATCTGGGGCAACACTGAACAGCCAGCCCAGCTTCAGAGCTCTTGGTGGGGTCAGCTAAGGCCCTTGTTGAGACTGCATCATAGACACACTTCTCCCTCTGCCGTACCACCCTTCCTTCTTTTCTCCAAACAGGCACTGATCCTCAGACACTGCCTAATAAACCTGAGTCTGCTGGTTCCCATCTCAGAGTCTGCTCCACAGGGAACCTGACCTGCGGTCAACTGTTGCAGACTCTTACAGATGAGGAGCCTGAGGTCCAGAAAGACCCCAGTTGGCTCAAAGTTATGTAGTCAGCTACTGGTGAATGGCTTCCTGGTCCTGTCTTCTCTCCACCTCTCCACAGCGAACAGAGCCTATGTGGTCACTGGATCTGGACTCAGTGCTGGCCACATAATCATCAGTGCAGCCTAAGCAAGACGAGAATGTGCAGGGAAATACTGCTTGAACAAAGACCTAGAAGGAGCACTGAACGTGATGTACTGTGCCCAGGGTAATCCGTTTCTTAGAAGCCTTCCTCCACCCAGTACCTACTGTCTGCCCACCCACACGTCGGTAACCACCAGCATTGCTTTAGGTAGAAAGTGTGTCCTTTTCTGTTTGCAAAGCCAAATTAAGAGGCGACGGAGAAAAAGTTTTGAGCTTTGAGCTAAATTGCCTCTTTCTCCCTTGACTTTCCCCTGTAATCTTTGGGAGTTTGTGCTGTAAAGGTTCCTTCTGACAGTATTACCTTATGTTATGGAATCACTGTGAAAAAGAGCTAAGTTACAGCTACTTCTATATGTGTTGAATAGTGCTTCTGCAAAAGCTTGAATTTAATTTAATAGATAATAGAGATGAACTTCAAGATTAAAACTGAAATCTTCCCCATTCCTTAAGTTTGTTGGTATGTCTGTGTGTGTGCATTTGTGTATGTATACGTATGGGTGTGTGTACGTGTGTGTTTGCGTGGGTATATGTGGGTTTATGCGTGTGTGAATGTATGGGTGTGTGTTTGCATGGATGTGTGGGGGGGTATATGCGTGGATATGTTTGCGTGGATATGTGTGTGTTTGCACTGTGTATGTGTGTGTATGCATGCACGTGTATGCATGGATGTGTTTGCATGTGTGTATGTATGGGTGTGTTTGCATGGATGTGTTTGCATATGCCTTATGGTGTATGCATATGTGTGTTTGCATGTGTGTGTGTGTGCACATGCACATTCTCTATTAACATGATGCCATTGGCAGGGTGCATGTCACTCTCTGGAGACTCACGGCTCTCTGCTTTCGATTACACTCAGTCTAGTCCAAAACCCCTCTAAACTAATCCTAATCAACTTGGAAACCACCAGTCTCAGGCATGAGGCTGTCAAATGTGAGTGTTTGCAGATGTCAGTGAAGACGGCAGGAATCCAGGAGGACAGATCAAGGCTTAGTCACTGAAAAATGCATGCCAGTGCATCGTAGCTCCAGAGCACCCTCGCAGCCGTAAGAAAAATGTGTCGTGACAATAAATCAATAACCTCTTGGAGATGATTCTTTTCTGAAATATCCCTGATTAATTATGCCAACGCACACTTGGCCACAGTACTTTGCTCCAGCATTAACTTAATGCTTTTTGCGTGAAGCAGGATTATAACTCGTTCTCGTAAGTCAAATTTGACATTTCAAATTGGGCTTTAAAGGTTTGGGTTATAGATTTTATAACGTCTTCATGTCAAACATAATTGCTCTTATTGCTGCAATCAATAAACGTTTGCCAATCAATCAGAATAACATTTATTTTATCATAAACAAGGCTAAATTAAAACCATTTGAAATCATTGTATTTGAAGACTCAGTGAAGAAGGTTCTTTAGGACCATGGAAATCTGCTTGTGTGCTGTGGCGGGGAAATTACCAAAGTTGATGGAAATGTGTTACTATTCTCTCACTTCAAAAGAATTAATGCCTCTCTACATTTTGTGAACATGTAGCTTTATTTGGGGGACTTAGTCCCAGATGAATATGGTTTGGGGCAAAGTAGTCCCCTTTCTGTAATAGAAAATTATAATTTTTGTACCTTCAAGATGAAGGTACTTTTTAAGTTATTTATATACAGCATCCAGGAACTTATTTTTTAATTCATCTTAAATTGCCAGGGTTTTTTTTTTTTTTAAATAGTAAAACTAATGGAAAATAGGGTTTACCTAAGAGAAAGTCATACTATCATGGTCCTTGAACAAAGGTTTGTTGAGACCCTGTTAAGTTGCCTGCACGGAGAAGAGAGCTGAGTGTACAGCGGTCAGTAAAGCTTGTTTCTTCTCCCTAAAGAAGTGTTCCCCACGCCTCAGGGTCCCCTTCCTTGGTGTTCACTGTAGCATTATGTGGCATCTTAATGTTCAGTATCTTCACAGCTGCATCGGCCTAGAATAGTGTCCACATCACTCCTGTTAATAACAGCCCGTTGACCAGAACTCGTCCCAACGGCCCCACCTAGCTGTGAAGGGGCAGAGATCTGTGAGGGATGATTCTCTGATGAGCAGAAAATGACCTTGCCTTAAGTGTGTACTAAAGAGAAGGTCCCAAATATCAAGGGGATTACAATCAGAGAGAGGAGCATGAGCAAAGGCATGGCCCTGGAAAGCCTCTTGGTGGAACGGTGAAGTTGCCAGTACAGAACGGTATGAGATTAGTCTAGAAAAGCAGGCTGAGTCCGATAGATAGTGAGTCTCTGAAGGCAATGCTAAGAAACTTGGATTTTGTTCTGAAGATAGCGAGAATCTTTTAGAGAAGGGAGTCAAGTGGTCAGAATAACACTCACAGTGGAGGATGCAGGTGTGCATGCATGAGTGCATTCTATGGAGCTCGAAATAATTTTTGAGAATCATATGAATAACATTACAATCCTAGTTTCTTATTTTTTCAGTTTCTTTTTTAATTTCAGAGCACTCCTGAGTTTCGTTTTTCTCTACTTGCTCCCTGAACTGGACTGTGTGCTGTAAAGTTTACTGATGACAGGAACACTTGATTAAATTTCCTTTCCCTTGCCTTCTACTGAGACTGTATCTTCCATTGCTCTTCCTTCCACCCTTCTTCAACCCACCCACTAAATGCTTTCCAAGTACTTTTAAGGAGAGTAGACCAAAGAAAAGACAAGAAACGAACACGAGTAGCATCTCAGAGAGTTCCTGTCTGTGTCAGCGGATTGGGGTTATTCTTATTCCTGCCGCTCTGCCTACCTGAGGCCCTTAGTACCCATGGGACTTATCCCCAAACATGAGCACAAAGCCTGGTCTGACAG
Source organism: Monodon monoceros (assembly GCF_005190385.1). Classification (NCBI taxonomy): domain Eukaryota; kingdom Metazoa; phylum Chordata; class Mammalia; order Artiodactyla; family Monodontidae; genus Monodon; species Monodon monoceros. The sequence continues at coordinate 67,517,411 of NW_021703771.1, forward strand.
TCTGCCTTTTAAACTTGGGTGCAGAGGCCACTCATCTCCCAGCCCCTGAGTCCCCCTGAGGTGAATGGCTGGGTGAGGGAAGGGCCAGGCTCCTTCTCGCAGGCACAGCCATTAGACCAAGAGCTTCCCTTCCCTGTACCCGTTCTTCCATTGACTGTTCCCAATCCTTACGTCTTCCCAAGGGCTTCACAGGTCATAGAGCATCACCGTTAAAGGATAAGCTCGGAAGCCAAATTGCCCAAGTCTAAGCCCAAACCCACCACCTTCCAGTTGGTAACCTCAAGCAACTTCTCAACTCTGTGCCTCAGTTTTTGTAAAACAGAATTGATGTTAACATATGCCTCAGAGGAGCAATGTGAGATGTAAATGACTTTAATCCGCGTAGAGGACTGGCATGCAGTAGATATTAGATGACATTATTGAGCACTTTGTCTTAAGTGAGAAATATCCCAAAATAACTTAAATTATTTTTTGTATATACTGTACAAGCCACTTTTACTATAGAATCTCATACAATCCTCATGCAGCCCTAATGAATTTGGTCTTTTCTGAGCTGAGAGACTCCACATTTGTATTAGCCTAATTGAAATGCATTCCCAAGAACAGCCAGCCGTCCGTTGGGGCAAGGATCTTTGTCTGCTCTGTTCTGGAATATATTTAAATACCTGAAATCGTGAGTGGCACATGGCAGGAATACAGTCAGTGTTTACTGAATGAATGAACAAACAGGCAAGCTTGGGGAGCAGTGTGTGTCACAGTAAAAACACAGATTTGTGGTCTGGTAGATCTGAGGTCTGAGGCTGGCTGCCCCGTTTACTAGTTCTACATGACCTCTGACAAGTTAATCCCTCTGTTCCTCCATTTCTTCATTTATAAAATGAAGGTGAAAATACCAATTTCAGGGCTTCCCTGGTGGCGCAGTGGTTGAGAGTCCATCTGCCGATGCAGCAGACATGGGTTCGTGCCCCGGTCCGGGAGGATCCCACATGCCGCAGAGCGGCTGGGCCCGTGAGCCATGGCCGCTGAGCCTGCGCGTCCGGAGCCTGTGCTCCGCAGCGGGAGAGGCCACAACAGTGAGAGGCCCGCGTACCGCAAAAAAACAAACAAACAAACAAACAATTTCATTAGAGTTGCTCTAAGAATTAAACATGATGCTGGTGCAAAATGTTTAGCATAAAACTGAGCTTGTTTTAGTAGCTCAGGAAATGGTAGCCATTCTTATCACTGTGTATTTCTGCACATAAATGAATGACGGGGAAAGCAACATACGACACAGAGGGATGAATGAAGTGATTACCGTGTTTACCTGTCATATATATGCTTTGCCAGAATTAAGACTAGCTTTCTTTTTTAACCTTTCCCCTATGCTGTTTTCAGTATTATGGTAATTATTAAAGTAAAAGAGAAAAGAGTAGAAACGGGGAAATTGTAGGTAAGCAGGCTGAGGAGAGGTAGGGGAGAGGGGATGCTGAGGAAGACCTAGAAGAAAGTCATGGAGAGAATCAAGTCCGTTTCTTGAGGAAAGAGCGAGAAGGAAGGAAAGGAGGAAGGAGAGAGGAGCATGTCGGTAGATAAATCTCTCCTCTCTGCAGTCCGTCCTCCACCCAGCCTCCAGCTTGCTCTTTCTACTATTAATACCCAAATATGTTTCTCCTGTGTCTGTATACCTTCAACTCTATGGAGGAGTTTAAGCCTATAGAGCTAGCTCTGCTTCTTACAGGGCAAAGTCCATATACAAGTCTTCCACATTATGGCTTCTGCCTACCTCACCTGTCCAGACTTAAGTCTTCATGCTCTTTCATGTCCTACAACGGTGACAGTCCCTCGGTGGTCTGTACTGTGCTCCACACACTATTTCTTCTTCTTGGCCTTGTGAATGAACTTCTTCCTTACCCTTTCTTCTGCTTGTGAAGCCCTAGTCACACATAAAAACCCGGTTGAAATGTCTCCTGCTGCATGAATCCTTCCCTCAACCCGCCCTAGCAGACCAGATCACTCTGACCATTGCACTGTTGCGAGTCTGCACGTCTGAATGCATCTCATCATATTATAATCACTTGATCATCTGAGGGCAGTAATTCGAGGTGCTCTTCTGTGAGAACCCCAAACGCTAATTGTGAAATGTTCACGGAAGAAGTGAATATTAGGTCATTTTCAAGTCACTGTTACGTTTTAAGGTACAACATGGGTTAATTCTGGACTCACATTCACAAAAAGAAGAATTCCTTTTGTTGGCCCACAGGCTGCTGGCCTGAAAAGAAGGCACCACTCTGGAGCCCCCCAGTAATGCCACAGACGCTTGGCACCTTGTGGATACCTTCATTAGGAAGATTCAGGGAGAGATATTAACTTCTCTCAAGTCATATTAAAAATGCTTTTTAAATGCAAAAATAACAGCCCAGTAAAATGGTGCCACTGTCTTAGCGTAATTGTTTCTGTAATGCATCATTTGCTCTTAATTGCAAGGATATGCATGGCTTGGTTTAATGCGTGGCACTATTTTGTTTATTTGGCCTAATTATTAAAACCATATCCTAAGAGCTGTCGGGGCTAATGTTAGAACTGGATGAGTCCATAAAGCATTCTGGAAATGCCTGGAACATATTGGCGCTTAATAAATATTGGTTCCACCTGAATCTGAGTTTCTGCCCCTGGGTCACTTTTCTAACGTCATTCTGAGACGCCCGTGTAAGCGCATCTCAGACAGATTTGACAGCCGGCAGGAATGGGTATCCAACACCACACAGGAAAGGCACAATTTAAAAAGCTCTGGCAGTTTCTGGGGAGATTCTGTGTCATATTGTACCGGCATCACCACATTAAAACCAGCACCTCAGCCCTTAGGAGAGGGAGGCCCGTGACGTGGGAAAGTTCCATTTGACTCCTGGAGACTGGAAACTACTGAGGTTAAAACGGGCAGTTTTCTGTCACTCAAAGCACTAAAATATCCCTACTGTGAAGAGAGTGAGGGAAGGTGGCGAATCCTGAGCTGACCCATCAGTAAAATTAATAACGACAGTTTCTGGTCGCAGGATAAGACATTTGGTCAGGGTTTCAGAGTTAAAAATGTAGGTTTTTTAGAGCCTGCATCAGCTTTGTTTCCAAGCTTCCTGGGATGACATTGCCGAGTCCTCACATCCACTGACTCTGAAGTTATGCTTGTTCCAGGGGAAGCCCCACCCCAGCTCTGTGCATGCCCCACCCAACGCTGCTTTTCCCTGCGTTCATCAGACGTTTGCCTTATTTGGAGAGCCCAGAAGATTTGCAAAGCTTAGCATCAGTTAGTGTTTTGTGATTTTTTTTTTTTTTTTTTTTTTGCCAGTCTTTCTCATGTCACCCTTCCTATCGTTTTAGAACACATTTTGCTAACACGATGGGTTTTATCTTCAAACTTGGAAATTCCTTCTTGCTTTATTACAGCACAAAAATTTCTATTTTAATCCCCTTTTACTCTAGATGTGGTTAAGGGGTGGGGGGGGAGCAAAGGAACAAAATATTCATGTTACAATATGAAATTAATAAGAATTATTAATTTTACCTTTCTGTATCCTAGAGCAGTTTTCCATATTATTTTTATTTATGATATACCTGTCAATTGTTAGGACATCATAAGGACTCTCCCTCACCGCATCCTCCCCAGCAAGTCTGGTCACACCTCTAGCCCTGCCTGCAGGCAAGTACCCACAAGAATGCAGGTGCTCTGAACGTGTACACACACACACGCACACAGCCATCCTTCAACTTTTTATTTACGATCAAAAGTTGTTGTAGGATAGGGGCTTCCCTGGTGGCACAATGGTTGAGAGTCTGCCTGCCAATGCAGGGGACACGGGTTCGAGCCCTGGTCCGGGAAGATCCCATATGCCGCAGAGCGGCTCGGCCCGTGAGCCATGGCCGCTGAGCCTGCGCGTCCAGAGCCTGTGCTCCGCAGCAAGAGAGGCCGCGATAGTGAGATGCCCACGCACCGCGATGAAGAGTGGCCCCCCCTTGCCACAACTGCAGAAAGCCCTCGCGCGGAAACGAAGACCCAACACAGACATAAATAAATAAAAATTAAAAAAAAAAAAGGTGTCATAGGATATAAGAAAAACTAGATATCCTGACAACCATAAAGGCAAGAACTGTGCTCTACCGTCGTGGGGACCACCATGAGCACTACTCCACTGGAAGCCAGTAAACCAAATGCCGCAGCACAGGCTCCGGACGCGCAGGCTCAGCGGCCATGGCTCACGGGCCCAGCCGCTCCGCGGCACGTGGGATCTTCCCGGACCGGGGCACGAAGCCGCATCCCCTGCATCGGCAGGCGGACTGTGAACCACTGCGCCACCAGGGAAGACCCAATCTCATTTTTAAGGAGCTCACCCGGCGATTTGAGGCATCCATTACTTTGAGGACATTCCCAGAGGTCTGCCTGTACTCTACAGATGCAAATAAGTGGATATGGGGTTGCCGGCTCTCTCATTATCCAGGTAGGCAGGGGCTGGTCTGGCACACCTCGTGTTCAAAAGCTGCTTTTGCTTCCCAGGAAGAAACAATCCTTTTTGTCTTTTTTTTTAAATTCATTTTTATTGGCAAATAGTTGATTTACAATGTTGTGTTAGTTTCTGCTGTACAGAAGAGTGAGTCAGTTATACATATACATATATGAACTCTTTTTTAGATTGTATTCCTGTATAGATCATTACAGGATATTGAATAGAGTTCCCTGGGCTATACAGTAGGTCCTTATTAGTTATCTATTTAATATATAGTAGTGTGTATGTGTCAATCCCAATCTCCCAATTTATCCCTGCCCCGCTTCCCCCTTGGTAACCATAAGTTTGTTTTCTACATCTGTGACTCTATTTCTGTTTTGTAAATAGGTTCATTTGTGCCATTTTTTTAGATTCCACATATAAGCGATATCGTACGATATTTGTCTTTCTCTGTCTGACTTATTTCACTCAGTATGACAATCTCTAGGCACATCCATGAGGCTGCAAATGGCATTATTTTGTTCTTTTTTATGGCTGAGTAATATTCCATTGTATATATGTACCACATCTTCTTTATCCATTCCTCTGTTGATGGACATTTAGGTTGCTTCCATGTCCTGGCTCTTCAAAAGATACATGTATCCCACTGTTCACTGAAACAGTTTTTAATCTTTGTTCATATGGTATGGTAGCAGTACTCTTCTATTTAAAAAAAAAAAAATACTTTGGAGAGAAGGAGAAAGACCAGAGAAATGGCAGGTGAACAGAGTCCTCAAATCTTGTCTAATATTTTTTGTGTTGTACACTCTGACTGCAGCTCTGATGCTAGAGCTCTAAAGTAATCTGGAGTGCTCCCATAATTCATTCGCTCCACTTGCCTGAATCTGTACGGTCACACAGCATATATTTTTATCCTTCTATTTATTCCATGGCAGAGTTTATTATAAAACTTCCCTTTAGTTTATAGGCTACTGAATGCCATCACAGATAATGAAAATATTTTTCCCCATAGCAAGTCCAGATCCTTCTTGTGTCATGTAAATTCATTTCTTTAATCTTGTTAAATACCATTAAGTTCCTCCATCAATACCTAAACTTCCTACTCATCTGTCTTTCCATTTTTCTGGCAAAAGAACACCTGTTCATAAATCAAATAATTTAGCATTTAGAAGGTACAGCTACAATTTACAGATAATCTGTTCCGGTGCATAGGTGTGTCTCTCATTGTATGTGAGATAACTTATGTGGTACAGGCGCCTGGCATTAAATACTATTGAATCACCTGGTGAAACGGTAGTTCTCCCTCAATTATCTTTCAGTCCTTCTGATTTCATTTAGAAGAGTCTGTATTGCATTCTAGTATGTCTTTAATGCCCCTCTAATACTGACTAACATCCCTATTTAGCAGGCCTCAGAATCAAACAGGCAAACATGTCTATCAAACATTTATTAAGATCAATTAGTTTTCATTGTATTTGTTTTTGTGGTTACCTTTCTTAATGTGTTCCATTTGTGAGAGTTTATAAATCTCATAAGTTTTCCTTTAAATATATTTATTTAAGAAAAAATGTGAATTGACTAAGAAAATAATTTTTGTTTTAAAACTCAAGTAGCATGAGACAGGACTGCGTTAGGACTTTTGACTTTAGTAGGCACTTTGCATTTGTGGGTCCCTTCCTCCATATAATATTATTCAGAATGCTATATGCCACAGGAAAGAACTCATTTAGTAAAATACGTTTTTCACAGTGAAAATCTTTTTATTTTGAGGCTCAACCAAAAAATAGTTCTTGTCTGTTGAGAGACATCGTAAGTGATCTTCAGTCATGCACTCCCACAGGTTTTTTGAGTCAAAGATTATTTAACTCTGATATCTTCTAAAGATATAATTCTAATATAGAAAGCAGAGCATGGAATTTGGAGACAGACGGAATTGGTCTTGAACCCTCTCCAGACTTAATAGCTCTGTGATCTTGGGCAAGACAATTACCTTTTATGAGTCCTTATTATCTCATCTGCAGGATGGAGTTGGTAACTCCCACTTAAGATATGGTTTTGAAGATTAAATTATCTCCACCAATATTCATTGAGCCCCTCCTATGTGCCAGGCTCTTTTTTAAGTGCTACAAATACCACAGTGAACAAAACATAAGCTTACCATTTTTGTCCAGCTGATGGTCTTACATGGAGTTGAATATTTCCTTGCTGGTTCTTAAGTCATTGAAGCAGAGTGTTGCCTGGGAGTGGATTAGAACTGAATTTCGTGTACTCCTAGTTCTAAAATAATTATCCCTCTTGCTGCTACAGATTTTGAGTCACAATTAGCTACCAAAGGTTACTTAGAGATCCAGCAAGACCTTTTGTAGACATTTTTACCGATTTTTTTTTTTTTTTTTTAGTTCATAAAACTTCAGCTACCTTCAGGGAAACATATTCGCTATAAATATTTTGCACTATTTTTACCTTTGTTAATATATACTGTTTATCAGTAAACATAATTTGCATTATAAATTTTTAGAAAGGCAGATACACATTCTTCAGTGCCTGTAAATTCTTGATGATAAACTGTTACCCTCATATAACATTTGCTGCTGGCCAGACTGATATAGGCACAGCTAGCCACCAAAAGATCTCTTGTCCTCACTTATGGAACAAGTAGCTCCTTTTTAGTGGTGATGATGCCAGAAATGGAGCGATCTGGAGAGATTTTTTTTTTTTTTGCCTGGCATCACCAAAGCACATCCTAAGCTTTCCAGGTATGACATCTGATGATCAGCAAGTAGGCTAGGTAAAATAAAGTTAACTGGATAAGAATATTCAGGTTAGTTATTTGAACTTATATAACTTTATAGAAAAATGAGTGAATTTTTACTCAGTTTGGAGCAATGGAGGAACAGGTAGAGCTTAGATATTTTTTAATATTAATGGGTCAAAAATAACATCATCATTCTACAACCCACACAGGCTATTAAGGGTCAGCATTATCTTCAGTGTAAACGTTTCACTTGCAGGTGTTTTTCTTCTACAATTGATTCGATAAGTCTTGGCCTTAGGGCTAACCATATATTTGCATTTTACATGAATGCACTATTGTAAAACGGTTGTTGGCATCTCAAATTGTTGCTGAAATTCCAGGCCAATGTTATCTGAGGTGACTAGATTATAGTGAAAAAACCCAATAAAATAGATCTTTAAAATACATACTGTCTCTGTTTTAACACACATGTACATTTTGTGTGGTTCCCTTCAGAGCTAATTATACTGTTTTAAAACAATAACAGAGGGCTTCCCTGGTGGCGCAGTGGTTGAGAGTCCGCCTGCCGATGCAGGGGACGCGGGTTTGTGTCCCGGTCCGGGAAGATCCCACATGCCGCGGAGCGGCTGGGCCCGTGAGCCATGGCCACTGAGCCTGCGCGTCCGGAGCCTGTGCTCCGCAACGGGAGAGGCCACAACAGTGAGAGGCCCGCGTACCGCAAAAAACAAAAAAAAAGAATCAGTTAAATAAATGTTGGTCAGGGAATTCCCTGGCGGTCCAGTGATTAGGACCCGGCACTTTCACCGCTGGGGCCCAGGTCCAACCCCTGGTCGGGGAACTAATATCCCACAAGCTGCTCGGCCAAAAATAAATAAATAAGTAAGTAAATAAATAAGTAAGTAAATGTTGGTACATCTATAAAATGGAGTTTTAAGCAGCTCTGGTCAGCGTTTATATTCTAGAAGTATTTCTATAATTGCATATCAAAAAGTCTCATGCTATAATCCCAAACAAAACTGCATGCACAGTATGATCTTAACTTCTTAGCTGTGTATAAATAATATGCACAAAGAGTGAGGGAAAAGAACGTGTAGCAAAATATTAACAGTCGTAATTTTTATTCCTTTCTTATGTTCCAACTTTTTTTCCCTATATACCTTTCTATAATTTCTATAATTTCCTGTAACGGGCATAAAGAAAATACAATTTTAAACATTAAGATATAGAAGAAAAAGAAGGGGAGCAATTGATAGGCTGCATGTTTTCACGTCCATGCCACCTCCTAGGTGAGCCATATACTGCTCTCTGCTGTGGCACTTTTGATGGAAATTTACACTATCCATCCTCCTACTGAAGACAAATAGCTAATTAGGGGTGATGATAAGAACCTGTGTCACCTGGTCTCTGTTCTTTTTCAGCACACGACGGTTTTGCCCTTTATATTAATTGAGATGAGGACATCACACCATGCGTATCCCAGCAGGAGCAGCGGACTGGCCGCCATATGTACCTTCTCTGTTGGCTATATATTATGGTAAGGACAGTGCCTGCTGGGCTTTCTTATTGTATTAGATTTTGCACTGCTAAATTTGGGCACATATTTCATTATGGATATAATCACTAACAGATTCACACTGCGTGCCTCATTTGGTCCAAGACCTGGGCTTTGTCTCATTTCCCCAGATGCTTATATTTTTAGAAAGTATATGCCAAACCTCACACAACAGGAATTTGTTGAACAATTCCATGTAAGCAGTGGTTCTTCCAAGGCTACATTTTTCAACTCTTTTTCAAACTAAATGTTTTTCTTGGACATCAGTTTTATTGCTTAAGGGCTTTTTTGCTTGGGATTTTTTGTTGTTGTTGCTTTTTTTGGGAGTGAGGGAGTTGCAGCAAATGCAAATGAGGACAGAAGAAATGACCTCTTAGAGGAGTGACTTCTATCCTCTAAGTGAAAATGTACATTTTCCCGAGTCAGTTTAAAACCTTTCCCAGAATTAGCTATTACATATAGCATGCATTTAACCATATAGCATGGTTTTGTTTTGAAAAATTGGGGTAAATAAATAGAAGGAAATCTCTACTTTGTCTGTTGGGCATGAATAAGCCCCAAGTGTGAGGTGCCAAATTTATCTGATAAAAGAATTTTTGCCTGTTGAGTTTACTTCACTTTAATTTCAGTTCTAACCATGTTTTAACATTTCAGAATTATTTATCTTAAGATAATTTCTTATTTCTCTGTATAATTCCAAGTGCTCTTTGATATATTAGCATACACAGAAAAGGTCTCTCCCCTCAGCATTTCCGCCTCTTGGGACTCTCTTGTCCTGAGTTCTGGGTCACCATCACCTCCTTTAAGTCTTTAGGACTGAATCACGTTCTTCCAAACCCAGGACTGCACTTAATCCCACCAAAATCCTGGAGCACTTTGGGAGGTCCAGTCCCTGTGGAGCGTTTTGCTCCAGCCAGTCCAGAGATATAAAATAAAGGTCAGTACAGTACTTCACATACTTTGCCTGAATGATCACATAATGCTCCAAATCTGAACAAAAAGGGAATTCGCTTTTAGGAAGCCACGCCCTGTGGCTGGATCTAAGGGGACATCCAGGCTACAGACCCCAGAACAAACATGCGGTCATGTTCAATTCCATCTGCCACTTCATTGATGAGTCACCGACTGTTCACGAGGACTGGGGAACGTTTGTTTTCCTAGTGACTTTTTAGATTTTTTTTTCTACCCAAAACATTAAGTATTGGCTTTCTCTGAAAGAAAAAATTCAAATGATCCGGGCTCACAGGTGAAGTGTGACTGTGAAATTATATCTTAAAAATGAATTCATGTGCTTTATACATAAGAACTTGATGTTCAAATGACTCTTATCTTTCAGAAGAGTCAGGTAGGAAAGCTAACAGTTATTCCAGGGTTGCTACGATGTTTACAACACGTCTGGAACTGCCTATAGATTTAGTTTAAAAATCAAATGCCCAGGCTTCCCTGGTGGCGCAGTGGTTAAGAATCCGCCTGCCAATGCAGGGGACACAGGTTCAAGCCCTCGTCCAGGAAGACCCCATATGCCGCGGAGCAACTAAGCCCATGCACCACGACTACTGAGCCTGCGCTCTAGAGCCGGCGAGCCACAATTACTGAGCCCGGTGCCACAACTACTAAAGCCCGCAAACCTAGAGCCCGTGCTCCGCAACAGGAGTAGCCCCCACTCTCCGCAACTAGAGAAAGCCCACGCGCAGCAACGAAGACCCAACGCAGTCAAAAATAATAAATAAATAATAAATTTTGAAAGTAAAAATAAAATGCCCTTCCCACCTCTCCCCGCAAAACACAGTCTCATTACTTTGCACTCATATTCACTTACCTGTGGGAAGGGAGGACGTTTACTCTGGGAACTCTGGGTGTATTTCTGTGAATTCATTTATATGCCATTAAATTATCTGAATCTTGTAGAGCCCCAGAGATTTTAGGAACTACATACTTTCTGATGGCTTTTCTTCCACTGTGGGTGCAATCAGTCCACATTCCAAAGAGACACGTGGGAAATACCACATAGTCTTCATTGTAGACCCCCAAGATCCCTCATTAAAATGAAGCATTACTCACGCTTTCTGTGCCAAGGGCGGCCTGCCAGCTCTGCACCCTCCCTGAGCAAACCAGTGCTTGTTTGGACACGTATCTGCATTAACCAGCGAATTCTCCCAGCTATGTTCTGAGAAAGCTTTCAAAGTAGACTTTTTCCTTTGGTGTTCTGCCCTAGGCATTCATAGCTATGCCAAGAGCTAAACAATGCCCTTCACACCATGTCACATTATACAAACCCGGGGATTTTAATTGTTATCAAAAAAGTACTGAGTTTTACCCCCTTCCGGACTATCTCAGATGCGACATAACAGTGACACAACAGCAAAAGGTTCAGGATGTGAAATTTTTACCATACCACATACCAGGGTCGTTCTGGACATTCCAGAACCTTATGCCAAAATGTAAGAAAGCATTCCTCTTGTCACAGGCTAATTATAAAGTAGATCTCCCTTAAAATCCTCTGTGTGGTTGAGCTGAATCCATACCTCCGAGGCTGCTGGCCAGCCTGCCTGTCTGCTTGGCTCTGATTCTAGCTTGCTGCCCATTTTCACAAGTCTCCCTACCCGTCTGAATCTGCTGTCTTCCTAGGTTTCGGTCACGAGAGTTGAGAAAGCGAGGGACACCGGAGCCTTCCCTCATGGACTAGAGCCCACTGAGCTCCCACGCTCGGTGGCTCCACTTCCCAGCCCCCATCTCAGTCCGACCCAAGCTCAGCATCTGAAGTCATCCCAGACCTTCCCTTGCCCACCTCCACCTGTCTTTCCACTTACCCAGGGGTCTGGGGCACAAATATCCCCTGACCATTGATGGTGGGCTCTTAACTCCCTTTCTGTACACCTCTCCTCCACCATCACTCCTCCGTGCATTCCTCTGCACCTTATTTGTGACATTTCCTCCTAATGAGTGAGATGATCCATATTCTATGCAGGACACAACACAGAAGTCCCCTTGGTTTCTAATGCAACAGTAATTATCAGGAATTGTACTGAGTACCATTTTGTCGACTGCTGTGCCAAAAGCGATTTTAAGTATTACTGTATTTAGTTCCCCACATAACACTTTGAGATGAGCATTATCTGGCTCATTTTACAGATAAGGACACCAAAGCTTAGACAGGTGATGTGGCTTGCCCAAGGAAAAGACACTATTTTTTGTTGTTGCCAGAACTACGGTTGACCCTTGAATAACGTGGGGCTTAGGGGTGCTGACCCTCGCCGCAGCGGAAAATCCGAGGATAATTTTACAGTCAGCTCCATATACGTGGTTCCTCTGTATCTGCAATTCCTTCATATCTGAGGTTCCACATCCGTGGAGTCAACCACTCTCAGATCATGTGGTAGTGTCGTTAAGTATTTACTGAAAAAATATCTGCATCTGAGTGGACCATCGCAGTTCAAACCCATGTCGTTCAAGGGTGGACCCTACAGTGCAAGCCCTGGGGTGTGGCTGCAGAGTCTATACAGTGAACCATATATTCTCTACCCCTTCTTACTGTGTGAAGGGTAACCCTATGGGTGAACAAGCCAAGTGAGCTTTTAGTTTTTGTTTTGAAGCAATACATCAGTAGCAGCCAGGTCTAATTGTTAAGGCCACTTCCTGGGTTTGAATTCCCACTCCCACACTTAACCTTTCTGGACTTTAACTTATTCGGACATAAAATAGGGACAGGGATAGTACGTACCTCATGGGGTGGTGGTGAGGACTCAGTTACTCTATGTAGAGCCCATAGAATTATGCCTGGCAGACAGTAAAAGTTTCTGTATTTGCTATTATTATTATTATTTCTACATTTGCAGTTCCGAGAAGCTCCTCAGCAATAGTAGCAAGAGCACATGTTTTCTTCTCAAGGGTCTGAGAATTTTAGATACGATGCTACAAGTCCTGATGCTACAAGTCCTTTCTCTTCCTTTACTCATTCTTGCTCACTTATACACTCTTCACTTTAAGAATCCAAAACGATAAAGGATATAAAAATACAAATTTGTTTTTAAGTTTAAAAGGATCATCAGGAAATCTTGAAGGAGGGGCTGAGTAAAACAAGTGAACTTTAAGATCACGGGATGCTGACTGTTGTCACCCTCCAGTTGACAAATTCTACAAGAGCAGACGTCCTCACTCCACCTGGTGCAGGACTCCTGGTGGCCAATCTTTTCCTTGGATGTGGTGCCTCCTCCCCAGCGCCTCACATCCTTGTCTCCCTGCAGTATTCCTGCTGCCGCAGCTCTGCTTTTCAATCTGCAGGGCACACAAACAGGAAACCACTGCAGAGCCTAAGAAATTTACATCCCCAGGGATTCAACAGTGGGTCTCCTGTGTGCTGAGGAGTCTTCTTGCTGCCTCTGGCCATCACCCCCTCCCACGGTGGTTCTCATTCAGCCAGAGCCCACCTGAGATCTAAGGGGCCGTGCATAGTACATGCTGACCACTAAATGCAGGGCACAGTCAAAAGCAAGGAGGCATTAGTGAAGTGGAGAAGATGGGTCCTGGGAGTGTCTTCTCATAGATAAACATTTCTTATCACTGCAGTGAGCTTATATAAAGCAAAATAGGAATTTCTGTTGTCTCAGGGCCCTCGTTGTTTTTGATAAATTCCACACTCCAAATCCTACTGCCCCAAATGTGTCCATTGTACAACTTTCCAACCTAGAAAATAAAACAAAGTAAAATCATAGTGAAGTGTGCTCTTTCTTTTATGATATAAACTTAAATTGTCCAAAATCAGAATTTTATCACCACCAAACTTGATTATGCCTCAGCCGTGCAATTGCAGAGTTTTTTTTTTGTTTTCTTATTGAAATGTTTCTATATTTCCTCAAATTTTTGCTGGAAACATACATCATTTTTAAAGTAGAGAAAAAATTCTTAAAAATAAAAATAAGAGTGTACTCTAATTAAGAAGTCTTGGAAAGAATATTAAGCCATGAACGAGTAAAAATTTTTTGCATAAAATTTGCACCTGCTTCACTAAGAAGATTAAATTTTGGACCACATTAAACTCCTGTTTAATTGGATGTTTCTTCACCAGTTAAACAGATCTGGCCAGCAGATGACCAGCATTTTCTTCTGTTCAACTTGAATCTTTCACTCAACCATAACTGCCTACTCTGTTGACTTTTACATCTGGTATAGTGTGTGAAAGTTTTCCTAATTTCCTGGCATCGGAAAACTGGAACCAAGCTGAAAGAGTGATGTGCTAAGTGCCTCCCATTCTGAAGAGAGATACCTTTCTTGGGTCTTCTTTTTTTTTTTTTTTGGTACGTGGGCCCCTCACTGTTGTGGCCTCTCCCGTTGCAGAGCACAGGCTCCGGACGCGCAGGCTCAGCGGCCATGGCTCACGGGCCCAGCCGCTCCACAGCATGTGGGATCCTCCCGGACCGGGGCACGAACCCGTGTCCCCTGCATCGGCAGGCGGACTCTCAACCACTGCGCCACCAGGGAAGCCCCCTTTAATACTTTTTAACTTCAGTGTGTGATAGGCAGAATAATGATACCCAAAGATGTACACACCCTAATCCCCGGAACCTGTGACTGTGTCACTTCACATGACAAAAGAGACTTTGTGGATGTGATTACATTAAAGATATTGACCTGAGGAGATTAGCCTGAATTGTCCTAGGGGGCCCAATCTAATCTTAAAAGGAGAGACCCTTTCCCAGCTGTGGCCAGAGAGAGACATGACTGGGAGAACAGTCAGACAGACGTGCTGTGAAAAGGACTCAAACGACATTCGCTGGCTTTGAAGATGGAGTAAGAAGCTATGAACTAAGGAGTGTGGGCTGTCTTTAGAAGCTACAAAAGTCAAGGAAACAGATTTTCCTCCAGAGCCTCCAGAAAGGCATGCATCCCCACCAACATCTTGATGTTAGTCCCGTGAGACCGTGTTGGATTTCTAATTAGAAGATAAATTTGTGAATTAGAAGATAAATTTGTGTGGTTTCAAGCCACAGAGCTTGTGGTAATGTGTTACAGTAACAATAGACAACCCATACACTTGAGCAAGTCATTTAGTCTCTGTGGACCTCAGTTTCCCCATCTGAAAAAAAAGAGGGTGATGATACTTAGGCAGGATTGCTGTGAGAATCAGAAAAATGGGTACAAAATGCCTGCCACGTGATTGGCACTCAGTACAGTATCCATTGTTGTTGATCCGTGTTTATGCTAAGAATACTCAGTCCTTAGGGAGCCTGAATGAGCCCCTTTCTGCATGTTTCTTCACTCGTTAACCTGTCATGCTACTCTGGCAGGTAGAGGTCCATATCCTTGAAGTCAGACAGTCTTTGTTCAGATGCCCTCTTCCTAAGGGCTTTGAGCAAATTACTTATTCTCTCTTAGCCTCATTTTTACCACCTCTAAAATGGGAGGTAACGCCTGCACATTATCTCCCACTAGAGATAATAGATTATTGAACACGTGGGTCACTCAAGAAATGATAGTATCTTTCCTTCCTCCCAGGCGATAAAAATCCTGAGTGCCCAAGTCTCTGTGAAAAGGTCTCATTTCTCTCTCTTCCTCTTTTCCCCACCATCCTTATTTTCATTTTATCCTCGGCTCTTCTTAAGGATTTTGGTCCTACTTGGTGGGGTTTGTGTCTCCTTGCTACCTATTAAGAATGCTAGAGTGTTCTGAAAATTTCTTATGCTTCTTGTGCTAAGTTATTCCCCAAGCTCGGCTTTTCCCCTGAGATGTGAGAATGTCATTGCCTTCCCATTATTCCAATCTGTTTGTTTCTACAAACACTTTGTGTAGTGGTGGTTGCTGTTTTCTTACCCTCTGAGGAGGAGAAGCCTATCTAGACAGTTGAGGACTTGCCGAGTAAGAGTGTGGCTTGCACGCGGCTCCTCAGAGCGTCCATTTGGGTGCTGGTTGAATCAGTGTCTTAGGTCAGCATCTGAACAGAAAAGGTTTTCGTGTATCATCCATCTCAGTTCCCAGTGTTTATTATTCTGAGTTTCATCTTCTCTTACCCCAAACAGCTGGTTCTCAGACATCCTGGGTATACACGAAGAACTAGAATTCCCCATATGCTAGTAACCAGGCCCCTCACCAAGACCATTTTATATGCGCTTATGACCTTTCCCCCACTCCTCACTCAACATCCCTGGCCTCCATCCACCCCAACACTCCTACTTCGTTTCCCTGCCGTCTTCCGGAATCGCCGTTTCGATGCTGCTTGTGCCTTTGATGCTATTGGCAATTTTACTTTGTGTTTCTCCAGCCAGCTCTGCCCATCCCCCTCCTCACTGTGCCCTGTCCCCGCTCAGCGGACGGCCTAGTCTTTAACTTCGCAGAGAACGTAAAAAACTCTCTCGGCATCATTTGCTGGTTCTTCCCACCCTACCCAAACCTCAGTGCTGGAGTTCTTTGGAATTCAGCACACGGTCTTTTTCTCTTTTTGTCTATTATTTTTAAATTTTTTTTGTGGCAAGAATACTTAACTTGAAATCTACCCTTGTAACCTAGGTCCTCTTTTTTTAGTACCTCTTCTCCCTGGATAAATCCATCCACTCCGTGTTTGCAACTACCTCCATCTCAGATCTCCAGCTCGGAGCTCTCTCCTGATGTCCGCTCACAAGCTTCTCACACTTAGCAACTGCAAACCAAATTCATGCGGTGCCTGCTTTCCCAATCACACCCCCAAACCTGTATCCCCTTGGCATTGCCACCCATCCAGTTATTCATGCCAGAAATCTATGGAACCTCTTCAACCCACCTCTCTTGGGCCTATTACAGAAAATCATCCAGCAGTTTCTAGCTTCACCTCTGAAGCACAGTTAGAATCCGTACACTTTGCTCCCTCTCCACCACCAACACCATGGTCCAAGCTGCAGTCATCCCTCTGCTGAACCACTGCTTAGAGCTGGCATTTCCCCACTGCCACCCCATCTGCATGGAGGACCCCTCAGCTCTTTTTTAAAAATATATATGATCATGCCACTCCCTTGCTCAGAGAATGTGGATGACTTCCCATTGCTTCTAGGGATAAAGTCCAAAATTCCTTTACATGGCTTAGGGGACCTGCATTACGTGACCCCACCGACCTCTCTGGCCTTATCCCCCTCCTCTTCCCCCTTTGCTTATTACAGCCACGGTGACCTTCTCACTGATGGTCAAGAGCTATACGTTCCTTCCAGCTTCAAAGCTTTCACCTGCCCCACACCACCACCCAAACCCCATCTCTCCTCAGTCACATCACCCATAATTATTAGTTACAAATCCTACGCAGCCTTCAGGTAGTAGCTGAAATCTCTTTCTCAGGGAGACCTTCTCTGATTCCCAAGACTTGGGTCAGCCCCTCGGTGGTACACTACTGCAGTCACGTGTTCATTTCCATCTAGGAAGTTACAAACCAAATGGTTATTTGGTTAATTTTTTTTAACATCTTTATTGGAGTATAATTGCTTTACAATGGTGTGTTAGTTTCTGCTGTGTAACAAAGTGAATCAGTTATACATATACATATGTTCCCATATCTCTTCCCTCTTGCGTCTCCCTCCCTCCCACCCTCCCTATCCCACCCCTCCAGGCGGTCACATAGCACCGAGCTGATCTCCCTGTGCTATGCGGCTGCTTCCCACTAGCTAGCTATTTTACGTTTGGTAGTGTATATATGTCCATGCCACTCTCTCACTTCGTCCTAGCTTACCCTTCCCCTTCCCCCTGTTCTAAGTCCATTCTCTATGTCTGCGTCTTTACTCCTGTCCTGCCCCTAGGTTCTTCATGACATTTTTTTTTCTTAGATTCCATATATATGTGTTAGCATACGGTATTTGTCTTTCTCTTTCTGACTTACTTCACTCTGTATGGCAGACTCTAGGTCCATCCACCTCACTTCAAATAACTCAATTTCGTTTCTTTTTATGGCTGAGTAATATTCCATTGTATATATGTGCCACATCTTCTTTATCCTTTCAAAGTCTGCCACCCAAATCCCCTCCCCTCACTATCTAGAGGGAGAGAAAGAAAGTTGAAATGATCTTCAAGAAAATAAAAAGAGCTTCTTTGTCTACAGTTTTCTAAGGATTTATACAAATCCATTCTCTTTAGATATCACATCAATCAAATTGTCAGAGAAACCATTCTTAGGATAGATTGCTTAATAAGAGAAATTGTGATAGTATGTGAGTTTTAAATACAAGCAGATAAAGTAAGGAAACAATTTTAAATTATGTATGTTTTACACCTGCCTTACACTTAGCTCAATAATAACCATGTAAAGTGTTTATGATACTCCTGCCATCTACTCCTCTGATGTTGAATTTCAGCTTTATTGCCACTTCTCCTACTTGCCTGGTTCATTTAAGTTGCCAACTGACGTTGATAGACGTGTAGGAGGAAGCTCACAGTCTGTGCACCTTGCCAGAATAACATCCTATAGGGGATCCTGGGGAGATGACCCAGTTCAGGCAATAAAAAATTCCAGGTAGAGGAAAGATCCATTTATTAGCCAAAGTACAGCCTCTCCATTTCCCTGAGGGGAGCCTTCTCGATGTCTTTGACAATGTAAGAGTATTTTGAAGGCTCAGAACACATTCTCTGGTAGCTGCATGGGTGGGATTACATAAACCTCTTTGCCGTGATCCCAGTCCCGCCGTCAGCAGATGGTTTCCACAGCCTGCAATAACTGGGCAGAAGCGTGTTCCCCGGCATTGCATCTCCCACAGCACCCAGCAGTGCTGGGCTCCCAGGAGACACAAAATGAAAACCAACCGAAAATAATTCAGATGAGGAGATATCTGCGCCAGAGTTGAGTTTATACCCCAAGAGTCAAAAGAAATTTACAGCCCCAAAGACCTTTTGTTTGAGATATAATGGAAATGGCAAGAGAACTTGGTGTAAAATACCCATGCAAAACTTTGTCTTTATACATTTAAGTAGGCCCATTTCCCTAATAATTTTCAAAGTAAGAGAAGGAACTAGCTTGATTATTATTATCATATTTTAATTCTCCCTATTCTGAAAGAACCAGGTCCATGTAGATTCAGGATGAAATTCCTTAACGCTCTCCAGCAGGTATTTATTTATTGAGTCCCTCCCATGCGCCAGGCATGGTGCTAAGTGCAGGAGGTAAACAGTATATAAAGCTTTGGCTCTGTCCTCAGGAGCTTACAGTCTGATGGAGGATACAGGGAAATTAAAAAGCAATTACCCTGGGCTTCCCTAGTGGCGCAGTGGTTGGGAGTCCGCCTGCCGATGCAGGGGACACGGGTTCGTGTCCCGGTCCAGGAAGATCCCACATGCCGTGGAACGGCTGGGCCCGTGAGCCATGGCCTCTGAGCCTGTGCGTCCGGAGCCTGTGCTCCGCAACGGGAGAGGCCACTACAGTGAGAGGCCTGCGTACCGCAAAAAAACCAAAAAAAAGCAATTACCCTACAGTTCATAAGTGCTATGTATAAGAGAAGAAATACAGGAGACTCTCAGAGTCCAGAGGTACATTCCCTATCCCAAACTTATGGGGTCATGGAAGGTTTCCCTGAGGAAGTGACATGTAAGCTGGCCCTTGAGGGTGAATAAGAGTTAGCCATATGAAGGTCCAGGGTAAGGGTATCCAGGGCAGAGAAGGGAGATGGCCTGGAGGCAAGAAAGAGCAAATCACAGTGAGGCAGTGAAAGAAGTTTAGTGCACCTGGAACCACTGGCATTTTCCCAACTCCAATCACTACCTCTACTCTCCCTACCGCAACTGCTTTTATTTTACCTCTCCACAACATCCTTCCTTTGTTTTTTGTGTTTTTTTTTTTTTTTGCGGTACACGGGCCTCTCACTGCTGTGGCCTCTCCCGTTGCGGAGCACAGGCTCCGGACGCACAGGCTCAGCGGCCATGGCTCACGGGCCCAGCCGCTTCGCGGCATGTGGGATCCTCCCGGACCGGGGCACGAACCCGTGTCCCCTGCATCAGCAGGCAGACTCTCAACCACTGCGCCACCAGGGAAGCCCCATCCTTCTTTGAGTTGGGTTTTTGTTTGTTTGGTTGGTTGATTGATTTGCCTGTTTCCTAAGATGCCAGGCTGTGTGTGGCTGCTCCCTGTCAGCCTCCTTGACAGGTCCCATTCACCTGCTCACTCCCTAACGCTCAAGCCTCTGAGCAAGCTTTCCCCACTGCCTCCCATCCACTTTCTACTTCTTGGCCAAAGATTATTTTAAAATGCAAATCTGATCCTGTCAATGCTCCTGCTCAAAACTCTTCAGTAGTTTTTTTTTTTTTTTTCTTTTTTGGTAGCACTTATTTTTCCTTATACCATGACATATCCTTGGGCCATGATATTCTCACCTGACAGTAGAAAAACAAGATGTTTCAGTCATCCTTAAAAGCTGAGAATTACGTACAAAAATCTTACGTAAATTAAAACCGTGCATAAATTTGCAGGTACAAATACAAATCGTTTTGCGACTATAGTGAGTAATTTAGCCCCATGATATTCTGCTGGGAAAACATTGGATAAGAAAGAAAATGGAGTCTGAAAGCTTGGGTTAGCTATGTTTCTTAGCTGTGATGGAAGACGGCAAGAAAGAAGTCACAATTCATTCATAAATTCTTGCCAGCCTCTAGAGAAATCCAGAAATTGTCATTACTGCTCTGTTCAGATCTGATCAGGCCCCAGCGGGGTGAACAGCTCACAAGAAATTGTCATCAGATCAGGCCAAGTCCCTTCCATAGACACATTACCCTTTGCTTCCCTTGGTTACACAAAATCTTCAGCCAGATACACTAATCTTTAAACCAAATGTATGTACAGAATTTCAGAAAGCATGTTATAAATAGTTAACTTGAGTACAATGTGAAATGGTGCTATTTGCCTGCCTATCAGGCAAGGGCAGGTGTCTTTTTAAAAAAGATATTCGGGGCTTCCCTGGTGGCGCAGTGGTTGAGAGTCCGCCTGCCGATGCAGGGGACACGGGTTCGTGCCCCGGTCCGGGAGGATCCCACATGCCGCGGAGTGGCTGGGCCCGTGAGCCATGGCCGCTGAGCCTGCGCGTCCGGAGCCTGTGCTCTGCCACGGGAGAGGCCACAGCAGTGAGAGGCCCGTGTACCACAAAAAAAAAAAAAGACATATTCGGGTAGATGAGTTTAACATGAGATATGTACCTCTGCCAGGACAAACTTGTACTTGTGAACTAACTCGTACAGAAAGTCAGTGTATCTGCCAGAAGTCCATTTAAAAGTGTTTGCAGTGGCCAATGCCGGACTCATCAGAGCCCTGCTTGCAAGTCCACATCAGCTGGAGTAGCCAGAGACCATATTTGCACGCAGAGGAGTGATCATCTTAATTGTCATTGTGGTTGGTTCCAGGGCTGTGCATCTGTTTGTGTTCTAAAGTCACTAACACCAAGATACTTGGTGATCCCACCAGACCACATGGTGCACATTGTTGGCATATAGGTCCTTTCCAATATCAGCATCACATCTTTAGGTTGAATTGGAAGCATTCCCATGAATGCCAGGATTCCATGCCCAAGAAGAATGGCTGGAAAGAGCTCCCGGATCTCAGAGCCTCCCACGGCTGGAGAGCCTCAGCTGATGTCGGGGAGCTCCGTTCTCTTCTGCAGGGAGGACAGTAAAGCCGCACTAGCTCCTGTTTGACAACCAGGATGGGGTAGCACCTCTTCTCCTTGATGTCATGTACAATTTCTGCTGTGGTAGTGAAGCTGGAACATCTTTTTCTCGCAAACTTTAGAAATATTCTTCCCAGTACGAGCTAGCTCGGTCCAGAAACAGGATAACATGGAGCATGCGTAACCCTCATAGATGGGCATCGTGTGGGTGACAGCATCACCCCAAGTCTGTACACGCAGCAGTGTGTGACCAGAGGCGCACAGGGACGGCACAGCTGGAAGAGCAGCATGCACGGCCAGTTACTGAAGGGGTCAAACAGGACCTGTGACAAGTGGCCTTGAGGTTCAAGGGAGCTTCACTAAGGAGAGCACGGTGTTTCCCAGGAGCGGCCGGAATCACGGCAGTAGGTGCGGTGCCAGATCCCCCAGCTCAGCCAGCAGGAGCAGAGCTACGCTCAGCAGCACTCTTCTCTGGCAGACCCCTCTCTCATTCTGGGTTCACCGTCCGTATGGCTTTCCTCTGCCCCATACCTACCATCACGTCCTGTTATCTCTGGCAATAAATAACAGAAGGTAACCAGGCACAGGGGTTATCGTCCCCAGCAGAGACCCCTTTGCTCATGCCCGAGCCATCGTTGAGGGAAAGAACAGTGAGTTCTTGATTCTTCCTGTGACCTTCATTTGCTGCACGCATAGATGGAGAAGAACTGGCCGTGAAGCAGTGACGGTACCATTTCACACTGTACTCAGCTATTTATAACATGCTTTCTGAAATTCTGTGCATACATTTGGTTTAAAGTTTAGTACATCCAGTTGGAGGTTTTGTGTAACCAAGGAACGCTAGGGGTAATGTGTCTATGGAAGGGACTTGGCCTGATCTGACGGCTCTTCAGCCAGCTGACAATTTCTTGTGAGCTGTTCACCCCTCTGGGGCCTGATCAGATCTGAACAGAGCACTAATGACAATTTTGGGATTTCTCTAGAGGCCCTGTGAGATCTCGCCCCTGCCTACCTGTGCCACCTCCTCTTCCCGTCCTTGCCCTCCCACCCTCCACCCTCCAGCCACACTCCACTTCTTTCCATCCCTAAGAGCCGCCGTGCTCTTTCTTGCCTCAAGGCATTCACACATGCTCTTCCCTCACTGATCACCTGATTTCCAGCCCAACCCCTTAACCTACTGAGAGGTTATCTACCCGCCCTTGGATTTTTACCTTAAACATCACTTCTTCCAAGAAACCTTCCCTGATTGCTCATCTAGTTTAGGTCTGTACTGCTTCTTCCTTCCTGCTTCTTGTTTATTTGGAATCACTCCTTAGATATCTGGCTTTCCTACTGGATGGGGATGTCCTGAGGGTGGGAGCTAGGCCTCTTCTGTTTTTTCTGTATCCCCACCTCCTAGAATAATGTTTGTGCAAAGCGTTTGTCAAGAGGGAAGAGATATAGGGATATATATATATATGTATATGTATAACTGATTCACTTTGTTATAAAGCAGAAACTAACACACCACTGTAAAGCAATTATACTCCAATAAAAATGTTTAAAAAAACCAACAAAAACACAGAAATGGAAGAATGAGGAAAGGCTGTAAGCAAATGTTAAGGTTTGGTGACCACAAGCTGAGTAAGTTATCTCTTGATTTCTGTTTTCATTGTGACATGAAATTATCTAAATGCAAGGAGAAAGGTGGGTGACAAAGAAGGGGGTTTTTGTTTTGTTTTCTAAAGAAAGAATAATATAATATTACCCTCTTATCCATCACCTAGGTTCAACAATTATCAATATATTGCCAAACGTGTTTCATCTACACCTCTACCTTGTTTTTTTATAGAGATATAATTTACATACCATAGAATTCACCCTTTTAAAGCGTACAGTCCAGCGGTTTCTAGAATATTCACCAAGTTGTGCAACCATTACCCTAATTCCAGAACATTTTTATCACCCCCAAAAGAATCCCTGTACCCTTTAAGTAATCACTGTCCCGTCCATCCCCTCTTCCCCCAGAGCCCAGCAATGACTCATCTACTCTCTGTCTATATGCATTTACCTATTCTGGACATTTCATATAAATGGAATCATACAAAATGTGGTCTTTATGCTGCCTTCTTTCACTTGTCACAATGATTTCAAGGCTCATCCATGTTGTAGTACAAATTCATACTTCACACATTTTTATAGCCAAATAATATGTCATTGTATGGATATACCACAATTCTTTTATCCATTTATCAGTTGATGGACATTTTTGGATTATTTCCACTTTTTTGGCTGAAGATGGAAATGTGAAGGTATAAGGTATCCACATAATTAAAGGGAGAAGAGCTAACAGGGAAGCAGAAGGATGTCAGGCCACAGAGAGGACCCATTTGAATTGAGACCAAAAATAACGCTGCACAGGCATGTAACTTTATGGCACACAAAACCCTTTCAACGTGAGCTCTGCCTCTTCTCCAGAACTGCACAAGCCAGTTCTACTAATCTTCTTTTTGTTCCCCAAACCTCCCTTGGTCTCTTCTTACCTCTGACATTTGCATTATTCTCTCCATGGGGACCATTTTCTTCCAGGCTTTACTCCCACATGCAGTCTATCTTTGAGTCTCAGATCAGATGTCACTTCCTACAGGAAACCATCCCTGACACTCTGGGTCTGTGTTAGGTGCCCCTTTCCAGTCCTCCCATGGCATCCCCCCAGTCACTCATCAAAACACTCACAGCACTGCTCTGCAGTCTCATCTCTGCACCACTGCCAGGCTGGTGGGCAGTAACTACTACGACATTCTCCATGTGATCCTTAGTGCCTCAGACAATGCCTGGTACATAATCAGGGCTCAGTACATTTTGAAGGAATAAATGAATGAATGAGTGATGCATACTTTCAAAACCGTGAATCCATGAGGGTCAAAGTTGATAAGAACTGGGGTAGGATAGTAATATGGCTGTCTTTCCAACACACTGATGGTTGCAATTCCTCAGAGATAAATTTTCACACCCTTGATAAGTGAGAACTAGAGTGATTAATGTTTTTCAAAACATATTTATTTGTATTTCTGAACAAGTTTTCCATCAAAGTTGGAAATTAATATTTCAGAAATATTAGTTCATCAGTTCTTCCATTTTCTTTCTTTGTCCACATTTGGTATTCCATTCTTGAATGAAGGTCTCTAGAATATAAATCAAAGTGGCAAGAGGCTGTTCACGCAGGTGAAAACAGGTAAAGAAGAATAGGGTACTAGTCAGGATTTCAAATATAATCTAGCATTAGAGAGATAGACTCTTAATTGACACTGGAAAGGGTGAAAATGCTTTTTCAAAAGAAAGAAAACTACTAGTGATATACCCCCCATGGGGTACCATCAATTTTGTTAACTCAATTTTTTTTTCCTTTTGTTAACTCAGTTAAAATTTGGACTATGTATACTCCCCCAAAATATTAAATATTATGGAAAATTAAAAATTTTACTAGCATAGTCAGTTAATAGGGATAGTCCCTGAACTTAACCAAATAAATCCTTCTTTAAAATGTTTATGCATATAAAATTCAGCAACATTTAAAACATTGTATGCGCCAAGCCTTTGAATTAATTTTCCTTTGAGGAAGGCACTGTGTAGAGGAAGCAATATTGGACACATACAAATCAAGTGAGGTTGATCTATTGAAATGTAGCTGGCAACGATCCAGCTTCCTAGTTTGCTTTCAGTAGTTTATTTCTGAATGCATGCATCTTTAAACTATGTAGCTTGTTTTTACAAGAGACAGATAGTGGGAGATGGCCTTACATTGACTCTTGCTTTGCAATCCAAAGTATATCTTTTTTTTTTTTAACATCTTTATTGGAGTATAATTGCTTTATAATGGTGTGTTAGTTTCTGCTTTATAACAAAGTGAATCAGTTACACATATACATATGTTCCCATATCTCTTCCCTCTTGCGTCTCCCACCCTCCCTATCCCACCCCTCCAGGCGGTCACAAAGCACCGAGCTGATCTCCCTGTGCTATGTGGCTGCTTCCCACTAGCTATCTACCTTACATTTGGTAGTGTATATGTGTCCATGCCTCTCTCTCGCTTTGTCACAGCTTACCCTTCCCCCTCCCCATATCCTCAAGTCCATTCTCTAGTAGGCCTGTGTGCACGTTCCCCTGTGTTTATCTAATAATGAGGTTGGACAAGAATAATGCTGCCTCAGATTGCAGTGTCCAAGGCATTCATTAAAGTTAAGAATCAGTGCTCTTGCAGAGAAGCTTTATGCCTAATGTTGATCAGCCCTTTTTTGTGTGGAGTTTGCATGTATTCAAGTAGCAAGGAGCTCACCACAAAGGCCATCAGGTGGGTTTCCATGGTAGCAGTCCTTCTTTTGTTATTCCCATTTGAAACATAGACAGTATCCAAATACTCACCATGTCACTGCTTAATGAAAAGAAATAGAATATTGGTAATGCCAGTAAAGTCAGGAAGCTGGTCTTTGGGTGCAACACCAAAGGAGGACATGCTGTCCCCTCAGATTTTCTTTTAAGCAGCTGTCCATGAAGCGGGACTAGTGTCCCTTTGATCTTATATTATGTCCTATTAATGACCTTCAGTGGCCTCATATCATTGCTCTAGGGACAAATAGAGCTAAATGATGACCAGGATAGTGCTGAATCTTATGAAAGACAAGTTTGTGATTGTAACTAAGAGGAGTGCAATGTGAAACTAGGGAAGAAAAAAATCAGCTTTTTAACATATTAAGGATAACACTGTGGAAAGAAAATTGCTTCTGGATTTTTGTTGTGTTTGTGTAGGTGTTCATCTTTCCTAGTGACTCAACACCTGGATTTGCCCACTGTCTTTGTTGTTTAAAAATAAATGTAACTGGGAAGTGTCATTCCCATTGGTTGTGAATCAGTTATTGGAGTTCACAGCAGCACATGGGAGCTCTATGATGCAGCCTGGCTTGTTCTAACAGATCACTGGAGAAGTCAACTGGTACTCAGTCATTCAAATAGAAGAATTTACTAAGGCTTAACATTATTTTTCTATTCAGTCCTCCCAAAACATCATTTCTGCCACTTACTCAGGAGAGAATAAAAACTGTAACTCTTAATTTAATTTACTTTTCTCCTTCCCAGAGACTAGGAGATCCGAAAACATTTATGAACTGGTAAGACTTTAGTGCTTTAATTTTAGCTATTTTAATTCATGAAATCTCCACAGGGCTCTATAGGGCTTTCCCTTGTAGTACTAACCTTCATCATAAATGGCTCAAGTAAGTGTAAAATACGTGGAGGTATGTAAAATTATGCCAGATATTAAATATATTTTAAAATACTTTAAAAAGAAAACTTCAGTGAGATCGAGAGTAGGAATTACTATGGAACTGGATAAGAGTGTGGCTGGTGAGAGAGAAATGGAAAGGACCCAGGACTGAGATGGAAGAAATTTAAACTGAATCAAGGGTTGAAGGTTTCCAGCTTGAAGTTGTTGGGAAGCATCCCTTTACCTTTCAGGTGGGGTGGATGATAGAGGAAATGTGGGCTTTCCCAATGAACAGACAAGAATGAGTTCAAGGGAGAGATTCAAAGTCAGCAGGACTAGAAACTGGGGGACTTACTGAATACCAGAAGGAGAAAAAGCTAGGGCAAGCAATTAAGGTCTTGCAATAGAAAAAAATTCTCAGGTCAGTGTTCATTTATCTATAGTTTCCATTGCTTTACTTAGAATTGACTTAGTTTACAAAATGTTGAAAGGAAAAACCAACAACCTAGAATTCTTTATCCAGCAAAATTATCCTCCAAACGTGAAGGAAAAATAAAGATTTTCTCAGACAAAAAAAAAAAAAAAAAAAACTGAGGGAATTCATTGCCTGCAAACCTGTCCTAGAAGAAATGTTAAAAGGTATTCTTTAGGGAGAAAGAAAATCATGAAGGTCAGAAACTTGGATCTACATAAAGAAAGGAATAACGGAAAAAAGAATAAGTAAAGATGAAATAAAATATTTATTTTTCTTACTCTTAATTGATCTATTAGAGAAGTGTTCCTCAAAATTACAATAGTAACAATGTATGTGGATACATGAAATGAATGACAATGAAGTTATAAGGGATGGAAACGAGGAAGTGAGAATACCCTGTATTAGGTATCTGCACTACCTAGGAATCAATATTTGAAAGTGGACTTACATTAGTTATGAATGTGAAACACTAGAAAAAATTTGCAAAAAGAAGTATAATTGATATTCTGAGAGAGAAGAAAAAATGGAAGCATATAAAATACTAATTAAAACCAGAGAAAATGGAAACAAGGGAGAAGAAAATAAGAAACAAAAAACAAGTACAATGAATAGATACTACAAACAGTTATTAGTCCAACTATATCAATAATCACTTTAAATGTAAATGTTTAAATACATCAATTAAAAGACAAAGATAACAGTAACCAAATATGTGTTGCCTACAAGAAACCCACTTTAAATATAAAGACATAGATAGGCCAAGAGTAAAGGGATGGAGAAAGATTTAACAGGCTAATACTAATCAAAATAAAAATGGTTTAGCTATCTTTATTTCAGACAAAGCACACTTCAAAACAAACAAAATTATCACAGATAAGGAGAAGCACTATATAATGATAAAGGGATTTATTCTCCAAGAAGACATAACAACCCTTAATGTGTGCTTCTAACAACAGAACATCAAACCATGTGAGGGAAAAATTGATAGAACTACAAGAAGACATAGTCAAATCCACTATTATAGTTGGAGATTACAACAACTGTTTTTTAGTAATTGATAGATCAAGCAGGCAAAAAATTAGTAAGGATATAGTTGACCTGAACAGCACCATCAATCAACTTGATCAAATTGACATACATAGAATACTCTATTCAACAAGAGCAGAGTACACATTCTACTCAAGCTCACATGGAACATTCACCAAGACAGATAATATTCTGAGCCAGAAAACACACCTTAAATTTAAAAGTATAGAAATCATACAAAATATGTTCATAGTCCACAATGGAATTAAACTAGAAATTAATAACAGAAAGATATCTAAAAGATCCCAAAATATTTGGAGTTTAAGTAACATGCTAAACTACACAGGTCAAAGAAGAAGTGTCAAGAGAAATTTAAAATATTTTGAACTGAAAGAAGGTGAAGATACAACTTACCAAAATTTATAGGATTCAGAGAATGCAGTGCTCAGAGGTTAATTCAGAATATTAAATGCATATATTAGAAAAGAAATAGATCTAAAACCAATAACCTAAATTTCCACTTTAAGAGACTAGAGAAAGAAGAGCAATTTAAACCAAAATCAATCAGAAGAAAGAAAGTAATAAAAATTATAGATGAAATTGAAAACTGGAAATTGATAAAACCAAAAACTAATTCTTTGAAAACGTCAGTAAAAGTGATTAAGCTCTAGCCAGGTTAACCAGGAAAAGAACAGAGAAGACACACATTACTAATGTTAGAAATTTAAGAGGAGTCTCACTACTGATCCCATGGACATTAAAAGAATAATTAAGGAATATTATGAACAACTCTGTGTCCACAAACTTGATAATAACTAGATGAAATGGACCAATTTACCAAAACTCACAGAGGAAAAATAGACAATCTGAATAGGCCTATGTCTACTAGAGAAATTAAATCAATTTTTAGTAACCTTCCAAAACAGAAAGCTTCAGGCCCAGAGGGTTTTACTGGTGAATTCTACCAAATGTTTAAGGAAGAAATGATAACAATTCTTTACAATCTCTTTCAGAAAATAGAAGCAGAGAAAGCACCCTCTAACTCATTTTATGAGGCCATCAATATCAATACTAGAAAAAGACATTACAAGAAGGAAACTTACAGACACATACCTCTCTTGAATATAGATGTAAAACTTCTCAAAAATATTAGCAAATCTAATCCAACAGTGTATAAAAAGTTTTATTCACCAAGACCAAGTGGAATTTATTCCAGGTATGCAAGGCCAGTCAACATTGAAAAATCAATTAATGTAACCCACCACATCAACAGACTAAACAGGAAAAATTGTATGATGATATTAATAGATGCAGAAAAAGAATGTGACAAAGGCCAACACCCACTCATGACTTAAAAAAAAAAAAAGAAAACTCAGCAAAGTATGAATAGAGGAGAACTTTCTGAGGTTGATAAAGAACATCTATCAGGGCTTCCCTGGTGGCGCAGTGGTTGAGAGTCCGCCTGCTGGTGCAGGGGACACGGGTTCGTGCCCTGGTCTGGGAGGATCCCACATGCCGCGGAGCGGCTGGGCCCGTGAGCCATGGCCGCTGGGCCTGCGCGTCTGGAGCCTGTGCTCCGCGGCGGGAGAGGCCACAACAGTGAGAGGCCTGCGTACCGCAAAAAAAAAAAAAAAAAAAAAAAGAACATCTATCAAAAAAACCCACAGCTAACATCATACTTAATGGTGAAAAACTGGATGCTTTCTCTTTAATGTTGAGAACAAGTCAAGGATGTCCTCTCTAATCATTCCTGAAGTCCTAGTGCATCATTCCTAGCTAGTGCAATAAGACAAGAAAAGAAGATAAAATATATATATAGGTTAAGGGAAAGAATAAAACTGTTTTTGTTCACAGATGACATGATTGTCCATGTAAACAATCCAAAAGAATTAACAAAAAACTCCTGGAACTAATTAGTCACTGAATACAAGGTCTATTGATTCCTGTGTACTAGCAATGAATAATTGGTATTTGAAATTGAAAACAATACCACTTACACTAGCATCAAAATAGTGAAATACTTAGATAAAAATCTAACAAAATATGTACAAGATTTATATGCAAAACTATAAAACACTTGTGAAAGAAGTAAAAAAGATGTAAATAAGTAAAGGGAGAGTCTGTGTTCGTGGATTGGAAGACACAATATTTTTAAGATGTCAGTTCTTACCAGCTTGACCTATAGATTCAACACAAGCCCAATTAAGATCCCAGCAAGTTATTTTGTGGACATAAAAAACTGGATCTAAATTTTATGTTGAAAGGCAAAAGACCCAGAATAGCCAATGCAATACTGAAAAAGAAGAAAATTGGAGAACTGACACCACCTGATGTCAAGACTTACTATAAAGCTACAGTAATCAAGACACTGTGGTCTTAGTGAAAGGATATACACAAAGATCAATGAAACAAAATAGAGAGCGAGCCCAGAGGTAGAAATCTAGTCAACTGATACTTGACAAAGGAGCAAAGGTAATTCAATGAAGAAACGATACCTTTTCAACAAATTGTGCTGAGACAATTAGAAGTCCTTATGAAAAAAACTGAATCTAGACACAAACCTTATACCTTTCACAAAAAATAACTCAAAATGCATCATAAATCTAAATGTAAAACTCAATACCATCAACTCCCATAACAAAACACAAGGAATCTGGGTTTTAGATACAACACCAAAGCATAAGGAAAAATATATTGAAAACATATTCAGCTTCCCAAAATATGTTACAAATGTATTTGGTGGGCAAAAATTGGAAAAAAAGAGAAAAGAGGTTGTAACAGAGCAGAACCCATATCTTTCATCTTAGAAAGTCAGAAGATAATATCTAAAATTGATAAGTCAAGAAACAGCAATATATGGGTATTTTTAAGAAACATGGGACTAAAGATAAACTAAACAGCTGAAATTGTTGAAATGTGGCTTCCTCTGGAGAACAGGATGGGGCATGGGAAGGAGACTAAGGGCTGCAGTTGGATAGGGCAGAGAGTTTCTGCTTTTTTAACTTCAGCTTTATAGAACTTTAGATGGTTTAATTTGGACAAAAATTAAAATGAAGTTGAAAAATGAACACTACAACTCAACTTAAAAATAGTAATTGACTCTATTACTCCTCCCTCGCGCATAATACTAAGGTGTCATCTAATGTCTGTGTTACTGTTAGACTTGGGACCCTGTCTCAAGGGCAGGGACCACATCTACTTCACATACTGCTATATTCATGTCTGACACATCCAGGCCCTGATATGTATTTGTTGAATGAAAAGAAATAAAAGAAACATTTAGCAGTTGTAGAAGCAGCACACAGAGGACAAATGTGACAAATAATGCAGAGATAGCCTCACTATAACTTGACACAGGGCACTGGCACAAAGCAGGAGCTCAGGAAATGTCTGGAAATGTTGCTGTTTATTAAAGAAGGTTGGCAATTAGAGAGAGCTTGGATCAAAGAAGATGTAATCATGGCAGGGATAACCCAAACATTGTTTGTAATCCTAAAATAAGAATCTAGGAGAGGGAGGTGCATGACATGTGCTAGAGAGACACTAGAGATCATTTTGGCAAAATACGGAAAATTATGATTTTCAGTTGTGGGTATAGCGTGTTCTTCCTCCTCTTTTTCCAGAGGTAGTAGTTTAAACGCATGGCTTTCTCATTCCTGCAGCCAATTCTGATGATTGCTTGGGCCATAACAATCCCTTGCTAACCACACTTCCCACCTCCCTCCAGAAAGAACACATGTTCCCTATGGTGTTCAGAAATGTGTCAACTTGATGTTTGGTACCTGTATGCTTTGAGAAGGTCCGTCCAAATGATTAAAATTAATAAGCAAAACCAGTCATGAATTTTATTAAGGGAAATTTGAATTGAATTCTCTCCAGGGCAACATCACCATAAGACCAGGTAGGCTGTAGAAAGTGGGACCCAAAGGAGGCCAATCATTTGAAACCAGTTTAGACGTGTGCCCGGACATTTGCTGTGGGAAAATATTCTGAGGTAGCTTACTGGCCTGCCTTTGTGGATAAATTACTCTGATATTTGTGATTTAGAATCAGGAAGAAAACACATCCCCTCATTACCTCATTACAGGAATTCATTCTGGGAGGCACACACAATTTGCCTGCTTCCCCATGGATGGGTGGAGGGACTAGTAACCTTGAAAACATCTTTGTGAATGAGAAGTTGGGGAAAATATTCTATATTTCTGCATAAAGAGAAGCATTGGAAAGCTTACTCATTTATTTGGTTTGCTTGCTTTTTTGTCTAACCTAAGCTGACTGTGCTAAGAACTTCACACTATCTAACGACTACACCTCTGAGGGAAGCAGTACTGTTTACATCCTTTACCAAAGGGGAGACCGAGGCTCAAGAAGTTCAATAATACCCAAGGTGACTGGACTACCACGTGGACGATCTGGAAGTTGATCTGAAGTATAAATGGCACAACTACATGAACAGGACCCGCTACATAATTTGTGGGGTCCAGAGCAAAACAAAAGTGTGGAGCCCCTTGTTCAAAAATTGTTATGAATTTCAAGATGCTGACAGCAGAGCATTAAGCCAACTGTGAGGCCCTTCTGAGCACAGGGCCCCATGTGTCTGCACCCATAAACCTTGCTCCATGTATAGATACATCCCAGGTTCTATAAATTTGGGCTAGCTCTAAGGAGAACATTGAAAAGACTTTGATGAATCTTAAATTATGATTTTACCTTAAAAGACTGTCTTGAAGAATACTCCATTAAACCTGCAGTAAATGAAGAATTATATAATTATGTCTGTAGCTTCTAAAATTATGTCTGTAACTGAGCTAGAGGATGTTTCAGCACTGCTTCAGATGGGATGCCTCCATCTGGTATTTGCCTGTGAATTAACACTTTAATTCTCTAGCACCACCATACACATCACCAAGGAGAATTTTTTGAGCCCCGTTTTCAGAGCCCTGTTCTCTTCTAGACAAATGTCCTTTGTCATATTCCCTGGGACCTACAGCCTTTTCAGTGGGAAACTTGGCACTCCTCCTCGAGGGCACACCTTTGCACCCCGACTGCTGCTTGCTCCCACCTGGCACACAGTGGGGACTCAAGAAATGTTTGTTGAGTAAATTGGTGAGTACATGAACTCCAGAACACTTCAGAATTCTAGATTCTCAGAAATGTAGAAAGAACCAGTCTCCATGCAATCAATATTCAGGAGATGTCCAAGGGGCCTTTAGATTGGTCCTAAAATGAGACAGTTAGATCTAAAGAGAGGGCTAGGTCTAAAGTCAGCATTTGAGCCAAAGGTCCAAACTACCCTTGAAAAGTCCTTCAGAAGCATCAGGTGGGAGGTACCATGTGAGACACACAGAATCCACTGGGCAAGAAGCTGATGCACACCCTTTGTCTAACCTCACCTTGGGGCACAGGCTCATTGCCTGCCAAGCAGAATCGTAAATTCCAGTAGGCTAACTGCACGTATGATGTGACTGTTTCTTAAGAGGTAAGTCAGAGCTTTCTCTGAAGGAAGTGTTTAATCATTTTATCCCTGCAGTCGCTTTTCTCCCCTTGGGAGACATTGTAAAATTCGATTTCTGAGTTTTATAAGAGACTCAGTCTTGTGTTAAAACGTCACCGAAACTGATTTATCTTACATCTTGTAAAATTTCTACATCTCACACATTTTCTACACTGAGCACGAGTTGCTTTTATATTCCGTGGGGAAAAAAAGAAAAAAATTTAAACAGAGATTTCAAAGTTGGATCATACTTTTGGTTCCGAGCACATTAACAGCTGTTCCCATCCATTGTATCCTAGTCTTCAGAGCACGAGGGGAGCCTGGCATACAGGCTAAGGGCGAAACCACTCAGGTGGGTATCTCCGCTTCTCCACTTATTGACCCTCTCAGAGCCTTGGTGTCTTCACCCGTAAAATGGTACTAATATAATCCCTTCCCCAAAGATTTGCTCTTGTAAAACACTGAGCACCGTGCCTGTCACTAAGAATTCAATGTCGTTAGCTATTAGCTGCTACTGCATATGAGTCTGTGTCCTGTGTCTTTTGCGCTAATAGCCCAGCTGTCAAATAGCCTAGCTTCTTATCTAAATGTGAATAATAAAATCAGTTTTTCAATCCTCTTTCAAATAAACTAATCTTAAGAACTGAAAGGTTATCTGAGGTAAGATAGGTACATGTGTCTATCTAGGATGAACAAGGGCGACAGAGCCAAAAAAGGGAAGGGTGATATTTCTCCCTTACTACAACTCCTCAAGGGCTCCAGTGACCACCGCAATTCATGGTCTATATGAATAGACCTATCTATCTATATGATAGGATGAAATTTGGCCATGGGACAGAAAGAGCTACTGAGCTTGACAAGGGCAATTTTTCTTTACTTACTATTTATCTCATATCAGACAAAATAGACTTTAAAATAAAGACTATTACAAGAGACAAAGAAGGAGACTACATAATGATCAAGGGATCGATCCAAGAAGAAGATATAACAATTGTAAATATTTATGCACCCAACATAGGAGCACCTCAATACATAAGACAAATACTAACAGCCATAAAAGGGGAAATCGACAGGAACACAATAATAGTAGGGGACTTTAACACCCCACTTTCACCAATGGACAGATCATCCAAAATGAAAATAAATAAGGAAACACAAGCTTTGAATGATATATTAAACAAGATGGACTTAATTGATATTTATAGGACATTCCATCCAAAAACAACAGAATACACTTTTCTCAAGTGCTCATGGAACATTCTCCAGGATGGATCATATCTTGGGTCACAAATCAAGCCTTGGTAGATTTAAGAAAATTGAAGTCGTATCAAGTATCTTTTCTGACCACAATGCTATGAGACTAGATATCAATTACAGGAAAAGATCTGTAAAAAATATTTATCATTTATACTTAGTCAAACAAAGTAGATTTCAGTGATACACATACCACTTGGAATCTGAAATTTTTCTTGCTTCCACTTTGTAGGTGGGAAGTCAGTTTTCTAATTATTCTCAATTCTCAAAGATACTGTGATAATAGATGCCTACTCTACCCTGTAACCACTTGTCCATTGGCTTCAAGACACTACACTTCTGTCTTTCTTCCATGTTTCTAGCCCATCTTTTTCAGCTTCTTTTTAACCTCATCCTCCTCGAACTACCCCTTAAATCTTGATCTTTTTCAGGGCTCTCTTATGGACATACTTCCTTCATACTGTGTACTCTACCTTAATCTGTTCTGATGGCCTCAACCACCATCTTTTTGCCAGTGAACCCAATATCTGTATTGCCGCATCAGTCCTTTCTCTACAGTCCAAACCCATGTAACTGCCTTCAAGATATCTCCACTTGGATATCTTACAGATGCCTCAAACTCAACGTGTCCAAACTGAATTCATCATCCCCTCAAATCAGCTCTCTGACAGCATTCCCTATCTCAGGAAATGGCAACACTCTCCACCCAGTTAATCAAGCCAGGAATCTATGATTAATCCTTAACTCATCTCAGTTCCCTCATTGCCTAAATCCAATCAATCACCAAGTTCTCTTAATTCCATTTCCTAAATCAGTGCCTTTCAAACTAATTTTACTGTAAATAAATGAAACATCCTTTGCATCATGACCCAACCAGCATGTGCACACACACACACACACACACACACACATACAAGTGAAACTGAAGTTCTGAAAAAAAAATTTATCATCGTTATATGCAAGGCTTTCTGATATTTTCTATTATGTTTTCTTCTGTTGTTGCTTTTTAAAATGCTAGTAACCAGTGGGTTACTGGCAAGTGTTTAACAACCAGCTCTTCTGGAGGCGAGGCAAGGAGAGCCAGATATGTAGCATTTGGCAGTTTTGGGTATAAATACTCCCACCATGGTTGAATTTAAGTCACCAACTAACAAGCCTGCAAACATCCTAAAGATACCAGCTCTCCTGACCATATATACAGCATGCAACTGCTTATGACCTACAGTTTTTGATGGACACAGGTCTAAATAGCTCTAAATCTACCAACTAATTTTCATTCCCAACGCTACCATTCTAGACCTGGCCACCACCGTTTCTGATACAATTGTTTTCCAGGTCAGTCTGATCTGTTTCATATTTATTTAATACCCTTCAAAGACTTCCTGTTGTCCACACTAGGACAGAGTCTATAATTCTTACCATGGCTTAAAAAGCCACCCACAGTTTGGCACCTGCCTGCACCTCATGCCCTCTCCCTTGATTTCAGTAAGAATGGTTTCTTCTTGAACATCTGGGAATTCACCCTTGCTTTCATGTCTTTGGACATACTGTTCCATTTGACTAGAAAGTTCTTGCCTCCCATCTTTGTTCAACTAACTGTTACTCATCCTTCCCATCACAGCTTAGATGCTATGTTATTCATTTATTCCTTCTCCTGCTATGTAACAGGCATTGTGGTAAGCACTGAGGATACAATGATATGTAGAAATAGACTCAGTCCCTCACCTCACAGAACTTAGATATGCTAGAAGGGGAGAACCATTATGCAAATGAAGATATCATTCAAATTTAAGTACTAATAAAAGAAGAGCTTAAAAAATAAAAGATTCATGGTTCTATAAGAATGTATAAAATCTGACCTACTCTAGCAGATCAGGGAAAACTTTCCAATGTGATGGCTGGTTAGTTATAATAGTTGAGCTAAGCTATAAAATAGAAATATAACTTAATGAGTCTAAGGGGTGGATAACTAACAGCATAGGCAGAAACAGAAGCATGTGTAAATCCACATGGCAGGAAGGAACATGGTAAAATCAAGGAACCAGGAACCAAATGAAAGCCAGTGTAAGAGGAGCAAGGTAGGAGGTGGGGGTATGAGAGAGGTAGAAGCCAACTCTATGAAGGGCACTCTAGGCTTCATTAAAAATAGGGGGTCTTTGGGCTTCCCTGGTGGCGCAGTGGTTGAGAGTCCGCCTGCCGATGCAGGGGACACGGGTTCGTGCCCCGGTCCAGGAAGATCCCACATGCCGCGGAGCGGCTGGGCCCGTGGTCCATGGCCGCTGAGCCTGCGCCTCCGGAGCCTGTGCTCCGCAACGGGAGAGGCCACAACAGTGAGAGGCCCGCGTACCGCAAAAAAAAAAAAAAAAAAAAAGGGTCTTTGAAAAAGAGCAATGGAAGGCCAATAACATGTTTGAAGCTGGCATATAATGTGTCAGGTTTCTAGTTTGAAACACTCACTCTGGTGGTTATGAGAATGAACTGGAAGGGGGCAAAAGTAAATGCAGAGACAAACTAGAAACTATTACGCTACTCTAGACAGAGGTGATCACAACACAAATTAAGATGTTGTTCATGGAGATGGGAAAAACTGACTTATTAGAGAGATGTGTGAGATGACCTTAACAAGACAAAGTAATGGACTGAATATATATGTGGTGAAAGAGATGGACACAGCAAAGATGAACCCCAGGCTTGAGTTACAAAACTGAATGAATGATAGTACCATTGAATGAAATGGAATACCAGAGGAGGACCAAGCTTGTTGGAAAAAAGCATGACTTTGACTGTAGCTGTATGGAGTTTGAGGTACCATTAAGATGTGTAAAATGAGATCTTCTGAGGACTATTTGATCAACTGTTCTGGAACAGAGGAGAAATCTGGATTAGAACATAGATCTGTGGAATATCTGTATAGGTGGTAGACATGCAGCCTTGAACATGGAAGAACTCATCAACCCAGAAGACATAATATGAGAAGACTGTTTAAAAGCCAATCCTTCAGGAACTTCAACGTTTAATGGCTGGAGTAAAGGGTGAACTTAGAAAGGAAACCAAGGAGAGTAGCCAACAAGGTAGGAAGAAAACAGGAGAAATTGAGGTCGAAGAGCCAGTATGTTTTGGTGAAGCATAAGAAAAGAAGCCAGGCTGTTGGAGGAGGAGTGCAGAGTACAGACCAGGAATCAGTGAGTGTAGACTCACTGGAGAAGTTTGTCTTTGAAGAGAAGGAGACATATAGAGCAGTATTTGTGAAGTTGATGGAAACTTTTTGATTGTGTTTGAATGAAAAGCATTTGAGCATATTCATCAGCTGTGAAAAAACTGGTTTGAAAGGAAGGTGAATACACAAGAGAAAGAAAGCCTAATGGTAAGTGTAAGGTTCACAAAAAAGCAGAGAATGAGCCCTGTGCCCCCATGACACTCCTACACTTACCCTAATTCTTACTACACTTGTGTTTTCTCTGTGAATATCTGTATTCCTCGTTAGACTGTACTGCGTGAGAACGAGAATCACCCTTGCCTCATTTGCCTCTGTATCCCTAGTGTGCAGCACAACTCAGACAGGAGGCATTAATAAATTTCATTCTTTTTTTTTTTTTTTTTGCGGTATGTGGCCCTCTCACTGCTGTGGCCTCTCCCGTTGCGGAGCACAGGCTCCGGAGGCGCAGGCTCAGCGGCCATGGCTCACGGGCCCAGCCGCTCCGCAGCATGTGGGATCTTCCCGGACCGGGGCACGAACCCGTGTCCCCTGCATCGGCAGGCGGACTGTCAACCACTGCGCCACCAGGGAAGGCCAATAAATTTCATTCTTAATTGCACATTCAAGTGAATGAAATTGGAGGTACACTTAATAAAATAGTCAACCCCAGAAGTCTCATAGTACTATAGCACATGCATATATATGTATGCACATGCACACACACTATGGTTATCAATTTTTTTAGACTAAAATTTAAATTGACATCATTACCTTAAGCATAAGCTGTTTGGGCACTAAGATGAGAAGGTCTTAGAATGAGATAGAAGTTGAAAGTCAACCAAGAACTGAGAACTGTCCACAAATAGACGAGCAAGGCTGTGAGTCATTTTTGTGCAGAAAATTGAGCCCTGATTATATCAAGCAAACACATTGTGAAAGCACACAACCTGTTAAGACAAGTGGGTGCATCACTCACACCAATCCAGGTGAAACCTCACATAACAGGACTTCTATATCTGAGATGGTATGATGACTTAGTCAAACAACTTAAAAGAAAAGAAAAGAAAAGCTTCTCTTTGTTTTTGGAGACAATATTAAATGCCTTATATAAAGAAGCAAGTCCATGCAGGAGAAAAGAAATCAGGTGTGCGTTCCTCTCCCAGCTTTTCCATTTTTAAAGACAAGTTCTTTAATCTAGTCTCAGTTTCTTTATCTGTGAAATGGGGATAATCGTACTTCATAGGGTGCTTGAACAAGTTAAGGGGGATTACATACTCAGAATAGCTATCCACTTCCCTAACCTGAGAATTTTACATTTCCATTGTCAGTTCTGACATATTCTGACTATACTCTATAAACTCTGATTTTTACCTCAGTAGAATGAGGATGACATGCTATATCTGGGATTGCTGAGAAGACTAAATAAGATAATGTGCATGAAGGTCCTTTGTGAAATAAAAAGAACTACTTTTTTAAATTGAAGTATAGTTGACTTACAATATCATATTAGTTTCAGATGTACGACATAGTGATTTGATATTTTTATAGATTATTCTCCATATAAAATCATTATAAAATAGTGGCTATAGTCCCTGTGTTGTACATTACATCCTTGTAGCTTATTTTGTACCTAGTAGTTTGTACCTCTTAATCCCCTTCACCTATCTTGCCCCTCCCCTCACACTTCTCCCTTCTGGTAACCACTAGTTTAT
The DNA here is from genome assembly GCF_005190385.1 of Monodon monoceros. NCBI lineage: Eukaryota > Metazoa > Chordata > Mammalia > Artiodactyla > Monodontidae > Monodon > Monodon monoceros. The sequence continues at coordinate 67,557,179 of NW_021703771.1, forward strand.
TCTCTGTATCTGTGAGTCTGTTTCTGTTTTATTATATTAACTCATTTGTTGTATTTTTTAGATTTCACATATAAGTGATAACATGCAGTATTTGTCTTTCTCTAATTTATTTCACTAAGCATAATTCTCTCCAGGTCCACCCATGTTGTTGCAATGGCAAAATTTCATTTTTTTTATGGCTGAGTAATTTTTCATTGTGTATCTATACCACATCTTTATCCATTCATCTGTTGATGAACACTTAAGATAGTTTTCATATCTTAGCTACTGCAAATAATGCCACTATGGACATTGGAGTGAATATATCTTTATGAATTAGTGTTTTCATTTTTTTCAGGTATAATTCCAGGAGTGGAATTGCTGGATCATATTGTAGTTCTGTTTTTAATTTCTTGTGGAACTGCCATACTGTTTTCCATAGTGGCTGCACCAACTTACATTCCCACCAACGTATATTACGGTTCCCTTTTCGTTACATCTTCACCAACACTTATTATTTCTTGTCTTTTTGAGGATAGCCATTCTGACAAGTATGAGATGATATCTCATTGTGGTTTTGACTTGCAGTTCCCTGATGATTAGTGATGTTGAGCACCTCTTCATGTGCCTGTTGGCCATTATACAAAGAACTACTTAAATTAGGGAGCAGCAAACTACAGCCAGTGGGCCATATCCAGCCCACCCACCGTCTGTTTTTTTTTTGTTCTTTTATGACCCAGCTAAGAATGGTTTTTACATTATTTAATGATTGGAAAAAATCAAAAGAATATGAATATTTCAAGACATGTGAAAATTACATGAAATTCAAATTTCAATGTCTATAAATAAAGTTTTATTGGAACACGACCATATCATTTGTTTACATACAGTCTACAGCTGCTTTTACACTGCAATGGCAGAGCTGAGAGCTGTGACAGAGACAGTAAGGCCTGCAAAACTGAGAATATTGACTATCTGGTCCTTTACAGAAAAGGTTTGCTGACAAAGGACATAGAGGAAAACCTAAAAGACACAAGGGAGCCCTGGGAAAACTGGGGGAGATGGGAGTAAGAAGTAATGTTCTGGGCACAGGAACAAATACAGCATGTTTTGTGTGCTCAAGGAAGAGCAGGAAGTCACTGTGGCTGGAGTGGAGTGAGTGAGGGGGAGATTAGTAGGAGAAAAGTCAGAAAAGTGCCCAGCCTGCTCAGGCAGGGCCTTGAAGAACCATCTAGGGACTCTTGCTTATACTCAGTTGAGAGAGAAAAGCTACTTTGAGCAAAGTAGTGGCAAGACCTGACTTTAATTCAGATCAGCCTGGATGCTCCAATGAGAATGGGCTATAACGTAAACTGTAGCAAGGAGAAAACTTGAGTCAAGAAGAGATTGCAGTGGTGCCGGTGAGAGGTGATGATGGTTTGAGCCCAGATGGCAGTGGTGGCAATGGTGAGAAGTAGATATTTGGAGTATATTTGGAAAGTAGAGCCAATAGGATCTAAGGATGGATTGATTGGATGTGGATTTTGAGAAAAAATGTCAAAAATGACCCTATATTTCCTGGCCCAAGCAATTGCTGGAGTAAGGTAGTAGTCATTGATTTGAGAAGGGAAGGATGTGGGAGACATATGTTTACTTTTGGATGACAGAGGGAGGGGGCAGATATGCAGGAATTAGGATGCAGGAATGGTGAGTACATCATGGAAACGTTAGCTTGGAGATGCATCCTCCAAGGGGAGATGTGCAGTGGACAATTGAGTATGGAACTCTGGAGAACAGGCTAGGCCAAGGCTGGAGATATGAATTTAGGAGTCCTCTACAGATAGATGGGATGTGGCTATGGTTGTTATATCTATTCAGTATTATAAGATGATTCCATACAGACCAAAAGTGCATTGCAAACAACTTCTGAGGAATAGCAGCCTGGCATCAGAGACGTTACCAAAAGCTGCAAAGGAAAGTTTCGTTCAAGTAGAACAAAAGTAAAAAGCCAGGAACAAGTGTAAAAATATAACTAGCATTCATAATTAGAACTACTCCTAATTTGCCTAATTGAGGAAACAGTTTACAGTGAGTCAGATTATAATTTTATACGTTGGTTTGCAAAATCATTTACAGCTCTATGATATTACATTTTGGGTATATTGCATATTATCTCCATAGAAATTAATAAGCCCTTTGATGGGTGCACAACACCTCCTTACAAGACAAGATTAGGACCAGATTAGGAAAATAAAACTGCCTGTAACATACGGACAAACAAAATATGATACATCAGAATCCTTTAGGGTAGCTCAACTTAACTTCTGTTGATTCTCACAAATGCTTCAGTTTTTTGGGTTTTTGTTTTTAATTGTGACTAGCTTGGCTTCCTCTTCTGGTAAAAATCTTTTCGTTTGGACAATTAGTCAAGGTGACCTGGATGGGCTTAATGAGTGCCTCACCCCTCTACAGCAGTGTTTCTCAATCTTTCTTTCATTATTGACTCCCTCCACCAAGGAAATTTTTAGATATTTTTTTCCTAATTTCCACCCCATGGAAATGTTTTATTGTCGTAAAATATGCATAGCACAACATAATATTTATCACTTTAAGCATTTGTAAGGGTACAATTGAGTGTCATTGAATCCATTCACGTTGTTATATACGCATCATCACTATCTATACCCAAAATATTATCATTGTCCCCAACTTAAGCTCTGTACCATATACAATCATTCCCTATTCCCCGCTCCCCCCCAGGCCCTGGTAACCTCTATTATACATTTCATCTCTATGAAGTAGTCTAGGTATTCTAGTATCTTATATAACTAGAGTCATATAATATTTGTCCTTCTGTGTCTGGCTTATTTCACTTAGCATTAAGTTTTCAAGGTTCATCCATGTTGTAGCATGTATCAAAATTTCGTTCCTCTTTATGGCTGAATATTATTCCATTGTATGTGTATACAACACTCTGCTCATCCGTTTATCAGCTGACAGACACTTGGGATGTTGCGGAGTATCAGAAGCAAACGGCGACAGGCATTGCTGAAGGATGTTTGTAGCAGGGGGTCTGTATTTGTTATATCAGCAGCTTTAAAATCTGACATGAGAGTAACTCCTGTCTGTGTCTCCTTTCGGATTCCACTGCAGGGTGTGTTGGGTGCATCAAGTAACGGGGATGTGGGTGTACCCTTTCCTGGAACACATTGGCCCAGGAGCCAGAATCCTCTTCTTTGGGTCTACAACCATCTTAATGAACTTTTTGTACCTGCTGGGAGAAGTTCTGAACAGCTATATCTGGGATACACAGAGAAGTAAGTATTGTTTGGGGGAGCATAAAACAAAAGAATTGCTGCCTAAAAGAGTGTGTGCAGAGACGGATGGAGAATTCCACTGTAGCACAGGATCCCTTCTGAAGAGTTTCATTTTTATAACTGCTGGCAGGTACCTGAAAGGTTTATTCCTCACTTTGTCATATTAGCTAGTAAAACATCCAAATCTAAGACAAAAGAAGCATGGCTATAAAATTTTATAGGGAGAAATGTAGTGTTAGCAGAAAAAAAAAATTTAGGAAGTTCACTCTGATGAACAAAACACTGCTGTAGCTAAAGGGACCCCCGGGGTGAAATAGACAAATTATTAAATGTAACCAAACAGTCTCATTAGAAATCACCCAAATCTCCACTTCTTCCGTCATCCTTCGCGTGGGCACAGCAGCTTGCGAGAGGGCTTGCCACCACTCTGCCAGAACTCTCAACAACACAGAATACCTCTGGCAAGTGTGATGAAGCAGTGACTGTCACATTCAAGACTTGAAGGTGGCAAAGAGGGACGGGCAGTAAAGGGTAATACTTCATTGCCCCAAAAACTCTCTTAACCTATGATTTGATTTCCCTTTTGTTTCTATTTATGGCAGAGCCTCCATCTTGGCAAGGCACGTAATCTTACCCCAGCAGTGCAAAACAAAACTTGTCCAAAGTGGAAAAAACGACAGCACGGATATGTAGTGATTTGAGTGCTGCATGAAAATACATCCGAAGGCAAGATGGTTTGGGGATTTTAGAGAGCTCTGGGTATCGCCTCCGATACAGTCACATCATTGTAGACATCACCTGCAAATGATCTGTGATTCACAAACATTGAGCACCCTACTTTGTGCCAGATACTATGCCAGGAAGTTGATCTAATTAGACAAATAAAACAGTCATTGCATGTTATTGAATTGGACCTGTTCTGTGCATGGATCTTCTAGGACTGGATGCATCAAGGTGTTAGCCAATGTTAAATGGCCCAGAGGAATTTGAGAGTTTCCTTTCTCAGTAACTGGCTTGATTTTAGGCAGTGGTCTATTAGAAAAAGTGTTAAATATTTTTACCAATTCAGGCTACAGCTTGGGGGACCAGAAATTAGTCTTTTAATAATTTTCTTCTATGTTCAGTGGGAATTGTAATCTTTCTCTATTAGATAACTTATAAAAATATTTAGTTAATTTACAAAAATATTTTCAAAACAAAATATAAACTTTTCTCAGCTTCTTGGGAGAAAGGCCATATTTAAATTTAAGCTAATGTGTCCAATCTATGTTATTCAGGAAGTACTTATGACTCCTGTTTCCCCTTGATTAGCTCGATTCCAACGTTCATTTGGCCGTTGTTCTACTACTTCTAAGAGAAGATTGCCTGAAAACCAGGAGAGAAAAGATCCAGTCTAGATTAATAGAATATTGCTTTTTAGCAGGTTTAAGTTAGACATTAAAAATGAATAGTGACGCTAAGGTTTTTGTTGGTTTTTTTTTTAATGATCTGTCCAATTTAATTTGTGCCATTCTCTTAATAACGTGAGTTAAAGTTGACTAACATTTTGTAACTCATTTCAGATGTAGAGATTAATTTTATCTACATGGAACCATCTAGTTAATTCCCCAGAGGCAGATGTTTTGTGTCAAGTGCATCTTTTTTGTTTATGAGAGTGATTGCAAACTGATGGCCTCCTCCAAATTTTACCTGCCAGAAAGTTTTGTTAGGCCTACATAGGATTTTTGTTTTTGAACCAACATTTTTTTTTTTTTAACACAAGTCTATTTATTTATTTATTTTTGGCTGTGTTGGGTCTTTCTGTGCGATGGCTTTCTCTAGTTGCGGCAAGCGGGGGCCACTCTTCATCGTGGTGCACGGGCCTCTCACTATCGCGGCCTCTCTTGTTACGGAGCAGAGGCTCCAGACGCGCAGACTCAGTAGTTGCGGCTCACGGGCCTAGTTGCTCCGCGGCATGTGGGATCGTCCCAGACCAGGGCTGGAACCCGTGTCCCCTGCGTTAGCAGGCAGATTCTCAACCACTGCACCACCAGGGAAGCCCCCTGAACCAACATTTAAAAATTGGGAGATTTCACATAAAGGCCGGATTTCTCAGCTAATCAAGTATTTTAACATCTGGCAACACCAAGCCCACTATCCTCTTCTGGCAACAATGGATTAGAACTGAGTATCAGTTGCCCCCGTTAGATGGCCCTTTAATTTTCCCTAGTTCTCACCAGGCCATTTTGCTCCCTCACAGTGGCTTGGTTCCATAGGTAGTTGAGTTTGAAACTGTTGATTAAAAGCAGTCGTTTCTGTGTGTGCATGTGTGTGTGTCTGTATTAGAAGGAACTGATTACAATCAAGTACAGTATTACAATCCTGAGTACATTTATTACACCCCAAATAAAACCCCCCAAGGAGCAGGAATACCACATTTGAGCCCCCTTCCTTGGATCCATCTTTACAGATTTTTAATGGCTCAGTTTCCTTCCTTTGGTTATGTTGGCTTCAACTTCAAAATAAAAATCACATTATTACAGAATCTTAGAATCAAAAATTAGATTAGAAACCATCTATGCCAATTTTTTTTTTACTAAGAGGCAGCTGAGGCCCAGCAATAAGTGACCCACCAAAATAAGTGGTTGCAAAGTCAACACCTTCTGACTGATGTTCAATCCTCTGTTATTTCTAGTAAAACATCACCATTGGAAACCCAGACACATGAGAGCTCAGACATTTTACTCAGAATCATGGATCTAGCTTATAAAATAACAAAACAGATCAGCCTGATAGGAACTATGAACAAAAAGCCCTTAAAATAGGCTAAATTAACAATGAAGCATTTGCTCTTTTTAAAAGAAAGTAACTCGGACTTCCCTGGTGGTGCAGTGGTTAAGAATCCGCCTGCCAACGCAGGGGACACAGGTTTGAGCCCTGGTCCAGGAAGATCCCACATGCCATGGAGCAAATAAGCCCGTGAGCCGCAACTACCGAGCCTGCACTCTAGAGCCCACGAGCCAGAACTACTGAGCCTGTGTGCCCTAGAGCCCACGCGCCACAACTACTGAGCCCACGTGCTGCAACTACTGAAGCCCACACACCTAGAGCTCATGCTCTGCAACAAGAGAAGCCACCGCAATGAGAAGCCCACGCACCGCAATGAAGAGTAGCCCCCGCTTGCCACAACTAGAGAAAGCCCGCACACAGCAACGAAGACCCAACGCAGCCAAAATAAATAAATATTTTTTTAAAAAATAAATGGAAGAAAAGAAAAGAAAGTAACTCAAGGTGGCTTTGTGGCTGTTACATTGGTTTGCTAGGGAAGCTACAACAAAGGACCACTAAATAGCTTAAACAATAGAAATGTAATGTCCCACAGTTCTGGAGGCCTGAAGTCCAAAATCGGGGGGTTGGCAGGGTTGGTTGCTTCTGAGGACTGTGAGGGAGGGATCTGTCCCAGGCTTCTCTCCTTGGTTTGTAGATGACCGTCTTCATGTTTACATGGCATGCTCCCCTATACGTGAGGCTACCTCCAAATGTCCCCTTTTTGTAAAGACATCAGCCATATTTGATTAGGGCTCACCCTAATTTTAACTTGGAAAAGACCCTATCCCCAAATACAATCTGAGGTAAGAGGGGTTATGTTTGAAGAGACACAATTCAGCCCATAACATTCTACCTCTGCCCCCCAAAATTCATGTCCTTCATTCATGCAAAGTACATTCCCAACAACCCCCAAAGTATTTCCAGCATCCACTTTTATGTCCAAAATCTCATCTTAAATATCATCTAAATCAGGTATGGGTAAGACCCGGGGTATGATTCGTCCTGAGGCAAAATTGCTCTCCAGTTGTGAACCTGTGAAACCAGACAGAAATGTATCTACTTCCAAAACCAGTGGTGCAACAGGCATAGAACATACATTCCCTTTTCCCAAAAAAAGAATCATAGGGAGAAAAGGGTCACAGTTCTCAACCAAGTTTGAAAGCCAGCAGGACAAATTCTGAGTTTAAGGCGTGAGACTAATCCTCTTTGGCTGAATGCCATACCTTCAGGTCTCATCAGGAAGGGGGGTGTGGCCCTGCACTCTTGGCGCTGGGTGGCCGCCCTCGGGGGCCAAGGAGCAGCCAGCCGCTGAGCCACCTTCAGATTCATTCTTCCTTTATTTCAACCTGTCTCTGTCTCTTTCAGTCCAGGCTGGCAGTGTTTCTGCTGGTACAGAATTCTCCCATGTAATTCGTGGGGTTCACGTCATCAGATGAGAGGTCTCCCACAGGTCTTTCCTGGCTTCTACCGAGACGGTCCCTTGGACCCATGAGTCACATGCCTCATCTCTTTAGCAAATGGTTGTGCAGACACACCCTTGGCCTTCTTTCACATTCTGAGGTCCTGGGCATCAGGACTTCAACGCATGAATTTGAGGGAGACATAGTTCAGCCTATAATTGCTGAAATATTCTGTGCTTAAGCTAAAAATTTATTCTAATTCCAGTGTGTCTGACTGGGGTGACCAGTCTTATTAAAGTCAAATTTCAGACGAGGAGAAATGCAAGTGTCCAAAAGTGAAAGGTTGGGGTGAGGGCGGAGAAAGCAGGTAAAAGAGCAGAAGGGAGAGGAGGTCGGAGCCAGGCCCAAGTGACAGAAACCTCCACCTCTGTTCTCCCCCAGCCTCGCATCCAGCTCATGTCCCACACAGGCCCACGCAGGCCTCCAGGGTTCCAGCGCTGCCCTGCAGCCCCTCTCCCAGCATGGGGGAACCACACGTGATCGACTCCCTGAGGGTCAATCAGCTCTTCCTCTACGTTTCTGAAAGAGCATCCTGCCTCAGCTTTGTGACAGGTTTCTTTCTGCTAGTGGTGTGGAAATTATACCTCTGGTTCTTCCAAATATTATTTACAGCTGTCTAATTTTTTCCCTCCACCTCAAAGCTGCCAGACTAAAGTAGGTGGGGAGCCATTTTCCCTGTCTGGGTCAGTGAACACCCCCTGTTCTCCACCCCCACGTTTTAAGATTCCACTATTGCTGCCAACTCAACCCATCTGCAGGAGAACACTTAGGAGAAAAGAGACTTTGAAAAGAAAAGCAAGCAGTTATTAGCTTCTCCACAGGAGAGGGAACATGGGACGGAGCTGGGACCCAAGTCATGTGTTGCTGTTTGAACAGAATCTATGTTGTGTTTTTCCGCCTTTGCCTTGGTTACCCAACAACTAAGCCATGTCCTGCCTTCTCCCCCTCAACCCTATTCCTCCTCCCTTCAGACGTCCTTACTCTTCAATTTGAAGTTTTCCTTAACATGATTTCTGAGAAGTACTTTGGAAAAAGTGTTATAGATCTCTGCCAGTTCCTTAGTCATGAAAACCAAACCTAAAAGACTGTCTAAGGACACCTGTTCTGAGAATGTTACCCGCGCTCCGCTGCTACCACCCTGATCACACAAACACATGTTGCTAGGAGCTGGGAGCTGGGGGAAGGCGCGGGGGTGTCTCTCCTACTCTAAGCCCTATCGTGACGACCCTCCATGTTTCATTCTACTGCTTTACCACTAGTTCTCTATGGCCTTCTCTATGTTCACCGTTTATTAATTTATTCCATAAAGATTAATTGAACTCCTACTCTCAGACAGACACTGTGTTAGGTGCTTGGGATATAATCAGGAACAAAACAGTTAAGGGCTCTACCTTCAGAGAATTTGCAACTTATAAGAGAATACCAACAAAACCTGCAATGCAGTATCTGGGGTTCTTTTATTCCAGCAAAAGGCTCTGAGAATTTGGTGTTAGGAGAAGGGTGTTTAAGTAGAAGCAAAAGAAAAAAGAAGTGGGGAGCATTTGCCAGATTTAACTTTAATTTATGAGAATGACTTAAACATTTTCATCTCCGGGAAAATGAAATATCACTAACTATTCATTACAGACAACAGGCAAGGTCTTACCGGTCCGGTACGTATGAGTCTTTCAGGAAGAAAAACATAGTTCTACCAGGCCTGGGTAGAACAGAGGGAGAACTTGAGTTTAAGTACACGTGGGTCTGGAAATAAATAGTTCTTGTGGCTAATCAGCTCTCTATGGGCCTTAAAAACAAAACAAAACAAATAAACAAAAAAGATTTGCTTTTGAAAATCCAGAGTCCTTGCCTTGGGAAGGGACAGGAGTAAAATAAAAATAAATGAGGGCTCTTAGAAACTCATCAGCTCCACACCTCCTGTTGCTAGAAGCTGGTTACAAGGCAGTCCGGTTGGGATTTCTGTGCAAACTCAACAAGTCAAGAACTAACTTGCGTCCCTCACTCTCAGAGGCCTTAAGAGCTGGGTGTGTCTCAGAGAAGTTATGTCCTGATTTGGGGGGAAGGGTAGGGAGGGAGGTCACTGAGGAAGTTTCTGGAGAAAGTTGTAAATGACTTTTCTTCTTAGCGAGGAGAAAAGGGATGGGCATGCAGGGTGGGTGGGGAGAAGTGTGGAGAGATGAGAGTTCTTTTAAAGCAGCTTTGGTAAACCTTATCCTAGTTTAATCTGATGTCCAAATAAAGAACTTTGCCTGTATTTCTAGGTATGGAGGAAGAGAAAGAGAAGCCTAAATTGGAATGAGATCTAAGTCTAAACGGAAGAGCAGGACGTAGCCACCAATGAAGACTCATTACCCCCGGGCATTGGTAATGCAGGAGAGGAAGCCTGAAAGAAACCAGTGGAATCCGCCTTCACCTCCCTGCCCCAGAGAGAGGGAACACCTTTTATGCAGAAATATATATGTAAGAATAAAATACAGATATTTCCAAAATAACTTGCCCTCAGTTGTGTTTTAAAGAATTCTTTCCAAATTCATTATTGATAATAACATCTTTTTTCTTTTTTTTTTTACTTCTTCTAATTTTTAAAACTAAAATTGATCATTGGATTTTAATTTTTGCAATTGTAATTCCATTTAATCAAGGAAGAATAGAATCCTATTGTGTTTCTTGTTGAGAAATATGTGAAAGTCAAAGGAGCAGATGTGAAGCATAGCATTCATGTATTTATTTAGTCCTTACAGGAGGCTGAAGAATGTAAGCATAAGCCTGGAGGAAACGAGATGGATGTTCCCTATTGCGATAATGTCAGTTGTCTCAAACAAGGCAATATTAGTAATAATTGCATTGATTTAGTTAAAACCCTGAGTGTATTTGGATCTCATGATTTAATTTTGTGAAATATTTCCTAGATGCAAACTATAACTTTAATAAAGAGCAAGCAACCCCTAGCCTAATGCCTGCATGGTGCATCTCAAATCCCTAACAACACTCGTGTTTCTTATTTTTTTTCTATTACCTGTTGAAAATGGGTTTACTGAGCCTGGTTCTTGCAATTTTTTTATTTTAAAAATATGTATCTTTTTGATAAATCCAAAAAGAACAATTTTGTTGAAGAGAAAAGCTAACTTACAAAGTCTTTGACCATAATGATTTTTAAATAATACTAATGCCAAATAGGTAGTAGAAAACACATTAAAAATAAATCTTAGGGAAGTATAAGGAAGGAGCGAATAAAAATAAAAGCAGAAATTAAGGGGGCAAGAAAAAAAAACAGCAGAATTGATAAATAAATTGATTAATAAATGCAGTACTTCATCTATACAAATAGCATTAAAATATGAAACTACTGATATATTAACTGAAAAGAGAGAAACACAAACCACTTGGCAATACAAGCACAGATGTAAACAAATTTTTAATTATAAAAATATGTCTTATAGCTCTATGACAACAGATTCTTAGAAGCCAAGGAAATTCAAGGAAAATGGATTCAATAAGAATTAGAAAGCTGTAATAGACTGATATTCGTGAAAGCCATTTTTTTTTAACATCTTTATTGGAGTATAATTGCTTTACAATGGTGTGTTAGTTTCCTGTATAACAAAGTGAATCAGCTATACATAAACATATATCCTCATATCTCCTCCCGCTTGCATCTCTCTCCCACCCTCCCAATCCTACCCCTCTAGGTGGTCACAAAGCTCTGAGCTGATCTCCCTGTGGAAAGCCATTTTTTTTAATGTTCAATTAACTATCTCCAGAAAAGGAGTTGGGTCCAGAGTATTTTATGAGCAAGTTCTTGAAAACTTTCAAGTAACAATTCTCATGTTTATTAAACTGTTCCAAGATTACAGAATGATGAAACACTTCCCAAATTATTTTTCAAAGTTAATAAAATCCTCAAAACAAAGGCAACATGCAAAAAAAAGCTTTTTTACTTGCTTTAGCTAAAATATCAGCAACATAAACCCAACACTATAGAAATCATTTTTCAAAAGTAAGGTTTATTTTAAAAATTCAAGGCTGGCTTAATATTAGGATTTTTGTTAAAAACATTGTCTCAATAGTTCACCAAGAAAAAATCATATGATTCTCTTCACAGTTGCTCTAAGGCATTTGAGAAATTTTAACATTTATTTTTGATAATACCGTTAGTAATATAAAAATATCTCATATCATGAGAAGAAATAATCATCTCAAATACCAAAGGCATTCCCTTTTAAGGTCAGAAACCAGATAAAGATGTCCGTGACAATGTTACTTATTTTTCTGAGATGTTTGTGTGGTACATCTAGCATCAAATAAGTTACATTTTGACCTGAAGTGAGAAAGGTCTATGTTTTAAAAAAAAGTTTTATGTAACTATAGAATTGATATTATTAACAGAAAATTAAATGTTGTTTAAAAAAAAAAAAGGCAGGAAAGAAGAAAAACCACCATTTAAAGGGAAATTATTTCTCCAGTTGACTGTCAGAATGAAGAAACCTCAAGGAATGGAATATTTTTAAAGACTTCCTGGGACAGTTCATCTGGAGCCCTGTTACTACCCCTCTTCTTTAGCAAATAACACTTTCCTACGTTTTGCCACCAAACCAACACCTAAAGGAGTTGACACCTGTGGGGCTTTAGACCTAAGGCTGATTCAACTCACTTATACTGCAGCACGTTGGATTTATACATCACTGCTAGGTTTGAAATAAGATTATATGATCAGATTTGGGGTTTGGCTTGGTTTTCCCATGGTGGGTCATCTTTGCTTTGGGAACTCCAGGCCCTGAACTCTGGCCACACTTCTGGCAGGACACCCAGGGCTGTCTCGCCAGGGACAGGGAATGTGCTAAGACATGCCCACCCAGCCCAGGTGCTGCCAATGCACCCACTGACCCTTCACAGAAACTCCAGGCTTGTCCTGGAGCAGAATCCATCGGGATGACTCTACTACTTGCTCTATAATCACCAAGTGGTGAGAAAAAAATGACCTGCGGTTTCTCCCTCTGGCTTGGAACCTCTGGCTTAACCCCACCAGTGCTCAAAAGGATGTTCACGCTTTACCCTTTCCTCTACGTGCAAGTGTAAAGATGACTCCATCATCCACATTCAAAATAAAACCAAAATTTTGCTTATCATAGATAAAATACCAGCAACCTAAATCTAATACTATAATAAAATGACAATTTTTCATGACCAAATGACATATATTTTTCTCCTGAGGGACTTTTTAAAAAGACAAATAAAAATGGAAAAATATCCTAAATTCTGGAAAAGAAGACTCCATTCTTAAAGAGTTTATTCCTTCCTCCAAATAATTTATAAGTACTATATAACTCCATTCTAAAATTGCTAAAGTTTTTTTCTTCATTTAACAGAAGAAACAGGTAAAAACAACTGAAAAATCTTGAAAATGACACATAATTCAAGCATACTTGTGCTGTTAAAACATATTATAAAAATGCAATAACTAAAATAGTGTGGTATGGCTCAAGAATAGAGAGAAAAATCAATAAAATAGAAAGCAAACCCAGAAACAGGTCCTAGAATATATATACATTTAGTAAATAATAAAGATAGCATGTCAAATCAGCAGTGGCATACTAAATGATTGAAAGGTGCTACAACAAATGAATAACTATTTGGTAAAGAAAGAAAAAGCTAGATTCCTCCCTTAAAACACACACACACACACACACACACACACACACACATGCAAAACATACACACATAAAATTTCAGATAGATTAAATAATGAAATGTAAAAAAAAAGTATAAAAAATATAAGAAAATATAGATGAACATCTGGTCCTATAATAGAGATATGGGAAAAGTATGTATAATATATAATATGTATAGTTTATGTATAATATAGGTATTAGGAAATTGACTATTATATATAATATATATGAGGAAATTGAATATAACGTATATTAAGAAATTGAATCTTCAGGTCTTGTAGCTGCTATACTGTAGGGTAATTGAGAGAATACCATCTAAGATGCGATCAAGATAATGAGAGCACTATTTCCTTAAATAAGAAACCTGGAGGAGAATTAGCCTGGGATGGGTTTGATAATGAACTTGACTTTGGATTTTTCTGTATGTGGGTCAGGTGCCAATTCAGTGAAGTTGTAGGGACAGAATTTAGATTCCAGAGAATTGAGGAGTCATTGGCATTAGTGGATGGTAAAGAAGTAGAGCTAGCAATTACAGAATGCTTTTTTTTTTTTTTGACCACACCCCGCGGCATGCAGGATCTTAGTTCCCTGACCAGGGATTGAATCTATGCCCCCTGTGGTGGAAGTGCAGAGTCCAAACCACTGGGCCACCAGGGAATCCCACAGAATGCCATTTTGAAAGCAGAACTTAGACCTGTAGAACACAGTCTGCGAGGGGAATGTGAATCAATTGTGGATATTCCTGGTTTGTGACTATTCTAGGTTAGCCTTAGGAGGAAACACCTCTCCCACTGTCACAGGAAAGAGGAAAGAGACAAAAGTCCTTGGAAGTGAGTTTGCAGGACAAAGGGCAAAGTTCATGGACTTCTTTTTGGTGGCTTTGATGGCTGCAATTTTTTCCTCAAAGAATTGTCCGAAGAGAGTGAGAGAATAGAGAATGGAGTTGGAGTCTATAACATACCCTAAAAGAGTGGCCTAGACTATGAAAATATAGAAAGCTGTCAAGCCTCAAAGATCATGAATTTACCTTGGTGATAACAAGGACCATTTGGGGATTTCCTCCAAGAGACTTCAACAAACCAGGCATCATAAAGAAGTTGAAAGTAGGTGCCACAAAAGAACAAGCAGGTGTGAGCCAAGGGCATTGGCAAGGATGGCTGGAAGGATGAACCATGGGGTCTAGAAGGAACTGAGGAGGAAAGACAGAGGACCAACACTGGGACGTAGTAAAATGGTCCAGAGATTGGCAGTCTCAATAAGGTTGCAGACAGGGAAAGGAGGGCAATAGACAGATAGGAAGTCATGATCATAACAGTTGTTGGAATTTAACGTTTTACAGGTGCATGAGATCATATGATTTTTTGCTCTTTTAGTTAATTTGACATGGTAGTAACATCCCCCAAAGATGTCCACATCCTCTAATCGCCAGAGCCTTTGAATATCTTACCTTTCATGGCAAAAGGGACTTAGACATAGAATTGAGGTAAAGATTTTGAGATGTGACGGTTACCCTGGATTATCCAGTGCATCCAAAGGTCCCTGTAGGAGGGAGCAGGAGACTCACAGTGATTGCAAGACATGTGACCATGGTAACAGAAGTTGGAGTGACACAAGGAAGAGGCCACAAGCCAAAGATTGCAGGTAGCCTCTAGAGGCTCAAAAAGGCAAGGAAACAGACTCTCCCCCGGAGCCTCAATACTGCCCTTATTAGCACCTTGACTTTTGGACTTCTGACCTCCAGAACTGTTAGGTAATAAATTTGAGTTTTAAGCCACTAAGTTTTGATAATTTTTTACAGCAGCAATAAGAAACATATGTTATCATGAAGCATTTTTATATGTTTATGTGGGCTAGACTTGTGCTATGCTAAACACACACACACACACACACACACACACACACACACACACACACACCCCTCTACACACAGAGTAATAGCCACACGGTAATATCTAACTCATATTTGTGACTTTCTAATCATTGAGTGACCAACACTGCTGTCCTTCACTAAGCCAAACCAATTACCCAGTGCTGAAAGCCTGTCAAAGTCACTCAGAATCTAATCTATTGAAATGGAAGTGCTGAGGGTCATTGAAGAAGTCCCCATGGAAACTTCCAAAGACACTTGGATGCTTTGCCTCCTCGTCAACTAAGCAATGAAAATTTTTGAGACAGATAACTCTAATTTCAAGTACAATTTGAAGGATTTTGGAGTAATAACAAATGCCTATGTTAGCTACAGGGAGATTTGCCAGGAAGAGAGGTAGCCATCTTATGTCCAAGCTTTATTGAAAATATACATTTTCAAAGCCCCAGTCAAATCAACCCATGCAGTAATATTCTCTCAAGGGAATTTTGCAAGCATGTAAAATCAAACACAACGTAAGAGCTTTTATACTGCTATCTCCAGTTTTACATACATGCACAAGCATATTAATAAGTTTGAAAGAATAGTCTAAACATAGATATTTGCAAGAATGGAATTCATTCATTATCAAGTAGAGCTAAATGTTCTGGGCCCTCAACCCTACATCCTACCTGAGCCAGACACCTTATTTCTTCATCCCATTCAGGTTTAATATTTCATCCTGTGCTTTTTGAAATCCAAACTGTCAAAACTTCCCCATCCCCCTCTCTCTCCTCCCTGTGCCTGGGGAAAAAGGGAGGGATTTCTGCTTATAGAGAAAATGACATCAGAGCTGGCAACTCCCTTCTCTGCCTCTCAGTCCGACACCAAGGGGCTGGAAACAAGTGTTGACTCTGGCTTTAGAGTGGGGATGAAACTGTCAGCTCTTTAGGGAGCTCCACGAGGGTCCACCCTCGCACAGTTCCCCTGTCCTCTGCTCCCCTATTTCCAAGGCAACAAGCAATCCACCCCAAGGTCTCTGCTTCTGTCCAGCCCCAGCTACCTTCTCTGACAGGCACTCCTCCATCCTTGCCAAGCCAAGGGTGGGTACCCAGGCTGCTCTGGGGCACCCTCTCTCACAGCTCCAGCAGCAGCACCAAATGCTCTGTCAGCTCCATGGCACACAACCCTACCCCCAACCCTACAGCTCTTACTGAGGGTGGAGGCAATTGGGGCAACACAGATTTCAACAGAAGAGGGTGGAACAAATAGAAATCTCCCTGCTTTCTGTCTCCCAGGCTCTCCAGCAAGGAAGGAAGGAAGGAAAAGGCATTGTTAATACGTCATGAACCTTCCTTCAGAAGTCTAATACCCTTGTCCCCACTGTGTTCTTTATTCTATAAAGACCAAAGTAGTGGGGTTTAAGAAACTGGTTCTGCTGGAGGCCTTCCGTTAGCACATCTCACAATGTGGGACTGGCATCAAGAAGGCAGTTGTCTGAACTGAAAAGGTGAGACACTTGGCAATTTTTATCCTGAACCCATAATTCTGGTTGGCGGTTCCCGGGAAGCCAAATGTCCTTCATCACCATTTTACCACGCCTTTTACATATATAAATTCTGTAGTATAGTTACCAGTAATTTTTATATTACAAAATGGTTTTCCAAAGACAGATCCCATAAAAGATTGTACCTCTAAGAAGTGAGTTTTCCACTTAAATTGGCTCAACTAGAGACTATAATCTTGGCACTAGTTAAATTATAATTTAGGAAGTCCCTATATTGATTTCAAAAGTCTAGTTGAAAGTCTGGGTAAAAGTTTCTGAGAACTGAGGGTGGTAGGGATGAGGGGCGGAAGCCCAGTAATAAATAGAGTTTGCCTTTGTGATAGAACCTGGCAATTTGCAGCATGTATTCTGCACTCAAGGCAGAATATTAAGGCAAAGTTGGAAGAAAGTATATTGTGTCTAGGGGACTTCTGCTTCCAGCCATGAAGAAGTGATAACGTCTGGAATTACCTCTCCCGCACTGTAAACTAGAAAAGGTGGTTAAAATATAATAAAAGAACTAATTTTCAGACATTGGTCAACAGAGCTGCTGAAGGCTATGATCCCTGAAGAAAGAGAATTAACTATGTGTGCCCTTTCATCGCCTTGGCTTTCTGCCTGGAGGCGATTCCCAGATCATAGCACCCGGAGGGGAATCTCAAACAAAGCCCTGGGGGGTCTCACTGAGTTAAGGAGCCCAGAGTTCAGAGATCCTGAGGTGGTAGAATTTGTGGAGAGAGTACTGGAACGTAAGGGAGCTCTGAAGAGGAGGGGCTCCAAAAATCTGCATAGAGTTCCTTCTAGTCTTTGGCTGAATATCAGTCTTCACATGAATAGGATGAAGCTCTACAGTTTGAGGAAAAGAACAATTGCTGAGGGTCTATAAACTGAATAAATCCAAGAGCCCACTTAAGGCCAGGAATAATTCGTGTTCCCACTAGCCAGAGTAAAGAGACCTCATTGAACAGAAAGGGCATGAAGGGTCAGGTGTGAGTCACTGTTCTTGAGTAAATGTTACTCAAGTCCCACTCTTCAAAGCATTAAAAGTAGCTTCAAAATTATTAAACTGATCTTCAGAAACTAACTGCCTGAGAGAAAAAAGAACACTACCCTTTAAGGAAGAACAAAACAAAACAAAAATCCAACACTCAAGACCAAATTTATCATGCCTGGCCTCCAATCAAAATTTATAGACACGCAAGATGCAGGAGAACTTGACCCCAAACCAAGGGAAAAGTCAGTCAATAGAAACAGACTCAGAATTGATAGAGATGAAATTACCTGGCAAGGACATTAAAGCGACTATTATAAATGTACTCCATAGGTCAAGAAGACAGAGGGAAAGTTGACATGACCGGGAGAAAAAAAGGAAGATGTTAAAAATGCAAACAAAACTTTTATGTATAAAAAATACACTGAATGGGATTGACAGAAGATTAGAGAATGTAGGGGGAAAAGGATGTGTGAATGTGAAAATATTGCAATAGAAATTATCCATCCTGAAGCACAGAGAATAGAAAGACTGGAGGAAGAAAATGAACACAGTCTCAGTGACTTGTGGAACTATATATATATAACTGGAGTCCTATTTTTAAAAAGAAGAGAAGGGGAGGAGGCAGAAAATAATATTTGAATAAATAATGGCGGAAATTTTTCCAAATTTGTTGAAAACTATAAATCCACAAATCTGAGCTCAACAGATCCCACGCAGGATAAAAACAAAGAAAATCACATCAAGAGAAATAATAATCATGCTACTGAAAGCAAGTCATAAAGAGAAAATCTTAAAACTATCCGTAGAAAAAAGACAGATTACATAGAAAGGGATAAAGATAAGAATCACAGATTTCTTCTCAGAAATTATGCAAGTTCAAAGAAATGTAATGACATCGTTAAAGTGCTGAGAGAAAATAACAGTGAACCTAAAGTTACATACCCAGAGAAATGTATTTCCAAAATTAAGGCAAAATAGAGATTTTTTTGAGACAAATTAAAGTTGAGAGAATCTTTCAGCAGCACTACACCTGCAGTACGGGCAGAAGGCAAATGAAACCAGATGGGATCTTGGCTGTCCACACAGAATGAAGAATATTAAAAATAGCAAATTTGTGAGTAAATATATGTCATTTTCTCATGTTATTATCTCTTTAAAAGATAATGAATGTTTAAAGCAAAAATAAAACAATACATTGTGAGGTTTAAAACACATGTAGGAGTAAAATGTATGAAAACTTGTAGCACAAAGAATGGGAGAAGGAAACTTTGTAAGGTTCTTCCATAATTCAGAAATTGGTATACTGTTTTTGAAGACAAACTGTCATAAATTAAAGATGTAATTTGTAAATCCGAAGGCAACTACTAAAAAGGGGAGATATGGCTAATAAACCCATTGTGGAGATAAAATGGAATACTAAAAATGCCCAATTATTGAAGTGTTCTGTATCTTGATTGTGGTGGTGATTCAATATGTGTATACAACTATCAAAACTTACCAAATGTACATTTTAAAAGAATGCAGTTTATTGTACATGAATTATTTCTCAATAAAGTTAAAAAAATAATCTAATGGAAAGCAGTAAAAGGGGAGAATAAGCATAAAACATATGGGACAAATAGAAAATAAATCATAAGATTTAAAATTTACACCCAATCATTCAATAATTACATGAATCTAAATATTTCAATAAGAGTTAGGAATTTTCTGGCTGAGTAAAAAGGCAAGACCAAACTATAGTCTGCCTATAAGAAATCCATTTTTAAAATAAAGTTACAGGTTAAAAATAAAAGGATTAAAAATATATAACATGCACCACTAGTCATAAGGAAGCTAGAATAGCTAAATTAACAGCAGACAAAATAAACTTCACAACAAAGAATACTACCAGAATAAAGAAAAACATGCTATAATGATAAAATTGCTAATTCATCAAAAAGACATAACAATCCTAAATGTGCGTGCAACTAACAATTGTGTCAAAATATATAAGGAAAAACTCATAGTTTTGAAAAAGAAATCAGCAAATCCACAATTGTAATTGGATATTTTAACACTCAGTAAGTAATTGATAGAACAGTTAAACAAGATATCAGTAAGGGTATAGAAACTTAAATAATACTATCAACCAACTTAACCTAATTGACAGAGACCACTCCTAGTAACAACTGCAGAATACACATTCTTTTCAAGTACACACAGGACATACAACAAGGCAGACCATATACTGAGCAATACAATGTCTCAAATATTTAAAAGGATTGGAATCATTTAAAGTATATTCTTCAGCTACAATGGGATTAAAATGAACTAAGTGATATTGAAAACTCAACATATCAAAATTTGTGTGCTGGGCTTCTCTGGTGGCGCAGTGGTTGAGGGTCTGCCTGCTGATGCAGGGGACACGGGTTCGTGCCCCGATTTGGGAGGATCCCGTATGCCGTGGAGTGGCTGGGCCCGTGAGCCATGGCCGCTAAGCCTGCGCGTCCGGAGCCTGTGCTCCACAATGGGAGAGGCCACAACAGTGGGAGGCCCTCGTACCGCAAAAAAAAAATAAAAAGTTTGTGTGCTACAACTAAAATAGTGCTTAGAAGAAAATTTATAGCTACAGATACTTATTTTAGGGAAAAAAAAAAATGTCTAGGAGAGGCCACAACAGTGGGAGGCCCACGTACCGCAAAAAAAAAAAAAAGTCTAAATCCAATGCTCTAATCGTCTACCTTAACAGGTAGGAGAAGAAATGAAAACAAACCTGAAATCAAAGACAGAAGGAAATAATAAGAACAAAACTGAATGAAACAGGAAATGAACAAACAATAAAGTTAAAGAAACCAAAAAATGGTTCTTTGAAAATATTGATAAAATTGATAAACTTCTAGCTAAACTGATCAAGAAAAGAAAGAAGATAAACACTCACCAATATTAGGAATGAAAGAAGGGAAATCCTACACTATACTAGAAATCCTACAGACATTAAAAGGGTCATAAGAGAATATCATGAACAAATTTATGCTAATAATTTAAATTTAGATAAAATAGACAATTTCCTTGAAAAGAAAAAATTACCAAAATGTGCTCAGGAAGAAATAGAAAACCTAAATTCCCTATAAAAACTGAATAAATTGAATTCCTAATTCAACTGTCACTAAGATAATTCCCGGCCCAGAAGTCTTCACTGGAAAATTCTATGAGACACTTAAAGAAGAAATAATATAATCCCCACTTTGAAGACGTCTCTCACACAATTCTGGCCCGGGGCGGGGGACTGGCCTAGGCACCTACACTGGGAAACCCGACCGCATTTGCCTGGTGCAGGCTGTGAGCAGAGCAGCTGGGGAACCCAAGGGCTGTGACCAAACGACCTCTCCGGCTACCCCCGTGGCCGCGTCGCAGGGAGCGGAACCAACTCTGCTTCACACGTGGGTGGTGGGACCCCGGCCCTTGGGCAGTCCCCATGGCCAACCCTGTCCCTGCGCAGGACCAGGAGCTGGCAAAGGCCCAGGGAGCTGCCCCGGCACCCCGTGGGTCCTCACTGGTCTGTAGAGCAGAGGTAAAGGTGGGGTGACTCTTTGTTTAGTGGTTTAATGCCCTCCTGGAAGGCCGGGCTGCGTCCACCATGTTCTCACTGTGTCCTGGGGTCCTCAGTGTGCCTGGCATGAGGCAGCCTTAATAGCTGTTGTACCGATGAACAAATGAATGCATAGACTGGGAACATGAAGGAACCCTCCAGATGAGTAAGGATTATAGACAATGACATTGAGCCTGGAGAGGATCGAGAGCCCCAAGTCATGAAAGGGATGTTTGGGGTACTAATTCCTAAAATGAAGGCACTAAAGTACAAAGAAGAAGAAGGAAAAAGAGAAGGAGTCATCTCTCACAGAAGGGGGGTTGCCAGAAGTGGGGAGTAGAAGGTGGAGGAAATGGATGAAAATGGTCAAAAGTAACCAACTTCCAGTTATAAGATAAAGCAGTTTGGGGATGTAATGTACAACATTGTAACTATAGTTAACAATATTCTATATTTGGAGGTTGTTAAGAGGGACTTCCCTGGTGGTCCAGTGGTAAAGAATCCACCTCACAATGCAGGGGATGCAGGTTCGATTCCTGGTTTGGGAACTAAGATCCCACATGCCACGGGGCAACTAAGCCTGCGTGCTGCAACTACTGAGCTCGCGTGCCACAACTAGACCCCCTGGGCAGCAAACCACAGAGCCCACCCGCTCTGGAGCCCACGCATTACAACCAGAGAAGAGAAAACCACCAGGCCACAGCTAGAGGGGAGCCCACGCACCTCAATGGAGATCCCGTGTGCCACAACTAAGACCTGACACAGCCTAAAATAAATAAATAAATAAATCTTTAAAAAAAGAGTTGTTAAGAGAGTACATATTAAAAGTTCGTATCACAAGAAAATAAATTGCAACTGTGAGGTGATGAATGTTAACTAAACTTATCATGCTAGTTATTCTCCAGTATATACATATATCATATCATTATGTTGTACTCCTTAAACTAACACAATGTTATAGGCCAATTATATCTCAATAAAACTGGGGAAAAACATTTAAAGAACAAAGGATATCAATCCTGCATAAACAGTTATAGATTACAGAGGAGGGAGGAACGCTTCCCAACTCATTCTATGAGGCCAGCGTCACTCTGATATCCAGTAGACATCCCTTACTCCTGAGCAAGCAGTGTCCTTGCTCCGGACTCTTAAGCCTCAGGTAGCCCCATACTTTGAAGTGCACTCCTTAAGATTTTCTAAGTCCCCTCTGGTGCCTGGGATCAGCTGAGGCTAGCAATGACACCTGGGCAGGGAGCCTTGAGCTTGGACTGGGACCCTCAGAAGTCCTGGCCCCATATTCTTTCTTATCTGACCCTCTACCCTTCACCTGGGCTCAACCATATGCCCCTATTTGCTCAGGGATTCATACCTATAGGGTCAACCCGAGACCCCAGGGCAAGGTTCCAGTAACAGAAAGGAGGCCGGGCAAGCAGATTGCTCCCTCTGACTAACACAATATTGCTTTTGAGGGATCATGAAAGGTTGGGCCTCCAGATGGTGCTGATATGCAGAGCGTGAGCGACTCTCACTTATGTCAGACACATAGCAAGTTTAGGTCTCTGGGCTACTAAGAGCTCACTGCCAACACTTGGGTTTGAGCCACATATTTGGACCCATGCCTTGATTCTCACGCCTACATCCTGACTGCTGTGCTGCCCATGAGCACAGCCCCTGGAGGCAGCAGGCATCTTTTTCCTGTGGTGGCAAGAATGCCTCACCCTGTGCACTCCGTACTCTGGCGTCTGGGCTGACCACCCAAACCCTCCTGCAAGCTCTGTATGCCGTGTCAGGCAGTCCCCTGGAACTGCTTGCCCCTGTCTCCTCTGGGGGCTTTAAAATCACTGCTCAGCACACCCATTGCCTTTCCGATTGATTTCTGCCTCTCACCTCTGACTGGTGCGGTTGTGCTACCCCAGGATGGTTTTAATCATGCCAAATGATCAGGGGACATTGCTTGTACAGATGGCACTGCCCTTCCTGCTCTACCCACAGGCCCCCACGTCTTTTCCCAGCTCGTGGCAGTGTCTGGAAAGCAGCAGTGTGGTCAACATTGAGAAAGATCACATGCCAGAAGTGCACTGATTATAGTCTAAAGACTTCTACATCCATGCCCTAAAATTCCAAACAGTACATTGACCATGACCAGAAAAATAAATATCATTCACATTTCCCTGCACAACTGGGGTGAGACCTGCATTTGTGGTCACCATCAACAAAGCATAGTAACAACTTTACTGTGTCTCACTGGAAGCCAGTATTCATGGGTGGCAGATGGGTGATGTGACATCGTGAGTAATGGTGTGATCAGCATTGAATCAAAGGTAGCAGAGAATTGCAGAGGTAATACCGCAAACAGTGCAAACAGATTCCAGCTTTGTGAGTAATACTAGCATTGCTACATCATCTCTAGTTGCGAGATAAGAAATAAGCCAAATGGAATATTACTCAGCCATAAAAAGGAATGAAATTGAGTTATTTGTAATGAGGTGGATGGACCTACAGTCTGTCATACAGAGTGAAGTAAGTCAGAAAGAGAAAAACAAATATCGTATGCTAACGCACATATATGGAATCTAAAAAAATGGCACTGATGAAGCTGGTAGCAGGGCAGGAATAGAGACACAGACGTAGAGAATGGACTTGAGGACACAGAGGGGGAAGGGGAAGCTGGGACAAAGTGAGAGAGTGGCATGGACATATATACACTACCAAATGTAAAATAGATAGCTAGTGGGAAGCAGCCGCATAGCACAGGGAGATCGGCCCGGTGCTTTGTGACCACCTAGAGGGGTGGGATAGGGAGGGTGGGAGGGAGAGAGACGCAAGAGGGAAGAGATACGGGGATATATGTATGTGTAAAGCTGATTCACTTTGTTATAAAGCAGAAACTAACACACCATTATAAAGCAATTATACTCCAGTAAAGATATTTAAAAAATAAAAATTGAACATGGAAACTCAAAAATAAAGAAAGAAAGAAAGAAGCCAGAAATGATACATTTGATAATAAAGAACTGGAAGAAACAGCTCCTGGACCTAAATAGGAAGAAATGGATGCTACAAAGAAACTTTATGTGCACCGATTAGACAATAAACAAATACATGAACACCTCTTTTCTACCTATGCCTGACAGAGGCCCATGGATTTTGTAATAAATTTTTAATCAAATTGTTTAGATAGACAAAGGCCTTGCAAAAAAAAAAAAAAAAATTGCCTGGAGCCCCACACAGTCTAGGGGCCCTCCTGCTAATACCAAACCAAACACATCACACAGAAAAGAGACCTAGAGACCAGCATCCCTCAAGATCTCATATTGAGATGCTCATGAGGGCATTTTTGAGACATGAGTTCACTGCACAAAGATTGCTATTCTTTTTTTTTTTTTTTCCTATATCTGTTTCAGGAACTAATACAGTTACGTGGGCAGCAGATTGGAGGCCCTTTTTAAGAAAAAGAATGCAATACAAAATTATACACTAAAAATTAGATACAAACATGAACACTTATTCACAACAAATCACTAATTTTACAAAGCTGACAAATACCACGAACAGAAAATCCAGAAAGGTAACAAATATTCTTGGTCATTAATTGTCCGTGTCACCTCTATGCTACTTTTTCCTTGCCTTTTTTGACTCATACTTGGTTTTTGTGATATGATTTGTCAATGGAGGGACTAAAAAGGTAATTTATTTTTTCCCTAACGTAGTCAAATGCATTGCTTATTATCATATTAGGATTCATAAAACATGCACCTTCACATACAGATGTACTATCTGTACGGTTTTCATCACATGAACACAAAGATCCTTCTAAATTCTATTTCCACAATCCCCATTAAAAAGGAAAACAAATGGCATGTTTATATGTAAATCCATTGCATTATTGAGTATATTCCTGCAGGAGAGAATTCCAGACCAAAAGCCAGGCATCGGGATGTCTCCACCAGAGCAACCTCTGAATTCTGTGGCCTTTCTCTCATCCTCCTCTATCTCACCAATGACTTGGCTCAATCTGGGGCACAGGCTGCAAAGCCCTGTTCTGGAATCTAACTTTCTCAATCCTTCTTGAACTCTCTCCCCTTCTCCAGCTTAGAGGTTCTTCATCTGCTCATGACAGGGACCAGTGATGCCCAATTTCATCTTCTTTCAAACCACTCCTATGTCATGTTTGGGCTGAGGACTTTGGCACATAGAGACCAAGAACTTGACATTCTTATTCTCAGCTTCCTATGTGCTTCCATCCTTGTTATCTGGGCCTGAGCAAAGAGTCCCAGAGATCAGGGGAAGAAACTCAAAAAATAAGAGTAGAAAACACCTGGGCTGTCATCCATGAGGTACCACCAGTGAGTACCAAATCCTAGTCAGGCTCATTTTCAGGCAAATTGCTCTTGACAGATGTCCTAAGTTTTAGAGTTACTGGATTTTTGCAAATAGTATTCCCTGAGTTAACCTCTTGCTACATAATCTAATTTTTAAGAAGAGTTTTTTAGGGCACAGAGTGCTCTATTGTTTTAATATCAATTAAGACTACGACCAAGAGAAAAGCCTGTTTCGGGCTTCTCTGATGGCACAGTGGTTAAGAATCTGCCTACCAATGCAAGGGACACAGGTTCAGGCCCTGGCCCGGGAAGATCCCACATGCCTCGGAGCAACTAAGCCCGTACGCCACAACAACTGAGCCTGAGCTCTAGAGCCCATGAGCCACAACTACTGAGCCCGCATGCCACAACTACTGAAGCCCACATGCCTAGAGCCCATGCTCCACAACAAGAGAAGCCACGACAATGAGAAGCCTGCGCACCGCAACGAAGAGTAGCCCCCGCTCGCTGCAACTAGAGAGAGCCTGCACACAGCAACGAAGACCCAACACAGCCAAAAAATTAATTAATTAATTAATTATTTTTTTAAAATGCCTGTTTCCCTGCAGAAGGGCTTGAATGTAAAGCATCTCTCCAATTCAGCTGTGAGGGGATGTGAATGGGAGCCCTGAAAACAGGGCAAAGCTGTTCACTTCCCTAAAAATAATTTTTTTAACTGCAATATACTCTTTCAAGCAGTCAAGGGGCAATTTTTCAATGCTCCACGCGAGGCAGAGACATATCTCCCCTCTTGCATTCTCACCCAGGAAGAGAGCCTGTCTTACCTACTGTGTGCTTTCTCACACTTTATTTAGACATGAAATTCTAACAGCTTAAAAATAACCTGGGATATGTACATATTCCTCTGTATGTATCAAATATTTAAAACGACAATACAGGAAAAATAATTTGGAGATGGCTGTGGCCCATTCCCTCTCTCCTTTCTCTGGCCTACCTCCCATCTCCACAGGGACCCTCCTCCTCCTTTTCCCAGATTTCTGGCCATTTGCTAGCAAGGCAGTTTTTTAACTCATTATTTTTGCCCATTTATCAGCCTTCAGCCCGCTTCTCTTTATTCCTGTCCACATTGCCCCCCTACCCAACAATTTTCATTCTTTCTCCTTCCTTGAGACAGCAGGTTTCATAACCTCAACTGGGAATGGTGGGCATACCCCACCGCTGGGAGGCATGGTCCCTTTTATCCAGAGGAATGACAGGCGAGGGGGCCACACAAGGGTGTGGACATGGGGACAGAGTGGGGCTGGGATTCTGCCAGGCCTCCTGCTAACCTGAACAGAGTGCTTTTGTGTCCCCCACTGCATGGGAATAGAAATGGAAAGTGTGGGTCCCAGGATGCTGGAAGTACTCATGTTAAATTGTTTGGGGATTGTTAGGTGATTAGCATATTGATTGTTGCCACAGACCCCAAACTCTGGATCTCCCCAAGACCCTTCAGCCTTCCCTCATTTCTGTTGCTGTCCCAGCCACAGCCCCTTCAGTTAGTGAAAAGGAAAAATTGTAATAGATAAGAAATGGCAGAAATGAACAGAAAAACAACATTCATGGCCTTTTGTGACAAATTCCCGAGTTTACCTTCCTAAGGCTGAAAGAAAACTATTCTGTCTGAAACAAAAAGGAAGTGAATGGTTAGCTCGAATAATGTAGGGCTTAGTCGCTCAAGCTGCAGAATCAGACAGCCATGGCTTCGATTCCCAGCTGGGCTGTTCCCTCTCTGAGGGACCACTTTATTCAGCCCTCCAAGCCTCAGCGTTCTCATCTAGAGAGTGGCGATGATAATCTGCCCTTCCTCACTGAGCTGTTGTACACATGCAGTGAGACAGTTATAATGGGCTTGACCTAGATTATAACAAGGACTCAAGAGATGGAAGGCGGTCCTACTTTTCCAAAGCAATGTAATGTAGAAACTAAAGGACCAATTAGAGAGGAAGGTATTTGCTGCCCTTTAGGAACTCACAGTCTAATAAAAGAAGCAAAGAAAAAATAAATAACAGTATAGCTCAGGAAAAGATCAGTGTTACAGACAACAGCCACTAAAAGAGACAAGAGAAATTTGTGAACACTTGAGGAAGGGTTTCAAGATGCTGCAAAGGGCACAGAACATTCGCTTAACTTTAAGAAATCAGAATTGTTTATGTACAGCCATTCCCATACTGTCTTTATTATCCTTAAAGTTCAGAGATAGTGGAAAATTACAGACGGTTTTGGAGGACAAAGTCTGTGACTACAATTGAAATTGGCCTGAATCTTAGCCTTCTGCCCTTAATGGCTAGGATAATCCTATCAAAGGGAAAATCGGAATAAGCTCTAATAAGATAATTGTGGAGACGGCCATGAGGATGCTCACCTCAGCCCCATGATCTTAGACAACTTGCAGGAATAGCTGACCACTAATCGTATCTGCTCCTATCACCCATCTCTTTTAGGTGGTCCTCAGTCTAATCATCAACAAGCCAAGGCCATTTTTTTTATCCCCCATACAGTCATGTCCTCAACTCTTATATTGCTGCAAGGACCAATCAAGGCCCAAGGATGAAAAAATTATTTTTCCCTCAAACAAATATTTTATTATTAATAATTTTACATATTAATAAAAGTGAAATTAGATTAATAAAAAAGAGTAGCAAAAGCACAAACTTAGATGTGTAAGGAAAAAGCCAATTATATTGCATTGTAAAATGAGGCTCAAGATTCTCTAGGTCATAGATGTCAGCTTCCTTGAGCAATCAGAAGAGGCCCTTATGGGGCACTCAGTGGGCAAAGCCATTAGGAAATTCTGGAAAAATGAGGTCAATCGTACTCAGAGCATCTGGCAGGGGTCTAGTGTATACCAGATGCTGGGTCCATTCTGTTCTCTCTGCTTCTACCATGGCCAGTCTGTAGCACCTGGAGTAACCCAAAGTGTAGGAAAGATAATCCTCAGCTGATCCAGCAGCAGAGCATGGAAAGAGGAGAAAAAGCTCATCAGCACATGGCTCAGACAAGCCAAATGCAAACTAGAATCTGGGCTGGTGCGCTCTGGCATTGTCAGGTTAAACATACAGACAATGGATTAAGGTGTCACAGTGATGGCCACCCTAACCTTCTGGTCTCCCGAGTCACACTGGCTGCTGAGTACCCTTGCCCAGTGAACTGAGGGTCCCCCCAGTCCTTCAGCACTCTATCTTCTATTTCTTCTATCATACCCCATGGCTCTTTTTTCTTGGTTTGCTCCCATTTTGTACTTGCCGTATCTTCTACTAGCTTCCTAAGAAATGATAAGTGGAAATGTTTTGAGACCTTGTATGTCTGCAAGCAGAAATTTTATTTTATCTTCACACTTGAGTGAAGAGCTTGAGTCAGCACAGAATTCTGGGTCAGAAAGAATTTTCCTTCAGAATTCTACCATCTTCTAGCTCTACTGTCGTTTAGTCTCAGCGTTGCTTTGAGAAGTCCAAAACCATTCTGACTCCTGATACCCTGTAAGTGTCTGAAGCATATCAGAGATTCTGCGTTTGTAGAGTCTTCTTTTCATCCTCAGTATCCCTAAATTCTATGATGATGTGCCTTGGACTGCATCTTTTTCTTTTATAGTGCTCGGCAGGGATCCCTTTCAAATCCCTTTTAATCAAGAAACTGATGTTTTTCAGGCCTAGAAAATATTGTGAATTATTTATTGGTAATTTATTCCCTTCATTTTTCTCTGTTCTTTGTGTCTGGAAATCCTGTTATTCAGATGTTAGACAGTCTGGACCGGTCCTCTAATTCATCAATCTTTCCTCTAATCATTTATCTCTTTGCCTTTTTGTTTGCTCTACTTTCTTCAGAATTTCCTTATTTTATCTTCCAACCCTTCAATTGAGCTTTTCAACTGCTAACATGTTTTTAATTCCCAAAAACTCTTTTTATGTTTCCTGAATGTTTCTATTTTATAGCGTCCTATTTTTTTTATTTTCTGGACGCAATCTCTTCTCTTATTTCTTGAGGCTATTGATAGCGTTTTAAATATATTATTCCTTTCTATATAGTTTTTGTTGACTACATGCTGCATTTGCTGCTTTTTTATTTGGGTGTCTCTGTTTCATTTCAGAGCTTTCCCCAGAAGCAAGACAGTTTTTTGTTGTCCATTCACGTTTAAGAGAGAGATGTTAAAAAATCAATCTGTGTCCCTAAGAAGGTGGGAGGGGTTGTCAACCCACCGCTTCCCATTAGAGGACTTATCTGGACAGCTTGATGCTCTCCAATTTCACCATCTGTAGGTCTTTTTTCTTTGATTGATTAGATGCCCTGAGATTTCTCTTTCAAACTCTGGCCTGGAGATCTAACTGCCAGGGGTCTGGGAGTCAAATAAGGAAGATGAGTGGTGGAGGAGGAATGTCTTGGCATTCGAGATTGTTAGTTGTGTGCATGTGTGTACCATACATAGATAAACTGTCTTAGTCAGCTCCATGGCCCTCTCCACAAAAAATTAATGAGGGAGCATTTAAAATATACCAATCTTGGGAATTCCTTGGAGGTCCAGTGGTTAAGACGCCTCCCTTCCACTGCAGGTTCAATCCCTGGTCAGGGAACTAAGATCCCACATGCAGCATGGCACAGCCAAAACTATACATATATATCTATCTTAAGACACGCTCCTCTACTGTCTTGGCTCTGAAGTTCACAGAGTCAGTTTGTGGGAGCCTGGGCCCCCACTCTGCCTGCTGCAGGACACTCTCATCTCCTGAAGTATTTTTAAAGCAAATTCTTATAACTCCCTGAAAAACTTGTCATGTTGACTTAGGAACTGTCCTTAGAGGCTGTTATGAGCCTCTTCATTTAATGATAAAGATGAGAGAATTCCTTGCATTAAAAAAATAGATTTGTGGGAATTCCCTGGTGGTCCAGTGGTTAGGACTCAGTGCTTTCACTGCGGTGGCCTGAGTTGAATCCCTGGTTCTGGAATTAATAACCCACAGGACATGTGGCAAGGCCATAAATAAATAAATAAATAAATAGATTTGTGATAAATCCAGGCACTCTACTTAACGCTGGTCTTCCATTTTCCTTCACCTCATAAACACCCTCCAGCCCTGGATAGAGCAAGAGTGCTTCATGCATGCATGCATGCATGCATGCATCCATTGATTTCATTCACTAAATATTTATTGAAAGTTCTCTATGTGCCAGGCACTTTTCTAAGAACCGGATGTACAACGGTGAACAACAACAACATATCCTACTCTCATCCTGGCTGACATGGGTAAGACAGAAAATTATAAAGAACAGCAGTAGGGGCTTTTCTGGAGGCACAGTGGTTAAGAATCCGCCTACCAATGCAGGGGACATGGGTTCAAGCCCTCGTCCAGGAAGATCCCATATGCCACGGAACAACTAAGCCCGTGAGCCACAACTACTGAGCCTGCGCTCTAGAGTCCGCGAGCCACAACTACTGAGCCCACATGCCACAACTACTGAAGCCTGCATGCCTAGAGCCTGTGTTCCACAACAAGAGAAGCCACCACCATGGACATATATACACTACCAAATGTAAAATAGATAGCTAGTGGGAAGCAGCTACATAGCACAGGGAGATCAGCTCAGAGCTTTGTGACCACCGAGAGGGGTGGGATAGGGAGGGTAGAAGGGAGATGCAAGAGGGAGGGGATATGGGGATATATGTATATGTAAAGCTGATTCACTTCGTTATAAAGCAGAAACTAACACACCATTGTAAAGCAATTATACTCCAATAAAGATGTTAAAATAAGTTAATTTAATTAATTAAAAAAAAAGAGAAGCCACCACAATGAGAAGCCCATGCACCACAGCGAAGAGTAGCCCTCACTCACCGCAACTAGAGAAAAGCCCACATGCAGCAACAAAGACCCAACACAGCCAAAAATAAAATAACTAAATTTATAAATAAATAAATAAAAATTAAAAGAACAGCAGTAAATATACAGTAGGGTGTGGCAAGCAGAATAATGTCCGTGTCCTAATCCCTGGAACTTTTGAATATGCTATGTCACATGGCAAAAGGGAATTAAGGTGGAGAATCAGTTGGGGAGAAATAGGGAGATTATCCTGGATTGTCTGGGTGGGCCCAATGTAACCACAAGGATCCTTATTATAAGTGAAAAAGGGAGACAGGAGAGTCAGAGTCAAGAGTGAGACAATGTCAAAGACTTGTCTGTCATTGCTGGCTTTGAAGATGGAAGTGGGCCATGAGCCAAGACATTCAGGCAGCTCAGAAGCTGGAAAGGGCAAGGAAATGGATTCTTTCCTAGAACCTCTAAAAGGAATTCAGCCTCTTCCAACACATTTTACATTTCTCATCTCCA
This sequence comes from Monodon monoceros, assembly GCF_005190385.1. Classification (NCBI taxonomy): domain Eukaryota; kingdom Metazoa; phylum Chordata; class Mammalia; order Artiodactyla; family Monodontidae; genus Monodon; species Monodon monoceros. Next base: position 67,589,023 of record NW_021703771.1, read on the forward strand.
GAAATGTGAGATCATAAATTTATTTTGTTTGAAGCCACTAAGCTTGTGCTAATTTGTTATAGCAGCAATAAGAAACTAATAGAGATGGGGTGCAAAGGTGGAAGCAGAGATAGTTTAATCACTGGGCACTTACCATGTGCCAGACACTGGGTTAGATGTTGATGATAAAAAGAGAAAAGATATGGTTCCTATCATCAAAAAGTACACAGTCTTGGGCTTCCCTGGTGGCGCAGTGGTTGAGAGTCCGCCTGCCGATGCAGGAGACATGGGTTCGTGCTCCGGTCCGGGAGGATGCCACATGCCGCGGAGCAGCTGGGCCCGTGAGCCATGGCTGCTGAGCCTGCGCTCCGCAACGGGAGAGGCCACAACAGTGAGAGGCCCGCGTACCGCAAAAAAAAAAAAAAAAAAAAAGATCAAGAATGCCCTTGGCAGTGTCAATATTTATAGGAAACAGGAAAAAAAGGAGTCAGCAAAGGCATATAGAGAGAGGCCCGTAAGAAAGTTGGATCTCAGTAGCCACAGGAAGAGCGAGTTTCAAAAGTGTGAAAATAGCAGTGTGAAATCTTAGAAAGGACGATCAGTTGGAGAAGGAGCCATACAAATTAGTAATTAGGAAGTCATCATAAAGACGGACAAGATGATTTCAGAGGTGTGAAGGGAGAAGCTAGACTGAAGAGTTAAGAGGTAGATTTTTTAAAAATAAGTGTAACAACTATAGACATCTTTTAAAGATGAAAAGTTTAACAAAACAGAAACACAGGGTGATAAAAGAAATTTTATGTGGCCATATGTAGAAGATGATTTTATTTAACCTGAATTTCCTTTTGAATCAAGTAAAAGTGAATCAAGGGGAAAGAGAGGCAAATGGCCATTCTGTACCCACAGGTCTACAGCTACGGCAAACTAGCCCCCATGTTTACCCACAGGCACTGAACGCTGGGGCGATATTCAAAGAGCTCATTTTGGTCTTTAATTTCATTTTATACTTCTTCTCTCTAATCATATCTCACTCTACATCACCAACTCCCACTCCCTCAGTGGTCGCCCCCACATTCACATCCTGTCCTCTCTCTCCTTGCCTCTCCTCTCCAGGGCTAGATATCGAGTTCACTCACTCACCGAGAACACTATTTTGGGTTTTTTTAATAAAAAAATCTATTTCCCCAGGATAACAGTCAGAAAAAATTATAACAGTTGTAATCATAATTGGACTCTTAGTGTTAAAAGAAGAGAGGCTGACTTCATAAGGAATTAGAAAACCCACCAGGACATGGGACTTTCAGAGTCAAAACCAGGGAAGTCCAGGAAAACTTGGACAAGTTGGTCACCCCCAATGGCAAGCTGTCACGATCTGAGGTCACGGGAGGAAGTTGTTACTCTCCATTTCTCTCTCATGGCGATTCTGCCTCTTCAGAAGAGTCTTTGCTGTTTTCTTGCTAGGAATAAACCAGTCTTCCATGACCCACATCCTAGGAGGAGCTAATCTGAATGACTTAGCTAATAACCTTTGCCCAACCCCTCTCCACCCCCCACACGTACACACACAGGGATCCCAGCCAGCCTAGGAGTGGGCTGCCCTTGGGTCAGGTGACAACACCATCCAATCTGCGAGCATCTCTTTATAAAGCTAGTTGGCTAATTTCCTAAGCCCTTAACTTTCTTTTGTAAGATAATTTCAGAGCAAAATGGAGCTGGGTGTGGTAGGTACCACGTCATAGATATTGTTTGCTCACCTAGGACAGTGTATTAGTCTTCTAGGACTGCCATAACCACCTTCTGGCTTTTTCCTGTGTGCTCACATTCCTGGCATTTCTCTCTCTCTCTTATACTAAGGACACCAGTCATATTGGATTAGGGTCACCCTTACAGTCTCATTTACCTTTATTACCTCTTTTAAGGCCCTATGTCCAAATACAGTCACATTAGGGGATAGAGCTTCAAATTATGAATCTGAGGAGGACATAATTCAGTCCATAACAGTCAACATTAATCCCTGTTTGGGGGAAGAGCTGCTTCCTCACTCTCGCCTTGTGGTTCCGGCAGGGTCTGTCTATCACAGGGCTGCCCCACCTACCCTGGCCATAAGAGTGGGCATGTGACCAAGACAGGGCCTATGATAGTACTCCATTGCTCTGACTCTAGTAACTAGTCCACAGCTGAACAGCTAAGTCAAGTTCAGCCATTAGAGTTCCCCTCTCCAGGTTTTAGCTTTTTAAAAACAGGATCTTCCCTTTTATTTTATACAACTGGAAGGATATGAATCTGGAACAGCCATATTTTTACCACATGTTTTTACTACAGGTTGAAAGCTTGTATGTCGGAGGAGAGAATTAAACTGATGTAGAAAGGAAATGGAGAAAACAATGTGGGAAGGAGAGGGTACGCGATGTTACCTAGCCCTTGATTCTAGACCTGTTGCTGCAGGAGCTAATCTGACTCCTGGTTTACACAGTTCTTCCTCTCTGAGAGCTACCCTGGGTCTTTCCAATAATTTCCCCTTTTTGATTAGGCTAAGTTCAGGAGTGATTTCTCTGACTTAACTGAATATACATGAGGGTTAACATGGTCCCCCAATTCCCACCAACCACTGCAAGGTATACTCAGGTGGGAATAAATATAATAAACATGTAGGTCTGGGCAGCTAGGCATCCAAAACAAATACAGGTGGCTTCACTGTGGTCAGGAACTCCAGGCAAATGAGCACACAGTACCCAGCAACTGTTTTGGAGGAATGAAGGCAACACCCTCTGGAGGTCAAAGGTTCAGATGTTCAGGAAGATAGAGAAGTTTAGGATACAGAAGTTTGAAAAGATACAGAAGTATACAAAGATACAGACAGACGTTTGGGAAGAATGGTGAACACGGAGAAAAAAAGACCAATATAGAGTTCTACTTGAATTAAGAAAATTAAAGTGAATTGCTTAAGAACAACTGAATGAATTGCCTTACCACATAAAATAAATCACTGGGGCTTTAGGAACTGCTTTGGGGAAATACAGATGGTCAAGATGACTCGATGTTACTGACTGTAATACCAAACTGTTTGGCAATGGTAATTGCCATCAAACATTAACAGTTGATGTCACTTAAGTACTTTTGGACACCCATTAGGGACTCAGAGAGAAGAACGCAAAAGAACCAGGAGGCTCTGACCTCAAATGTTGAAGTGTTATATAGAAGACAAGGCTTGACACACCTGAAACACAAGAGTTTAAGAGAACATAAAGGCTAGAATATATGGCATCTTACCTCAAGATTTCAGTAACATAGAAGCAACTGAAGGCTTTTGCACCTCTACTTATGACTTTAGAGGATTCCGTTTCCTCAATTGGACCAGCCTAAAAGGGAAAATATAAAACCCTGAGTATTACCAACAGCACTTTTTTGCCCAATGAAACTCAATATATCCAAGCCAGAAACATAGAGAATAAAATTAATTTTGGCCAATTGGTAAGCACTAGAGGGCTTTAGACATCATCTGTATCCCCCCAGGCACTCTAACATGAAGTTGAATACAAAGAGAACATCCCAGAATGTTGAATTACCTTTTACCCACACAGTGTGGACTTGAAATCGCATGGATAAAAATGACAGCAAATAGAGCAACGGGAGAATAAAATATTACAATGTTGTGCTTTATTTAAAAAATGTTAGAAGAGAGATGTTTGCTTTAAATTTCATAAATAGTACTTCCTTAAGCTTTTAATTGTTCATATAATACTTGGAATCTAAAGGCGAAAATAAAATTAGGATAACATAAATAATTCGCTAACAAAGTAAACACAACCACAATCGAATGTCTGAATGAACAGAAGTTAAATGAAATGATTCCAGGGCCTATTTTTATTATTCCCATGTCTTTAGAGAAGGAGGAAACTTCAGATTTTCCTGCAATGCAAGTTTCAATTCTCTGCATCTTTATACAATTGCAATTTTTTAAAAGATAGAGCTTTATCAGAAAAAAAAAGAAAAAGCAGTCCTAATACAATCCAGAAATATTTTCGAGGTCAAAACTTACTTTCACATACATGGAGTGAAAAAATTTAACTTAACTGAAATGCATCAAAGCATGCTCATTATTTTATATACCCATGCACATTTTGGACGTTCCATATTACTCTTCCTGGGCATCCAGGTGGGTTCTAAGGAAAACTCTAATGGATTACGTTTCATCTACACAGCTAAAAGAAGGAGAATTGCACTCTCCTAACTTGGTGGTGTTTTTTTACTCAAATTTGAGATTAAAGAGGTTTAAGTTCTTGCAATCACAGCTCTTTAGATCACATCAATGATTCTTCACAGACTTACCTTCACTAGAAATTGTACAACTGAAGAGATGAGAGAACAATGATATCCTCTTTAATTAGAGCTTTTGTGGATCCATTCTGTGGATATTATAGACATACTTCAACTTGATTCTGACACATTTAAGGCAACTGAGGAAAAAAAGGTGAACGGATCCCCTAACAACTTTAGCTATGCCTCTCATTAATTACTATTTTCAAGGGGCCATAGAACTTCCTGTGGTTAATGGTTAACACCATCTGGTGGCCTGCAGGACAAGTGGCAAACGTAGACTATTAGGGCTCAAGGAGTCTTGAGAGGCCACTTACATCCATCTCTCTGCCTTTAGGCAGAAGTGGGGAAATATGAGATGCTATCAAATTTTTGAAGACTTTCAAGAAAGTAGATTCTAAGACATAAAAACAGTAACTCCAAAAACACTTCAATGTCTAGCAACTCACATCATCAACTCTCACTGTCATTGTCAAGATATTTTAAATCTGTGAGCCTGGAAAATAGATGCATGACACGACAACTAATCTCTGGATGTCAGCACGCCTTGCCAATTGTGTGACTCCCCAGAAAATATACACAACTCATATCTGCACTGTAAAAAAAGAAGTGCTCAAAACCCTCATCATTTCTAGAGGGGTTCTAAGCCAGAATGACTTCCATTCTCTTGAGAATAAAATATTGATTTCAGGAGAGTGAAACCACCTGTCCCATTTCTATTTACCAGGACTAGTCAAGATTTGAGATTTTCAAATTTTATTGTTCTCTTTGTTTCTTCTCTTTGAAATTTGTTTTTACATTGGAAACATCAATGTGAACATGTGCTTTAAGGACTTGAAAAGAAACACACCCTTTAAATGCTAACTGTGTCTATAATTATTTAGCACCTGCTCAAATAAAGGCAAGAATTGCTCCAAACAAAGAGTGTTGCTTATTTTTGTTGATCATAGGATCCTGAAGAAGAAGGTGGGATTTTGGACGGGAGAGGAAATAAAGCCCTGAGAGTATGACAAGGAGAAACTAGGTTAAACTATGGTAGTTGCAAATCAAAAATATCACAAGCCAACGACTGTATTCTTTGTTTTTCTTTGATCACATCAAATCTCAATTCATATCACAAATTATATCACGCTGTGGAGTTCGTTGCTCTATCAATCCCAGTTCATACCTGAGAGCCCTGGGTGACATCATGTTCTTAACAAGATGTGCCTTGAAGAATAAATTGAGGAAACAGAACGTAAGATGGTTACAGACCTACAAGTCAGGATATAAAAAGATCTGTGGCTATTCCAAAACAGATGTTTATGGTGAAAAGAAGCTGCCTGAGAATTTCCATGGAGAGAATAGCAGAAAGAAAAGAAGTAGAAGGAGAAAGTGGAAACATTTAAGAAGACATATAAAGGAGAATGGAAATAAAAGCAAAGGGAGAAGATGGCAGCATCAATTTGTGTGCGGTGAGATAGAAATGTGACTTCCAGGGAAGACGAATGCACGTGTGTCTATATGTAGGTGTGTTGTGTGTGCGCGCATGTACAGAGTATGAGGAAAAGAGCTTGGGATCTGAAATCTGGATTCAAAACACCTGTATTTTGAACCCAGACTTAGCCTTCTCTGGTGACATGACCATAGGTACATGTGTTAGTTTGCTAGGGCTACCAAAATAAAGCACCACAGACTGGTGGTGCTAGCTAAACCAACAGAAATTTATTTTCTCACACCTCTGGAGGCTAGAAGTCCAAGATCAAAGTGTTATCAGAGTTGGTTTCTTTCGAGGCCTTGTAGATGACCATTATTCTTCTCCCTGTGTCTTCACATGGTTTTCTCTCTGCACCTGTTTGTGTCCTAATTTCCTTTTATAAGGACACCAGTCATATTGGACTAGAACCTACCCTAATGACTTCATCTTCATTTAATTATCTCATTAAAGGCCTGATCTCCAAATACAGTCACATTGTGAGGTACTGAGGGTTAGGACTTCAACATAACGTTATGTAACCTTTTCAAGGTCCTTTTTTTTTTTTTAAAAAAAGAGAGGATTATAATAAGAAGTAACTCAAAATGCTGTTGTAATGACTAAATGAAGTAATACATTTTAAAAGTTAAATGTTCAACAGCAGTAAAATGGCTAATTACATAATGTTCAAAACACTGAATATTATGCAAAAAATTTTAATCACATAAGAAAATACCTCTTATATTAAGTACTTAAAATGCACAATTCTTCTTAATATGTGTGTGAACATATTTAAATATATTTAGTTTGTAACAAAAAATATTTATTGAAAGGGGCTTCCCTGGTGGCGCAGTGGTTGAGAGTCCACCTGCCGATGCAGGGGACGCGGGTTCGTGCCCCGGTCTGGGGGGATCCCGCATGCCGCGGAGCGGCTGGGCCCGTGGGCCATGGCTGCTGAGCCTGTGCGTCCAGAGCCTGTGCTCCACAACGGGAGAGGCCACAACAGTGAGAGGCCCGTGTACTGCCAAAAAAAAAAAAAAAAATTTTATTGAAGGACAACACAATAAGATATTAATGGCTAAGTGTGGGTGGAGAAATTATTCAGAGATGATCTTTGTTCTTCCTGTATTCATCTATATTTTCTAAGTCATCTACAATGTGCATGCATTTGTTTTATTTTATTTTGCATCAGGATAATACTCATCTTTAATTTTTTTTTTTTTTTTTTTTGCAGTACGCGGGCCTCTCACTGTTGTGACCTCTCCCGCTGCGGAGCACAGGCTCCGGACGCGCAGGCTCAGCGGCCATGGCTCACGGGCTCAGCCGCTCCGCGGCATGTGGGATCCTCCCGGACCAGGGCACGAACCCACGTCCCCTGCATCGGCAGGCGGACTCTCAACCACTGCACCACAAGGGAAGCCCTCATCTTTAATTTTAAAAGTTAAGTATACTATCAGACTCCAGTCCTCCTCATTCTCAACTCCTACTACATGAGTGACTGCTTTTGACTCTTCTGCCTGTGTCTTCTGATAGATATTTATCTCCATGTTTCTAACACAGGTTCAAACTTTTTTTCTTGATATTCACATTTTTTTTTTTCTATTGACTGTCTACTCTGGGCAATGAGGAATTAGGCCTCTTACACTTACAGCCCCTAATCTTCCAGACATTGTCTATCTCCTAGCATCCTAATCTAGTTTTATTACATTGTCATTAATTAAATAGATATTCAGTGTTCACATTTTATGACAAATAAAAACTCCTTTCTCAGTTCTAAAAGTTTGTTGACATCTGTTAGCAATTGTCTTCTCCTCTCCCCAAAACCAGCTTTTTAAATGGAAAAGGAAAAAATTGTATTTTAATTACAACCAGTCTTGAAAAAATAAACATGAGGATGATTTATCATATAATTTACTGACAAACGTAAATATATACATATGATAGTGTTAATATACACATCTATGCTTAAATCTTGGCTTTGCCACTTACTAGCTGTATGGCTTTGGAAAAGATACTTAACTTTTCTGATGCTCAGTTTTTCTCATTTGATAAATAATAATAATACTGCCTGTCTTGCATGGTTGTAGTTTGAAATGAAAATGATGTGTATAAAATGACAATAATGTATTTAGAATGTACTAATGGCTCAAACCAGGAAATCAGTATATATCAATAGTTGATTTTATTAACATAAATATCAGTTATAATCTTAAGTTACTTTGTATAAATATATGATATAAAAATCTGAGACTACCATGTTTCAAGTCAAACAGTGCAAAAGGAGATCAGGAAACTACTAAGAAATTTTTTTGCCTATTTCCTGGTGGAGATATGACTTAATTAGAGTGAAACTGGCCATTTTATTTCAAAGTGTAGGTAATTTGGAGGTATAAATAGCTAGCACTGCCCCTAGTATAGTCCAGATGGTCTTATCAGATCTTATCAAGTTTCTTGTACATTAAGAAACTGAGTTTAATGAGCCAACAACACCCTAAAACAGGCTTGCAATAAACTCAACAAACGTACTGGCAGCCCTCCAAGTGTGTGAAAAACAATCTCCTCCCCTCCTGTGACAAAGAAGGGGATCTTGACTCCAGAGCATTACTTACCTTTGGCAGACAGGTGAGTGGTCCTTGGAAGGGCTGTTGTAAAAATGTTTTTGAAACCAAATACCTTAAAGCAGCTGAGAGACTTGGGCATTATTTTTTTCATTTGGGGACAAAAGATCCAAAGAAGAGTCTTCCCTCCCTTAAACCACTGGCTTGAGAAAGGAAATGAAGAATAGACATTGGTGGGGAGATGGGAAGAAGGAGTTGGCAGAGGGCAGAGGAGGGCTTTTGTGAGGAAGGAAGGAAAGAAGCAAGGGAGGGAGGAAGGGAGGGAGGGAGGGAGGAAGCATGGGTAGGGAAATGTCCTCTCTTGATTCTCAGTGTCTGATCCATCTCCCTCAAGGATGTCTCATTCCTCCCACAGACCAGAGCAAGCAAGGAGGCCCTTCCATCCTCCCAGTCCCATTAGAGGTCCGAAATAAATCGATTATATTCAATAGGAAATTATTCCTTTAACCCTAACATAACTAATTCTGTCTATTTTACTAGACTCTGCACTCCTTAAGGGCATAGAACATAGCTAATGGTCTTCAAATCAACAATACTTACACTCTCTGGCACATAGTAGGTACTAAATAAGCAAACATTTTCCTATTAAAACATTTTAGGGCCCATATGCTCTATTTTTTCCCATGAAGTCCATTGTTTATCCTGGGGTGGAAAAAAATTTAGCTTATATGTTAATAATAAAATTTTCTATTTGGTCCTACATAATAAAAAGATGAGTTAAAAGCCCATTTTCTATAAAAAACTTGGGTCTTCCGCTGATGAATGGGTGTCTGCTGGTAGATAGAGAGATGTCCTTAGCTGAGATTGACTTTTTGAAGCGGTGATGGCAATACCTACCCTCAGAGAGGCAGGTGAGTTCAGGAATATGATTACTGTGGAATATCATTCAGGAAGTCATTGAACTCTTATTCTAAATAGTGAAAACATTAGATAAAGGAAAGATCAAGGTACCTCATTGAATTTCAGAGTTTTGATGATATATAAAACAAATAACTATAAAGCTAAATTTACTTTGGCTTGTTACTCCTTTAAGGAGAGGAGAACCTGAAAGTATTTTTAAATAAGTAAATATTGAGTTAGGTTTGGAAAAGAATTATTAGAATTGTAATAAAGTTCCCCATTTTGACTTTTTCCTATTTGGATATTGGTCAACGAAGCAGAGTTCATAACAAAAATCTAAGTAGGGATTAATCTGCACCTGCCTCTAACTCCAGAACTATAGTGGTTTTATTTACATGACTGCCTTTAGGGAATTAAGAACAGATGTTAAAGAGACTTTTAAGACCAGGATGGGAGAATAAGTTTGCCCAACACCTATGGGTAAGATAAGGATGTCCCAGGTGGGGGAATAGTGAAATCACCCTAAGGTGGGAGAGAATCAAATGACGTGAGTTTTGGGGGATACTCAGTGTAGTCAGGATGAGTCATGTGGTGCCTTCATTCATCTTCTGGTATAGTCTTGGGTAAGTTACTCTGAGTCCTCAAAGGAGTGCTGTCACATTGAAGGTTCAGACTACATATAAGATACCAGACAAAGATCTCAGGTTACTGAGAAGCAGTGTCATCCAAGGTTGGGCTGAGAAAGCTTAGTCCATGAGTTGAGACATAACCATCCCCCATCTTCAGAGGTCCTTGTGGAGATTAGAGTGAAACATCAAACACGAAGTAGCAGCAGATGGGGACAAAGACACAAACAGAGGTAGTTGTAGAAGCAACATCCACTGAACAAAGCCACCAAGCACCAAGACTGCAGGAAAAATTTAATGACTACCAGGGAGACTGAGAACCCATTCCATCAGGGGAAGGAGAGAAGATAATGAGGAATCAATGCCTTAATAACTTTACTAGGTGGGTACTTAGATGCAAAGGTTAAGGAAACAATAGTCTCATTAGCTGTCTACAATGCTAGAGTAACCAAGAAAAATAAGAGTTACGTCTATTTACTTAATCACATATGTTAAGTTTCTCAACAAATTATGTGCCAAGCACGGTGCTATGTGCTGTGTATAAAACACTTAGAAAAACAGACAAGGTTCCTGACCTCCTTGAGCTTACAGTCTTGGGCTTAAATATCCCTTATTAACAGCGCTGCTGGTTTTATTGTGGTAGACAACCCAAGTTCCTCTGCAGTTTTAAGATTCACCCGTTATGAAAAAGGTAAAGAGAAGTTAACGTAATGGTGGTGATTTTACCACCAACCTGAAGATACACTTGCTTTAAAACTAGAGTAACCTGAATTAGAAGAAAACATACTACTACTGAATGTAATACTGTATCACTTCTAAAAACGCACTGGTTTAAGTAGTAATGTCCTTGCGTAGACTGAAAATGGAAATTCACTAGAACTCCAATTCTAATTGCACTTGGAAAATATTTGCAGCCTCCTAGAGTTGGAAAGTCATGACCTGGTATGAGAGAAAATCCAGTCTCTTGCTTCTCTTGCTCCTCTGTTTATTTATTCACTCGTGTAGCAAATATTGATTGAGTACCTGCTACATGCCAGGCACGGTTGTAAGCACTTGAGATGCAGCGACAAACAAGACACACAAATCCCTCACTCTCATGACATTTAAATTCTAGTGGGTAGGAAAGACAAGAGAAAATAAGAAAAAGTAAATAAATAAATTTCCAGTAGTGGTAAGTGCAAAGAAGAAGCAGCAGCAGAACAGGAGGTAGCGACGGGGGAATGGAAAGAAGTTAGAGACAGAGAAGCAGGAAGGGGGTGGGAGGATGGGGACTCTATTACCCAGAGCTGCCCAGGAAGGCCTCCTTGAACAGATGCCTGAAGGTAGCGAGGGAGTGAGCCATGCAAAGATCCAGAATTACAGCGTGTGAAGCCTGAAGCAGAACCGGTGTAGCCAAAGCAGAGTGAGGAGAGAACGGTAGGAAATATCATGACAGGGGCTAGATCCTGTTGGACCGCGTAGATTTTACTGAGGCATTTTCATTTCTCCCTCTGTTTGTTTCTTCTGCTGTGTTGTGTTGTATTTTTTTAATGACGTGAAGCTGTTGGAGCGTGTCTGAGCTGGAGAGTGACAGCTCCTCTTTTTAGCTGCCAGGGCTTTTTCAATGGCATATTTTATTAGCACTTCTTCCAGACTGGGTTCTCTGTAAATTTTGTGTGTTGCTTAAAGCGATCCTGGACACCCACAGCCCAGCTTCCCATCTCATGCAGGTAAGAACTTCCCCCAAAAGGGGCCATTCATTAGACTTTCCAATGAGGGTTCAAAAAGTTATGGGGGACGGAGGCATTTACAATGACGGTGTGGCTAGAAGAGGAGTGAGGGAGCCCAGGTGTCCCTGTCACCATGACAATGGGAAATCAGGGTGTGAGTGCCAGAGAGTAGTTTTCACCTATGTTTGTATTAACAGGGCTTCCTCCAGGACCCTTTACCTCAGTGAGTAGCAAGCCTGCTCTCCTGTCCACTTCCAGGATGTACTGGTGCTTTCTCATCCTGTGTGCACACTGTAGCTGGGAGTGGTATAACAGGCCAGGTCCATTAAATGGAATAAGAGTAGCTACTGTTACTGAGCTCCTATCAAATGCTAGTCACTGTGTACTTAAATATATTATCTCTAATTTTCACAGCCATTCCCTAAGATATTATCTCTATTTGATAGATGAGGACCCTGAAGTAGAGACAGATGGCAGAGCTCACCCAAGTTCACAAAGAAGTGGCAATGCCAGGGTTTGAGCCCAGAATTGCCTGACTCTGAAACTTGAACTTTTTGCCTTCTACCATGCTGCCTCCAAATAGGTCAAATGACTAGAAAAAGATTTCAGTTCAGAATTGTCATTGTAGATTGTTTCCACCAGTTTATTTTATGTAGAACTCCAAATGGGTCAAATTTCATAATAATGAAATTCAAGAGAACCTCTGTGCCATTTTGTTATAGGGCAGCTGCCTTGGAATTTGTGTCATAACTTATTATGTTGGCTATTTTTGAAATAAGTAGACCTCAATTGAAAATGGGAGGATTTATCATATATAATTTTTAAATAAATAAATAATTTCATTTAATGAATTTCTTAGAGCCTGAAATTGCTTTATTCCATATAAATTTCATTAAAACACAGACCTATAGCTAAAGCAGAGAAGAGAGTATAATTTGAGTGTTATTTACAATTAAAGCTACTATTTTTCTGCTCACAGACTCTGGCTCAGGACTGCCTCACTTCTCCACCCACGGTTTTGTGAATTCCATGAAATATTTTTTCCACTGTTTTTAAAAAATTTTATTTTATATTGGAATATAGTTGATTAATGTTGTGTTAGTTTCAGGTGTACAGCAAAGTGATTCAGTTATACATATATTTGTATATGTATATGTGCTGTTTTTCAAATTCTTCTCCCATTTAGGTTATTACAGAATATTGAGCAGAGTTCCCTGTGCTATACAGTAGGTCCTTGTTGGTTATCCATTTAAAATATAGCAGTGAGTACAAGTCAATCCTAAACTCCCAAGCTATCCCTGCCCCTCCACCCTTCCCACTGGTAACCATAAATTCGTTCTCTAAGTCTGTGAGTCTGTTTCTGTTTTGTAAATAAGTTCATTTGTATGATTTTTTTTTTGGTTTCGCATATAAGCGATATCATATGATATTTGTCTTTCTTTGTTTGACTTACTTCACTTACTATGATAATCTCCAGGCCCATCCATGTTGCTGCAAATGGCGTTATTTCATTCTTTTCAATGACTGAGTACTATTCCACTGGGTATACACCACATCTCTTTATCCATTCCTCTGCTGATGGACATTTAGGTTGCCTCCGTGCCTTGGCTATTGTAAACAGCGCTGCAGTGAATATTGGGGTGCATGTATCCTTTTAACATTGTGCTTCTCAGAGCATAACCATCTATCTCTCTCTTCTCTGTCTCTCTCTCTGTCTCTCTCTCTGTCTCTCTCTCTCTCTCTCACACACACACACACACACACACGTCTTCTACAGAGAAATTAACTCTCCACGGAAGATTTTTGGGGCAGAATAGGATGCATTTTTCTCAGACCAACAAAACAGACAGGGGCCAATTACCAGGTTCTAGATCTGGTGTCTCACTAAGTTCTTCATGTAGATAAATGCTGGGAAAATATTCTCCAGGTAAAGATTTTGCCTCAGTGGCTATAGACTTTGACCCTCACTAAACTAGTCCTCACACACCAGTGAGCACTGGGTGACAGAACTAGAATATTCCACTAGAAGAACTAAAATATTACAGTAGAAGGAACCTTGAAAATAACCTCCTTCAACCTCCATGACAAATAGAAGAAGAAACTAAGGTCTTGTATAAAGGGTTAGAGGGTGAAATGAGACTGGAACTCAGGTCTTCTCACCTTGAGGAAACTTCCTCAACACACCGTATTTTCTTTCTTCATGTTTTCTTGTTGTTGAATTCTCCTGAAACTACTTATTCTTATAAAAACCTGAATTAGGAAGAACACATCTATATGAAAATCATTGTCCTACCAATACCCTGTGATTTCCCTGGATGGAGCTCATTTCTCTTTTCCCATCTTCCCAACTCAGTGATTGTAACTTTTTTCCTCTGAAATGCTGCAATGCCTGTGAACACTCACCTGTAGGGATTTCAGAATTCAGAACAAATCCTTGTTGAACAGGAAAAGAGATCAAGGGAATATTGCCTCTTCATGTGCAGAAATTTTATGGCATTTCTCCCAAGTGTGTAATATGCGTGTGGTTGTATTTTATGAAACTTTTATGAGAGCACTTCATTTCAGTTCTCCTGTTCCTTTTATGGTGGGCCTGATCCTACTATTTTTCTGTAACTGAAATTTTATTTTTAAATATTAAATTGTGATTATGAGAAAAGGTTCTTTATTCCAATGCACTCATGTACATGTAACTTCTTCTGACTTATGGGGAAGCAAGTCCCACATCAGAGCTTCAGCCCTGGGCCCATAATTTGCAAGCATCAAATGAAGCCTCATATTGCAATGCAAATTATAGTACCCAGGGATCTGCAGTATAATCACCCAGTTACGAGGAAGGTAAAGAGGAGAGGAAATTACCATAATGGGCCACAGAATATACACAAGAGGATGCTCAGAGGCCTATATGGCAGATTTCACCACCATTCGAAAGATATGCTTGCGTTCCTCTGAAAATGTGCTCTCCTTGGTAGAGAAAGATGTTGTTGGCTCCGTCTTGAGAAACTTGATCTTCAGCTTTTTTGGTAGCGATGGATTGGACTGAATTATTTATATTCTCTCATCTGAACTGTGAAGTGGCCAACTAGGAGTTGGGATCGTTTTAGAAGCTGAACTTCAATGAACGAGTAGGTTGAAATATGGAAACATGGAAAGGGAGAGAGAAGAGCATTCCAAGAGGAGGAAAACGAGTGAGCAAAGGTGTAGAGACAGAAAGACCTGTTTAAAAAGAAGCACAGTCCCCCTGGGCTAAAGTGTGGGAGGACACATTTCTGGCACACAGCCATTTGAACTGAGGCCCCCATTACCCAATGGAGCTTAGAGCCTGGGCCTCTGGACCTTGATGAACAAGTTCATCTGAGGGGAAAGCTTTCTCTGATCCACTAAACATCTGTCCCTGGGCCAAGATTCCAGAAAGCCCTCTCTGAGGGATGAAAGAGACCTGGAACTCTTCCATTTTGATTCCTAGAATTTCTCCAATTGGCAGCAATCACAATTTCTTCTAGGATGATACCTAATAGAATATTGAACATAGGTGGCTCTTCCTCAAATCACTTGGAAATGGGCAAAGGATAACCCAATGTTTCTTATAAGAAATATTTGTTAATTAAGTTCTTTAAATTCTTTTTTTAAATTATTCAACAAACAATTATTGAGCACCTACTGAATATGGAGATAGAAAAATAAATGACACGCTCCCTTCTTGGAAGTGTTGGAGATGACAATCAGATATATAATTTTAGGGAACTATGGAAAAATAAATGCTAGAGGAATGTGAATGAATCATGGGAGCCAGAGGAAGAGTGCTCACCCCACCTAGGTGGATGTAGGTGCAGAGGTCAGTGATGGGAACACCCACACTGAGTCATATGAGTAAACACGATTTGACCAAGCAAATGGGGGCTGGAGTGAGAAAGAAACATGGGTGGGAGGGAGAGGGTATTCCAGGCAGGAGGGATGGCAGCAAACTAGCAGAGGCAGGAAAGAGCGTGGTGTGGGTGGTGAGCATCAGACAGACAGAAGTTGCTGGAATGTAAAGCACCAAGTAGAATATAGTGTTTCCTATGGCTGCTGTGACCCACTGCCACAAACACAGTGGCTTAAAACAACATAAATTTGTTCTCTTTACAGCTTTGGAGGTCAGAAATCCAAATTCAGTTTCACAGGGCTAATGTCTAGGTGTCGGCAGGGCTGATCCCTTCTGGAAGCTCTAGGAGAGAACCTGCTCCCTTGCCCTTGTCCTTTTTCATCGTCTGCTGTCAGTCTGCATTCCTTGGCTTTTGGCTCCTTCTTTGTCCATCTTCAAAGTGAATGACTCCAATCTCTGCTTCTGTCATCATATCGCCCTTCCCTGTGATTCTGCCTGTCCTCCCTTTTCCTTACTTCCTCGTTGACCTTCTTGCCTCCCTCTCATAAGGACCACTGTAAGTAGATCAGATCCACCCAGGTAATTTTAGGATAATCTCCCCATCTCAAGATTTAATTTAATCATAGCTGCAAAGTCCCTTTTCATAACATAATATGGACAGGTTCCAGGGATTAGGATGTGAACATATTTGGGAGGGTATGATTCAGTCTGTCACATAGGGAAAAGCAGGAAATGAGTTTTAGGAAGCAAAAGGGAATCCAGAAAATGAGGGTGCTGTAAGCCACGGTAGGAGCTTGACTATAATCCTGTAGTCAATGGGGAGCCATTGAAGGGTCATAAGCAGGGGAGAGACAGCACAGTACAAGCTGGACTGAGGGGGAACTCGCTGGAAGCAGAGAAACCACCTGGGAAGCTCCTGTGAGAGTTGATAAGAAACACCGCTTATGCCCAAATATTAGACAAAGTGCTTCCCCATCCCCATATAAACCTATGGAGAAGATAAACAAACTTTATATGTGAATTTTTATAAATCCTTATTAGGGAGTTCTTTCAATCACCTTAGTTGGAACAACAAACCGGTACTGGATGATATGATTAATGATCAAACTGGGACACTTTTGAGATGGTCCTATTGATAACTACACAGGGACAACATGCTAAACCAGGACTGCCCCTGGCTAACAGGGCATATGGTCGCCCTATGTTTGGAGAAGGCACACTGGCCTGAAATGGCTTGAATCAGTGCTGGTTTGAGGTGTTAGAGAGGCCTCCTGACTGATTCAGTCAAAAAAAAGGCAAAGGCAATTAATCGAACTGCAGTAATTTTTCCTGGGATTATGACCTCACAATACAAGTGTTGCGTGGTGTTATAAACAAGTGTTTGAAAGATTACTTTTAAATGAATATATTAAGTGATTACATAGTGAGGATTACAATACACAGTTGAAAAAACCCCAGCTGTTTGATGGGTTCTTGTGACTTTAGGAACTGTTTCCAGAGACAGGATCACATTTGGATTCTAAAATGCTGTGTCTCAAACAACACAGAATTGACCATGATTTGCTCTAGAAAACCATCTTAATTCTACGCTCCAGTGAGGAAAGAAACCCTGGTGTCAAAATTGCACGTGAGGAGTTTGAATAAAACTCTTTCAGAAAACATGAGTGAGGATGTTGATTTCTATAATTAATATATTTATAGCTTAAGTGCTATTTTAAATATACACGTGTAGCTAAATTAATAATTTAAATATAGACATTTGACTGTCAATTAAATTTGCCCCCCTCAAAAATGGCTGAGTCTGAGAGAAGATCATCTCCCAGTTGAAAATCCAGGGGGCTCTATTTTAAATGCTCGTGTCTTCTAGTCTGACATATGCAGTATTTTGAGAGTAAACACTGTAGGATTTGTTAGGTAAGATGTAGGGTGAGGGAGAAGGATAGTCAGCTGGATGGGTGGTGGTATCACCAACTGAACTAATCAATGGCAGAGACATTTGTTTACAGGGATAGGGTGGGCAAAAGGGTACTAGAAGTTCATCGTTGGCAGTGTTGAGTTTGAGATGCCTGTTAGGGCATGCAGAAGATTCTTGGATATGGAATTGGTTAAGGATACAGGAAAGTTTATTTGCATTGGAACCACAGAGGCAAGACAGCCACAGAAAACTACAATTAAAAAGAAGCAGCATAGAGATCAAGCATGATGATACCAGAGAGGCTAGATGACCATAGGGTTTTATGTTTGGGGAAGTTAATAAAATAGACCTGGAATGTGTGGCACAGTACAATCAAGTGGCCTTGGGGTTTCTAATAGCACCGGTCTAAAGGGACTCCTATAGACATGAGCTAATACTCCACTGTAGTCAAACCTGGTAAAGCCAGCATGAGGCATCTGGTAGCCTGGGGCATGGTGAGACCAAAAGGGGTCAGGGTGAGACTAAAAGCAGTCAGGGGCCGTATCTGTAGGGTTGAGGCCAGATCAGGGACATATGACTTTTGGTTTCTTGGCTCTCAAAATTGAGGTGTGAAGGAAGAAATGGGGGCACACACACACACACACACACACACACAAACAAGAGAGAGAGAGAAAGGGAGAAGAGAGAGCAAGTGTAATTATTGTCACAGACAGAACATTTGTCCCCCCCAAAATTCATATGTTGAATCCCTAACCCCTAATGTGATGGCATTAGGAGATGAGGAGGTGGGGCATTGGGAAGGTAATGAGGTTTAGATGAAGTCATGAGGGTGGAGCCCCAATGATGGGATTAGTGCCCTTATAAGAAGACTCACCAGAGCCTCCTCTCTCCTCCATGTGATGATATAGCGAGAAGGCAAAGGTGGCCATTTGCAAGACAGGGAAGAGAGCACTTATCAAGAAATGAATCTGCCAGCACCTTGATCTCAGACTTCCCAACCTCTAGAACCCTGAGAAATAAGTGCTGTTGTTGTTTTTTTATGGCAGCCAGGGCAGACTAAGACAATTATACCTCAGGAATTGTTTGACTAGAGGGATTGTCATTCTGCCTTTTCAGTGTGTTGGGGCATCCCAGTTGCTAAAGAATGGGGACAGGAGCTCAGGGTTACCAGGAGCAACTATGGGTCTACATCCCATACTCACACTTCACCATCTGTGAGACTCATTGTGATCAGAGGTGAGCATCACAATCCCCCCCAACCCCTTCTTGCTACCCAGAGTAAGGGAAGAGCCTGCTTCTTGCCCTTGCTGACTGGTCAGAACCGTATGAGTTCCAAGACCTTGTTATGGAATGACTCTCCCTGAGCACTGCCGAGGTCGCTGGCCCTCCAGACAGGCACAAGCATCCTCTCTTTCCACAAACATCTGTTCTGTTGGGCCTCCAAGTGGGAGGGTGGGCGCTTGGTGGCTGCCTGGCTCAGAAAGTGCCCATTATGAGCAACGGATCATCTTGCATTCCATTAAGCATGTGATTACAGCCAGATGCTGTGGTGATGGGCATACAACAACTCCCTATAATAACCGTAATTACGATCCTGGTGTTTCTTTAGCTCAACATACTCTGAACTTCTCAAGTCAGAAGAAATTTGAAAGAATTGCTTATTAGAGGCTGCAATCAAATGGAGAAGGAGAACTTTCTTTATAAAGGGGGAAAATTCCTCCCTGACATTTTGGCTTATGCACAGCTTTGCCCTGACAGTGGCATGGTTCTGGAGTCCAGAATGAGCACAGCTCTGGCTCCACACGCCTACTCTTATTTCTCTGCTTCCCTGTGCTTTGCTCTGCCTGGTTCCTTCTCAGCTGCTTCTCCTGGCTGGAAAGGAAAACAAGCACCTGCCTGCCCGTCAGCTCCCATGCCCCCCACTGTGGGAGTTTGCCAAGTGGGGCACCTCCCCTGCCCACTCGGGTGAAGATCTTGGAATACCCAGGGAGAGGGGGTCGTTCGACGCTGAAATTGGCTGTGTGCTGTGATGACTAACAGCCACCTGGGCCTGCCATTCTTGTGGATCCATCTATTTGTGGAACACGGAGTTGTTTAGGGGATATTTGTGCACACGCGAAGTCTTTGCTTGTAGGAGCACATTTAAAGGAGCTGGAAACCCAGTCTGTGAAGAAATATGTTGCCTTCGTTTTCTAGGGTTGCCATAACAAAATACCGCACGCTGCGTGGCTTCGGTAAGGCATTTATTGTCTCACAGTTCTGAAGCCTAGAAGCCGGAGATCAAGGTTTCGGCAGGAGTAGTTCCTTCCAAGGGCTGTGAGGGAGGGATCTGCTCCAGGCCGCCTTCCTTGGCTTGTAGATGAATGTCTTCTCCCTGGATTATCTTCACATTGTTTTCCCTCTATGCGTGTCTTTCCCTTCACATGTTTTTTTTTTTTTAAGGACACCAGTCAGATTGGATTAGGGGCTCACCCTTCTTCAATATTTTAACTCCAATCATTTTAACTAATTACATCTGCAACAATACCATCTCCAAGTAAGGTCACATTCTGAGGTACTGGAGGTCACATTGTGAGAACATCAACATATGAATTTGGGGGAGGACATAAGTTCAACCTATAACATGCATTGTGAGCCTACCATGTGCCCGGCACTGTGCTGAATTCAGGGGATACGCTTGAACAAGAAGGCAGTTTCTACGCTCCCAGAGCTTGGCAGGAATACAGAGAGTAAAGGGAAAAATTACACAATAAAGTGATCAATAGATAAAGTGATCAACACTGCAAAAGGGCCCTAGGAGGGGCCACGGGAAATCACAGGAGGAGCTCCAACCTAGCTTAGGAGCCTGGGGAAGGCAGCCCCCGAGGAGGTGAGGCTGAGGCTGAGGTCTGGAGGATGACAGGAGCTCACCAGGGAAAGGTGGGGCAGAGCAGAGAGATATGCCAGGTGGATGTGACTAAAAGAGCCGAGGTCCAGAGGGGAGAAGGACTGTGGCCTACAGAGAGAACTAAAAGAAATTCCGCAGGGTTGAAGTATAGCGTGTGAGGGGGTTTCCTGGGGGTTAAAGAGACGAGGAAAAGGAGGACCAAGACAATGGTGGAAAGAAAATGATGCAGGGCCTTGTAAGCCCCCTGAGGATACTTGCATATAGACCTGAGGGAACTTGGGAGCCACTGAAGAATGCCATTTAGGAAACGACACAATCAGACTCAAGATTTAGAAACACCCCACTGGCTGCTGTCTGGCGAGGAGGGGAACAGGAAAGAAGACCACTTAGAGGGACATTTCTGTGGTCCAGGAGAGAGGTGACTGTAGCTTGAACGAGGACAGTGGCAGGAGATGGACGTTTTGATGCCCACTCGTCCTTCACATCCCAGCCCAGGCTCCTGGGATCTCACAGGGCCTCCACCCTCTCCCACCTGCCACTTCACTTGTTTGTGTGAAGGCTTGATACCAAGCTCTCTTCTGTCATTTTATTTTTCAAATACTCACATGGAATTTACCATGTGCCAGGCACTGAGTGCATTAGAAATTATAATTCATGTAGGCATCAAAAAGTAACCATGAAGCAGACGCTATTATTATCCCCATTTTACACAGGGAGACAAAAAGACCTTGTCAAAGGTCACAGAGCTAATGGTGGCAGCACCAGCCCGTGACCTCTGGCTTCAGAGTCCACACTCTTAACCGTGACCCTACCCTCTATCCTACAAGCAGGCGCCACTTCATCATCCCCCCCGGCAGAACGCCAGGCGTGCAACAGGCCCTTCATAAATACTTGTCGAATGAATGTTGGCGACGATCAGATGTGTATGGTGGGTGACAGAGGTTGGGGGGCAGGTGTCAAAGGTGACTTCCAGGACTTTCAGCTTGGGTGGGAGGTGAGGCTATTCACTGAGCTGAGGATCATGAAGGCGGAAGCTGTTACAGGGGCTGTGGAGGGAAAGCGACTGGGACATCCTGATGGGACATGGCGCTTCTTACACCCCGGGCATCTGGAGCCTTGGGGCCCCCCTCAGTAGTTTCGTATCACCGCTGCCTTAGTGAGAATAACATCAGTCTGAAACTTTTTCGGCCTTACCCCATAACAGCTGAATAACAGCTATTAGCTTTGGACTCTAGGCATTTTTATGAGATCTTAGTTCCAGGGCTTGAGGTTTGGCAAAAAGAGCATATTATTCACACACAAAACAACTACATTAAAATAGCATTAAGAGTCTGGTTTACACTGACAAAACATAGGAAATTCAGAATTATGGGGAAAAGTCTGTCCTGAGTTCACCCTCACCACTAGGCTGGTGTGGCTCCTTCTGCATTGAGGGTGGAGAGAAAGGTCCCCACTGGGCAGAAGGAGCCACACTGGGGAAATACGAGGCAGCCCAGGTGAGGGTGGAAGGAGGTGGAGGAAGGGCCATTACAGCAAGGACCATGGTCCCGGGGCCAGGCCCACTCCCTGGAGCCTGTATGGTGATGCAGGCATGAAGCACTGGCCCTGGAGGTCACAGCCCAATCCCGGGGCCAGGAAAACATGTCATCACCAGCCTCTGGCTCCTCTGGGCTGGAGGCCTCCTTCAATGAGACATTCACATCTTTGCCCCATGGGGAAGAAGCCTTATATTTCCATCCCTCTACTGAACTTGGACACAGGAGAACTCACAGGCAGATACATTGCTTCCCCACCTAATTCTCATCTTTTGAAGGAAATGAGGAGAAAGAAGCTCAATAATGGGTGAACAAAAAGTGTTGGCTGTGTTTCCACATGGAAGCGTGGCTGGTTATAGCACTGGGAGACCACTCTGTTAAGTAAGTTTGAGAATTTAAATAATCTTGATTTGGGGTTGCATTGAGAGTTGGGGAGAGAAGTGAGGAAAAGAAATTCCCTCCTCTTGGCCAAAAAAGACCTTTCTCTATTTGAGAGGAGGTGGAACCATTTGTCACTCACTTACTTGCTTGCTTTATTTATTTATCTATCTATCTCTCTATCCGTCCAGGTTTATTGAGGTATAATTGACAAACAAAATTGTAAGATATTTAAAGTGTACAACATGATGATTTTCCATATACATTCACTGTGAAAAGATTTCCCCTGTGGAGTTAATTACCACGTTCATCACCTCACATAGTTATCTTTTTTGTGTGCGTAAGAACATTTTAGTTCTACTCTCTTGGCAAATTTCAATTATATGATAGTGTTATCAATTATAGTCACCATGTTATACATTAGGTCCTCAGACCTTATTCATCTTATAACTGACAGTTTGTATAATTGGTTCTTCGGATGTGCTTTGGGAAGAAATTTCTGTAATTCTAGAATTCACCATGGCATTTTGGGTAAGAACTTCCCCCAAACTTTTGAAAATAAAGTGTAATCCAAGAGCTCGAAAATGAGTCAGGTTGGTTTTAAATATGGTGAGAATTACCCCATCTAACCAATTTTAAAATGACAAAACACAGTCCTTGGAGAAGCTGCCATGGTCTAGCCTAAAGTGACAGGGGTGGCAGGGATAGTGAGACACCCTTCCATATACAAGAACCCCAAAGGGTTTTTGTAAAATAAAAATAAAATGTGATGTTAATTCCACCAAGTTATTGCCCTCTTCCAATAGCTTTTGAATTTCATTAAACTGTTCATCCTCCCAATTTCTCAGCGATTAATAAATCTCTTTTCTCTGCCCTACAATTACTATTCACCAGAATAATAACCAAATGGATGGGCTCATTTAACCCTTATAGTAATCCTATGAGGTAGCTACTCTTATTATTCCCACTGATAATGTAACGACGTTATTTATCACTGTGATCTGTAATGATGTTAGGGTATTGACCAAGGTCACACATAGTGGTGGAGCTGGAATTGGAACCCCACGTTCCAATTAAGCTGGCACTTAGCCATCCATCCCTCCCCAGACCTGAGTTGCCTGTTAAAACCAGCTGGGAGACATCCAGAGCCATAGAGCTCATGACTCTTCCAGAAGTTCTCATCTTAGCTTGAGAAACCGTTTTCTCTATTAACCAAATGAGGGATAGAAAAAGCAATTGTGCTCATTTCTAAATTTTTCAAAGTGACTTTAAAAATCATGTCTTCTTGAAAGCACATTGAAGGCCCACTTCATTTACCTCTCTTCTCAAATGGGAAAACTGAGAGGGCTTTATGCTACCAGCTCAAAAGCTGAGCTGGGGATAAACTGCAGGAAGACTCAGGCTTTAGCAAATGACCTGGCATCGGGCCTTCCCTGGTGGTGCAGTGGGTAAGACTCCACGCTCCTGATTTATGGGGCCCTGGTTCGATCCCTGGTCGGGGAACTAGATTCCGCATGCATGCCACAACTAAGAGTTCACAAGCCGCAACCAAGAAGGCCGCATGCCACAACTAAAAGATCCCACATGCCGCCACTAAGATCCGGCGCAGCCTAAATAAATATTTTTTTTAAAAAAGGAAAGAAAAAAGAAAACGGCCTGACATCACTTTTCCAATACACTATAAAATGTTAATAATTCTGAGTAATCTGACTGAAAATGCATTAAAGTACAGGATAGGAGGAGGCTGAGAGAAAGTCATTTTTTGTGCCCCTCCTGACCTGTCATTTAGCAAAGCAGGGACAACTTTGGCTCTGTCATGGAGTGCGGCTATTAAGATGTCACAGCCGTGATTCCATGACACTCCATCAGAGGACACTGGTGGTACCTCCCTCTTTTCTGTTTGGAAGAAAGAGACAGGAGGAGTTGTTCAAATACTGGCTGCAGATGGGGTGTGGAGAGACAGTATAAACACGGGCTAGAACAAGTTCAGAGAGACACACAGGACATGGTAACATCAGTAGAACCAGGCCTGTCAAAGCCAGTGACAGACAGCACATGGAAGATTTCTTGTGGAGCTCTAGATAATTCTGTTCCGGCTACAATCTTTAGTTAAGAGTCCAGAAGGGCCTGTTAACTGTGACTTAACTTTAAGTTTGAATGAAAAGTACAAGTAGTTGACATGTTTCCTGGTAACACCTTTTGATAAAGGATGCATTTGTCTCTAGTTTTGTACTAAAAGTCTTCAGTTGGGACTCTCTTGAGTTAAAACTCCTCTCTGGAGGTTGAATTTTGAGGCTTTTCCACCCTCCCCATCCCACGAGCCTGCTCCTAGCACACATACACACGCACATATACACACATGTGCACAGCCCCGCCAATCCCGGGTGAGGGCTCACTTGACCGGAATGTGAGCTGCAGGCCTGCGCTCAGTATATCCCCACCAGACAAGCTGTGAGGCCCCAGTGGGACCAACGCAGGAGGTCTGAGCCAGTCGTACTCCCTACCTCCCAGAAAATCTCTCTTTTTAATAATGCCCATGGGTTGTTTTCTACTTGAGCTGTGAGGACTCAGTGAGAAGAAAATGGTAGAAGGAAGAAATGCTTGGGTATCAGAAACAGGGGTGTTGAGAAATGAAAATGAAGTATAGGGTTTCACTGACCCTTTCTCTTTCCCCTTTGCTGCCTTTTTGTAGTTCAAAATCCCACAGGTGTGAACACGGTAAAAATATGTATCCTTGTTTTATCACACCGTTAAATAACACCTCACTCTGAGACAGGTTGAGTTATGAAACCTGAAGGTGCAGAAAGTCAGGTGGAGGATGGGGGGACACACCTGCTCTATGAAGTCTCTGGGTTCATCCTCCGACACTTGACATCCTGGTGAAGGACGAGGCCGTCACTGCATGACCAGCTAGCTTCTCCTGGAGATGACGAAACCTATGCAAACATTTCGATTCCACGGAAACCACAGGAAGGCAGGCTGGTCTCTGAGCCTGGGAGAGAGAATGGAGAGCAGGGTTGGTTCGGCCCTACAACCACCTTCCTGTGTTGTCACTTCACACACCCCGCCGAGGTTTTGTCTTTGGAAACACTGAAGAGAAAGTGTGTGCGGCTCTTGTAAAAGCTGTTTGACTAGGGTCGGTTGGCTTTGCTGCTGCCCAGAGGCAGGAGGAAGGATGAGGTGAGTGACCTCACTATTCGCTGGCTCTGCTGCAGTGCTGGATGGCTTCACAGGGTCTGTCCTGGGCTGGGAGGTCAGCAGAGACCCCCGAAATCCTGCACCCTGTGATTCACAAGAGTAAGTGCCCTTCTTCACGTCCCACTGTCAAGGACCATGGACATGTTGTCATTACTGGAAAGGTTGAGACCATTCTGATTGGCTGCAGTCACATTGCGTGTTTTAAATTTTAGTCGGTAGACAAACAAGCCTTTGTTGTTTCTTTCAGGCAACAAACTACCTTTCTGAAGATGACAGCAGGCCCATTTAATAGGAGACCCACGTGGCTTCTGATATCAGTTAACAGCATTAAAAAATTTTTGCAAAGGGGGAAAAAAATCACAATTTTTTACTTTCAAGTAACTGAAAATATGATTACAAAGTACCCTTGCCTGTCCCTCTCCCTGCTACCTCTACATCAAAGGATAAAGTTACTTTTCTACAAAAGGACATCAGCAAGTGCAAATTCACACATAGGATGCCTGTGAACATGCCAGCACCCAAATGTGCTGAGGAGTGAGGACGGAGGTGGAGGGACAGGCTGATGAGAAGGGCTTCCTCAGGGCAGGAGCTGCAAATCGGCTTTAGAGGAGACAGGAGAGCACGGCCAGCTGAGCGAGCGATTTCCAAGGTGACAGGGATGGGAGGAAGCAAATGGATGCAGAAAAGTCTCTGGGATATAAGAGAATTGTACTTTTTCGTTTGTCCAAAAGCAAGTGATGGGGCTTCCCTGGTGGCGCAGTGGTTGAGAGTCCGCCTGCTGATGCAGGGGACACGGGTTCGTGCCCCGGTCCGGGAAGATGCCACATGCCACAGAGCGGCTGGGCCCGTAAGCCATGGCCGCTGAGCTTGCGCGTCCAGAGCCTGTGCTCCGCAACGGGAGAAGCCACAGCAGTGAGAGGCCCGCGTACCGCAAAAAAGAAAAAAACAGAAGTAAGTGATGTAAATCCAGCAGGAAATGCAGATTTATGACATTTGGGACAATCGTTCAGAAGAAATTTTATTTTCCTAGTTTAGTTTGTTGTTGTCGTTCTGACTCTCAAAACATGACTCTCACTTTGCAGCTAGTGCAGGTGTGGTCACTGAGTCCACACATATGGAGTCAGCCACCCCTCCGTGCCAGGCCCGTTTCTCGGGGCTGCCCAGGGGGCCTTGAAAAACATCGGCAATGTCCCTGCTGCCGTTGAGCTCGCTCTCTTGCCTGGGAGACGGGCAGATGGCAAGTGGATAAACAGAGATCCAGTCTCAGAGTGAGAAGAAAAATAAAACGTTCATGTGATAAGTGATGGAGAGGGAGTAGTGGTTGATACGGTAGTTGGGAAAGACCTCTCGGAGGGTGGGACATTTGGTCAGGGAACTGAATAAATGTCAAGAAGCCGCAGCCAATCTTGCAGAGTGAAACGTGCATTCCAGGCAGAGAGAACAGAAAGTGCGACAGCCCTGAGGAAATGAGATTGGTGCTCTAGGAACAGAAAGGAGGCCAGGGCGGCTGAGAAGGAGAGGGATTGGGCAGGACAGTGACAGGAGAGGAGATGGGAGGTATGGACCAGATCAGAGGGGCCTTGGAACTCAAGCAAGGAATTTGACTTTATTGTTATAGGTAATAGGAAAGCAAGGCAGTGATTTGATTTAGGTAGAGTAGGATTATAATTCAACATGTAAATACAGTGTATGAATTAGACCCTAGCAGGCAATCCCAGAAGCTCTCAGAGCACTGGGGACGTGGGTGAATGGATGACTAACCAGGGATCAGAGGTGTCCTTGGGGTCTATAAAGTGGACAGATCCACACAGGATTTTTTTTGGACCTTATAAGAGACTCTAGTACCTTACACAGATACATTTTCACAAGTATACGTACTGTACCAGGAGCATCTGAATGACATATGTATACTCCATTTCCTAAGCATGTGTGTGGTCATGAATGATATCCAAATTTAAAAGACAATGAATTCTACAGACTGCATCTAGCATTTGCAGTGGCTCTTCTAAGATTCCGTGTCTGGCGAGCATGCTGCAAACACAATCTGAAAAGGAGAGGAGGAAATCTCAGCTCTGGTTCCAAACCAGCCGCCATCCTCAGGAAGCCCCCAGGACCCTCGGGAAGAACCAATCTGTCTGTTATCATCACTGTGACAGATCAGAATCATGGGTATCTTGTCAACATTTCATGGCCAAGATTTTGTCTCCAGACTCTAGCTCACTCATTTCTGACAACATGTTGAAAGTGAAATACGCCTCCCCACCCCTCTTCTTTCCTTTTAAAATTTATGAATTTTGCAGTTTTGTTAAAATTAAAAGTTGCTTGAGATTTTCAGAATGAGATATCCCTTCACCCATCAGCATGTAGATGGCAAGATTTAAGGGGGTGGAAAAATATTAAATGTAGATCATCTTGGAACATACAGAATGAGATATAACATTTTTATAGAAAGGAAGAGGATTTTAAAATTCAGGCAGCCCACCATACACCAATGAGGGGTGTGTCAGAATTATTCTTATTCATCAATTTTGACAGCTCCGGGGCCCCAGCAGAGAAGCCACCCCGTTCTCTGCTGTCTAATGGATGCTGGTTAAAAGGTTTCTGTGCAGAAAAGTGGTATCCATCTCCAATATTGCCTGCCCTGTTCCATCAAGTCAGGGTTGATGAGAGAGGCCCAGGTCATTTGTTCTGCTGCTCCTGTCCTGATAGCTGATCTCAGGATGTCACTGGATGCGATGTGTACTATTTGGCCACCTGCCATGAGTCTTGTATTTTAAAGGACTTGAAATAGAAACACACACACAATTCAGAATGCTAAGCTAGAAGACTCTTATTTTCTGTTTTAAATATTTCAACTTACAATTAAGGAAACAGATCCATGCTGAATGGTTTATTTTCCAAGGTAGCAACAGGACAGGAAGTCACATTTCCTTCTACCAAATTCACCCAGAGCCACTTTTCTGTTTTATAGTCCCCCAACAGTCTAGGCTCACTGACCGCTCTCCTAGAGCTCAGCCACATGGTGTTAAAGCAGTTGTAGGGGATTTTGCCTTAATGTGGTCAGGGTAGAACACAACTTCCAAATACAATATGGCCTTTACCCTATTTTTATTCATCTTTTTTCTTCAAATCACAGTGATTCCTAATCTATCAAATTATGCTAGTCAAAACCCTCATCTACACAAAACACAGCCAGAGATCAAGAAGTAAGCAAGAAAGGCACCTTTTAGGCAAAAATAGCTCTCTTCTGGTCCACACTAAAGATGGCACATGCTGAGTCCTCTCAGGCCTTGGCTGGTGTCTCAGACTCCAGTTTAACAACCTTAACAAGCTGGTTTGAAGGGTTTTTCAGCACCCAGAAGCCTGGGAGCAGCAAAGAAGGAAATAGAAGAGATGCTCCTATGGGTCAGGGGCTGCAGGCCACACACTGATGGCACTGAGAAGGCACCCCAGACCACAAGGCAGGGAAACAACACCAATATCCACCAAAAACAGACACACTATTCAAAAGGATGGTCTCCCAAACCTCCACAGGCCCTGGAACCAGCTCTGCCAACAGCTGAGACACTGATCAATGCTTTGAGGCTATTCCTGATTTAAACATTTAAAAAGTACACACTGCTATATTTAAAATAGATAACCAACAAGGACTTAGTGTATAGCACAGGGAACTCTGCTCAATACTCAATAATAACCTAAATGGGAAAAGAATTTGAGAAAAAATGGAATTAATAAAAAAAAGGTTTTATTTTATTTATCATGATTTGAAGAAACAGAAAAGTGCAATATGTTTTAGCAAGACTGGTAAGACTACGATGCAACGTGGCAGCAACTGTTAAAATTGTTACACAAAACCCCTCAGGTGTGTAGGATCCCCAGCGGCTTCGCGTGGTCCAAATATTCCCGATGCTCGATTCTCTTCTCTTCAGCCTCTGCTGAAATCCAACCCCAGCCAGCCAAGGAGATCACGTGCTGATCCCCGATTTTTACGCTAAGGAAACATTGATCATCTTGGAAAACAGCTTCAATTACACCTCAGTGCAAATTACAGATGACCTGGGCGGTGAGCATGTTTGAGACGATGTCCATCCCAGTCCTGGGTCTATCCACAATACTCAGCAGACCCTGAGGCGGAGGTCAATTCTTTTACATTTTCTACCTAAACTGGACACTTTCTGTACACACTGCTCTCAGCCTCCTCCCCTTGAAGAGTAATTTGTTTGGTACTGGGATTTTTTGTTTTGCGGTATGCGGGCCTCTCACTGTTGTGGCCTCTTCCGTTGCGGAGCACAGGCTCCGGACGCGCAGACTCAGCGGCCATGGCTCACGGGCCCAGCCGCTCCGCGGCATATGGGATCTTCCCGGACCGGGGCACGAACCCACGTCCCCTGCATCGGCAGGCGGACTCTCAACCACTGCGCCACCAGGGAAGCCCGGGACTTTTTTTTTTAATGTGCTGGACCATGCTGGTTAGATGAAGACATTGTCACAGCTCTTCTGTTAAGTATGCATTTCTTGTATGCTCTTTACCCCACTCCTCCTTATAAATGAATATGTTTTTATGGTTTCTCCTCATAAAAAGCAAATTGGAAACCAAAGAATACTATTTTTAAAACAAAGAATCTTTACAAGAAAAGACTCTCTTCTGAGGACTTTAAACAGAAACACACACACACCCCACCCCAACCTACCCACCCCCCACACACCAAAGTTACAAAACAGGAGAAAAATTCTCAGTACAACTTGGGGACACTGAAGTGTTCTTTTAAAGCTATTTACAAACAGGGCTGTTGTTCAAACCCTGGAGTCTGGGTCACAAAATCTAAGTATGTAGGAGACACTTCCACGTGCAAGAGACGGAGCCGAAGTCCTGGCCTGGCCACCCTGCTGGGTGGACTCATAGGAGGGTCATGAGCACATCAGTAATTGTTCTAAGGCCAAAGACACAGCCTTTGGGAAAAACAAAAAGATGCCCAAGAGCTCTCCTCACCAGTGGCTGCCCACAAAAAAAACCAGTGGCCCAGGGTGGTAATCCCTAAGGTATCAGAATCAGTCAGAAAAAAACTATGGCACCAACTAATTTGGATTTCCACACCCGACTCTTTCCCTATCTGGTCAATTGTAAACTGGTTTTTTCCAGTTGGACCGAACAACCCAGGAAAAGAAAAATTTAAAACAAGCAAAAAAAAAAAAAAAAATCGTCAACAAACTAGCATTTCTTAGTCAAGTAGTTGTTTTGTTCCCTACCTCCCCATGCCCAATGTGGACTTACAAATAGGCACAGCCTCACTCAGACCATTCCACCAGTCCTGCCAGCAGCTGAGAGTTTAGCTAAAATGATCATCATAGTCAACTGGAATTCTGAAACCAACTAATGCTCGGTTTGGTGCTGTTTATTGGAAATGGGTGAATTATTCCATGATCTAAGTGTTGACCCCTTTAGTGTGCCTTCCCAGACAGCTGCGTTCTTCGGAAAACTGCAAAAGAACATAGGAGAGTACAAGAACCCAGGATGGCTGAGAAAGATCTTGCTGGCACAAAAGTCAAGGGGAAAAAAAGTGTTTTTGAGCAATACTGTGTAAGTTTAGCAATCTAAGTACTTATTCTCTCTGCAGAGAGTGTACATGACTAACACAGCCAATTGTGAATGAGTGAAGTGAGCACTGAAAAAAAGTATGAAATGAAAGACAATTTCAAATAGTTATAATGTTATGTTTCTGAAATTAAACTTCTGGTTAACGTGGTAGAAGAAGTAGGGATTTTATTTTACTCTCTTCTCTGAAAACTCTGTCTTCAATGAAACAAAGAAATGACCATGCCCCAAACAAAACCTACTGCCAAAAACTCTAAAGCCTGGACTGAGGTGGGGGAGTCTAAGGACCATGTCTTTAGAGCTCAGGCAAAATGCCGATTTCCTCAATGTCAGATCTGAAGACAAAGCCAGCATACTTTGCAGGGCTTCAGGGAAGGTTGTGCAGGCAGGCCCTGCAAAAGGATGCCTGGCCCAGAGGCTGAGCAGAGGGAGCTGGAATGAAGCCCCTGCTCTGTTCTACAAGCAGAGCTAAATCCTTTCCCCAGATCACCTGAAGACAGCATCTGCTCCCCAAGCACTAGCCAGCAGGCATTACCCAAAGCCCTCTTGTAATTCACACATGACCCCATGTAGGCTGGTGACAGTCCTGGGTCTTCAGTTAGAGAAAGGAGACCTGGGAGCTGGACATGCTATGGATGAAGAGGAGAAAGTCCGAGCAGAACCCAGTCCGAACAGAACCCAGTCCACCCTCTAAAATGGCACAGAGTCAGCCTGTGCTTGAGGTATCTCCCTATATCTGCTAATTCATTTCTTTGGAAACACATCTCCCATTTATTTTTGACCTTCAAGAATGAGGGTGGCTCTCAGCAAAGTCCTTTAAATAAAAAATAACCCAGTTATAGTTGCTCCCCTCTCTCTAACTAAGCAAGCAAGGATGAAAGGAACATAGGGGAAAACAAGTGAAGGACACACATCACAAGAAGACTCTCTTAAGGAAACAAATTTCAGCCAGCAAGATTTCTTTTAAAAAAAGAAAGAAGGAAAGAAGGGAAGAAAGAAAGAGAAAGAAAAAAAGGAAGGAAGAAAGAAAGAAAAAGAAAGGAAGGAAGGAAGGAAGGAAGAAAGAAAGGAAGGAAGGAAGGAAGAAAGAAAGGAAGAAAGAAAGAGAGCGAGAGAAAGAAAGGAAGAAAGAAAGGAAGAAAAGAAAAAGATTTTATGTGTTAATTTTACATGTCAATATGATTGGGCTAAGGGATGCCCGGATAGCTGGTTAAACATTATTTCTCAGTGTGTTTGTGAGAGTGTGTCTAGAAGAGATTAGTAATTGAGTCTGTAGACTGGGTAAAGAAGACTGCCCTCACCAGTGTGAGTGGGCCTCACTGAATCCATTGAAGGCCCGAAAGAACAAAAAAGCAAAAGAAAGAGGAATTTGCTTGAGCTGGGACAGCTGTCTTCTGCCTTCAGTGTTCCTGTTTCTCAGACCTTCAGACCTGGACTGAATTACACCACTGGCATTGCTGGTCCTCTAGCTTGCAGATGGCAAATAGTGGGACTCCTTGGCCTCCATAATCATGTGAGCAAATTCTATAATAAACCTCTTTTACTTACAGCTATAGCTAGCTAGCTATTTCCCTATCTATCTATCCATCTATCTACCTCCTGTTGTTTCTCTTTCTCTGGAGAAGCCTAACACAGGGGGAAAAAAAAGAGACAAAAATACAAAAACTAATTGGCAAACAACAGAAAACAATCAAAAGGAAACTAGTAAATATGTACATTTGAAATTTTGATCAACCCTGTTAATTGGGTATCTAAAGATGTTCATCAATATTCACTCGCACCAAAAATAGATGAGAGTTTTCCCACATCCATGCTAACTTTGGATATTTTCAATTTTTTAAACTCATGGTAGTCTGTTGGATGGAAAAATGTCTTCTCTTAATTTTAATTATCATTTTCCCAGTGGTTAGTGGAAGTCAAGCATGTTTACATTTGTTTACTGCTCATGTGTATTTGGCCACATCTAGAGGTATCCTCCTGGGAAGAATCCTGAAAAGAAATATGAATGACATTCTCAATTGGGAGAAAGCAGACTCAGTACTTTTGAGGTCAGACTCTGCTGGCATTCTAGCAGTGCAGAGTAAGCTCAGTCACTAGGGACAGACTTCTGAGAAAATCTAGAGGGTCAAATTATATTATGAGGTTTTCTAAATTTGGGGTCAGCCAAAGGCACAGAAAAGAGAAGAAACAGAATCAGAGAAGTCAGGGAAATCTTATCCAGGGTCAGACAAAGCAGTGACCTAAACAGTGTGGCTGAGATAAAAGAGTAATACTGAAAAGGCCTTCATCTACCAAAGCAGCCTTGCTAACACCCACAACTTTGAAAGTAATGATTTGGGGACCAGGCTTTGAATCTTTGAAGGTCCGTGGTGAAGCAACAAATAAGCACAAGATTTCTGAGTACCTACTATGCAGCAGACATTGTCCTAGGCATTGAATAAATCAGAAGGCACTGGAGGGGGGCCCTTCAAGATGGCGGAGGAGTAAGACATGGAGATCACCTTTCTCCCCACAAATACATCAGAAATACATCTACACGTGGAACGACTCCTACAGAACACCTACTGAACGCTGGCAGAAGACCTCAGACCTCCCAAAAGGCAAGAACCTCGCC
The DNA here is from genome assembly GCF_005190385.1 of Monodon monoceros. Taxonomy (NCBI): domain Eukaryota; kingdom Metazoa; phylum Chordata; class Mammalia; order Artiodactyla; family Monodontidae; genus Monodon; species Monodon monoceros. The sequence continues at coordinate 67,622,547 of NW_021703771.1, forward strand.
ATGTACGTGAGTAGGGCAAAAGAAAAAAGAATAAACAGAGACAAAAGAATAGGGACAGGACCTGCACCTCTGGAAGGTGAGCTGTAAAGGAGGAAAAGTTTCCACACACTAGGAAACCCCTTCGCAGGCGGAGACGGGGGGCGTGGGGGGTTGGGCGGGGGGGGGAGCTTCGGAGCCACGGAGGAGAGCGCAGCAACAGGGGTGTGGAGGGCAAAGCGGAGAGATTCCCGCACAGAGGATCAGTGCCAACCAGCACTCACCAGCCCGAGAGGCTTGTCTGCTCACCCGCTGGGGCGGGTGAGGGCTGGGAGCTGAGGCTCTGGCTTCGGAGGTCAGATCCCAGGGAGAGGACTGGGGTTGGCTGTGTGAACACAGCCTGAAGGGGGCTAGTGCACCACAGCCAGTGGGAGGGAGGCCGGGAAAAAGTCTGGAACTGCCTAAGAGGCAAGAGACCATTGTTTCGGGGTGCGCGAGGAGAGGGGATTCCTTCCCCGTGTGCCCACAGAAGGCAGAGCACCGCCTAAACAAGCTCCAGAGATGGGCAGAAGCCACGGCTATCAGCTCGGACCCTAGAGATGGGCATGAAATGCTAAGGCTGCTGCCGCTGCCACCAAGAATACTGCATGCAAGCACAGGTCACTATCCACACCTCCCCTCCCGGGAGCCTGTGCAGCCCACCACTGCCAGGGTCCCATGACCCAGGGACAACTCCCCTGGGAGAACACGTGGTGCGCCTCAGGCTGTTGAAATGTCATGCCTGCCTCTGCCACTGCAGGCTCGCCCTGCATTCCAATTATGACTACCGTACCCCTCCCTCCCCCAGGCCTGAGTGAGCCAGAGCCCCCAGTCAGCCGCTGCTTTAACCCCCTCCTGTCTTGGCAGGGAACAGACACCTGAGGGCGGCCTACATGCAGAGGTGGACCAAAACCAAAGCTAAACCCCAGGAGCTGTGCGAACAATGAAGGGAAAGGGAAATTTCTCCATGCAGCCTCAGGAGCAGCGGATTAAATCCCCACAATCAACTTGATGTACCTGCATCTGTGGAATACCTGAATAGACAATGAATCGTCCCAAAATTGAGGTGATGGACTTTGGGAGCAACTGTAGACTTGGGGTTTGCTGTCTACGACTGAGTTGTTTCTTATTTTTATGTTTATCTTAGTTTAGTTTTTAGCACTAGTTATCATTGGTGGATTTGTCTATTGGTTGGGTTGCTCTTCTTTTTTTTTAAATTACTTTTTTATGTTAATAATTTTTTAACTTATTATATTTTTACTTTTATTTTTATTCTTTTTTCTTTCTTTTTTTCTCCCTTTTCTTCTGAGCCATGTGGCTGACAGGGTCTTGGTGCTCCAGCCTGCTGTCAGGCCTGAGCCTCTGAGATGGGACAGCCGAGTTCAGGACATTGGACCAACAGAGACCTCCTGGCCCCATGTACTATCAATCGGCGAGAGCTCTCCCAGAGATCTCCGTCTCAATGCTAAGACCCAGCTCCACCTAATGGCCAGCAAGCTCCAGTACTGGATGCGCCATGCCAAGCAACTAATGAGACAGGAACACAACCCTACCCATTAGCAGAGAGGCTGCCTAAAATCATACTAAGTTCACACACACCCCAAAACACACCACTGGATGTGGCCCTGCCCACCAGGAAGACAAGATCCAGCCCCACCCACCAGAACATAGGCACCAGCCCCCCCCACTAGGAAGCCTACACAAGCCACTGAACCAACCTCACCCACTGGAGGCAGACACCAAAAACAATGGGAACTACAAACATGCAGCCTGTGAAAAAGGAGACCCCAAACACAGTAAGTTAAACAAAATGAGAAGACAGAGGAATATGCAGATGAAGCAGCAAGGTAAAAACTCACCAGAAAAAACAAATGAAGAGGAAATAGGCAGTCTACCTGAAAAAGAATTCAGAGTAATGATAGTAAAGATGATCCAAAATCTTGGAAATAGAATGGAGAAAATACAAGAAACATTTAACAAGGACCTAGAAGAACTAAAGAGCAAACAAACAATGATGAACAACACAATAAATGAAATTAAAAATTCTCTAGGAGGAATAAATAGCAGAATAACTGAGGCAGAAGAACGGAGAAGTGACCTGGAAGATAAAAGAGTGCAAATAACTATCGCAGAGCAGAATAAAGAAAAAAGAATGAAAAGAATTCAGGACAGTCTCAGAGACCTCTGGGACATTAAATGCACCAACATTCAAATTATAGGGTCCCAGAAGAAGAAGAGAAAAAGAAAGGGTCTGAGAAAATACTTGAAGAGATTATAGTTGAAAACTTCCCTAACATGGGAAAAGAAATAGTCAATCAAATCCAGGAAGCACAGAGAGTCCCATACAGGATAAATCCAAGGAGAAAATGCCAAGACACATATTAATCAAACTATCAAAAATTAAATACAAAGAAAAAATATTAAAAGCAGCAAGGGAAAAGCAACAAATAACATACAAAGGAACCCCCATAATGTTAACAGCTGATCTTTCAGCAGAAACTCTGCAAGCCGGATGGGAGTGGCAGGACATATTTAAAGTGATGAAGGAGAAAAACCTACAACCAAGATTACTCTACCCAGCAAGGATCTCATTCAGATTCAATGGAGAAATTAAAATCTTTACAGACAAGCAAAAGTTAAGAGAATTCAGCACCACCAAACCAGCTTTACAACAAATGCTAAAGTAACTTCTCTAGGCAGGAAACACAAGAGAAGGAAAAGACCTACAAACACAAATACAAAACAATTAATAAAATGGTAATAGGAATATACATATTGATAATTACCTTAAATGTAAATAGATTAAATGCTCCAACAAAAACACATAGACTGGCTGAGAGTATACAAAAACAAAACCCATATATATGCTGTCTACAAGAGACCCACTTCAGACCTAGGGACGCATACAGACTGAAAATGAGGGAATGGAAAAAGATATTCCATGCAAATGGAAATCAAAAGAAAGCTGGAGTAGCAATTCTCGTATAAGACAAAATGGACTTTAAAATAAAGACTATTACAAGAGACAAAGAAGGACACTACATAATGATCAAGGGATCAATACAAGAAGAAGATATAACAATTGTAAATATGTATAAACCCAACACAGGAGCACCTCAATACATAAGACAAATACTAACAGCCATAAAAGGGGAAATCGACAGGAACACAATAATAGTAGGGGACTTTAACACCCCACTTTCACCAATGGACAGATCATCCAAAATGAAAATAAATAAGGAAACACAAGCTTTAAATGATACATTAAACAAGATGGACTTAATTGATATTTATAGGACATTCCATCCAAAAACAACAGAATACACTTACTTCCCAAGTCCTCATGGAACATTCTCCAGGATAGATCATATCCTGGGTCACAAATCAAGCCTTGGTAAATTTAAGAAAATTGGAATCATATCAAGTGTCTTTCTGACCACAACGTTATGACTCTAGATATCAATTACAGAAAAAAAAAGTAAAAAATACAAAAACATGGAGGCTAAACAATATGCTACTAAATAACCAAGAGATAACTGAAGAAATCAAAGAGGAAATCAAAAAATACCGGGCTTCCTGGTGGCACAGTAGTTTAGAATCCACCTGCCAATGAAGGGGACATGGGTCTGAGCCCTGGTCTGGGAAGATCCCACATGCTGTGGAGCAACTAAGCCAGTGAGCCACAACTACTGAGTCTGCGCTCTAGAGCCCATGAGCCACAACTACTGAGCCCATGAGCCACAACTACTGAAGCCCGCATGCCTAGAGCCCATGCTTCTCAACAAGAGAAGCCACCGCAATGAGAAACCCACACACAGCAACGAAGAGTAGCCCCTGCTCGTTACAGCTAGAGAAAACCTGCACGCAGCAATGAAGACCTAACACAGCCAAAAATAAAAAAAATAATAAATTTATATATATTAAAAAAAATACCTAGAAACAAATGACAATGAAAATACGAAGACCTAAAACCTATGGGATGCAACGAAAGCAGTTCTTACAGAGAATTTTATAGCAACACAATCTTACCTCAAGAAACAAGAAAAATCTCAAATAAACAACATAACCTTACACCTAAAGCAATTAGAGGAAGAAGGACAAAAAACACCCTAGCAGAAGGAAAGAAATCATAAAGACCAGATCCAAAATAAATGAAAACGAAATGAAGGAAAAATTAGCAAAGATCAATAAAACTAAAATCTGGTTCTTTGAGAAGATAAACAAAATTGATAAACCATTAGCCAGACTCATCAAGAAGAAAAGGGAGAAGACTCAAATCAATAGAATCAGAAATTAAAAAGGAGAAGTAACAACTGACACTGCAGATATACAAAGGATCATGAGAGATTACTACAAGCAACTCTGCCAATAAAATGGACAACCTGGAAGAAATGGACAAATTCTTAGCACAACCTTCTGAGACTGAACCAGGAAGAAACAGAAAATATAAACAGACTAATCACAAGCACTGAAATTGAGACTGGGATTAAAAATCTCCCAGCAAACAAAAGCCCAGGACCAGGTGGCTTCACAGGTGAATTCTATCAAACATTTAGAGAAGAGCTAACACCTATCGCTCTCAAACTCTTCCAAAATATAGCAGAGGGAGGAAACTCCCAAACTCATTCTATGAGGTCACCATCACCCTGATACCAAAACCAGACAAAGATGTCACAAAGAGGGCTTCCCTGGTGGCGCAGTGGTTGAGAGTCCGCCTGCCGATGCAGGGGACACGGGTTCGTGCCCTGGTCCGGGAAGATACCACATGCCGCGGATCAGCTGCGACCGTGAGCCATGACCACTGAGCCTGTGTGTCCGGAGCCTGTGCTCCACAATGGGAGAGGCTACAACAGTGAGAGGCCCACATACCACACACACACAAAAAATAGATATCACAAAGAAAGAAAACTACAGGCCAATATCACTGATGAACATAGATGCAAAAATCCTCAACAAAATACTAGCAAACAGAATCCAACAGCACATTAAAAGGATCATACACCATAATGAAGTGGGGTTTATACCAGGAATGCAAGGATTCCTCAATACATGCAAATCAATCAATGTGATAAACCATATTAACAAACAAGGAGAAAAACCATATGATCATCTCAGTACCTGCAGAAAAAGCTTTGGACAAAATTCAACACCCATTTATGATAAAAACTCTCCAGAAAGTAGGCATAGAGGGAACCTACCTCAACATAATAAAGGCCATATATGACAAACTCACAGACAACATTGTTCTCAATGGTGAAAAACTGAAACCTTTTCCTCTAAGATCAGGAACAAGACAAGGTTGTCCACGCTCACCGCTATTATTTAACATAGTTTTGGAAGTTTTAGCCACGGCAATCAGAGAAGAAAAAGAAATAAAAGGAATCCAAATCAGAAAAGAAGAAGTAAAACTGTCACTGTTTGCAGATGACATGATGCTATACATAGAGAATCCTAAAGAGGCTACCAGAAAACTACTACAGCTAATCAATGAATTTGGTAAAGTAGCAGGATACAAAATTAATGCACAGAAATCTCTTGCATTCCTATACACTAACAACAAAAAATCTGAAACAGAAATTAAGTAAACACACCCATTTACCACTGCAACAAAAAGAATAAAATACCTAGGAATAAACCTACCTAAGGAGACAAAAGACCTGTATGCAGAAAACTATAAGACACTGATGAAAGAAATTAAAGACGATACAAACAGATGGAGAGCTATACCATGTTCTTGGATTGGAAGAATCAACATTGTGAAAATGACTATACTACCCAAAGCAATCTACAGATTCAGTGTAATCCCTATCAAACTACCAATGGCATTTTTCACAGAACTAGAATAAAAAATTTCACAATTTGTATGGAAACAAAAAAGACCCCGAATAGCCAAAACAATCTTGAGAAAGAAATACAGAGCTGGAGGAATCAGGCTCCCTGACTTCAGACTATACTACAAAGCTACAGTAATCAAGACAGTATGGTACTGGCACAAAAACAGAAATATAGATCAATGGAACAGGATAGAAAGCCCAGAGATAAACCCACACACATATGGTCACCTTATCTTTGATAAAGGAGGAAAGAATATACAATGGAGAAAAGGCAGCCTCTTCAATAAGTGGTGCTGGGAAAACTGGACAGCTACATGTAAAAGAATAAAATTAGAACACCGTATACAAAAATAAACTCAAAATGGATTAAAGACCTAAATGTAAGACTAGACACTATAAAATTCTTAGAGGAAAACATAGGCACAACACTCTCTGACATAAATCACAACAAGATCCTTTTTGACCCACTTCCTAGAGAAATGGAAATAAAAACAAAAATAAACAAATGGGACCTAATGAAACTTAAAAAACTTTTACACAGCAAAGGAAAACATAAACAAGACGAAAAGACAACCCTCAGAATGCAAAAAATATTTGCAAACAAAGTAACAAAGGATTAATCTGCAAAATATACAAGCAGCTCATGCAGCTCAATATCAAAAAAACAAACAACCCAATCCAAATATGGGCAGAAGACCTAAATAGACATTTCTCCAAAGAAGACATACAGATTGCCAACAAACACATGGAAGGATGCTCAACATCGCTAATCGTTAGAGAAATGCAAATCAAAACCACAATGAGGTATCACCTCACACCAGTCAGAATGGTCATCATCAAAAAATCTACAAACCATAAATGCTGGAGAGGGTGTGGAGAAAAGGGAACCCTCTTGCACTGTTGGTGGGAATGTAAATTGATACAGCCACTATGGAGAACAGTATGGAGGTTCCTTAAAAAAGTAAAAATGGAACTACCATATGACCCAGCAATCCCACTACTAGGCATATACCCTAAGAAAACCATAATTCAAAAAGAGACATATACCACAATGTTCACTGCAGCACTATTTACAATAGCCAGGACATGGAAGCAGCCTAAGAGTCCATCGACAGATGAGTGGATAAAGAAGATGTGGCACATATATACAATGGAATGTTTCTCAGCTATAAAAAGGAATGAAATTGAGTTATTTGTAGTGAGGTGGATGGACCTAGAGTCTGTCATACAGAGTGAAGTAAGTCAGAGAGAGAAAAACAAATACCGTATGCTGACACATATATATGGAATCTAAAAAAAAAGGTTCTGATGAAACTAGGGGCAGGGCAGGAGTAAAGACTCAGACATAGAGAATGTACTTGAGGACACGGGGAGGGGGAAGGGTAAGCTGGGACAAAGTGAGAGAGTGGCATGGACATATATACACTACCAAATGTAAAATAGATAGTGGGAAGCAGCCGCATAGCACAGGGAGATCAGCTTGGTGCTGTGTGATCACCTAGAGGGGTGGGATAGGGAGGGTGGGAGGGAGAGGCAAGAGGGAGGGGATATAGGGATATATGTATACGTATAGGTGATTCACTTTGTTACACAGCAGAAACTCACACAACATTGTAAAGCAATTATAATCCAATAAAGATGTTAAAAAGAAAAAAAAAATGAAGGCACCACAATTCAGCAAGGGCTCTGGGTCACGCAGAGGCAAGAGAAAATCTGGCTAATGAATGACACAGTGAAAAAAATGAGGCTAGAAATGCCCACTTCATGGAGGGGTATGATATTTAGATGAAATAAGGTACTTAAAGCACTTTTGCCTTGGACAAAGTAGATGCTCTATAGATATTAATTCCCTCCCCTTTTCCTCCAATTTGCTTTACCAGTTCATTTGCCATTATCAACCCTTGTTAACGTAACAATATTCATGAACTGGACGCAGAACCAGAGACACTGGACATCTCCAGGCAATAGGGCAGGATGAGATGGTACCATGGGAGAAAGGGGTGAGGACGTGACAAACAGAGCTGACTTCACAGTCTTATCACGAGGTTGGATAAATCAGGGTTTATTGTTTACCCGTTTATGAGCATATGCTCTGCTGGATTCTTTACAAACATTAGGCTAAAATTACAAAGCTCTTGAATTTACTTTAGGAAAAAAGAGAAACACAGCAGGTGGCAATTTTATGCTTTTAAGGAGAAAAGGCTCAGAAGAGTGTGCAAAGGGGCTTCAGGTCCTGCTTTTTTATGAGAGGGAAAAAGTGACATGTGTGTGTGGAGGGCAGGACTGGTGGAGCCCTGTGTGACAGGGAGCGGGTGGGAGTGAGGCTGTAGCCATAGCCAACCTCCGGGCTACAAATTCGAACTCTCCACTGAGGGATGTGATGTTTTCTTACTGCAAAAATCAAACCTGACACCATCTAAAATTTTTCTTTTATCATGAACACTTTATTTCCTCAAATGTTTCACTTTACAGTAACCATGCTTTAGAAAAGGTACCATGCCCAAGATTATTTAAGGAAAGAAACCCTTTGCCATCCCAGAAACTGAAATAGCCCCAAATGTGAGAATTTGCATCAGCTCTCGCTGCTATGCAAATCAAACAGCGGCTTGTAGGGTGGCCTTGTTTATTTTAGTAAATGTGTGGGTAGAGGAGGGAAAGTGGCTGTTTAAAATGCATTTAAAACTTTTAGTTTCAAATTATTGAACTCTGCAAGAGGGAACTTAGATTTCCCAGGAACAAAATGAGACAAAGCTTACTCCAGAAATATGTCAGGCATAAATACACTTAAACAAAACTCTTTAAAGCCATATTGTTGGTTATTTGAATAGAGAGTTGAGAATTTTCCTACCCAATGGGTAACTTAAGTTCACTTCACCTGTGGACTCAGAATTTGTGGGCTCTCACACTGAGACTGCTGGCTCTTTACCATAATTGTGTAAGGCTGTGATGTGCCAACTTCTGAGCTTGGCCACTGCTTCTGAACTTCTGATTTGAGGCTCTAGCCAACGATGATTTCCAGGATATGGATCTTACCTGGTGTTTGCCTCCTACCTCTACGACTTTCCTTACTCCATCTGTGCTACTGGTGCTAGGACCCAAGTCTCTCTGCCATGGACTCCCATTGGCTGAATTATTAACTGCTGATGCAATGTACCTCTGGGCTCCTGAATTGCTTCCTCAGTTTATCATCACATAATTCAATCATATTAACTATCAAGGACAATTTGATATTAACATTAGTATGGAAAAATAAATGTGCAAGTATAGCCAGGAGATCAATTAAAAAGAATAACTCTAAGGGAAACTGGCTCTACCAAACACTAAAGTCTGCTATAAAGCCTTTATATCTAAAGCAGTTGGATACTGGCATATGATTAGGCAAACAGACCAGTGGGATAGAATAAAAAGTCCCTGAAGAGACCCACGTACATATGGAAATTTAGTGTGTGACAAAGGGCATCTCACATTGCTGGGGCAAAAATAGGGAAAACTGGGTAACTACCAGAAAAAGACAAAATCTATACCTATCTCACACCATACACAAGAATAAACTAAATGAATCAGGAATCTGAACATAGACATTTAAACTATGTAAGTATGGGAAGAAAATATGGGTATATTCCTCTTTAACCTTGGTACAGGGAAAGTCTTTCTAACCATGACTTCCAATATGGGAAAAAAATAAAAGAATAGATTGACTTGTATGGCAAAAGTCAAAAGGCTGCTGACATGCTAGGAAAAATGTTTGTAACTTATACCAGAGACAAGGGGCTAATATCCTCAATATTTAAAGAATTCTGTAAGAAGGAGAAATGACCAAACTCAAGAGAAAAACAGAAAAAAAGACAGGAACAGAAAATTTATTTTAAAATGTATATATGTCATTTAAACATTTGAAAAGATATTCAAATAACTCATAATTAAAGAAATGCAAGTTAGAACTATACCGTTTCTCACCTATCAGATAAGCAAAAATTCAAAAAGCATGACAACACATCCTGTTGGCAGGGTTAGGGGAAAACAGGCACTCTCACGCATTGCTGATGGGAATACAAATTGGCACAGCCCTTTGGGAGGGGAACTTGGCAATGACTAACAAAACAATTCATTCACTTACCCCTCAACTGAGAGATCCCACTTTTAGGAATCTAACCTGAAGATACATCTCCAAAACTACAAAAATATATATGTGCAGATTATTTATTGCAACATTGTTTGAAAACAACCATGTTTTTTAAAATAATCATATTAAATAACCATGATTAAAAGAGTAGCTGAATAAACTATAGTATATGCAGACAATGGAGTACTATGCAGCTGTAAAAAAAGAATGATAAAGATTTCTATGAACTGGCATGGTGTATTTACTAGGACATATTAAGTGAAAAAAGCAAAGTATAAAAGAATATCAGTAGGATGCTATCCTTCGTGAAAGAAAAAAGGAAATAAGAAATTATACATGTATCTGCTTAATAGTGCAAAAGGAAACAGAGAAAGGCTAAAGTAGAAACTAATGAGATTGGTTACATACAAGGAGCAGGTGGGAATGGGTTGTAACGGATGGGGGAAATGAGAAGAGGATAGAATGAACTGATGGGGGCAGGGGATTGACTCTTCTGAGCAACCCTTTTTAAATAGTTCTGACTTTTGGCAATGATAGTAGTGATTCACTTACTCAAGGCATATAGATAGACAAAATCAACAAGGATGGGAAAGGGAAACCAAATGAAATATGTATGAATCCAATCAGGAGGTATAAATCATGCAGTTAATTCAAACAGGGAAATTTAATGTAAACTATAACATGGGAGTAACTGTAAAGGTGTAAGCAGTACTCTAAAAAATACTCTAACATAGAGAGAGAGAGTATAAGGAATGAACAAACTTGGAAGGGGCTCCTTCCTGAGGATGAGATTCAGACCTCACTGGATTCAGTGAATGCTAAAAATTAGTGGATTTTCTGGGCCAGAGCAGCTCCACAGTCACCAGATAAACAGGAAATAACCCTCTGTGGTACAGGCAAGCCAAAGCTTTCAGGAAGGAAATGCAGCTGGCCAGCAAACCAAAAGCACTCCTCTGGGGTCCAAGTGGCCAAGACTAGAGGACTGGCACACAGAAGCAGTTGGGACACTGGAAACCCATTCATCAGCAGAGCAGCACGAGGCCCAGAGTGTGTGATGTCCACGCTGGGAGGGACACAGTGAGGTGGTCACTGGACCAGGGTCAAGGCAGTGAGCTCACCAAGGGACACTGTGGTCCGGAGAAGCAGCACTGGGTTTTTCCACACACCGCTGGTAGCCATGTGACAGGAGTGAGAAGATAACAAAACAGCAGCACCCTGGAACCAGGAAAAGAAATCCCTTTCTCTACAATGTCCCTGTAGGGCCCTTCACTGGCAAATTATAACACTATGCTTATTGCAAAAAAGAAATACTTAAAAGGATCCATCTCCATTATTGCAGAGTAAGTAATGAAGGGTGAATTTGGAGAGGAAGGGCAATAAATTGGTAACTGGTAGAGAAGGCAAACAAAGAAATAAACCTAACTGTAAAATAACAAATGAATAACACAACCATACAGAAAGCAAAGGAGAAAAAGGAACAAACCTCAGTTACTTTGAAAAACAGTATTTTTACTATGTGCACTAAAACTGAAGATAAAATGAACCATGCACAAATGTACATATAGGGGTATGGGAAATTACTTTCTGTGAATTCTAGTATTAAGTAAATAAATTAAAATATTGTGGCTAATGAGAGCCTGTTTTATCATTGTCAGAGAATGGGGTTACAAATAAAGAGCATTCAGGATAAACCTTGTGGTATTCGAATGGAATTGGAGGTATCACTATGAAATAATGGTTTTTATTATATATAAAGAAAGACAGATATACAAATAGATATAAACATGTGTATATGCACATATGTTTCTAGCTCTCTCCTCTGAGAGAAACTAGAAGCAATGATACTCCAGCAGCAGTAAGTACACCTAATGCCCAGATCTTGGTTTCTGAATACCGTGCTCCAACAGAATGAACCAGGGCTCCTTGGAGAAATGGCTCATGTCATGGGTAGGCAGTGAAAGTACAGGATGGGCCTGGGAAAACCTGTGATGCCAGAAAGTAAGTGCTTAAAACAAAATGATGGGAACAAATCAAAAGGCTCCAGGAGCCAACTCGAAAGGGGTTTTTTGGCCAAACTTGAACAAACAAAATAAATAATGATAGTAATAGACTGTAAACCACAGAACATAATAAGAATCCATCAGTCCATTCTAATATAAATAAATAATTGAATAAACAGGGAAGAAGAAAAAGCTCTTCCTTACAATAAAATTCCAATTAATAGATGTAGAAGTAATGATGGAAAAAGAATGTCACCATTTTCAAACACTATAATAATCACTGTTTTAGACAAGAGAGATCAATAAGTGATAAAATTAGTGGCAAAAGTATTATGAGAAACAGGATATTTACATAGTCTCAAAGTAGCTCCCCTGCAAAATACTTATTAATGGCAAAGAAAAAATAGTTTATAGTAGGGAAATCTAGCAGATACCTTAACCAAATGATCAAAGGTAGTATCACAAGCGACGTGACAAATCAACATCACATGCCACTTGGTACGATGCCCCAAGAAGGACACAACATAACTTCTATAGTGGTTAACCCACAATGCAAATTTATTCATGAAGAAACAGCAGACAAACACAAATCAAGGAACATTCTGCAGAAATAACTGGTGAGTACTTTTTTAAAGGGTTAAGGCTGTGAAAGGCAAAGAAAGACTGAAGAGCTGTTCTAGACTAAAGGGACTGGAATGAAGCAAGCAAAGCCCCTAGGGTGCAAAATCCGCAGAAGCACTCGCTCCCAGGGTCATGCGAGCGTAGGGCTGGCCCTAAAGGAAATCAAGGAGATGTGACAACTAAATGCAATATGTCATCCTGGTTTAGGTCCTGGACAGTAGTGGGAGAACTGGTGAAATGAATAACTTCTGTAGATACTATAATAGAATGGTATTAATGTTAATTTCCTGATCTTGATCACTGTACTCTATTATGTAAGATTAACTTTCTTTTTAAGATTAACTTTTGAGGAATCTGGATATACAGGGATTTTTGTACCGCTTGTACAACTTTTTTAAGTTTAAAATTAACTTAAAAGGAAAAGTTTAAAATTTTTTAATTAAAGACAAACAAGTAAGGGTGCCGGTTTCTGGTCAAGAACTTAGCATAATGTCACACACAGAGGCATTTATTAAGTAAAGAAACTATAATGCATGGTGCAAGGGTAGAGGCTTTGGAACCATCCAGATGTACGCTCAAGTATGGCCTTGTTAGTTACTAGCTGTGTGACACCAGGCTAGTTACCTAGTCTTCCTAAGCCTCACTGTCTTTATTACACATTTACATACATGGGTCATCATAATAATACCTACTCCATACGATTATGATTATCTATAGTCTAATCTACATTATGATTATCTATATTCAATAGGCAATATTTGTAAGGAACTTAGTTCATACTCAAACAATAGGAGTCCCAGTGGTTGTGACTGTGGTTGTTAGGATTAGCCATATTAATGACTAGGTTATGCCTTGTGAAGAATTATACACAGTATACTAAAGGGCCCCTTTAAGACCAGGTAGATACATTTTTAAACTGAAAAATGGTTAAATAAAAGGTGATTATTTTTTATCAAAACATGATTCATAGACTTCTCTGGGAGCAGATAGATTTTGGTTTACTTTTAATTCTGTAAAACCAGATCTATGACATAAAGCAATTATTTGTGTACTGCCTTAAGCAGTTGGGGAAAGGGCCACCACAGGGTGACTTGGGCATGGGGAGAATCTGGCTCATTAATAAGTCTTAATGTTGACTCTTTCAAAGGGGTGAAGAGAAGCCAAACTCCCTAGTTGTCTTTTCTAAGCAGATTCTGAACGACTTAAATGTGATGACATAGATCAAATATTTGAGGTTAAGGATTGCTTGTAGGTTCATGCTTTCTCCTTTAATCCATTTTTTGAGATAACTCCAGCATAAATAATGGGCAAGCACAGAAGAAGGCTGAAAATGGCTAAACAGATTCTATTTGGTGCTATTTCAGTGCTAAGTCAAACACTAAAATGTCTGGTGTTTCTAGTGATACATTTATTTTATGAAAAAGATATGAGACCAAGAGACTTCTGTGGCAACTATTCCCTATATAAACAAAGGAAACCATCACAAACAAAATATGTCAATCTGCTGTCTTCCAAATATTTCCAATACTCCTTTAAGTTTAGGAACAAAGGCTACATTCCTGAATAAATTTTCTTATCTTTAAAATCGAGTCCAAAGTTTTGGAAACCCTAGCTTTTGAATATTAAGCCAAAATAGCTTCTATCCAGTCATTTGGAAATGCAACTCAAATTCATGCTAACCTTAACGGAGGCAGAGATATTGTCTGTGATCTTTCACTGACCCCTTTTTGATTCCTGAGAACTCTAACCATATTGGATACTCCAAAGCATCTCCATCTTTGAATCCTCATCCAGCACTGCTGCCCTTCACTCAGTAGTGACCTCTACCTTATGTGGCTAAGATCTGGTCTGCTTAGAACAAGTGTCATCTAAATTGTTGTGCTGACAGCTCCACCCTCATCCAGCCCCTGCCTATCCTCCAGCCTCTGGACAAGTGGTGACTCCCTCCTTCTTCATGACTCACCCCTTCACTTGGATTCTCAATCTCATACCCAGAAGCTCCTCCCAGTGTATCATTTATTTTTCTGATTTTCTTTCAAAAATACATAGGCTTGGGCTTTCCTGGTGGCGCAGTGGTTGAGAGTCCGCCTGCCGATGGAGGGGACACGGGTTCGTGCCCCGGTCCGGGAAGATCCCACATGCCGTGGAGCAGCTGGGCCCGTGAGCCATGGCCGCTGAGCCTGCACATCCGGAGCCTGTGCTCCGCAACGGGAGAGGCCACAGCAGTGAGAGGCCCGTGTACCGCAAAAAAAACCAAGAAACAAAAAAACATAGGCTTCCCTTATACTTTCCTGGAATATCTTCTATTCAGATAGCTCTATGTTTCCCTGCCCAAATCATTGATTTATCTTTTAAACCTGGTATCTGTCCTCACTTCTCGACTGAGACAAATCCAAGGACTTTTTACTAACTTCCGTTTTCTCTGTCTCTGCCATGCCTAACTTTGGTGAACACGCAGGGTCAATCCTAACACTGAACCTTTACCCCTCTTGCGGCCATACCTGAAATCTTCCCTCCTCTTCATTTGTGTCATTCTCACCCATCCTTAAAGGTCCAGCTTGAACCCCTTTTCATCTGTGAAGTATCACCAGAATCCCCCTTCTCTGAACTCTTGTAATACTGCCAGTAGGATGCACTGCATCTCAGAGATGCACCCAAATTATGCTCCGGGAAACTACACGGTTCCCACTTTATGCATTCTTGCCCAGAGGCTCTTTCTTGGCCAAGGAGTGAGCATTTATCCCTAATCATGCCAATGGGATTCTCTCTCCCAGGAACAAGAATCCTGAATGGAGTGACCGAAGGAGAAAGTGGATAGAACGAAACCATCCCGGCTGCAGGGTCCTGCTGAGCCTGTGTCCTAGCCCCACCCCCTAGATCCTGGGAGGTGTAGGATCTGATCTTCCCGGTTGTGGCTCTTCCACATTTCCTTCATTTCTGCGAGCCATGCTTTTTTTTCTCTTAAGTTGACAAGAGTAAATGTTTCTCCCTACATCCAAATATACTTAACTAGGATTTTCCCATTGCCTTTTTTTTTTTTTTGCGGTACGCAGGCCTCTCACTGTTGTGGCCTCTCCCGTTGCGAAGCACAGGCTCCGGACGCGCAGGCTCAGCGGCCATGGCTCACGGGCCCAGCCGCTCCGCGGCATGTTCTATCTTCCCGGACCGGGGCACGAACCCTTGTCCCCTGCATCGGCAGGCGGACTCTCAACCACTGCGCCACCAGGGAAGTCCCTCCCATTGTCTCTTATTACTGTTTAATTTGAGGGAAGAGGAGCTAATTAAGTCTTGTGTGCCAATGAGACAGGAAGTTTCTTGAGGGCAGAAATTCTGCCTTACAAATTTATATATCTTACAGAAGTTTTTAACAATTCAACTACATGAATAATCATATGTGAAAATCTCAATCTGTAAACAAAGAGACAAGAATAACTATTTGAGATCATCTTTATGATTCTATGTTGCAGTTTAGGATCATTCGTTAATTCCATAAACACATCCCAAGTGTCAGCTATTGACCATGCACCAAGTTAGACACTGGAGTCATGTGCAAGATGAAAAAAGACAAAAGACATGGCTCCTATATCTGGAGTTCTTTCCAGTTTAACTTGTGTCTTATATAATGATAGTACCTAGTATCAGTTTGGCACTTATAATTCTGAAAAACTTTCAAATATAAATGGGGAAGCTTCTGATGGATCATGTGACCAAGATCAAAACCAGAGCAACAAGAAGACAGGTCCCCTGATTTACAGTGATGTTCCTTCCTTCTCTCTACCACAATGAGAAACATTTCCTTCGGACACAATTAAATAAATTGTGGTATTATGTTTTATTTAATTCCCACATTACATCCAACTCATGGGATATTCTTTTGTTACACAAGGTAAAGGCAGCTTTTGAGTTCTTGCGAGAGGAAAACAACAGAAGTGTTAGCTGGTTCTGGGGCATTTGATTAACAAATATTTATGTAGTGCATGCTAAGTGCAATGCATTGGTCTATCCTGTGATTACACTACTCAAGGCATAGTGACAGTCCCTGCCCTAAGTGAGTTTATGGTCTTGTGGGAGAGCAGGGGAGTGCCATATATGCGGTAAGTGCTAGAATGAAGAGATACAGCCCATACTCAAGTTCCCCAAATTTTTATGTTCACAAAGAATCTGAATTGAATTTCCCAGTCTGCCCCAATCATTTGTATGTTGACTGAAACTTATCAGCCTTGTTTTTTCCCCTCATTCCAGAACCAATGTCCCTTCATCTTCACAGTATCACCTCTCTCCAAATTTTCCCTTTTCTTTAAATTCTCCCTTCCTAAAGCTGAATTTCCAAGGTGATCCCCAAAACCTTACTGATCCATAGGACATTCACAAAGACCCTGATGGACCCTCAGTGCTCCTCACAGCTCTATAAAAAATTTCTTTTCCTGAGAAGCAGGAAGTTGTCTTTGTTATATTGTCAATGGTCCAGGACAAGACCAGAGACCAAGAGCTAAAGGGTACACCATGAAATTACCTTTTTAGGAATGCATTGTTGCATTCAAGCCGCATGCTTGAATGTACCGTTCTGCTGTTTTGCTTTTAGGGTCAACAGAAGTATATAAAATTTTTCAACTTTCTTCAAAACATGTGCCATGAAATTGACTTAATAAAATGAATAACAGTAGCTGCAAGTTACAAAGCAAAACTAGGCTAGGACACATCTGTTGAAAGGGCGGTTGAGGACTTCCCTGGTGGCGCAGTGGTTAAGAATCCGCCTGCCAATGCAGGGGACACGGGTTCGAGCCCTGGTCCGCGAAGATTCCACATGCTGCAGAGCAACTAAGCCCGCGCACCACAACTACTGAACCTGCACTCTAAGGCCCACAACTACTGAGCCCGAGTGCCACAACTACTGAAGCTCACGTGCCTAGAGCCCGTGTTCCACAACAAGAGAAGCCGCCGCAATGAGAAGCCCGCACACCGCAACAAAGAGTACCCCCCGCTCGCCACAACTAGAGAAAAGCCCACGTGCAGCAACAAACACCCAATGCAGCCAAAAATAAATAAATAAATTTATTTAAAAAAAAAAAAAGAAAGGGCAGTTGATATAAAGACTAAATTTTCTATCAGCTAAGAGTCCACATTTATCAACTGTTAAAACATACAACTTTCCGGACAATCTTAAAGATATTACTGTCATTTTTGTAAAAGCAATTTGTATAGGGTATAACTTTCATGTATAATTACTGCTAGTATAGGGAGATTGGGGCATTGCTAGGATGATTTGAGGCAGAGAGGAGTGAGAATATTAAGAAATGTTATACTCAGTACATTTCTAAACTATGGCAGGTAAGAGAGATCTGAAAGACTACACAATGTAAAATGAGGTCAGGCAGTGATTTAAAAGTCTGTGCGTTTCTTTGATCATAATATCTAGCACTTTTTCAGAGAATTTACTAACACTAATTACTCCTCACCGCACTTTCATGATATAATATCAACAGCTGCATTTTGTCTTCATTGGTTAAAAGGCATAATGGGGGAGTTAAATGATGGCTTATATCTGGAAAGGAGTTGGAGGCATATCTAGTTTCTAAAGCTTGCATTTATAGTACATCATTAAGAGCTCCAGCTTTGAGAAAAGACAAACCCAGGTTCAAATTCAAGCTCTGTCACTTCATATATCTATGTGACCCTAGGCAAGACACTTACTGTCTAAGCCTCATGTTCTCCATCTGAAAAAGCGAACATGTCCTAGATTGCAGAAATGGGCCCAATTGTTCATCATTTCTTATATCTATACCTTTTGCCCTGCCATTTTCCAATGCTCTCTACAGGGATGGAATGGCTTATTTAACATCCTTACATTTAACTATGTGACTTGCTTTAACCAACATGTCTGAGATATTAATAGACACGTTGCACGAAGAAGGCTGTAATGGACTTATGCAATTAGGCTTGTTCAGAGCTTGCAGCTCTCCAGTCACAACGGAACATGCCCAGCCCAGGCCATTGGAGGAGGAGATACAAATGGAGGAGCTGGATTGCCCCATTTATCCCAGCCAAGGCCAGGCTAGATCAGTCTTCAGTGAGCCAAATCCTACATGTCATGAGCCAATCCAGCCAAGACTGGCAGATCTCTTTAGCCAATCACCCCACGTGTATAAGCAATAAATAGTTATTTTTGCATGCCACTGAGGTTTTGTGGGGTTTTGTTACATAACGTTGCTGTGACAATAGATAACTGATACATGATGGTAGTACCTATCACATACATGTCAGTGTGAGAAAATACATGCAAATCACTTAGTACAGAACCGAATGATAATTATAACAGTAAAAGTGATAATAGGTACTGTTATTTTGGAGAAAGGATTACAGAATATGCAAAGGTATTGGCAATTCATCTGCGGATCCTAAACAAGACCTGTCTCACTGAAAAGGTTTTACAAAATCATGCAGTTTTACTTCTAGTTTTTGCAAAGAACCAGGCAGATGGTCCAGCTGTATTTTTTAAGCTTGTGAGTATCCTGGGATCTGATCTTATAAGCAAAACAGTTATTTTCCTTCTCTAAGATTTACCTTGTAAAGATTCAAAAATACAAAACAAGGAAGATTCAAAAATACAAAACAAAACAAAACCAAAACACCACACACAGAGTATAGACAGACATTCAAGTTCATGACCTACTGAGGGAAGCCAAAGGCTAGCCTCATGAATAAACCCGAGTTACGGAGTTTTGCTCCAGCGGAGGGCTGGGCAGGGAAGAACAGTCCTCATCCTTTTGGTTCTTTTCCTATTTGGGTAATCTTCTTGAAATAGTTCAGTATAATGGTGAAGAAATGTGGCTCTAGAGTTTAAATTCTGGTTCTGCCCCTTACTAGCTCTGCCATCTTGAGCACATTAAACTCTGCATACGTTAACTCACTCCTTAAGTGGGAAAAAGAACAGTAACCACCGCAGGTTGCTGCAAGGATCACATAATGGCTGCAAAGCCTTTTACAGCCATGCCTGGCACACAATAAAGTCAGTAAATATCAGCAATTACTAGTTATTCTAACAGATGAGTCTGTGTTCTGTCAGCTCCATTTCTAACCATGCTAGAGAATGCCGCTATCTAACCAGGTGAGCCTAATTGGCCTGGATACAAAACAGCCCATTAGTATTGAACTACCTATATCCATCCTAAGTGCAGAACAAAAACTGAATCTCAGATTTTATACTCCAAGGTGAGGAAAAGCCACACTCACGAGAGAGAAGAAGATACAAGGCCTGGATGAATGCCGAGAGTGATGTTTCTCAGCGGCTCCCAAGCTATCTCACCTAGTTCTCATAAGAGTTATGAGAAAGAGGGGGCTTCCCTGGTGGCGCAGTGGTTGAGAGTCCGCCTGCCGATGGAGGGGACACGGGTTCATGCCCCGGTCCGGGAAGATCCCACGTGCCGCGGAGTGGCTGGGCCCGTGAGCCATGGCCGCTGAGCCTGCGCGTCCGGAGCCTGTGCTCCGCAACGGGAGAGGCCACAACAGTGAGAGGCCCGCGTACCGCAAAAAAAAAAGAGTTATGAGAAAGAGTCCAAAGTGACTTCTAACTTTGCACTGCAGTTCTGTCCATTAGCACAAAGACAAATCAATGCTCTTCACCTAACCAACCAGTAGCATGAATAGACAAGTGACTTGCTCTCTTTTAGACACCAACATTCTTCCTTTTTTGGCTGTTTCTCTTACTAATCCAGTGAAATTAACCATGGGAGCCATAGTCTACTCTGAGAGTTGCTGTCCTCCTTAGGAAAAGGAGATCAGGACAGAAGCCAAAGAAAGTCTTACCCTCTCCTTCATGGAGGCACTTCTTCCATATCCTCTCCTAAATTCTCTTCCTCCATATCATCCAGGAGTCAAGGAGTTGCTACTTCATTCCTTCATGGTTTTTATGAATGCTTCTCTATTGTAGCCCCCAAAGCTGCTGAACAGGTGAGGACATTAATTACATTAGCCCCAATGCCACCGTCAGCCCCCATTCTCTTTCTCATCTTGGATTCTGCTCAGCTACGCTATCCAACCAAGCAGTGTGAACGATAAGCACCAGATGAAAGTATAGCCCAAATAATACTCCAGCCCTGTAAAATTCCTGAAATTGACTGTCACCTTGTAAAAGTTAACAATACAAACTTTCTCCTATCATCAGTTCAATCTGTTGCTGCCACAGAGAAATTTCAGTCCAAAATTCTGCCCTGCCCTATTTCCTTCTACTAACTCAGTTCCAGGCAGAAGAGACGGTATTTGGGCCTTTGGGTAGAATCTGCACGTTGGGCCATCTGCCAGTATAATTGGAATAGAGCCTTAGCACCTCCAAAGTTTGATCATTTCAGCCCTAAGACTCTCATTTCCCTCTTTTCTGAAATACCTAAGGGTCGACAGAACAAATGAGAATATCACGGCACCAGCCTTAATCCCACAAAATTCTAAAGCACAAACAAATTCCCAGTAATAACCTAAGCATCAATTTCCACCTGAGGGCAGTTACCAAGCACAAGATTGCATTTCCCAGAGCATATTCCAGACACTTATTGCCATTGCCAGCTACAGACCCATTGTGAAGATTTGGCATTATCCAGGTCTGCAAGGAAACAAACAAAAGAAAGAGAGCAAGAGAGAGAGAAAAAGGCCTCTTCCTTTAGATTTCAGGATGCCAGTGACTTTGTACCAACTGTCAGAATTCCAGCCTTGGAAAGCCAAGTTCATGGGGAGAGAGAAATTGTGTATCAAGACACGAATTGTGTGGATAACTACTAAGAACCTGCTGTATAAAAATATAAATAAAATTCTAAAATTAAAAAAAAAACAAACCCGACACAAATTGTGACACTGTGTGCTCCTTGCCATGCTTTGCCTGCACAACTGAGCTTATGTACACAATTAAAATGGCAACTTAAAAATAAAAAGATGAAAGATGTTCTATAGCCCTCATCGCTAACTCTGCTGCTGCCAAGAGTAATCTGCAGTGAGAAGATAAATCCATCAGTATTTGAATTTAAATGTTAAAATAATAATAAAGCTTATGGTCTCCCTAAGGTTAGTTTATAATAAAAATAACTTCTTGAACCGGAAAACTTATCTGGTTTCTTTCTTCCTTTCATTATCCACTTAATGACTGAAGTTATTATTTCCACGGTGGTCTCCAAACCACACTTGGTTTCTATGTAGATTGGCGTGTCACCTCCAACAATTTCACCAGCTGCCTTTTCCTCTCAAGAGAATATGATTAAAATATTAATCCAGCTTCTGGACTAATCTAGGAAAAAAAAAAAAGTTATATAAATCAATCTCTGCACAACATTTTCCTCGCTCTGAAATGCGCAACGTGTCCTCGTTTTATTTGTGATGCCTCCACAGGAAGGTTAGGTACTAGCAAAGCAGATCTAAAATGTTTTACCTCTCTGCCCCTCTCCTGCTTTGTCCTCCTGACTTCTCAAACCTGGAAACGGGAATCTTTGAGCCCCAGTCCGAATGAGAAGAGAAGAGCTGGAGGAAATCACCGGGGGTCTAAGTCACGCTACCTGGGCTGCCCAGCTGCCTGGTAGCGATCCACCAAAGCGCTCAGAGATAGAGGGCACGCTCAGCCAGCCGACACGGCGTTCTCTCGACACGGCGTTCTCTCGGCAGTGCTAATACGCACGTTTGTCCTGCTGCCTGGAAACCATCCAGAACTGCAAATCCATCACTCCGAAAGCATTGACCGAAACCCACCCCTGGGCCTAGCATCGGGCTAAATCCTTGCTTGTAAGGAGACTACAATCTAATTACTGTAATTAGACACCAAATGAGTATTAAACTATGTGACACTAAGTAGGAATTTGAAGAAAATGGTCATTGTGGGCTGGAGTCATTAGAAAAGATTTCATGGAGCCTCCAAGACTTTGAAGGGAAGAGTAAAGTAATGCTTGAGGTTGATGAAGTTGATAAAATGGGCTTAGGATAAAAAGTAAAAACATCGTGTGTTGTCTTGGGCTTACCTGAGGAGGAAATCCACCAATAAAGGTGCAAGGCATGCTGGGTTCCCCAGACCGTCGTGTCAGCAGAGCTCATCACTAAGAAAATGGGTTTCCTCTCAGGTCAGGAAGAAATTTCATCCTTCCTGAAATTGTTTAGCATTTGAATCAGGATGGTGACGTCGTTGATAGAAAAATCAAGCTGACATCCTTAAGTTACTTAGGCCTCCAATATAGAAATGTCATTGAAAGAAATGGCTTTCTAGCAATGCCAGTTCAGACTAGATTAAAAGTTGAAAGTACTTTCCTGTGAAGTCAGGATTACTAATGGAGGAATAGGTCTTTTTCCAAAGGGCACTAACAGCCAAGAAAGATCATTAGTAGTACCTTCTAGGACTAGGATTGGAATGATCGAGCCGTAGAACTCTGTTCCACTAATTTTAGAAAGTCATACTGTAGGTTTCCCGTCTAAGTAATTAATAAAAATAGCAAGACTTTGTTTCTTATGTGCCCTTAATTATTAACTTTGCATTAATCTGCATATTTTAATTGAACTACGTGCATTATGTGACAAAAGTGTCTCTGGAGAAACTCTGGTTTCTCCAGTTCGTCCCATGATTAATGATAGATAAGGTGGACAGGGGTGGAAGCATTTTTCAACATGGCTAACTTGATTTTCCAAGAGAAAAGCTGTCAAGGCCCATTTTCTCCCTCATGCTTAGTTAAATTGCTGACTGAATCAACTAGTGTAATGGGTTAATTCTGAAATCTTATCTCTTGTTGTGTAAAACTGAAATGTACCTCTGTCTCCTTTTTGGGAGGATTTTTTTTAATGGCAGAATAACAATCATTTCATTCCAAGTATCATGTGCAAGTCAGGATTTCCATAAGGCAGACAGGGCCTTGCTGAAACCGACGTTCCTGAATAGTCTGTCTACACTTCAGCCTGGGAACAGGCTGCAAAGTGGGCTGGGGTGCTTTCTGTGACCTTTCTGGAAGGTCAAAGGAGGTGTGCCGTTCACTTGGCTCTGTGCTGTAAGGAACTCAGGTCTCTCTTCTCCATTTAAAGACTCTAACGTGGGCTTCTCTGGTGGCGCAGTGGTTGAGAGTCCGCCTGCCGATGGAGGGGACACGGGTTCGTGCCCCGGTCCGGGAAGATCCCACATGCCGCGGAGCGGCTGGGCCCGTGAGCCATGGCCGCTGAGTCTGCGCGTCCGGAGCCTGTGCTCCGCAACGGGAGAGGCCACAACAGTGAGAGGCCCGCGTACCGCAAAAAAAATAAAATAAAATTAAGACTCTAACGTGGGCCTGGTATCCACCATTCATTCCCACAATTGGCAATTGTCAAGGACCATCTCAGAAGTTTCTAGGAATGGGCATAGGCTGCAGGCTCAGAGAAGCTGCTTCTCAGCCACCGCCAGTTGGGAGTTGAGTTTGCTGTGCTGACCACAAGCCTAGGACTCCTCCAGACCAGCAACTCCAGCACTTTGCAGCAAACACACATGATGAATGGCGTATGGACACACACCCGTGGGCGTTCCCAGGATCATGCACAATTCCCTGAATACTGGATTTAACCCCACCCTTTCTCCAAAACAAGAAAGCACGGCACAATATTAGATGAGAGAGAGTATAATCGGGAAAGGCTTGAATCCACTCTAAGGTATGCTTCGAACAAAAATAAATAATTCAGAGATGTCAGCACATTATTAAGAAAAAAATGGATTGAAACATTTCAGAGTTGCGACACCATGTTGAGAACTGCTGCCTTTGACACGAAGCTGCCTGGGACACCGGACACTTGTCACACAAGTTGACAGCAACCTATCAGTCTCAAGGGCTACCCTGACTGGCTGTCTACCACCGTGCTGCCCTTTCTCCATAGCGAATAGACCCACACGTATGATTGTACAGAATGATGATTAAGAGAATGTACTTCTGTATATAAAACAGATAAACAACAAGGACCCACTGTATAGCACAGGAAACTATATTCAATATCTTGTAATAACCTATAATGGAGAAGAATCTGAAAAAGAATAGATATAGATATGTAGACATATCTGAATCACTTTGCTGTGCACCTGAAGGTAACACAACATTGTAAATTAACTACAATTCAATTTTTTTAAATGGTTAAAAAATAAAATAAAATCTAGGAAAATAAATGTGAAAACCGAAACCTTTAAAAAAAAAAAAAAAAGCACGCACTCTGGAGACAGCCTGCCTGAATTCAAATCCTAACTTCACATTTTTTTGCTCTTCATTGGGTCTGTTCACAAATACTCCTATTCTCCTCCTCCTGAGGTAGATGGTGGCTTACATCTCCTGCCACCTTGAAGTTGGGCGTGTCTGTGTGACTTAACTTTAATTCCTATGTGAGAAGTGATGATTCACTTCTGGGCAAAAGTCAGTAAGCCTTCCTTACTCGAGTGGCCCATGGTCCAGCAGTATAGGACCCACCTGGAAGCTTGCTAGAAATGCAGAATCTCAGGCCCACCCCAGACCTCCTGATTCGTGATGTGTACCTCACAAGCTCCCCAGGCCATGCACACGCATATTCGAGTGGGAAGCCCTGCTCCAAAGCAAGAGCCCTGCTCGCCATTTGCTCATCTCCCTGCCACCGTGACTGATGATGTCCCAGATGGTGGCCTAAGCCCTTGACCTGACCTGAGATGGACAAGAAGTAAAGCACAAGAGAATCAAAGCTTTGTTCTAAGCCACTAAAATGTAAGGGCTGTTCCTGTGGCATAAACAAGCCTATTCTGATACAATCACTTAGTGCTCTGCCACCCTGGACAGGTTACTTAACCTCCCTGTGCCTCAGTTTCCTTGATGTAAAACGGAGATGATAACAGTACTGATTCTTAGGGTTGATATGAGGATTACTGAAGTAACATATGAATAGAGCCTGGTACACATTCAATGTAAATGTTAGCATCTATTACTGACACATTCTGTGCCCACAACTCAAATCTTGCCTAGTGATGTGTGATTCCTCAGTGACAGTAGGATCAGAACCTTTGCTCCCTGGCAATCCCCTACCCCAAACCACTCATACTCCAGGACAAGTATGAAATCACTCACATCAGAAAGAGAATGAAAAATGACTCCTTCTCGGGCTTCCCTGATGGCGCAGTGGTTGAGAGTCCACCTGCCGATGCAGGGGACACGGGTTCGTGCCCCGGTCCGGGAAGATCCCACATGACGCGGAGTGGCTGGGCCCGTGAGCCATGGCCACTGAGGCTGCACGTTCGGAGCCTGTGCTCCACAACGGGAGAGGCCACAACAGTGAGAGGCCCGCATACCGCAAAACAAAAAAAAAAAAGACTCCTTCTCGGAAAGAAGCAGGGGATCTTTGTAATCTGGCCCAAGCATTCCTGGCCTGGATCTTCACATCACTGCTTTTCCCCTACTCTAGTATCGCATATGCAGCCCTCACCCTCTCACCTGCCTTCCCAAATCCTACCTGCCTTTCAGGGCACAGCTAGTGTCCCTCCTTCTCCATCAAGCTGCCTCAAAGACTTCTTTACTATGCAATTTAGAATTAAGACATAGTATCTGTCTATTATGCATAAGGCTTTGTCCTGAACTCAATGCTGGGTTAAAACACACAAACACACACACACACACAAATACACACAATACCTAATAAATGTTTATTTTTTGTCTTTTCTAGCACCAAAGGGTTACCAAGCCTGTTCCCCAAGAAAACCGACAAAGGCACAGTGATGGGGATGGTATAGAGGTAGTTTCTGTTTAAGTCCTGCCTTTTAAAAGGGTTCAATAGATTTCTGACATTATAGTATAAGTGATAAATACTTGATAATCTTTTTTATATGATGATCATGAATAAAATGGGCTTTTTTAGTCTAAACCCAAATAAAATGATAAATTATCTTTTCTCCTTGCCACTCCCTTAAAGTGTATGTAAGGAAACAAAATATTCTAAGCCAGGGTAAATATTTTAGTATCCTGGATCTCTCTTTCATATTCATAAACCGACTTGAAAAAAGAATCACGGTACCGAAGCAATTCACCACAGCTGCGCAATGAACCACATGACTCAGTTCCAAAGTCACAGAACTTGAATAAGCACCTTAGAAATCCAACCTCAACATTTCATATTCTCTAGACCAGGGGGCAGCAAACATTTTCTTAAAGGGCCAGACACTGGACATTTTAGGCTGTGGGAACCACAGGTCTCTGTCACTGCTACTTGACTCTGCCACTATAGCACAGAAGCAGCCCCAGACAATACAGCAACAAATGGGCATGGCTATGTTCCAACAAAACTTAATTTATGGACACTGGCATTTGAACTTCCCATGTTCACGGGTCACTAAAATCTCCTTTTGATTTTTTTTCAACCATTTAAAAATGTAAAACCATTTTCAACCTGTGAGTTGTTTCCAAACAGCCAGCAAGCTGGGTTTTCCGGTCCCTGCTCCAGACCTCCAAGTTCATGCTTCTTCAACCACGTCACAAAGTCTCCCTAGTAGTCATGGACACATGGTATGGAGCCCAGTGGTCACTTACAAATCAGGTGAGAAATAATCCCACGAGCCCGTTTTTATTCGCTCAACTTGAAAAAACAAAGATACTAAAGATGTCAAACTTTTGCCGGAACACATGCCAGTCTTAGCACAAAAACACATGCCAGTCTTAGCACAAAAATAATGTCACCCATCACCCCTTTCCTCACCGCGCACAACTGACAGTTCACGGAGTAAGAAAACAGTTGGCAGTTGTCTTCATAGATGAAGTCAATGTAGTCTCATTCCTTTGCCAAAAGGCAGGGAAAGCAGTTCCTGATGGCTCTTCTCCCCAGGGCTATTCAAGGCCAGCTGATGCAGAATGACTAGGAAGGACAAGCTTTGGCTTCAACGTGGATTTTTAACCAGGACTCTCACTACTTTAAAAAAAAATGTTTAATTTTTTTTCAAAAAGAGCCTTGGCTTTTGCTATTTTTACTGACAGTCATTTTGAAAGTAGCAGTGCTTAAAACATTTTAAGTCTAGATATCTCTATGGAAACCCAAGAGAATTCACATTTTATGGCCAAATGACTACCTACCTAGATCCTCTCGGATCACTATAGGCCATCTGTGAAACCAGAAACGGCTTAGACCTATTTTCCCAAAACTCTATCTTATCAGATATATAATTAAACTGATATAATTATTACTTTTGCTGAGGAAAAGATTAGGAGAGAACTTATTTCTGAGGCTGCCTTTTGATTTTTAAGACATCCCTATTTAAAATATTATTAGGAAAAGAATTTGTAAAGAATTTTATAAATTTTGGCAGACGTAATAAAAGAGGAGGAACGCAATCAAATAATTTAACAGTTGGTTTGAAATATATGTCATTAATTTTCTTCCCCCTCCTTTCCATCAATGTTGAATACATTTTCTTTTAAAAAATGTAACAGTTCCTCTCCCCAGACTGCATATTCTTTCCAAGGGAGGGGAAAAAAAACAATAATTATTTGGCAAAGAAATCAGATAACACTTTCACCAGGTAACCAAAATTAACATCACCAGCGAGGGACAGATGGCCTTTAGGGGCCTCCAGATGCAACACTCTGAGAAGAACATAATATCACCTAGAATGCAAAACCTGAGTCTAATCATGAGGAAACACCATTATAAAAAAATAAAAAGAAAGGAGGTGGAGCAGAAGGGTTGTATTATTTTTAAAATGTCAATGTCACAAAAGACAAAGAAAGGCTGTGGAAATGTTCTAGAATAAAAGAAGCTAAAGATACATGAAAATCAAATGCAATATGTGACCTCAGAATGGATCTGATATTGCAGGGGGGTGGGGAAAATTCTCTAAAGGAGGTGAAGGGGTCAATAGACAAAACTGGACTACAAATGGTATATTAAAGTATTATATCAATGTTAAATTTACTGATGTCAATAACTATACCATGATTATATGAGAATTATATAAGAATGTATGATGTATATAACTTTCTACTAAATGGTTCAGAAAAACATATATTGATATATATGTATTTATATATATATATTTATATATACATATTTTTATATATAGAGAGAGAATAATAGATATCAAATGATAAATCTAAAGGTATAAAATGTTAATAGGTTTAAGGAATAAGGGATATATAGGTATTTCTTCAACTCTTCTCTAAGTTTGAAGTTATTTCCAAACAGAGTTTAAAGAAAAATTAACAGTTCTTGCCTACGTTGGAGTTCTTGGCTATCTATTTTCTCTCCATGATATTCCAAATACAACACAGTACGGGAAAGTGCCAAGTCACAAGAAAACACAGATATTTTAACATGATCTTTTATCAGTGACTGACGGTGCCAAAGCATTACACACCACCCATTCTCAGCAGAGTCCGGTGCACAGACCGGTAAACATTGGGTACTCCAGCAACTTAGATGCAATCGTTTCCCACTAATTTCTCCAAACAAGGCTGTGATTCTAAAACCTCTGTGCATCCCACAGCTTGCAGAATTATGTTATACACAAAACAAGCCTCTCAGCTGGTCTCTTTGACACACTACATCAGTATCAATCAATTGGATTCAATCTTTCTAACTGCAGCATTTCAATATTTTAAGCCACATCTAAGTAGCTAGAGAATATACCACTCAGGAAGCAGGATCACCTCATCATACATCCTCAACTTCTCACCACCACTGCCTAACTGCTGTCAAAATCCCACAGCCTTCACATCTGTGAGCCCACAATGGTCCTGTATCAGTGCTGAGGTGCTGACCTCCCATCTTCAGTACTCCATCCAAACTGATTGTTCCCCAAAGCAATGGAGGGAACTGTGCCTAAGACCAAAAATTTAGGAGAGACTATTCTGTAAGTCGATCACTGGAAAGAGAATCCAAAAAGTAATAACCAAAATTAAAATTTTCAGCCATCCTTAGGAATTTGGAATACTTACCCATTCTCCAAAACACAGCAAAGACAGAACATATATATAGTGGTAAGTCTTTTCTGTCCTTCCCTCTTTTTAGTTTTATTATTTTCTTGATCCTTTTAGTAGTGACTATCTCTGGGGTAAAATACCCAGGTACTATTTGGCTTTGGCTTTTTATCCCAAATATTCTCCTTATTATTAATTTTTCCCTAAATTTCAATCAATAATTTTATTTAACAAATGTTTACCAAGAACCTACTTGACATAAGATGCTTGGCTGAACTTAAAGGGTGGTACTCCCCAGAAAAAAGTTCCCAGGGTTTTTATCTACCAATAATCCCCAAGAAAATGACACGAAGACAATAAGTGCAATGAAGTCTGCTTGCAGAAAAGCATAAGAAGCAGAAATGAATCATGACCAATGGCAAAAAGGAATAACCTAGTCAAAGCACTAAAATTTAATGAGAAGATCATTTTTAAAGTAGGTGAAATTGAAGGGAAGGTACATGTAACATTATTATAGATTTAAAATCATGCATATTCTTCTCCATAAAACTTCTCAAATGCAGATAAAAACACACATGTACAAAACCAAGCAATTATAAATCCTCTGAAGCATGTAACTGTGATTAACTGCTACTCTTGGCAATATAAAAATACTTTACCACAATTACATTCCAGCCTGTAATGTAATTCAAAACAAACAAGTCAGAGACATCGCTCAAATGGCAGAACCAACAAATACAGATGCTTTGCATCAAGGAAATAAATCCACTGAAGAAATGCAACTGAGGAGCTGCCCTCCAGGGCCTGGAGCTGGGCTTCTGGTGGAACAGCGAGGCCCCCTTCTGGGCAGATGCAGAGCATCCCGGCACGGCTCTGCAAAGCTGCAGTTCATCAGAGGCAACCCCTGCCGCAGTCAGGAAGCATGGATACCTGGGACTTCCTGCTGTGGATACCCTTTGAGGGTTGTGCTGACACTTTCACATTTTAGTTTTGCTTTTTGTTTTTTGCCACGCCGCACGGCATGTAGGATCTTAGTTCCCTGACCAGGGAAGGAACCCTTGCCGCCTGCAGTGCAAGTGAGGAGTCTTAACCACTGGACCTCCAGGGAAGTCCTTTTACATTTTAGATTTTAAATTCTAAATCTGGATTTTTATAAAGAGAAATAATGGTGCTTGATTTCAGATGAAACTAACCATAATTCTGCAACCAGCATTCCCACCACCAAATGGCACGCCCACCCCTTCTACCCCGTTCTGTTTCTTTTTGCCATAATTTTTATCACCCTCTAACATACTGTGTAATGTGTTATGCTCATTATCTGTCTCCTCCTGCTAGAATATGAGCTCCATGAGGGCAGGATTCTTTGTTTTGCTCTCTGCTTCAGCGAACGAACAGAGCCTGGCACAGTTTAGCTGCTCAATAAACAAAGAAGGAGCTGTCCATTTCTGCATTTCTTTTACTGTTAAGACTATTCAGCTTCAAAGAAGGCATAAGTAAGATTTTACAATAGCAGTATGCTGTAATTTTTAAATGATACTTAAGCACTTGTTTTAACAGTATGTATTTTCTCTAAATGCTTTATAAAAGCAAAAGTCTGCTCTAAGGACCACAGAATCACGGTCTATATGTATATGATTCATATACAATTTCCAAGGAAATCACATCCTGCCCCCCACACCCTGGGAGAACATAGTGGCTGCCAAGAATGAAGGGTCCGAGTCTGAAAGGCCAGGCCTAGACCAGGTGTCCATAGGGCAATGCGCTCCATGCAGACACACTAGGTAACTGAGGCCAGATATACACATGCTCTGAAAGTCAGCACTTCCCTGGACCGAGCATAACGATTTTGGCAGGAAGAGCAGGCACTGCTTACTAATTTCTAAAACGTCAATCTTTAATTTTTCCCCTTCTTAAAAATGTTCTTCCAGCTTGTGGAAAATCTAGGAGTTGTTTGCAGTTGTCAGACTTTTTAAAAGTGCTAATTTGTTCCCTTAACAGAGCAAATGATGAAAAACCATTTTCCCATAGATTAAGGACAATATATAAACATACGATTCAACAATGTCAACAGCTTTCTGTCCAAGAATGTCGTCCAGGAACATGAGTCTTTCATTAGAACAAGTTCAAGATTTCTGACATTCCTTTTTCCGAACCTTTGATTTTGGTGCTGTGAAAAGAATAGAAAACAAAAAGAGAAAATGAAGAGGTAGGCCCGTGCAGACTCTCTTCGTACTGATTTAAGTGAAGTACACACATACAGTAGCGGGAAAACTGACCATTTGGATTTTCTTGTTTGTAGAAGGTCTTTAACATCTCCACTGCTTCCTCAGCCCGATATCCAGGGATGCACTGATGAAACGAGAAAGCTGAGAATGAATGTAGGCCTAGGAAAATGTGTATTGTATCCCACAAAAACTGCAATACATACATAATTATGTAAACACATTTCCAGTGTTAACACGCCTTGTGGATATTAGTAACATGGGTAAGGAAGCATATTTCCCCCCAAAAAAACCAGACATATGGTCTCAAACATCTCTCTCGATCAACTAATTATTATTTCTCAATGAACTACTGTGTGATCATAATACAAATCACTAGCTATGTGATCTTGGGTAGGATACTTAAACTTTCTATGCTTCGGTTCCCTCATATGTAAAATACAGGGAATTATAGCAATTAACCCAAAAGGATTTTGTGAGGATTAAATGAGATTAGATAATATAACACCTGTTAAATACCTGGCATATCATTAAGTGCTCACTAAGCACTAAGCTATTTTTATCTGCTGTTCTTTACTGGTGGCCCATTAAGTGTTTGATTCTATAGAGCTAGGGTTGGCAGTCCACAGGTAGAAATGGTCAGCTAAGAATGGTTTTTATATTTTTAAAGGGTTAAAAAATAAATAATATGTGACAGAGATGTAAGTGGCTCACAAAGGCTAAAATATTTACCCTCAGGCTCTTTAAAGAAAAAATCAGTCGATCCTTACTACAAAGGATGTTTTTTTAAGTGTTCAGTTTGTTCTATCTTTGGTAGATTCCTTCAGAGAAGTGATCAACATGTGAAAGAATAGAAATTGTGGTAACAGCAGGGGGATGAAACTTAAACTTGCCTTAACGATAGAGAATATTTAAAAAGAGTGAGCAGATCATCTCAGGGAAAGAGTAGGAATAGGCTTAGGTCGTAAGTGAGAAAACCAACTGATGGGGGTGGGGTGATTATTAAGGGAGTGCAAGGAAAGAAATGAAAGCAATAAAAACGAAGTCAAAATATATAGGGCTTTGAAGGCGTTTGGACTTGATACGCTGCCCCCTTTGGAGGTGCACGAGTGATGCAATGAATGGAGGAGATACCAGGGAATCTTCCATCTGGAAGCAGTGCCCAGGAGAGGATGGAGCCAGCACTGGGCCGGCGAGTGTGGTCCACTGCTCAAGATGAGCCTCCCTTTCTCTTGTGCTTCAGCTGGCTCCTGCCTGGGCCCACAAAGCCTGCATAAACCTTCCCCATCAAAACCACCTGCTACAAGTTCGATGTTTTTGGATTCCACGTGTAAGAGAGATCATACAGCATTTGTCTTTCCCTGTGGCTTCTTCTGCTTAGCATAACACCCTTGAGGTCCAGCCATGCTGTTGAAAATGGAAGAATTTCCTTCTTTTTTTATGGCTGAATAATATTCATATATATATATATATATATATATATGACCATATATACAATACTTTCTTTATAGAAACAGAGAGTAGAATGGTGGTTGACAGGGGCGGAGGGGGTGGGGGAAATGGGGAGACTTTTGTCAAAGGGTACAAACCGTCAGTTATAAGAAGAATAAGTTCCAGCATGGTGACTATAGAGAACAATACTGTATTGTATGCTTGAAAGTCGCTATGAGAGGGGAGCTTAAGTGTTCTCACCATAACGTAATAACAACAACAAAATAGTAGTTATGTGAAGTGAAGGATGTATGAACTAACCTTATTGTGGTATAAACATTTTGCTGTATACATGCATCAAATCATCACACTGTACACCTTATAATCTCACAATGTTGTACGTCAATTATATCTCAATAAAGCTGGAAAAAACAAAAACAACCGATAATCTTCCTTCTACCCTGTCCCCCACGCAAGCTGATACCCTGCTCCTCCCAGAGAACGTTCCCAAATCGTGGCCGTCACTTTTGCGGCTCTCAGTTCCTCCCCAACCTCATCCTCACTGGCTTGTGCTCCCAGGATTGCCCTCTTAGATATCTCAAGGGCCCCTATTGACAAAAACACTGGTCTTTTCACTCTCCTCAACTCTCTGCAGTCGTGGAGACTCCTGGCTACACTTGCTTCTCTTTTGAACCCTCTCCTCCCTTGGCTTCTCAGTACTTCATCTTCTAACCATGTTGGTGAGTACGGCGTTTCCTACACTGTTCAGTGTTCCTGTCCCCCGGGTCCCCCACCTCTCCTCATTGTCTCACCCACCTGCACAAAGCACTCTCCTCTCAGGTAAAGTTAGAACCTTGGTTTTCCACCTTGGCTGCTCAGTGGAATCACTTGGGAGCTCACTAAAAAAATACCAATGCTCCCCCTCCCTCCACGGCTTCCGATTCAGTGGGTCTGGGGTGGGGACCAAGCACAGGCTTGGGTCCAAGCTCTCCAGGTGATTCTAATGTGCACTCAGGGACCAGACTCACTGAGTTACAGGTGGAGAAGGAAACTGGATCCCTCTAAGCTACCAAGGTAATCGTTTCGGGCATCTAGTATAGCTACAAATTTGTGGCTTTAACAAAAAGCACATATTCTTAATTAAAATAATTTTTTACACAAGGCAGGTAAAGTAAATTAATCACCATCTTCTTTGAAAAGAATAGTTCTGTAGGTCTCCTCTATGAACTTTAATGCTGTTTATAATACAGTATTAAAAGAATCTATAATTCTGCAATACAAAAACAGCACCCCACCTCCCACAAATTCCCACCTCACCCCTACCCACACCCTAAGCCAACCAAATAAAAGTAGAAAACACAGCATCCAGAAGCCTGGGGTATCGATAGTTTCTCTAGAATCTCAAAACACTGTAAAAAAAAAACAAACATATTTTGGCATCAAATCTGGAGATGTGGCTTCAAACCATGGCCATTCATTTTGATGGAGCCAATCTGGCCAGGTACACACACTGCAAGTGAACTTATTTTTTGGTTCAACCAGATACTGTTGGATTCTGTGCAGGGACGTGCAGGAGAGGATAGTGTGCACTCAATGTTCCCCCATGTCTGATATCCAATAGCTCATCTTTGTTCTGCCCAGAAGCTTTGAGAAATTCTTTAGATCTTTCTCATAAATGAAGTAGAGTCAGCAATTCACTTGCGAAGAGTTATGTAAGCAAAATTTGAGCTACTGATAGAAGCAACTGGAAAAAGCAAATCACTTTGCATATTTTTTTAATGATCAAGCTAACTGTATTGCTTACTCTCCATCATTCTATTACAATTTCTTTTCTGATGTGATGTCAAAAGTCATCTATTCTCAAAAGTGCAGGAGTTGTTAAGAAAGCCAATGTTCAGCTGGCAAAACTCAAAATAGAATGTTTTCCAAATCTTGTTCTCAGTGGGATTCAGCCAAATTTAGCCCTTCATAGGTACTTAATATTCTCCCAAGAATATCTGAGGTCTTTGTTGTTAACTACCCACCATGTCCAGCAATTTGTTAAGTCCTTTTCTTTTTAAAGCATAATACTTTTAGGATTAACCTTACATCTGGAGAAAAAAACAATCAAACCAGTTTATGGAAACTGGTATTTGTCTACAGACCAAATGCTGAAATATAAATTCCTACTGTTCATAGCCTTAAACATAAAAACTTTGGGAGAAGTGGCAAGGTTAAAGGGAAAGTAGAATTTCTAAGTGGATTCTTGGGCCTGGGGGAAATTTCAACATTAAAAAGGCAGGAAAAAAAAAAAAAATGAAAACAGGTATCCATTGCTAGGCACCAAAAATAGTACAGGGCAATCAAGCAAAACGACTGACTTTGTGCAAAATCATTGTACATTCACTGTAAATAGCATCTACTGTTACCAAGCCTCACACAGACTTGGTACAGCGTGGAGCCAGGCATACGCATGGATGGAGAACGCCCACAGTGGCAGGGTCCTCAAACAGAGCTGAAGGCATGGGTGAAGACTGTTAGAGGAAAACTCAGAAGGCTGGGGACTCTCCTTCTGGAGGAATTCTGTTAATTAAGAGAGCTGAGCACTCACCTGGAAATGATTACCTGTGGTCTTACACTGAGGCATCAATGACCTTGACCAGAGCTCCCGAGAGCCCACCTGGTTCTAGCGTGGCTTCTTGGTGTACCGAGCACACGCTAACTATTTGCAAGCCCATCGTGAGATCACAGTAATTAGAAAAAAGGAAAAAGTGTAACAGTTCATGTTACCTGAAATGGTCTCCCAGTATTCGGTAGATCAGCAGAGGCAATATCTAGAACAGAGCCACAACCACCAAATCGTTCATTCTGACAGCCATAGACAACCAGCGGGATTTCTAAGGAAGAATTAAGGTCCTACAAAGAGTGTGCAGTTCAAGTGCCTACTGTGACAAAACTAGGGTGGGTTTATACCAGCTAGCCTGGAGAGGAAAGGCTATGCTACTCTTAAAAACAATTAAACTGAGACTTCCCTGGTGGTGCAGTGGTTAAGAATCCACCTGCCAATGCAGGGGACACGGGTTTGATCCCTGGTCTGGGAAGATCCCACATGCCGCGGAGCAACTAAGCCCGTGCGCCACAACTACTGAGCCAGTGCTCTAGAGCCCACGAGCCACAGCTACTGAAGCCCACGTGCCTATTGCCTGTGCTCCACAACAAGAGAAGCCACTGCAAGGAGAAGCCCGCTCACCACAATGAAGAATAGCCCCCACTGGCCACAACTAGAGACAGCCTGCATGCAGCAGCAAAGACCCAACGCAGCCAAAAAATAAATTAATTATCAAAAAAACAGCCACACTTATCAAAAAATAATTAAACTTAGGCTTCGTCTTAAAAATCCAGTTACACAATCCAGTTACACAAAAGAAAGAGATTTAAAGAATATAGAAACTAATGTGTCACAACTGCAAACGGAATGAAAACTGACTGTGTAGCTGCTGAATGCTCAGAGCTCGGTGCTCTCTCTGATCTTTCCTAGATGATTTTTTGGAATCATTAGAGAATTGGAGCCAGAAAGGAGGCAGGAATTTAATCCAGGGATTTTCACCTCTTAAAAATAATAGATTTTTCCCTGTTCTTTCCTCAAACAGATACAACCTGTGACCTAGTACAAGCCAGACTAAAGCAGAGCCACTCTGTAAGGCAGGATGGGCAGAGAGCTTATAAAGCGGAAACTGTACATATTTTCATATTCAAAACCCTCTCTATTATTTTTAAAGTGATTAAATGATTCACACACAGCAAAATAAGTACATAAAAATATGCAAGTATGAAACTGAGTTGTTGAATTATCAAATAATTTTTTAAAAGATCTTTAGAGGTTAACTTGCTGTATTCAGTATTTGTGTCGCTTATTCTGTGAAAGACAGAATTCAAAGAGCTGTAACTTTATCAATTTCCCATTTATTTACAATTATAGTATCATAAATGATTTGTTTTTTCCTTTGTATTTACTTCTGACTTAAAATTTTTCAAGCCTTCTACGTAATAGGTATTCCTGGCAAAAATAAACAATAAAAACGTATTAACAGAGAAAGAAAATTTTTAAATCACCTATTATCTCTTCACTAAAGGCAAAACAGATGCATAGTCTTCAGATCTTTTCCTATGCACACTGTTTTATAATCTAATTTATGGTTTATCTTTACCCAACAGTTTGTCATGTGTTTCTTGCTCTAGCTTACTTAATAGTTATGTGTTTATTGATATTAAAAATGAGGTAATTTTATTATTCAAAAATCTTTCCTAAAAATTTTTTGGCCAAGGGATACTGTATTTTATAATGTGCACCTCCTATAATTTGTTTCATAAGTCTCTGTTTTCATGTTGTAGAAATGGGTTCTGTTTCTACTATGATGTTTGGCCATTTTCGAGTTCACAGGAAGAGTACGAGACATTAACCCGTGAAGTCAAAGGATACTCATCAGGCGGAGAGCGGCTGCGCACATGATACACGGCTCCACGGTGACGTACAGCACCATGTGTTCAAACACCTCAGAAGGACTCTTGCCATGTCGACGACACCAATCGAGGGCCTGGTCGATGGCCACCATTTCTGCATGTCGAGTAGCCTGAAAGAAGAGGTGCCTGCATTGACCTTGTTGGCTACATGTAACTGTATTTTACAAATATTCAAAAGTAAATATGAAAAATAGGCCTATCATTTCTGCCAGCGTTTTAGCAAATAAAGGTTTCAGGACACCATTAGCAGTTGACACTCTAGTTCCTAGTTCAAGTACCATAACCTCACCAACAAAAGACACCTAATCTGAGATGCCACACGAATTATGCTCTATTTTTAGTTAAGTACCTAAATACTTTAGGGGACACTCTTTCAATTAAAATGCCATAGAGAGATAAGTCTCAAAAAAAAAAGTGTCTGTGGTTCCTGAATATTTCAGGGGACACTTGAAATTTTCCTAAGCATGTGTTCCAGTGACGGATGTTTTCAAGGCTGTCACTGGCCTCGCTCTAAGCAAATCTGTATTCAGAATATCATCACTGGACTGTCACCACTTGTGTCACTGGACTGTCACCACTTGTGTCTTCTTCGGGATGAGATTTTATATACTGCAGACTCTAGAGAGGAGCAGAGATTTGGTATCAGTCTCAGATACCTCATGGGAGTAGTTGAGTACAGGAGAAATCACGTAGTCGGGAATGAACCACGCTTCAATCTGAATCCTGACTGTGATGTTACTGATTATACAGCCCTGGGCAAGTTACATAGCTTCTCCAAGCCTTGGTTTCCCCAGTGTAATACTGGATATACTGGTATCTACAGCTCATAAAGCGATCTGAATTATATGAAGCACAATGACGCATAACGTGATATATGCACTCTGCTCTGTGATAATTATTGATAATATTCATGATAATCATGTTTATCAATAAACTTACACGGAATGTCAACTATGTATAAGCCACTGTGCTAAACTCTTTGTGGGGAAAAAAAGTCTCTGTCCTCAACGAGCATAAAATTTGATGGGACAAACAGAAAGGTGTTCATTTACCTGTGACATAGGGCAGGGTGTGGAAAGTGCTGGCACAGTGGCCAAGGTACCATGGAAGCCAGAGGCAGATGGGAGCATTGCTGGCCCAGAATTAATATAAACTCGGAGCTGGAAGGTGCTTTAGCAAAGAGGTTCCCACACATGACTGCATACCAGCACCAACTGGGGAGCTTAAAAAAGAAAAGTTTCCCCAACTCAGGTGCTTTTTAAAATTCAGATTCAGAACTAC
The DNA here is from genome assembly GCF_005190385.1 of Monodon monoceros. NCBI lineage: Eukaryota > Metazoa > Chordata > Mammalia > Artiodactyla > Monodontidae > Monodon > Monodon monoceros. Next base: position 67,661,457 of record NW_021703771.1, read on the forward strand.
TGAATCAAATGTCCCCATAGTTCTCAAGAAATAATCGTTGACATAAATCACCTCAATCAACTCTTTTACTGCTGAAGAACCAGAAGCTAAGCTACATTAGGAGGTTACTAAAGACACACAGCTGGGAGAGGTGATGGTGGTGGTGACAGAGGGTGATGGTATCAGAGCCAAAAGTAGGATTGGGGTCTCCTCATTTGGGGTCAAGAGTCTTGCTATACTGTGATTATAGGGTAATCTTCTATAGAGCATAGAAAACTAAAAATAAATCCAGGTTAATTTCAAGGTGTGTAAGAAACCCAGGTCACTGGGGGTTTAGATGGATGTTGCTAGGACATTCAGTGATCTCACCTTAAAGATATTGTACTGAACTACAAAATACACATAGGGAGATATGACAGTTATTTAAAACACAAAATTCCACTCCTGCATAAGTATCTGTATATTCACCAATTGCTGTATTATGGTCTATTACTTATCTCAGAAGCATTTTGATATCCACATAACAATTGCTTCGTGAATCTGGGTTCCTATTTTGCTTGTGTTTCACTAAATCTGAGTTTTCTTTTTGATAGATGTGATGGATGAACTTTAAAGTCCTCACAGCACCAGTTCCAACACCAGCTTGTTCTCTGGCTCCCAAGTAAGATCAAGGTCTGTGTGAGGGGTATTAAAGTCATAAGCTATCCTTGGGTCCACCTAGCACTTTTTATAATCCTAAAACTTGATACTTCATTTATACTCACTGTGACACACTGTTGTGATACCATGTTCAGGAAGTGTTGCCTTAATTCATGAACTTCTCAACCTAACCACAATAAATTAAAGTCACACAAGCTTTTAAAGTGTACCTGTAGATAGAGACAGCAGGTGGTGGAGACTGTATTTCACTGAATTATCTGATTTAGGAATAGCTTCCTTTATACAATCTTTTTATACTTCCATAGCTATCAACTGAGGGTGACTTTTTAATTTACCACAAGGAATACACTATTTAAAGGTACTAAAGGATACGATATGAATTAAATTGATGTGTTTTATAAAGTAGAATTTTCATTAAAAAAATCAACATGTATCACTTTTATAATCAGAAAAAAAAGGGCATTCAAAAAAAGAGATGTTTAGGGAAACCATCCTTCCATTGTTACTCACGGGACTCTACACAGACCCATCTTCTAGTCAACTACGATAAATTCATTCCACACCTACCATCACTTCCATATGTCTGCAATTATACTATTCAACTCACATACATTTTTGGTTTGATTAACTTCATTTCTTCCCTTCCCTACAACTTCATTGTTGTAGACCAAAAGGCAGCCAACAGGAACCTCAATATTTTCTAGGGCTTCTTTGGCCTGAAAGACAAAATGGAAAATCTAAGAGGTAATGTTCAAAACATGAAAAGATGGTAGGAGAGAAAAGATGCAGCCTGAGCAGAAGACACACGTACAAACACCAGAACAAAGAAATGCAGGTCAGCCTTCCCTTTTCTCAAACATACTTTAGTATTTAATGCCTTTGTTCTCTATCGTATCCATATTAAGGAGGCTCAGGAACAAATCCACTTCATGGGTCCTGAGTCCCCTGACTTTTTTCTTCTCACTGAAGGGAGAAGTAATCAAAAGACTGCTACTGACTCTTTTTGCTATTGACTCTTTTGTTTTAATTGCCAGGGTCTATGCACCTTTTCTGAGATAGGGTATATATCTGCAAAGAGGCAGAAGAATAAGTAACATTTATAAATCTTTTATTAAAATTCTTTCCTTGTTGAAATGCTACTTATTTTTTTGTTTCTTTAAAAATTACAGAAAATATCCTCTAGAGTTCCAACAGCATAAAGGTGACCAGACTGGATATCTCCCTGTGCCCACAATTTCTGCTCTAAGTGAGACAATAAAGTTTAGGAGCACTCTATACAAAGAAATAGCATAACGACTTTGGAAAACATTTTGGAAGTTTCTTTAAGAAGTAAACATACATATAGCCTGTGAACATATAGCCTATTCTACTCCTAAGTATTTATTTAAGAGAAGGGAATATATGTCCACCAAAAAACCTTGTAAAAGAATGTTCATAACAGCTTGATTCATAATAGCCAAACTCTGGAAATAGAACAGGTGCCCATCAACAAAAGAATGAATAAACAAACTGTGGCATATTAACACAATAGAAGACCATTCAGCAATAAGAAGAAACAAACTACTGATACACACAACAACATGGATGAATCCCAGACTTGCTAAGGTAAAAGAAGTCAAACACAAATCATGTGAAGTACTAGAACAGACTAAACTAAACTATGATGAAAGAAATTGGAACGGTGGTTGCTTCATGAAAGGGGATGTGTAGATTGGAAAGGGACACAAGGACATTTTCTGTGGTGGTGAAAACTTTATCTTGATAAGGATGTGGCTTACACAGATGTCTGCATCACTCAAAACTGAATAATACATTTAAGAACTGTGCATCTCACTGTATGTGACGTATACTTCAACTGAAAAACACAAATGAGAAAAATAAGTTTAGGCATAGTTCCATCACCATCCCAGGAATGGCAAACCAATTTATTATATTTGCAAAGTCTCCCCTCTATCAGAGGCTGCCCATTTTTCTTCTAGCGCTATGGCTGAGGGAACTCCAGCAGCTCTGGGGCCCAGGACAGCTAAGGAATACTTCTTCAGGCAGAGAGCAAAAACAGGCAGGTTACCTCTGGGATGCCCTGATACCACAGGTGAGAGAGAACCTTAAATGGGTGCAACCCTTGGACTAGTATACAATCATTGCCACCTCACTACAATTAAAAATCCCAAGTACAGCTGTTTCTAGAAAGGCACAGCATTTCCTACTTTGGCAGGCCGGAAGATCCTTTGGAAGACAAGACTCCCATTTAAGCGGAGGTATCTTCACACACCATAGGGCATATAAAGTGCCAAGTTGAAGACTTAGCTGAAAAAAGAGTGTTCCATCTCCTGCACTAGCCTCTTGCTCCCAGCTACACTATTTACAGTAGCAATAACGTCCTATCATAATGCCAGCGTGGGTTCCTTAGCTGCTTCAAGCTTGCTCAACTGACACTTATCATTTGGCCAAAAGCGCTGAAAGGAGAGGCACGTGGTGGGAGCATATTGTACTTCTCTCCCATCTGGAGTGGTGGGATAGAGCTGGGGCATGGAGAGGTGTAAACAGACAGTATCTGAAGCAATAAGACCGCATTCCTCAGAATTGTGTCATGAACTACCCACAGGCTAGTGCTGTCCCAGTTCTGTAAAAACAGTTAAAGCATACCCAGTTTATGCAAAGTTTGAAAGACTGAAGAGTTCCAAGGTTTGGTGACTATATACAAATAAATATACAAATGTACCACAGGCTACTATAGAAAGGAAAGCCAGGAGGAGGACTGACAGCTGGGGAGGGTGGAGACTAAGTACTGGTGCAGTTAAGGCAATCATCGCACAAAGAATGAAATTTAAAGTAAGCTTAAATCACTATTCTGACTTAACTATGCCTGTTTTTGAACTTTATATAAATGGACTCACGGCGTATATATTTTGTTTCTAGCTGCTTTTGTTTCACATGCTTTCAAGTTGCATCCATGTTCATTCCTGTAACTGTAGTTCACTTTCATTGCCCTATATTACTTTGTATGCATATACCACAGTTTATTTATACAATCTGTTGATAGATGTTTGGGTTGTTTCCACTTCTTGATTATTACTAATAATGCCGTATGAACATGTTTATACCTGTCTCTTCAGGTACTATTAATTTCTGTTGAGTATATACCTAACAGTAAATTTACTGGGTTAGAGGCTATTGTGTGTGTTTGCCTTTAGTACAATAGATACTGCCAGTTTCCCAAAGTGGTTGTAATAATTTACATTCCCATGAACAGCGTGTGAGAGTTCCCGCTGCTCTACATCCTCACTGACAACTGCAATTGTTAATATTATTTATTTTGGATATTTTGATGGATATGAGGTAGTGTTTGTGGTTTTAATTTTCATTTCCCTGGTGAGTTAAGAGGTTTACCATTTTTTCGTAAGTTTACTGACATTTGGATATCTCTAGTGAAGTTCCTGTTCAAATATGTTGATCAGTTTTCCTTTGTGTTGTTTGTCTTCACAAAAATAAAAAATTAATTGAAGGAAAACAAAATAAAATAAGCTTAGGATGACACATAACCTGGGGTACACAAGAGAGACAAATCATTTTTTCATCCATCAAGTATTTGTTGAGGATCTTGAAACAGGAAAGTTACCCTGGGTTATTCAGGTGGCCCTAAATGCAGTCATAAGTGTCCTTATGAGAGAGGCAGAGAGAAATCTGACACATAAAGTATAAAACACTGTGATGATGGAAGCAGAGAGACAGAGTTGAAGATGCTTCTCTATTGACTTTTAAGATGGCAGAAGGAGCCATGAACCAAGCAAGGAAGGTCGCTCTAGAAGCTGGAAAAGGCAAGGAGACATATTCTCCTCTAGAGCCTCCAGAGGGCGCACAGCCCTGCTGACAATTGGTTTTGGCACAGTGAAACCCAGTGTGGACTCTGGGCCTCCAGAACGATAAGAGAATAAACTTGGGTTGTTTTAAGCTATCAGATGTGCGGTAATTTGTTACAGCACCCATAGGAAACTAATACACCCTGTTAAGAGGAAGAAAAGATAAGCTAAAACGGGAAGAAAATATTTACAAACCACATATTCAACAAAAGTCTAGATCTGGACTATGTAAAGAATGCTCAAAATTCAACAGTGAAAAAAAAACTGTTAGAAAACGGGCAATAGATATTTAAAGACATTTTATCAAAGAGGGCATACAGATGGCAAATAAGCACATGAAAAGATGGTCACAACATTAGCCATTAGCGAAGGCAAATTAAAACCACAATGAGATTATCACTACACACTTAGCAGAATGGCTAAAATAGAAAGTATCAGTGCCAAATACCAGCAAGGCTGAGAAACAGGATCACTCATCTATTGCCAGTAGGAATGTAAAATGGTACAGCCACCCTGGGAGATTGTTCGGCAGTTCCTTAAAAAGCTAAACATGCACTTAACATATGACCCAACAATTGCACTCCTGGGCATTTATTTACCCAGGGAAATGAAACCTTATGTTCATACAATACGCAATTTTGTATACAGACATGAATGTTCCTGGGAGTTTTATTCATAATAGCCAAAAACTGGAAATGACCCAAATGTCCTTCAAAGAGTGACTGGTTAGACAAAGTGTGCTACATCTATCCATGGAAAACTACCCAGCAATAAAAAGGAATCAACTATTAATTGACTCAAAACTTGGATGGATCTCAAGGAAATTATGTTGAATGAAAAAATAAATCCCCAAAGGTGACATAGTCATGTATAAAACATTCTTGAATGACAAAACTACAGGTATGGAGAACAGATAAATGACTGCCGGGGTTTAGGGTTTGGGAGGGATGGTGGCTATAAAGAGGTAGCATGAGGAAGCCTTGTGGTGATGGAGCAGTTCTGGTGGTGATTACACAAAACTAAACAGGTGACAAAATTGCATAGAACTACACATACACACAGACACACGCGCATACACAAACGCTTTAAGGTTAGCACATAAAGGTGATGAAATCTGAACAAGCCCTGCAGACTGGGTCAATGCCACATTCCCGGCTCTAATATGTTACTACAGTTACAGAAGATGTTACCATTGGAGGGAACTACCTGAAGGGTATGTGAGCCTTCTCTGTATACTCTGTGGCAACTTCCTATGAATCTGTAATTATTGCAAATTGAAACATTAAAAAAAAAATAAAGGTGGAATAAACAGAGAAGGCTCTTACAATGGCGATTAAGAAGAGATGCCTCCTGAGGTAGGAGGAAAACCAGGAGTATCTGGTGTTATGGAAGATCCAAGGAAAAAACTAGGCCAAGAAAGAAGGGTCAATTTGGGTGGAAGGGAGGGAATGAAACCAGTGACCTGAAGAGTGACTTGCCTGTACGTTACATTTCTAGCTTCTATTACAACAGACTGTTATGTCTCCATCTCACGTGTTCTGATTCTGAGCTTGCAAATATCATTAGCTTAGAGCTTACTGAAAAACTTACCTTGATCCAGGACTATTTTAAGCACTGTATTAATTCATTTAGTTTATAACCCTATGAGACTGGTTCCGTGAGCTTCCCCATTTTACAGATGAGAAGACTGAGCCATGGGAAGGTTATGGAATTAGCCCCTGTAAGAGGCTGGGACTAGAGTCCAGGCAATCTGGCTCCATCCACTCACTTGTTCAACAAGTCTTTGTGGAGCACCTACCAGATGTCAGGTTCCTGGGCTCTCTGCCATGGCTCTGTCTCTAATTTCTACTGTAATTACCGTTGTTCAGCTACTTTATCAGTGTTTGGGTTCTTAGTAGGTCTAGTTCAAGGGACAAAAGGAGAGGGGACATTTAGCAAGAGAGTGAGGCATAGGAAGTTTAAAGGTTAAAAAAAAAACTGCGAGAGTAAACAAATGGGGAGCCATGTGACAAGGATTTTCTGTAAAACTATCTCCTGAAGAATTCTATGTGAGGCTATGTGGCCATTTCAAATGTGCAGAAGAGAATCCAAGAGTAAGAGGAAAGGGAGTAAGTGGCCAGGGAGAAGGTGAACCCAAGCTGCCCAGTAGGGTTCCTTCCAAGTCCTGACTTGTTCACCTGGAAGACAGCCGGGGCCACGCTGCAGGGCCTGGCAGCCCCTTCACCAGGGTCTCCAGGTGACGGGGCTTGTGCCTTTCATTCTTTCCTTTGGATTTTCTCTTTTTCCCTTCCAGCAAATTATCTCCTTTTAACTCTGTTTCCCAACCCTGAATATTATCTTCCTACTTCCTTAGATTAACGTGTTTTTTTGTGAAATGCCTTCCTTTGCTGTCCAAATTAGAGAGAAAATGTGAGTGAAGGCAGTATTTTAAAAAGGCAAATAATGTTGTTGATTAAAGTTGTTGCCAAGCTCACAGTGAGGGGGTGGGCAGCTGGAATGGCGAGTTAGGGAGGAGGTGGTGAGAATAACCCAAAAACTCCATGGAAGTGAGTTTAGAGTGAAATGCTTTTCAATTAAAAAAAATATAGATGGGTGTGTTTACATGTATATAAAACACATGTGTATATATGCATATATCAAATATATATTTGCTTTGCTGTCACATTCAAAATAGATTTAATTAAGCTGAAAAGAATTTTCAACTCATCCCATCTCGTACTTTCCAATACTCCCACCAACTCTTCTGTCAAGTCTGATCACTTCTTTATGAATGCACAAGAACTCAGGCAAGGTGGGTCTGAAGTGTGTGCAGGTAGGTTTTTAACTCTCTCATCTTTTTTGACAGGAGCCAAGGCTCAGTTACTATTTAAAATGGCAACTTGGTCTTTCATAAATTAATAAATTATCAGCTTTCAAAACTGAAGAATGAAATCTCTCTTCTTCCTGGCCCAATTACTGGTTATCTACTCCAAAAGTCTTTAATGTCATTTCTATTGCTCTTTAAATATCATTTCCTTCACTCTAGTCAGACCCCGCAGGTTACAGACAATGACAGCTCTAGGATGGAAGAGATTTTGGAGTTTCTCTAAAGCCATCGCTCCCATAAACTACTCTCTAGTGATGCAGTGGTAAAAGGAGGAGAGATGGGGACAGACTGCAGTGTGCACAGACTCTTGGTGAGTCCCCAGGTATATCTCCTACAAAAGAAAAAAAAAAATCAGGGGAAAAGACAATTTAGCCAGAACAACTCTTAGGTAGAAAATAATAACGTTCAAAAGGTCAAACTACGCTACAGCTGTTACTGCTAATGACTCTCGGAAGCTCTCTTTTCCCTCTACAACATTAAATTCCTCAACCTGGCACCGAGAGCCTCCCAACTACCACCCACGCTTCCCACCAGCCAAATAAGCCAGCCTAACTTTTCATTATCCTTCTAGGTCCTTGGTTCTTAAACTTTCCAGAGCCCCTCTGAGAATCTGATGAACGTTATTTATGGACTCTCAAACGTGAAAAAGGCACATGCACATGACACTTTTATACATAGCGTCAGGGTTTATAGATCCCCCTAAAACCTGGGCTCCTGTTAGGAAGCCCTATTCTGAACAAACAGCTGGATCACCTCCTAACCTAAGACCAAGTCCTCCATTTCTTTGGACTTGACGGTTCCTCTGCTTGTTCAACCTTTCTCTCCTTTGCCACCCACCTACATCCCATTTTCCCTTTTTAAAGTTAAGAAAGCATCCTATAATTTAATTCAACTGACTTGCTCAGGACTTTGTCGCCTATTATCTGATAGTACTTTATATCTGTCTCTTATTTGGGACCCTGAACTTGTTACCATTAACTTTTTCATTTGTGCGTGGCTTAATTTTATCAATTAAACAGTATGCTCCTGGGAGGCAAGCACTAGATCCAAGCACTAGCAAACCTGTTTTGCTCACCTTTGCAGGCCTAGCACGCATCACAAGGCCTAATACACAGGAAACACTAAATCACGCCACATTTGTTACAACGCATGTGTTTGTGCTTGTTGTCTTTTTGAATTTTCCTCAGACCTAGCACAATATTATAGTAATACTAGGCGCCCAGAAAATGCAACAATAATACGCAATTGATTTATTCTAGAAAACTTGCAACTTTTCTCCCTCTATCTCTGACCCTCTGATAATACACACACACACACTCACACACACATACACACACACACTCATGTTTTCTTTTTTCCTAACTACGAAGTAAGTATGTTCAAGGTCAAAAACCTGGGGGTAAAAAAATCCACACATCAAAAAATAAAAACCACTCAATCCCAACACTCCAAAATGTGGTCTCTGTTATTATTCTGTGACAGAAAGTTTTCAGGTTTTTTTCTACGCCTGCACATACATGTTCGCAGTTTTCTAAAAAGTCAAATAGATTTATACTATATAAACAGCTCAACAGTCTGCCTTTTTCATTTAGAAATATATTACAAACATTTCCCCATGTTGAGTAATATTTTTTCAGCACATGATTTTTTTAAACTTAGATGGTGCTCCTTTACATGAATATTCATGATTCATTTAACTAGTCCCCTATTGTTTAACTAGAACATGGGGCTATTTTTCAAATTCCTCACTATTATAAACAAGGGAAGAACTTTATATCTCCATCACTTCCTTATGAATTGTTCCTAGAAATAGCTATAAAATACAAAGGGTTCCTACAATGTGATTTTTTAAAATAAAACTAATAACAAAGTTGGGCAAAAGAGGATATGCCTAGGCAATTCACAGAGAAAAAACAATCCGAGTGTCTAATTAGGACGCTCAATACACTGTAGTCAGTGGGATGAAAGTGAACCGGCAGAGAGGTCCAGTAGGGTGCACCGAGAGCAGTGAGTGACCAAACACAGCACAGCACAGGCAGGGCAGGGTGAAGACAGGTGGCTGGGCTCAAATCACAGCTCTCTCCTTACCAGTTCCCTAACTTTGGGAAGTTTACTTCACTCTAAACCTCAGTGTCCCCCTCTGAAGATGAGGCCAGTAATAATACACACCTGACAGGGTAGGGCTACTATGGGGCTTACACACTATGGCCTATATGAAACACTATCCACGGCACTGTGTCTGGAATGTAAAAGTGCAACACTGTTATTCTTTTATTTGATTCTAAGCCTACACCCTTAGAATTATATGCTCTGATGATTAAAACAATAACCTTTATTATACACTTAGCTCTCCAAAAGAAAACTGTCATGAAAAATAGTGATTTTACAAACAATAATAAAGTGTAGAGAACTTTATTTAAAGTTTGATAAATTTATCAAAGAACAACAAAAAAAAGTAACACAGATATTATAATACTTCTCACCTATAACATTGCCAAATATTAAAGAGTGATAATTTCAGGGCTAGTGGGAACAGGGGTAGGACAGAACATTCTCATACACTGGGGACGGAATTATGACCATTTCAGACCAGTGCTATCCAACAGAAGTTTCTGTAGTAATGGAAATATCCTTTGATCTGCACGGTCCAATATGGTAGCCACTGGCCATGTGTTGCTACTGAGTACTTGAAATGCAGCTAATGTGACTGAGGAACTGAATATCTAATTTTATTTCATCTTAATCAATTTAAACTTAAATAGCCACACGTGCTAGTGGCTACTACATTGGGCAGCATAATTCTAGAAGGCAATCTTAAAATGTCTAGATGGTTTTAAAATACATACATCCTTTGTCCCACTTTTGGTAATCTATTCCATAGCAATAAAAGTATTATGGAATGGGGGTGAGGAAAACAAACCAAAATAAGAAATATTTACGTCTAGAAAAAGATATTCACAATCATAAAGAAAATACGTAATTTCATTTATTTAAACATATATATGTCAAAAAAAAAATTTGAAAAAACCTAGCACAGAGATTTAATATAAGAAAAAAGTATATATGTCTGTTTACACATGGACAGAGATACATGGAAGGATGCTCCTAAAATTTTTATAACATTATCTCTGATGGTAGGATTTTTAGGTAATTATTACTTAATTTGTTAAATCTTTTTAAAGTTTGAATTTCTTATGACTATGAATTATTTATATAATCAGAAAAAGAAAACATTAAAATATTTTCATTTGGGGAAAAAAATACCATAAAGGCATTACTGGATCAAAGGATAAACTAGTTTTAAGGCTTTTTTATATATACATAGCAAAGTTGCCCTCTGGAAAGGTTGCCCCAATTTCAGCAACCAACTAGCCAGCTCCTCACACACACACCCTTACCAACAGCAAGCATTATAATTTTTTCACCTTTGCCTATTTAACAGGTGAAAAATTGTGACTCTTTAACTTGAATTTAATTTATTACTAGTGAAATCGCACACTGGTTCACTTGCTAGTTATTTGTATTTCTTTTAGAATAGCATGTTCATATCCTTCGACTTTTTCAAAATTAGGGTGTACATCTTTTCTCATTAGTTTGTAAAAGTTCTTTATATATTAAGGTTATCAAACCTGTCCTTTTATTTACATTGCAAATTTATTTACATTGCAAATTATTTACATTGCAAATATTTTCCCTCTTTGTCATCTGCTTTGTTACTTTGTATCTTATCTTTTTAATATGGAGAAGTTTTCAATACTTATATAACTAAAACCTATTCATTTTCCTTTTATGTTTTCTGCCTTTGGTCATATACTTTAAAGAATCCATCTCCATTCCAACTCCTCCAGGCCTTTGCCCAACAAATGCTAACATCAGAGACAAACATTCTAATTACTTGAACTGGTCATATAAATATGTGTACTCTGTACAAGTGCTGTGGGGATGCTAGTATCCTCCCTATTACTTGTATACTGAATATTTCACTTTCAAGTTCCTCAGAACACATTAATCAGAGATTAACTTGCTGCCTCCAGATTTGGTACCAGCTGTGCTTCTGGTCTGATCATAAATTCTTCTCAGAAGTACATAATACACTTGCAATTACTTCAACAATTCTTTGAAATAATTTAAGATTTGAAGTTTCTTTAGTGGGGAGGGAATGGTTGGACAAAGCCCAAGGTTTATGACAAGCTCTTTTTTCCCTTTTTTAAGTCCTGGAAGAAACATATACTATTGGCCAAAACCAAAAAAAATAAGTGCAAACTAAGGACTTCCTTGACCCTATGTCGATAAACTAGGTAATCACACCCCTAGGTGTTTATAATCTAATTAAAAGACAAAAATGTCAAGGCCAGAGAGGGCTTAGAAATTACTTGGAGTTCAACCACCCCATTTTATAGAGTAGGAAGCAATACCCTAGGGGGATAAAGTGACTTGCCCAAGGTCATACCAAAAGGTAGTAAAGACTCAAATGTTTAGTCCAGAAGACTAGAGAATAGTACAAAGATATGAAAGGATGGAAAGAAAACACATTTCTGATACACAAAGTGGAAAAGCTCAAAGACTGATTAAACTTAGCTGTTTATGGAACCACTATTGAGTCCTCTATGACAGCAACTCTCAAATTTTCATCTACACAAGCTCCACATAAATACTCTGAGGAGAGTTCCTGAAGCAAATGAAAATAAATGGAAGAGACCACGAATTCCCAGTATTCCAGCATTCCCTGGCCTCCAGGTCTCTCGCCCATAGAAAGATATAAACGCAGCTTAATCTGAGATATTTTAGCCTTCATGTGCATTTATTATCATCCTCACTACTTATAAAGATGCTGCCCAGGGACTTCCCTGGCCATCCAGTGCTTAAGACTCTGCGCTCCCACTGCAGTGGGCACGGGTTTGATCGCTGGTGGGGGAACTAAGATCCCACACGCCACGCAGCGCGGCCAGAAAAAAAAAAAAAGGCGCCGCCAGGCATATGATATTATTGAAATGATTTGGGGTAAGGAGAGTGAGATTTTTGATATCACATGAAAACTCCTTGTCTCCAACTTGGAGAATTTAGTAACATAAAAGGAGTTCAGAACAAACAACTCCATATTACAAATTAATTATTTAAAGGTATATGTGAACATTAAAGTATCAGACAGAAAGTTATGCATCCTGTAAGTTTAATGGGGGAAATAAATTTTGAAGTGGGCTTAAAGAGTGGGTCATGAAATCAAATCAGGGGTGATGACCAGCATTTTTTTTTTCCAAAATGCAATGAAAGAGAAATACCAGGAAAACTGTACATAGGAAGATTAAGTACTGTTCTGTAAAACTTTTGTTTCAATTTTATCTGTGTGTGTTTACTGGAATGTAATACAAAATAGATTTTTTTTTTACTGTGAGTGACTGTCAAAAGAGTATGAGGAACAAGTTTAAATGAACATATGCATATATGTGTGTGTGCATGATTTATATATATATACATATATGCCAAATAGACTTTTATCCCTATTAAAGAGTTCGATGGGACACGTAAGTATGGGTAAAGCTTGGATTATACACAAATCTTATTAGAGCCCTCCTTAATCAGGAGTCTTGAAAGGAGTGAGGGAAGTGAAAGGATGGATGGATGGACGGATGGACGGATGGATAGATGGATGAGAATCTGGCTGTTGAGGTACTTGTTTTTATCCTGCTCTCTACCGGAAACATCCTCAGCTTCCTTCCTTCTACTAGATAGAGTCAAGAGGTCATAAACACAAAATAATGTGACTTCGAGGATTTGCGAATGTCCACAGGAAACAAGGGGACGCAGCACGCCCGTGCCAGCAGCCCCCGAATAGGGATGTTCGGCGCATACTTCAAACAAGTGAAAAAGAAATAATTTCTGTATTTCGTCTCTTCCTTTCCTCAGAACCACTGTGAGAATGGGCTAAAGAACATTTCAGGACAGTAAAGCCAGGTGTTTACCCAGAGAATGCGAGCGCCATCGAGATTACTGAGACCAGAAAGCACCCCCGAGGACGTTTACTCGAATGCTTCGGCCAGGATAAGCCAGAGAAAATTCCCACCCTACACATCCACGTCCCGCCCCCTCACCATTTGCATCGCCTGTTCCATCCACTTTTCGGTCTCCTCCGCCAACACAGAGCACGCACCGCCCGTAATCTGCGTGGACCCCACCTTCGCCTCCATACTGCACCGGGGCAGCCTCGCTCAGCGCCGGAGGCCGCGGCGGAGGAGGAGCGCGGCAACGGAACGCGGTGGGGGCGGGCTGTCGTTTCCGGGGGAATCGAACTGTGAGGCACTCGGGAGCGAATTCTAGACGGACCACGGCGCCCCAGGCTAGTGAGCGGCGGCGGCGGCGGCGCGCCGGCAGCTACAGAAAGCGCAGCTGCTCAGCTACAGTCTCCGCCCCCTTCCCGCTCCGGTGACAGTCTCTGCGGAAAGTCGCGTTCGTGGTTTTTGGAGAGCACCGAGTGGGACGACGGCGGTCCAGCCGGGTAGTCCGTGCCAGGCGACGAAGAAACGTTTTCCTGGTGAACCATTCCTCCTTCCCTTTAGGCAGCCCGCACCCCCAGGGCCTGAAGATGCTGAGATCTACGTGGAATTTTCTGAAACGTCACAAAAAGAAATGCATCTTCCTGGGTACGGTCCTCGGAGGTGGGTGACAGCGTTCTTGGAAAGGGGCATAGGGAGGAGGGGGTGGGAGAGAGATGTCTGCCTTCTAAAATAGAGGTGGAGGTATCATGGCCCAGGATTCGTTCAACCATGGGACGGGGAACCGGGTGACAAACCTCCAGGGTTCTTTACATCTCTGCAGTTATGAAATTTGTGCCCTTTGCCCTGACACTGCCGCTTACTCTGTTTCTCGCCTTTTACTCACCCACCTTGGGAGAACCCACCACATTTTTTTTTTTCTGTTTCAAGGCACCGTTCTCTTACAGACATGTTTTTTTACTTCTCTTCTGTTGTTTTACTGTGAGGTTCTTCGCTTCTGTTTGGTACTTCCAGTACTTTGGCATTCACCGTTCGCAGAAGTTTCATAATACTCGAGGGAAGTTAACTAAAGCCTGCACTTCGAGTGCTTGTTCAAAGTTAATTTGAATTTTTGAAAACAGCACAATTGTACTGAAGGACTGGAAGGTATATGCTAGACAGAGAAACACAAATCAATATTTTAGCTCTGTTTCTGCTGTTTTAGAATACAAACTATGTAGTAAATTATGCAGTAAGAAAGTGCTTTCGGGAAGTTGTGCAATCTTCTCAGGATCTTCAAGATTGGGATGAATTCCCACATAGCTCACATAACTGAGTTGCACAGGCTAAGAGGAGATTTAGAAACAGATTAGATAGCAATCTTGAGAGCCTTTTTCCTCATAAGACAATCATGCAGGGGTCTAAAGGAGAGAATAAAAGGTCTTGTGTGATACAGGAGAAGGAAATGTAGGACTGTTAAGAGGAAATTTTTAGCATTTGAGTTTTTTGAGAAGTATTATCACTGACTACATGCTTTGGTTACAGAAATAGTTAAAAACAAGAGCAGAAGTTTCCCAAAGAATTTGGTTGTTTTTCTCTTACTATTGATTATATTCTATTGCCCCAAAACAATTTGAAATTAGCAATACTCTTAGCATCAATAATTCAGCTCTGTTGATTCTTGAAAATTTGAAACAGGCTTCTTGTTAATGAGGCAAGGAGAATGTTTTTCTCCTCTCTGAGGTCTACCACAGATCAATAATGATTATATGTAAATTTTTTTTTTTTTTTTTTTTTTTTTTTTTTGCGGTACGCGGGTCTCTCACTGTTGTGGCCTCTCCCGTTGCGGAGCACAGGCTCCAGACATGCAGGCTCAGCGGCCATGGCTCACGGGCCCAGCCGCTCCGCGTCATGTGGGATCTCGGACTCTCAACCACTGCGCCACCAGGGAAACCCTCGATTATATGTAAATTTTAATGGCATTCTTTGAAAAATTCATTATAGATAAAATGTATTTTCTAATATCTTCATGCACTGATATCTAATGTGTATTTAAATTACACAAAGACTACTGAGTCCACTTTATTTGCAGAAACTAATGATTTATGTGTGATGGAAGAAGTATAAATAAAATATTTTTGCCTCTACTGAAGGAAAGAAAATAGTATCTCTTTAGCTATCTCAGAAAAAATAGCATACCCCGTCAGATTTATGGAACAACCTAATGGTAGATTAGAAATAATCATAGGGGAAGCAAAAGAGTACACTTAAGAGACAGTTATAGGTGTGATTAATTGGGAGATTGGGATTGACATATATACACTAATATGTATAAAATGGATAACTAATAAGAACCTGCTGTATAAAAAAATAAATAAAATTCAAAAATTCAAAAAAGAAAGATAGTTATAGATTTTTTTCAAAAATCTATTGAGAGCTTTATAGTTAGAGATTAAGAGGAATGAGAAAGGGGGGAAGAGGTTCAGAGGAACAGAAAAAGAAAATAATCCTAGTGTTTTATAACAAGAATGGATGTCAGTCTAAAAAGAAAAAAGAGTAGATGACCGTGATTGGCATTTGTTTGAGCCTCATAGTCTTTCTGCTTCAAGGGAAAGGTTCTATAACATGGTACATATCAGTTAATCAATTTTAAGAAATATTTATCCAGTGCCTGTAGTGTTGAAGGTAATATGATTGGAAATACAAGATTTACAGAGATTTTTAATAGTAATAGCTACCGTTTTGTGGGTGCCCAATGGGCCCTGTATTAAGCTCTTCTATTCAGTGGGGATGATGACAGGATAGTTATTGTTATCCCCATTCAAAAATGTGGGAACCAGAGTGCTAAGAATTTAAAAACTTGTTGAGGTTCCCAGAGTTAGTAACAGGGAAGCTAGAACTCACACCCAGGTGTGTTAGATCCCGAAGCACATTCTCTTTCCACAGTACACCACTCTTGTCTTCATGGACTTTATGGTCTAAAAGGAATGAAAACAAATGACTTAGTTTGTTCAGGCTGCTATAACAAATACCACAGACTGGGTGGCTTATAAACAACAGAAATTTATTTCTCCCAGTTCTGGAGTCTGGAAATCTAAGATCAGGGTACAAGCATGGTTAGGTGAAGGTCCGCTTCGGGGTTGCAGACTTCTTGTAGTCTCACATGGCAGAAGGGGCTAGGGATCTCTGTGAAGGCCCTTTGATAAGAACACTAATCTCGGGCTTCCCTGGTGGCGCAGTGGTTGAGAGTCCGCCTGCCGATGCAGGGGACACGGGTTCGTGCCCTGGTCCGGGAGGATCCCACATGCCGCGGAGCGGTTGGGCCCGTGAGCCATGGCCGCTGAGCCTGCGCGTCCGGAGCCTCTGCTCCGCAGCGGGAGAGGCCACAACGGTGAGAGGCCCGCGTACCGCAAAAAAAAAAAAAAACAAAAAAACCCCACTAATCTCATTCTTGAGAGCCCCACCGTCATGCCCTAAGCGCCTCCCAAAGACTCCCACCTCCTAATATCACATAGGGCATTAGAATTTCAACATATGAATTTAGGGGAGACACAAACATTCAAACCACAGCAAGAAGCATACAAATAATTAAAATACAAAACAATAAGACCTGAAAAATGCTGTATATATCAAACTGGCAGATAGCCTGTGCAGTTGGAAATAATTAGAAAAGCGCTTCATGGAAGAAGTAGCACATTTTGACAGATTTGCAAACTAGGTAAGATATCAACTTGCATGCTCAAGAATCTTGGCCATTCAGTGGTGGGGAAAAAACTTTAATGTTTGGTCTCTTTGGTTTTTCATTCATTCAACAAACATTTGAATTAGAGGGCCTACTCTCTCTATATTGGGCTCTGGTGATACACAGGAATAAGATACAGTTCTTGACCTTGAGGAACTCATAGTGCAGTCCAGAAAGCAGAAATGGAAATAAACAAAAGTAGTACAGTGATAGTATTAGAGTACCATAATAGAGCAGGGTTCTGTGGGAGCATAGAGAGAGAGAATAATGGAGGTGTTCAGCAAGCCTCCCTTAAGAATCCACTGGAGGGACTTCCCTGGTGGTGCAGTGGTTAAGAATCTGCCTGCCAATGTAGGGGACACAGGTTCGATCCGTAGTCTGGGAAGATCACACATGCCATGGAGCAACTAAGCCCACAAGCCACAACTACTGAAGCCCGCGTGCCTAAGAGCCCGTGCTCCGCAACAAGAGAAGCCACCGCAATGAGAAGCCCACGCACCACAATGAAGAGTAGCCCCCACTTGACACAACTAGAGAAAGCCCGTGTGCAGCAGCGAAGACCCAACGCAGCCCAAAATTAATCAATTATTTATTTATTTATTTTAAAAAGAATCCGCTGGAGTTACAGCTAGCAAAGTAGAAGGGGGCACAACAGGTAAAGGGGTTGCTCAGCAGATTCAGAGACCTTGTTTTTGGTGAATCAAAGTGTATTTCCCTATGGCTAAGCGCAAGGAACACATGGGGAGTGGCAAAAGATAAATTTGGAGAAGTAGCTAGAGTGCAGATTGTGAAGAGCCTTCCTTATTGTGCCATTCTACAGAATTTGGAGCTTCTCAGACTTTAGTATGGATAAAAATCACTGAAGGGACTTAATGAAAATACAGAATTCTTTCTCCGAGATTCTGATTCTTTAGGTCCAGAGTGCAGTTCATTAATTCTTTAATTCATTCAACAAATATTTATTGAGCTCCAGTTGTGTACCAATATTATATATTGGGGGTACAGCATCATATAAGACAAAACATTTGGGGATGTTTTCAAGGAACTTCCTTAAAGGCTACTTTTTTTTTTTTGCGGTACGCGGGCCTCTCACTGTTATGGCCTCTCCCGTTGCGGAGCACAGGCTCCGGACGCGCAGGCTCAGCGGCCATGGCTCACGGGCCCAGCCGCTCGGCGGCATGTGGGATCTTCCCGGACTGGGGCACGAACCCGTGTCCCCTGCATCGGCAGGTGGACTCTCAACCACTGCGCCACCAGGGGAGCCCCAAGGCTACATTTTTAACAAGTACCCCATCAGTAATTCTGATGTAAGTGGAACAGGGACTGTACATTAAGAAATGATGGCAGGGTGTTGAAGAATTCTAAATATGGCAGTAGTACAGTCAGATTTAAGTTTTAGAAAATCACTTTACATATAAAAGATGGGTTGGAAAGGTGTGAGACCAGAAACAAAGGAGAGTTAGGAAGCTGTTAAACCTGTTCAAGAGCATTAATAATCTGGGTCTGAATGAAGACAGTGGTAGAGAAGTGGACTAAAGTGGCAAAGTTTAGAAAATATTTCTGAAATAGAATCAGAATAGAAGGGTTTGGTGGTCTTTTGTATGGGAGTGAAGTTAATAGATTATTTTCAAACCCTTATTGACGTTATTAACCTAGTAAAATAGTTATACTGAAGGATTTTCATCCATTAAGGCACTAAGTGATGGTTTTAGAAAACCAAATTCATAACATGGGAAGGCTAGAAGATATTTTGCTTTACCAGCAGTGTTCTGAAAGGAAACGTCAAAACATTTTATATTTATTCTTTGAGATATTTAGTGAATGTTTTCATTATTCATAAATAAAGTCATAGCTAAAGAAGAAACTTCAAAGCTCATATAATCCCAGCCTTTCATTTTATGAAGAAATTTAGACCCAGAGAGAGGAAAGACTTGCTTAAAGTTACCTGCCTAGTTGGTGCCACAGCCATCAGTATCTACTCTCTTCTGGGCCAAACTTCAGGCAGCAAGTCAGGTGTATCCTGAGCTCCACATTTTAGATAATGAATTCTCTGCCTTCATTCTTACTTCCGTAGGGAAACAAATCGGACAAAATCAGAATTTATGAATTTTGCAAATGAGAGCCTGGGTAAATTAGTCCTTGTATAGGAATTTACTTCAGTGCTAACTCGAGGAAAATAATGGATTGTGGGATTTTAGCCTAATGCCTTGTATCAGTTTGCTAGGGCTGCCATAACGAAGTACCACAAACTGAGTTGCTTAAGCAACAGAAATGTATTGTCTCTCAATTCTGGAGGCCAGAAATCCAAGATCAATGTGTTGGCAGGATTTGTTCCGTCTCAGGACTTTAAGAGAGGATCTGTTCCAGGCCCTTCTCCTTGGCTTGTAGATAGCTTTCTCCTCCCTGTGTCTTTACATCATCTTTCCTGTACACATGTCTATGTCCAAATTTCCCATTCTTATAAGAACACCAGTCGTACTGGATTAGGCCCACCTGAGTGACCTCCTTTTAACTTGATTATCTCTGCAAAGACCCTATCTCCAAATAATGTCACTTTCTGAAGTACTGGAGCTTCAACATGTTAATTTGGGCTAGGATACACTTCAACCCATAATAATTTATCTTTTAGCTTTAGTAAGAATATACTACATTTACCAAATTAAACACAGGACAGTTAGTCGACCCTTGAACAAAACAGGTTTGAACTGCACAGGGCCACTTACACAATACATTTGACCTTTGAACAACTCAGATTTGGACTGTGCAAGGCCACTTATATGCAGACTTTTTTCAGTAAATACTGCAGCACAACAGATCCTCGGTTGAATCCAAGGGCACAGAACTATGAATTGAGCCCACTGTAAAGTTACAAGCAGATTTCCACTTCTGGAGGGAGTGTTCTGCACCCCTAACCCTGGAGTCGTTCAGAGGTCAACTGTAGTTCCTAAAGTGTTTTTGTCAGACACTGTTGAAAATCTAATGAAAGCAGTGGACCTTCTCCCCAGGAAAACACATAGACCAATCAAACTTACTATTATTCCAGAAAATTCTTAACTATACAAGGGGTATCATTGCAGCATTTCATTTTACGCTATTATTATTATTTGAGAAATAATAATCATTTTACACATAACTTTTAGCCATCTGTTGTGCAAATAAAATAGAAGCAATTCATTGAGAAGTAGTTATTAAGAGTTGCCTGTCAAAGGGTTACTTCGTGAAACGTAAGTTAGTTGCTTCATTCTGTTAGTATTATGGCGCTGTCTTCAGTTTATTGAGGATGAATTACAAGAAAGGTAGCTCTGAAGACATTTATATGAATTTTTATTTATTCTTTAAGGAGATTGTAATACATTTTTTGCATCTAGACATAACAGCAGTCACACTTTATTTCTAATTATTTGTAGCACATACTCTTTCAATGTCTTTTTAAGACATATATATAACATGTTATCAGTTCATCTGTATTGCTTACATTAGTGAAAATAATTCAGGATACGTGTTTGCTTTGCAGTTCTTAGTGGGCTTCCTCCTTCCCACCTGTGACAAACAGACCAAATCCAGTTATTTAGGTCATGTTCAATTCTTACGTTCTTTCTTGTTATATTGGAGGCTACAGACAGTTGGAGGTAGGTGAGGATTAGTTACTCTCCTACAGCCTTGTTGCCAGGTTATCATGAAACAAATTCTGGCTCACATTAAAACATCTATTATCAAGGATAGGTAAAACAGTATCATAACTTGTTCTATAAGCTCATTGAAATCCCATTGTCCTTTCTTTGTGCTACAGCAGAACCACGCATAAACGATTTACCCAAAGCAAATGCAACAGCATTCTAGATGTAGGATTCTGCTGGCCATTTGGTTAACCCTCTTGACTAAGAATCCTTCGAACTAGCAGCTGAGGATCCGAGACTAAGCCATTCCTAAGGGTTAAGAACTTTATCGTATATTCTTGTTCAAATGAATATTACTAAAATGTTTCAGCTAACCCAGTATCTTAAACACCAGTCATTTAATCTGTGAAAAGCCATTTCTGATATTCATTTTGCTAGGTTAGTTGAAATGCTTAAACCTTGAACTATGGCTTTTGATCAAATGCTAACTAACCACACTGGAGCGTTAACATTCCCAGTCAGGACAACTGAATGCCTATAAGGTATGACCAAAATGTGCACATTTTATATTATACTGTCTATACTGAAATGTGGTAAATAAATTACAGGCCGTAAGACCCCACCTATATTTTTATATCATAGTGTCATAATTTAGGAATTTTTGTACCCTTTTCACCTTCCCTTTTTTACTTAAGTTTCTAGTTTTAGATGTCTGCTTGACAACCTACCTTTCTTTTATTCTTCCTTTTAAATTTTTTCTTATATTTTTAAAAAGTATTATATTTTTATTGAAGAAAATGTGTAAACCATAGAGAAGCAAGAAGAAGGAAAAAAATCACCTGCTATCCCACTATTTAGCAATGATCATTGTTTAATATATGTAAGAAATTAAAACCCATCTGTTGTCATATATGTTTATTTACATTAAAAAGCAAAACTTCTAGGATCTTATTTTATCCTCTAACACTATAACATGGATGTTTCCTTAAGTCATTAACTATTTAGCAATGTAGTTTTTAATAGCTACGTAAGAGTCCATTGTGTGGCTAGACCATAATGTATTTAAACAGTTCCCTTTTGCTGGACATTTAGAATATCTCCAGTTCACTATTAAAGGCATTGCCTGACTTTGTAGATTTAATTCCTTTCTGTTTCTTTAGACCTAGTCTTTATGTACCCATCTATCATTGGCTTTTAAAATGCCAGTCTCCTTTTCCTTCTCTTCAGGTTGCAATTCTTATACAGTTCTTTAATTTAGGTTCTTAAAAGTTGTAATTTTTAGCTTTTCACTAATATAAGCCTCATATTTGGATAAAGTGGGTTAAAAATACTGTTTAGAATTTTTAATACTCTAATTAACTGCATTAATATACTAACTTGTTTTAAAAAATAATTTTAGGAATATATATCCTGGGGAAATATGGACAGAAGAAAATCAGAGAAATACAAGAAAGGGAGGCTGCAGAATACATTGCCCAAGCACGACGACAATATCATTTTGAAAGTAACCAGAGGACTTGCAATATGACAGGTAAGACAAAGAGAACTATTTATACATGTATAAAGTTGTTTGATGATTTATATTAATTTGCATACCTCCAGGACCAAAGTTAGAGGAAAAGGCAAAAATGATAAATCTAGCAAGTATTTACATGATTTAACTGAAATACATCATTTAATGTGGATTTGGAAAATCAATGTAAATTAATATGCAACATAGATGCTTGTTCATTCATTTTATTTATTCATTCAGCAAATACTCAACAGTACTCAGCACTGGGGAAACAGAAGGTGAACAATTTGGTCAATTTTGTGAAAAAACAAAAACCTGACCTTCAGAGTTTATTCACTAGTGAGAGAAGAAGATGATAAACAACAGATAAATGACTTTAGGCAGTGATGACTGCTTACAAGAGAATGAGCTGTGTGAGGGGTGGGGTGCTCTTTAAGGTGGGGCAACCAGGAGTCAGACCTCTTTAAGGAAGTGACATTTGAGGAGAAATTAAATGGTACAGTGGAGGGAGCCATACAAAATGCCTGTGGTGGGAACAAGCTTGGCATATTTGAGAAATAGCGAAAAAGGCTGTGTAGCTAGAGTAGCATGAGCAATGGAAGAAGAGTGATAGGAGACAGGGCTGCAGGAGTGGGCCTGATGCCATTGGGCCATATATGTCATAGTAAAGAATTTCTTACATTTACAAGGCACCTAGAGACCTGTAAGTCTAACACAATAGTATACACTCAGTATTAATCAGTGGTAATAATTTAATCTCCAGAGCTAGAAACCTACTGGGAGGATGCTATAACAAAATCAGCTGCCCATATTTGAAGAAAACAAGGTGTTATGTTATAATTGGAATAACTCCTTGAAGAATTAGTTCTCAAATCCATGTCAAACTTGTTTTTCTTTGTTATTGTTTAAAGCTTAATGCTTTTCTACCATTTCTTTCAAGAACAATTAATTTAGAAAAAAATTTATAAAGGTAGGTTCTCTTTGTTCAATTTTAAAAGTAGAATATTTTTTCAGGGTTGGAAGAACTTTGTTTTTAGTTCAGTCTCATTTGATAAAGAGGCTGGGATTAAGAAGGTTAAGAGACACATTGCATTTCAGCTGGAGTATGATTTTTTTTTTTTTTTTTTTGTCTGTGCCGTGCGGCACGTGGGATCTTAGTTCCCCTACCTGGGATTGAACACGTGCCCCCTGCATTGGGAGCGCAGAGTCTTAACCACTGGACTGCCAGGGAAGTCCCATGATTTTTAATGTTTGAAATAATAATACTTCAATCTATAAAGCAAAAATTAATCATAAATGCTGTGTAAAATGGCAACTCAGATAAGGTACAGTAAGTAAGAGCACAGGCTCAAGGGTGAGGCAGATCTGGTTCTGTTCCTAGTTTTGCCTTGTAATATCTGTGTGTCTTTGGGCAAATCTAAATCTAGTTCTTTCCTCTATAAAATGATCATCATAAAACCCACTTCATAAATGTTTTATGAGAATGCGGTAATTCATATAAAGTGCTTGGTATATAATAAATACTCAGTAATATAACTTTTTAAAAATTACACAATTCTTTAAATCAATATTTAGCATTCAATGTAGTGGTACTACCAAGGACATTTTAATGAATTTTTAAAGAATAAGAGCAGTCCATTTCTTTTTTTTCTTTTCTTTTTTTTTAATTGAATGAAAGATTCTTTAAATTCTTCAGTGCTTTACAGTTTTTAAAAGTTTCACATACATGATTTCATATAATCCCAAAATAATCCTTTTTTTTTCCTACCCCTGTACTGCCCCTACCCCTTCCCTCTTCCCACTATTAACCACTAGTTTAAGAACAGTTCATTTCCAGTTATTACTCGAATTTTCAAAAAATGAAAAATGCTGACTTCTGGGATCTCAAAATACATCTTAGTTTGACATGGACCCTTGTGTCAGTTTAGGTGCTCTGGGAAGTACAGCTAAGATGGGATTAGATGTGCAGGAGACTGATTGGGGGGAACACCCATGCAGAATAAACAGGAGGGAGCAGAAGTAAGCAAGGAAAGCCTTTAGACCACCATACAGGTCTGATAGTTGTGAATAGAATGGGCAGAGGAAGGAAGGTTAGGTAAGAAGAGTCTCTGACTACAGCACGGTTTTAAGAAAGTTTTGGCAGGCCAGTTGGGAGTCCTCAAGCCTAAGTTCCCTGGTAGAGGAGTCCCTCAGGATCGGGCCTGCTTTAGTATCCCCACCAAGCACTGTCATTGGCTGAGAGCAGTGTAGATCCAGAGGGGTGGCAGCTGGAGCTGTCAGTTAATTATGCTTCTCCCAGCAGAAGATGTGAGTGGCACATCTCCATGACCATCACACCCCTCAGATGAATGAATAGCTGATACAGGCAGTTAAAACTAAAATATGGTGCCCACTAAGAGCCAAAATATAGGCTCACTGAAAAAATTTCCAAATTAGCTTTCTGATATGTATTGATAATGGGGTTACAAATCATATAATTAAATTTCTATTCTTTTGAATAAGATGTAATGGACATACTAGAAAAAGTTAGTACTTTTAGGTAAATATAATCAATTTTTTAACCCAAGAAGTTGACCCCAACTTGAAAGATAGTATCTAATGGAATGCTTCTGTGCCCTGCCCATTGTCTCTACCATCTTCATGATTTTACTAAAGATTTGGGAGAAGTGCTTATTAAATTTACACTCTCACTGTTGAGACAATGCTTGGATGCATAACTGACACCACAAATGAAGTTTGGGGATGCAAAATAGTCTAGTCCCGTTTAAGTGCTAGACTGGGATAAAAGAATTGTTCTGCATTAAAAGTCTGTTGTACTGATACAGAATTATCCAAGCTTGCTTAAAAACAGGAGGTATGAGGAAAGATTGGGAATTCTAGTTGAACATAAGCTTGTTATGAACCAGAGTATGATGTGACTTCTGGAAATACTAATTTAATCTTAGACTGAAGTAATAAAGTCTGTGGTTCAGCTCAAAGGTAGTTATAACATGCTCTGTGGTAGTCAGAGCAGAGGTCCATTTCTGCCTCTCACATGTTAAGAAGATACAAACTGGCATGTGTCAGAAGAAGCCCAGTAAGGATAATAATAAAAAGAGCTAACACTTACTGAGCATTTCCATGTGTAAAGAAGCACTGTTCTAATGCCTTTTATCCTTAATCCTTACAACAGTCCTGTAAGGTAGATCCACTGTCATCCCCAGTTTACAGATGAGGAAACTGAGGCACAGAGAAGTTAAATAATTTGCTCAGGGTCACACAGATTCAAGGCTGGTGAAGGGTTGTCCTGTGATTTGTGGTTGGACTGGGGATGTTTATCATGGAGACCAGGTGGCTAAAGCAAGACATGAAAGCTGTATTCAACTCAATACAGAAACATATTTGTTCAGTGTTAGTACAGATGGCTAGAAGAGAAGAATAGCCTTGTCTTTGGTTGAGTATGCTGAAGTGGAAAGTCAGAAGCTCTTATCTCTCAGGAGAATTATTGAAGAGATTCCTCTTAAATCATGTTGTCATACCACATAATCTTTAAAGTTCCCTACTACTTTTTCTGAATTTAGGACTCTAGTGTTGCTTTTTCTTGGTAAGATAAAATACCATGTTTAGGCTAGATATATATACCACGGACACTAAGAGAGAAACCACGTTTTACATTGACTGAGCTGCTACTTTAGTTAGTGGTCTAAACAACTTAGGTGATTTAATCATATATCTTGAGGAAATACGCTGAAGCTACACAATGCAGCACTGAAATAAATGTTTAGAGTAGGTTAAAAGCTGAATTTTCTATAGAAAAAAAATAACATGGATTTGTCATTAATATCTTGCCTTGTCAAGAAGTAAAAATCATACACTAAAGTTTTCCCTTTTAGAATATGGCATTTGTAATCTCTTGATATTTTTTCATTTTGTTATCACTACTTCTTTAGTGTTAGAAATACATTTTAAATTTATGTATGTACATTTTACCAACATTTCTTATACCATGCATAGAGCCATAAATAAAGTAACTTCCATAAATTACATGCAGTCTTTTTTTTCCATAGAGTATTATATCTTATTGTATCTTCATGTTGGTATTCGAACAATAGCCATTGTCAAAACCAAAACTACAGCTCGGCAGCTCTTAATTCCTAGCCTGATGCACTTTTGTCTAAGGTTGTAACAAATGCCTGTTGCTTTCTAGTATTTAAGAAATAAATGTTTTCTAAAATTAGAAATAAAATGTGAAGCAAGAAGTATAGCTAAAGACAAAAGATCATTTTATTGAATCAGAAATAAACATTTATTGTAAAAGATCTGGAAAAAAAAAAAGAATTATCCATAGTCTGTAGCCCAAAGACCAACACTGTTAACATTTGGGAATAATTCTTCCCATTCTTTCTTCTACGTGTACTTGTTTGCATCACTATGATCATAACATGTATATGCATAATTTTGCTTCACGTGAGCAGATAAATGATTTATTAGTAGGTAACTGGTTTTTATTCTTAATAATAATTTGAAAGCCCTGACCTTCCTTACCAACCCTTCCTCGTTGCTAGTCCTGTCATATAGCCTAAAACAATGTGCATTTCTCAGTGAAGGCAGTCCTATCACTTGTGACCTTTTTAATTTTCTGTTTGTATTATAGTGCTGTCCATGCTTCCAACACTGAGAGAGGCCTTAATGCAGCAACTCAATTCTGAGAGCCTTACAGCTCTGCTAAAAAACAGGTAAATGCAAGTTACAGCCATTCTCATTTATACATTGCACTGAAAATTTATAGAATGTAACTGAAATACTTTTCAAAAGTCTTTGTTTTCTTATTTTTCTTTCTATTTAGAGCTTATAATAAATAAGCTCATTTAGAAAAAAATATTTACTTACAATATCATTTAATTAATATTTTGTCCATTTATTTATGTTCTACCTTGATGTGCAAAGTATTTAGGGTGACAATATTTGTATGTATTCTGGTTTTCATATGAAGAGATTTTCTGTCACTTTGACACTTTTTCAGAAATTTAATTATTGAGTACTTAGGGAATGTGTTCCTGAACCAGATGTTGTGAAGCGACAGTAATGTTAAATATTAAATATTAACTCTTTAATATTCTTAAAGAGTTTACAGCGTACTAGCTAAAGCATGTGAACATACATTTTAAATAACGAAAGCACATGAACTTACATTTTATATCATTAGCAAAATGAAGTACAAATATAACATGAACATGTGATAATGATAATTTATCTTACCATAACAGTGTACTGTGTACAAAGCACTTTCATACATAGGACCTTGTATGTGGAGAGTAGTATGTATTGGAGTATTGTAATTTAGTGTGATGCTGTGTTAGTTTGAGAAGACTTCCAGAAGGAAATGGCTTCTTTTAATGAACAAGAAGGGGGGTGGAGGGGAATGGTTTCACTAAATATATTTTAATCATTGTGGCCTTATCGAAAGATATTCATTTTCCTTGTAATCATCCTCCAGTAGTCAGGGGAAAGAAAGTGCTCTTTCTGGGGTGTCTCTTTGTGCCAGGCCCAGTGCTAGGTACATTACTCCCATTTAATTTCCACAGTATCCTTGTGAGGCAGATTTTTTTTTTAACATCTTTATTGGAGTATAATTGCTTTCCAATGGTGTGTTAGTTTCTGCTTTATAACAAAGTGAATCAGCTATACATATACATATATCCCCATATCTCCTCCCTCTTGTGTCTCCCTCCCACCCTCCCTATCCCACCCCTCTAGGTGGTCACAAAGCACCGAGGCAATCTCCCTGTGCTATGTGGCTGCTTCCCACTAGCTATCTATTTTACATTTGGTAGTGTATATATGTTCATGCCACTCTCTCACTTCATCCCAGCTTACCCTTCCCCCTCCCTGTGTCCTCAAGTCCATTCGCTACGTCTGTATCTTTATTCCTGTCCTGCCCCTAGGTTCTTCAGAACCATTTTTTTCTTTAAATTCCATATATATGTGTTAGCATACAGTATTTGTTTTTCTCTTTCTGACTTACTTCACTCTGTATGACAGACTCTAGGTCCATCCACCTCACTACAAATAACTCAATTTCATTTCTTTTTATGGCTGAGTAATATTCCATTATATATATGTGCCACATCTTCTTTATCAATTCATCTGTTGATGGACACTTAGGTTGCTTCTGAGGCAGATATTATTAACTGCATTTTGCAAATAGGAATTTAGTGCTCAGGCAGGTTACGCAGCAAGCTGGACAATTTCTTTGGAGACATTTTCTGTAGTCAGATAATACCTCCCAAAATAACACTGAATTTATATACAATTGGTTTGTGTACTTTTTTTGGATGGGGGTATAAATTGTAATTTTTTTATTAGAAAACAAATATACAACTCGGAATGGATTTGAAGCAAATTGTGTCATAACAGTTTTTAAGTGGCTAAAGCAAAGTTTAAAAATCAAGTAACAGGGACTTCCCTGGTGGTCCAGTGGTTAAGAATCCATCTTCCAACACAGGGGATGCAGGTTCAATGCCTGGTCAGGGAGCTAAGATCCCACACGCCATGGGGCAACTAAGCCTGCACGTCGCAACTACTGAGCCCGCACGCCACAACTACTGAGACTGCGTGCCACAACTAGAGAGAAAGCCCACACACGCGCCACAACAAAGAGCCCACGCACTGCAACAAAAAATTCCACATGCTGCAACTAAGACCCAACGCAGCCAACAATAAAAATAAATTTAAAAAAATAAATAAAAATCAAGTAACAATAAAAGAAAAGTGTATGAGCACCTGGATAATACACCCATTTTGCAATAGTGCAGCTTTTAAATACATATCATTGACTGTCCATAATCCACGCAAAGTTACAACTCTGCACTTCAACAACATGATGACAGTCCCTAAAGAAAATGACTTAAAAAAAGGCATAACCTAGATATTCCCTTATTCAACCAACTGATCAGGTTTTTTAATCTGATTAAAGTATAATGCTAGTGATAAGAATTTTTTCCTTAGTTTCATGATTCTTAGTGGATGACGCACTTTTACTACTACTTATGGATGTAAGTTTTGGTTTATAAATTAGTTCATGTGATTATATAAAGAAGAAACATATAGAAAAATAAATTTTAATTGCCTTAAGTTTTAGTCTTACTGAGAAGGCAAGACAAATGAAATAAGTGAATACACTTTTATAAAAGCAACACAGACACACATTAAACATAAGTGGGATTCTTGCTTGGTAACCCTGTTTCCTGTAAGGCCCTACATTCCCTGTGTTTTGGGGGATTCAAGATAATTAAGATAAGGTCTCTTTCTCTCTAAGACTTTGTCATCCAAAGGAGGAATTAGATGAAATAAATTGTCATAATTCAAGACATACTATGGTTAGTCTGTGGTAAAAAGTGAAAGCAAAATGTGGGGAGAAAATGTGGGAGGCTAGAGAGCAAAGGGATTAATGATGGGTAATCCTGGATAGCTTTAAAGAAAAGGCATGAGGCCTCTTTTCTTTATAACACAGGAGAATTTCTTAAATTCTTGGAAGGATAAGATGCACAACAGTTCTCCTCATTGCCTGTTTCCTCTTTAAACATCTCCGTGTTATTTTTTCTTTCCTTTCTTTTGATTTGAAATTACTATTTGCAGTTTGGGGGCTGGGGGAGGGGAGAATGTCCATTTGAAAAGTATTTGCATAAAGAGACGCTTGAGCCCTTAGAAAGTGTGATTAAAGTAAGGCCTCCAATCTTACGACTGTTTTTGTATTGGTTTTCAGTCAACTCCAGCCTCATATAAGCCTGTCAAGCAAGTTAATTTTCTCCTTAAACTAATTGTGATAACAACTAATCAGAAATAAATGGTTTGATAGTCTTATTTTATCAGTTTTATAGTAGCAAATAAACAGCCATCACTGCCTTTAATATTTGGCATTCTTATTGATGATTGATAATGGCAGTGTAGTTTCAATGGCAAAGGATCTTAAACATCCTTCATCACAAGACAGGTAGAACACTTTGAAAGGATTAGTTTAATTCTTAAACATATTTTGGTAGTATTAAAGAGTCTGATTGTATTTAACTTGGAGTTGGTTTCCATCAGACAAATCATTTGAAAGGAATCTTGGCCTAGAAAGTACTTTGTTCTACATAGGTTTGGAATCAGAATCTTTAAAACAGATAAGGTGAATTTTTTTTTCATTTTTTGTAAATGTATATATTAAAAATGATTACCACAGTCAAGCTAATTAACATATCCATCACCTCATGTAGTTACCATTTTTTTAGTGTGTGGTGAGAACACTTAACATCTATTCTCAGGAAATTTCAAGTATACGAAAGCATTATTATCAACTGTATTCACCGTGCTGTACATTAGGTCTCATCTTATAACTCAATTAAATCTACTTTTAAGTCTGATAGTGGTGAATGTCAACATGAAGAAATGTCCTGTGTGGCTATAATACAGTCCTGTCCCACCAAAATCATGCCAAATAAGTACAGTTTCCAGACAGATAGCCTAGTTTGCCCTTCCACAGCCTGCTGCTATTGAGCGCTTCCTGTGTTAAAATTTTGGAACCACTGTTTTCTTATCTTGTTTCATTTAGAATTTCTATAAGAATCACTTTGAAATTTATCTTAGATAACATTCAAAAGAAGTGATTTACTTGCATTAAAATACCTAACCCTTGAATTGTGGTTGATTCCCAATTTAATATGGGACTAAAATATGGTGTTCTGCCACAAGGCCTGAACAGTAGCGTAAGGTTGCAGCAGGGCCTGGTAGGATTTTCTCCATATATCTACCACACTTGTGCCATCTAGGAAAGGGATACCTGAAGCTCTACAGTCTCTCCAGTGCCAAAGAAAGATAAGAAGCTAGTAATATCCCATAATTATAATGGTAACTCATTGTTTGATTATAATTATAAAGAATATGGGATTGTATTTTTTGTATCTTTGTGGTTTTTTAATTTCATTTTTCTAGTAATTCATTTTTATTGTATTTTACCAAACTGTTCATCTGTGACAGATTAGAAATAAGAAAAAAACCTGGTCCTACCACAAAGGTGATTTGAAAAGCCCTGAACTTCATCCACGTAGTATACACACACAGTGAGTGGAGTACTATGCCGTGGTTTTTAAAAAAAAAAAAACAAAAAACGATGGCTACTATCTCTATACTATTATGGAATGATCCCCAGGATATATTGTTATATTTTTTTAAAAGATAAAGGAAAATGTGTATAGAATGCCACCATTTATCTAAGGGGGCAGATATGAATATATATACGTATTTGCCTATATAAAGGAAAACAATGGGAAGTTAAAGTATATTTTTTTAATAGTTACCTATGAAGAAGAAAAAGAATAAACGTGGGTAGGAATGGACTTCTTTGAATATACTGTGTTGTATAAATTTGAGTTTGGAACCATATAAATATTTTACATATTTATAAAACTATGTTTAGTGTTTAAAAAGTGATAGTAAAATAAATGAAATTAACCCAAATGCGTATCTAGTTGATGTTGTAATCACAAAAAGAGAAACTATGCCAAGTGACTTTAAAACAGAAATTTGAGGGCTTCCCTGGTGGCGCAGTGGTTGAGAATCTGCCTGCCAATGCAGGGGACACGGGTTCGAGCCCTGGTCTGGGAAGATCCCACATGCCGCGGAGCAGCTAGCCCCGTGAGCCACAATTACTGAGCCTGTGCGTCTGGAGCCTGTGCTCCGCAACGAGAGACGCCTTGATAGCGAGAGGCCCGCGCACCACGATGAGGAGTGGCCCCCACTTGCCGCAACTAGAGAAAGCCCTCACACAGAAAGACCAAACACATAAATAAATTAATTAATAAATTAATTAATTAATTAAAAAAATAGAAATTTTTGTGTTTTTAGTGGGATATATACTCTTAGAGCATACAGAATTGAAAAAAAAAAAACTTAAACTCTTTTCACTGTTGCTATTGCTATTCTGAGACTGTTGTCCATAGAGTGAGGGATGAAGCAAATTAGTAATTATGTTAGTTTCACTGATTTCTAGTGTAAGCAAAAAGAAATACAGATGTAAGAACAATGAGAGTGTTAAAAAACCCAGTGGTCCTAATTTTGAATTAGAAGTATCAATATGAATTCATGATGTATTTTATCTCTTTGAATATATGTTCATATAAATAAATAAATACATACATATATTGATATTTACTAGCTTAGTCTACTGAAAAGGCTTAGAAATAATGACCTACCCAGTAGCAATGAACATCCTTAATCAAAGGATTAAGTCTCAGACTACCATTTTCCACTACTAGGAACCAGGACTCTCAGAGAAATGGATGATTTCAGGTTTGCAGCAAGAATTGAACAAGATGATCCCAGAACAGCTTTTTATGTCAGAGAGCAAGGAAGTTGTCAAAGACTAAAGGGGTCGTGTCAAAAGGACTTAGGAACTAACCTGAATAGTCCCACAATAGTCAAAGATGGGCAGTTTGAACATCAGTAAGGATAATAACTACAGTGGGTAGAAACACATCAAACACACATTTAAACGCATGTGTTTGTAATGATACTTTTAAACAAAAAATACTTCATTACTTACCTTTGAAGAGTTATAGAACCTACTGCATTATTTATAAAACAGTAAATAAGGGAAAGAAATAAATATTCCTGCTTTTCCTGTCTGATTTTATAATACACATATGCATATGCTCAGAAGGAGGAGAAAGACTGGAAGGATATACACCAGGATACTATGAAAATGGTTATTATCAGTTACTGAAATTACAGTTGTTTTTACTATATTTTATGGGCTTTGTTTTCTGCAGTTATCCTGTGATAAAATATAATTAAGTATAGAGCTGTAAAGTTCAAAGTTTTCTGTTAGATTACCTATATTATTATTTTCTGATATTTTTCTTTAGGCCTTCAAACAAGCTAGACATATGGGAGGATCTGAAGATAATAAGTAAGCCTGCGTATTCTGTGCAACAGAACAGCCTTAAAATATTTTTAATGGGAAATTTTTGTACTCTATCATGTGGGTAACTCTTCTTTACCTACCTCATAGAGTTTTTGTCAGATTAAATAATTCTCATAAAGCAAGTAGATCAATGGTCATAGAAACTACTCAATAAATTTTAGCGGTGGTGGTGGTATTATTATTGTTATGATAATATGTAAACCTGTCCTAGACTACATATATGCATATTAGGTACTGATATCTACAGTATATACTTTGAAGGAAGTTTTTACTCCAACCCAGATAGTAACTTTACTTTGATATTGTATGCAAACTTTGATTAGTGATAAAAATTTGTAGCAAAAAGCTGCCCTAGAATAGATGTATCTCCATGTCTCAGAACTTCATACTGTCAGTTATTCCTGTGTTTTCCTATCCATTCAACTAATCCTTATCAACTGAATCATGCTTAAACTTTACCTATTTGAAAATGAACTAAACTTTTGTACTACCCTGTATTTCCTTTCAGCTATTGTACTTTCTCACATCCATTGTATAATACAAAAGATTTCTACATTCCCTGTCTTTCCTTCTTCACTCCTACTCACTCTTTGACATACTAGAGCCTGGTTTCCAGTCGTGTATCTCCACCCCAGCAGATGTCTCAAGCATCAGTAGTAACTTCTGTGTTGCTAAATCCACTGGACATTTTCATCCTACTAGACCTCTCCACAAGAGTCAGCACCTTTCTCTCTCCTCTGTTTTGAACACGCTGTCCTAGCCGGGTCTCTGGGTGTTTCCCTGTCTTTGTGTACCTTCCTCCAGCCCTTTAATGGGCTTATCCTTTATCCCCTTTTACCTGCCATTGACGGCTGGAGCTCTTCCATGCTCAGCCCTCTCCTCTTACTCAGGACTGGCTCCCTGGACAGCTCTGAGTTCTGAGGCTGCAACACTTAGTGCTTCCCAGTCCTTTCTTTTTTTCCTTTCTAAGCTAATAATATATAACCCTTCACTGAATATATCCGTTATTGTTTTTTTTGGTTATTGTTTCAATTAAGAGATCATTCCTAATTTACAATAAACATTTTTTAAGCAGATAAACTATGAAATGTTTTGAATTGATATATTTTTGTACTTGAAACAATTACAAATGTATTTTTAAAGTCATCTTATGAAAAAATAACTGTAGGAATGGTTTGTGATTTTACACATTTGTTTATATTTTAATAATTAGTACCAAGTGGTTTTCTTTTCTCTGTAAAGGTTTCACAAGAAGTATCGTAGCTGTGTACAGTACTTGCATGCTGGTGGTTCTTTTGCGAGTCCAGTTAAACATAATTGGTGGATATATTTACCTGGATAATGCAGCAGTTGGCAAAAATGGCACCGTAAGTTTAATAGACTTCAATAGATATTGCCCTTTCTTTCAAGAGGTTCAAAATTTAACCAAATATTATTTATCGTGACAATTCATATAGAATAAATATCTTTATATTTCATGTGATTATAAACTTTTAGCATTATTATTCTTCATATTTTGAAGCTAGGCTTTTTGTTATGTTAAAGAATAGTATTTTTCCTGTTGTTCCAGGTCCTAAAGAATCTCAGCTCAAGTTATAATGAAAATATTATTATTTACTAATAATATTGGGTACCTTATTTCTGTTTTATACAGACAGTTCTTGCCCCCCCAGATGTCCAACAGCAATATTTATCAAGTATTCAACACCTCCTTGGAGATGGTAAGATTCTTATTCGTGACCTGTAAACTAACTCTGATTCATTCATTTGTGGTATTGAGGAATTGAAAAAGTCAACAACGCTTTTATGTTTGTTTTTGCTTTAATAGGCCTGACAGAATTGATCACTGTCATTAAACAAGCTGTGCAGAAGATTTTAGGAAGGTAAGGCATTTTGCTTTGGCTTTTCTGACTTACTGATTCTGATGAATAAAAGAAAAATTCGAATTGTTCTAATGAAGCTAGTGATTTGACAAATGGTGGTCTGCGAAACTCTTAACCTAATATGGACACAGCCCTGCGGTGTTACATTGTGGAATCCATTTTCTTCATCAGTATCAACCTTTTCATACTAAGGGAAAAGATTTAATGTTTCATTGTTTATTGATTGATTTCCAAACAAACCAGAGATATTTGGGTCATGAGATAAAAAACCTGCTTTTAAAAATCTGTGTCTGAGGCTTTTAACTCCCGTTCATACAGTGGGAATTTTCTTGTGAAATCTGCAGCAAGATTTTTCTTGGTCCTTAACGGGTAGCTGATTTCTTAATCTACTCTAGTGATTTCACAGTCAGCAGTTTCACGGTTTGACTGGTTGAAACAGGATCTCAGGTAGTAACCTGTTAGGGTAAGAGTGTGTATAGGATGTGTTGTATAGTTTCAATTTATCCCAATTCCCTTTTCTCTGTTTCTAGTGTTTCTCTTAAACATTCTTTGTCCCTTTTGGACTTGGAGCAAAAACTAAAAGAAATCAGAGATCTCGTTGAGCAACATAAATCTTCTTCTTGGATTAATAACGATGGATCCAGATCTTTATTGTGCCATTATATGATGCCAGATGAAGAAACTCCGTTAGCAGTTCAGGTGCTTAATTCATAACCATTTAACCAAACGAATTACTCTTTTTTTTTAAGGTTTTTTTCACTATCTCTTAAAATTTAGATTTCTGAGTCTCTTGAAAGGTAAGTGATTGAAAGACATGTATTTTAGTAATTTAAATAAAACCTCATTAATTTAGAAAACAAACTGTAAATGGAACTGACTTCCAGTTAGAAAAAACTTTAGATATTCAGCAGAATTTTATTGAATATTAGTTATGTGACAGACACTAGTATGATTGGGATATAAAATGAATAAGATGTATTCATTACACCTGGGGAACACAGGGGACAAATTCAATTCCTTTGGCTAGAGCATTTCTGTATGAGGTCAGGTAACAGAAGATAAAGCTGGTAGTTGGGGCAAGATCCTAAAGAGCTTTGTGTGCCAAGATAAAGAGTCTGAACTTCCATTTCAAATTCTAATCAAGCCAGTACCACAATCACATTTGCTTTTTAAGATGAATCAATGATGGCATTATCTGAATGGACTGAAGGAGTCATCCAGTTGAGAAACAAAGAAGGCCTAATCTAACATATATCAACTATGGTGTTGCTATACACTGGTGTGTCCCAGCCAGTTGTGATTTAAGTTATTCATTGGTTAAGAATAATAAAAATGCCAAAGATTACAGGTTATAGACCTCATTTTTTAAAAATTTTATACCTAAGTGGATTGCATCCATTCTTTGCCATTGAGAGAAGAATATCTCTCACTTAACAATTGGAGAAGTCTTAGACCAGAGAGGCCCCTATGCCATACCTCAGCATAAAGGTCCTGTTAGAACAAAGACTGCCATGTTTTTCATTGCCTGCCGGTTTCCCCCTTGCCCAGAAACCCCAGAGATAGATGTTTGTGGGTACTGAGAGACCCTGCATTCATGAATAGGCCAAAAAACAAATTGCAAACCATCTGAGGAAACCCTGTGAACTGCAGGATGGAGGCTAAATTGAACGAGCAGAACAGACCTGACAGAATTAATGAAAGAAACAGGAGAAAACTTACTTACAAATTAGAATCTCAAGGAGATGCAATAATAGTATTTAAAAAGCTTTCTGGAATGATAAAGCAATTTCCAAATTTTAAAATTCAACAGTGGAATTAAAAAAGAAAATTATTCAAAAGAACGGATGAAGAGAGGGATGACAGACCAAATCTTACCTGAGTTAAATTTAAACCTGCAACTTCAGATTGAAAGGACACACAGAGCCTTAGACTAAACTAGATTGATGAGAAAAGACACATACATATCCTGATAAAAAGTCTTAACAATCAAAGAAAAAAAATCCCTGGCCTCTGCAACCTCAAAGGCTATTTTTTTCTTTGTAAGTATATTCTAGAAATGTGTCCAAGAGGGGTCAGATAAACAAAGATCTTACTGTGACTCATGTTCTAAATACTGCTTACCTGTGCACATGAACCTTTATAGTGTTTTGAGTTTAACATTTTTTGATTGTTGATAGAACACAGACTTTTAGGCTTCCTGAACTCCTGAGTTTATTAATATGATTTGTTTCGTCATAACCCTGTGCTAATATTTGAAACCCTGAAATGTGGCCTTTTAATTTCACAGGCCTGTGGGCTTTCTCCTAGAGATGTTACCACTATTAAACTACTCAATGAAACTAGAGACATGTTGGAAAGGTATGTATACTGCATGTAACAGAAAGCATGTGCTTCTTTTTTGAATGTACTTATGACCATTTTATAGTTTTTTTTGAACAACGTTCAACATAATATTTTGTTAAAATTAAATTTAAAATCTATTCCCCTGCCTTAAGTAGGATTTCCTACCTAAACTAATGGTCCTCTTATTAGGGTGGGGAGGGAAGCAAAGATTTTTTTTTAGGATACCCATGCCTTGCCCCCACCTACTTTCCTAGCCTAGAGACTCTGATCTACTAGTTAAGGCACTGGAAGATAGTTAGCATTTATATTTTGAGGAAAGCTTTCAAGGGTGATTCTCATATGCTCAGTGTGTAGTGGTAAATGGTTAACAACCAGCCCTGTAAAGAAAAAAGACCAGAAACAAATTGTAGCCACAGCAGTGCTGACTACCAACTTGACGTCACTCAGTGCTGACTTGGAGAGTTGGGAAAAGATGCTCTTGGCAGCCAAAGCTAGCCAGCTCCAGCTAGGCCTCAGGTGTAGACACATGTACACACATGCTTATGTGTATGCACACACACCTGTACTCAATTTTGAGAACTACTTCCCCTAACCCTTTCAGGATAGTCTATAATGTTCCTGAATCTTTGAGTGATAAAAATTTCACATCCTCCCTAAACTGAGTATTACTATTTTAAATTACCCAGAAGAGAGCCAGAGTGTTAGAAATGGAAAAAACATCAGATTATGCATTAGAAGACGAGAGGACCTAGATTCAAGGTTGGCTGTCCTATTTATTATCTGGTCAACCTTGATTGAGCCACTTAACACTCGTTGAGGTAGTTCTATCATTGTGAAATCTTAGTGGTAGTACCAGTTCCATCCACTTTATCTTAAGTGATTAAAATATCAAAGTTTCTTTTCAATTAAAGATAATTTAAGATCATTTTTTCTAGTTTTTTTCTAGTTCTGTTTTCTGGGCAAATTATATCCTTTGTTTATAATATTTTTTCATAATCTTGAAGAAAATCAGCAAATTTTTAGGTTAACTCAGCTACTGACTCTACTATCTGAATTCATCAAGTTCTAGTCCCTTGACTTTCTACAGTAGCGATCTCCACCTTTTTCTTATTCAAACCACTCCATGAAGCTCTAGAAAAAGGTCATCAGTGAACTTTTGCCAAATCCAGTCAACATGTAATGCTCATCTTACTTGGCCTTTCTCTAGTAATTGACACTGGTGATCAAGGCTTTCTTGAAATTCCTTTCTCTTATGGCTTCAATGAAAAATCTAATTTTTCTCTCAGTTCTCAGATCATTTCTTCTTAGGTTCCTCTATGCCTGCCTTTCCTTTAAATATTAGTGTTTCCCAGGTATTTGTTCTTATTTCATCCTCAGGCTGCCCCAAGCAATTTTATATACTCCTATTAATTTACTGTCTGTATGTTAGTAATTCCCAAACTTATAGCCCTAGCCCTCCACTCTCATGAGTTGAATTGAGATTTCTACATGTCGAAGATAGAACTAATCTGTTCAACTAGGCAGTTTCTAACTCTCATAGCATACATATATTATTCTTTATATCAAAGAGTTTTTGTGAGGTACTGACATGATGTAACAAAAAGAGCTTGAACTTTAAGATCAAAAAGGCCTGGGTTCAAATCCTGGCTCCCATATTTACTAATTACATAACCTTTGGACAGATTTCTTCATCCCTCAAGTATCCAGTTCCTCATCTGTTGTACATGTTAATAAAATATTCTGTTTCACTGGGATGATATGATAGAGTATATAAGGCAAACCAATAACCTGTGACTATAAGAGGATTCCTCTTCAAGTGTTTCCTCAAGAGAAGTAATACTATTTATTGATATTTATAAAAATACACTTATAAAGTGCTGCCTAATGTAAGAAAATCTAGCAAAATGCATGAATATTCTCATTGTGTTGTGCTAAATAATAAGCTCATTTTTTATGCTTAACTTTTAAGATTGACTCCTTGATATATTTTTATAGTGTTTTAGTCTAAAAACTAAATTGTGACTAGAAATGTTGGTGGTTGTCAAAGGTAACCACATCGTTACTGAATTTGTGTCCTTTTCGATTGAAAATCTGAAAAGTAACTTATCCTCTTATTTTGTGTAGTCCAGATTTTAGTACAGTTTTGAATACCTGTCTAAACCGAGGATTTAGTAGACTGCTAGACAATATGGCTGAGTTCTTTCGACCTACTGAACAGGACCTGCAACACGGTAACTCCATGAATAGGTAAGAAGACATAAAAGAATGTTATCAGTCTAAAGAATGTTCTAATAAAATAGTGCTTTGGGATGTGTTTATTTTTTGTTCCAGGTAACAAAAATATCTTAGAGGATAAATTTGAATGTTTGTTTTTTCAACAAATTAAACTCTGTTCAACCAATGACTCCTTCATTAGGAGGAGCTCTTTCAGTATTCAATATTAAAACTTTTCATTTCTTCCAAAAATTTTGCCACTATATAAAGTACTTAAGTTGTGAAACTATTTTTCTATAGGCCAAATTTCAATTATTGGGGCTTTTTAGATTTAACTCTTTAGAATACAAAACTGAAAATGTTATTTAAGTTTTAATGTTTTCTCTTATATTATTCCAGTACTATAAGCCATAATTAGCCTGTATAATTCAGCCAAGCATTCTTGTTTCTAAATTCCCACTTGATGAATTATCTCCTAGTTCTACAGCCCTTATTGTAGGATTAGGAATGTTTAGTTAGTGCAATTGGTAGTGATTTTAATCATAACTATTACTAAGTCATGGATTCACACTGCCAAAAGATATCTTATGGTTTTATTATATTCTTATCATCTCAGCATGAGCACCTTGAATCTCCTATTAGGATTTACACTCTTTTGCAGTTTTTTAAGTTAAATTCAGAAAATAATAGGTACTAAATCAATGTTAACTGACTATAAACTCATCTGTTAAAATTAGGGGTAACAGTAACTGATATGCAGTATGTATGTGCAATGTCCAATTTAATTCTGAAATACACAGGGCAAGATTATTTTATTTGCCCAGTTCTCTGGGACCCATCTTTATTATACAAAAAGGAATAATTTGCAGTTAACATTGAGGATTTGGAATACCTAGCATCATAAAATTTATTTTCTGAAGCAATTTAAATATCATCCTAAAATCTTCTTCAGCAGTTCTTTAAATTATCAAAAAAAATTTCAGCCTCTATAAAATACTCAAGGTGCTCCAGTCAACAAAATTTCACTATAATCTCTACCTAGCAGAAGTATTAGTCATTTCCTGAGTAGTTATAAGAATTGTAATAGTTGATATAATATAAACAAATACTTGATCTTATACACTAAAGAATTATAAAAATTATGTTACAATTACATCAGCCATTGATAGTCTTTTCTGAACTCCTGTAGTACTCATTATCACTCCTGTAGTACTCAGTGTTTATACTTAACTATTGGCAAAGAGAGAAAGTATCACTAATTATGTGTACTACAATTAATAATCCAGAACCCTCAAGAGAATTAACAGAAAAATGATGTAAACTAATAAAACATTAAATTTTACATATATATGTATATATTTATGTATATACTATATATACAACATGTGCATATAACATATGTGTGTATATAAACATATATATATATAATATTAAAAGTTTTCCTATCACAAGAAACAACCCAATAGAAAATATGATGGATAAACATGGGATGTAAAAGAAAAACTATACACTTAAAGTATGAATATAGATATGAGTCCTAAATAAGATATAAACAAATGAAATCCAGAAATATATAGCAGTAATACTAGTGACCAGTACTTCTGTTTTCTTTTTCTACGTACAAGTATGATAGGTATTTTTCAGAACATTATCTCATTGAATTCTTAAAATAGCCCTAGGAAGTAAGTACTAGTATCTTCCTCTTGCCACAGGTGAGGAAACTAAGACAGAGAAAAATTAAATAATTTGTGGTCACGCAGCCAGCGAGTAGCAAAGCCAGATGTTCACTCACATTTGTCTCACATCAGAGCCTGGAATTTCTAGTTATTCTCCAAGACTGTGACTAATTAGGGTTTATTTTAAGAATGCAAGGAAGTTTAAACATTAACAAAGTTATTACACTAATTCATAACATTAATAAGTTAATAGGACAAAAAACAAGCATCATCTTCAGTGTTGCTGAAAAAGCATTCAATAAAATATAACTTTTATTACTGATAAAACCTCTTCTAGAAATAAAAAATCCTTTTTATATAATAAGATATTTGAAATCAAAAGCAAATGTTATACTTAATGGCAACACACTAGAATTATTTCCATTAAATTAAAAACAGTATAAAGATGGTCACTATTGACATATTTATTCAGCATCATTTTATTATTCTAACCAGTGCAGTAAGACTAGGAAGAGACAATTTTGAGAACCAAATTCAGGAATGCCAGTGATTTTTATATACTTATTTTGCAAAGAGACACTTACTGAATGTTTATTACTGTATAATGAACTGTTAGTTGACTCTTGATTTTCTAAGTTAAATTCTTATCTTCAGAAAATGACATTAGTTTCAGAAAGGGAGAGAAAAAAGTTATTGTTATATGAAAGTGACATGATTTTATACTTAGAAATCCAAGAGAATCAGCTAAAATTTGTAAAGTTAGCTTCCCAAAATTAATCTATAAATGTGGTCAAAGTACCATCAAAATCCACTGAGGATTAGAGAGTGGTTGCTTTGTTATTTTTGAACCTGAAAAATTGATAGTACTGGGCTTCCCTGGTGGTGCAGTGGTTGAGAGTCCGCCTGCCGATGCAGGGGACACGGGTTCCTGCCCCAGTCTGGGAAGATCCCACATGCCGTGGAGCGGCTGGGCTCGTGAGCCATGGCCACTGAGCCTGCGTGTCCAGAGCCTGTGCTCCGCAACGGGAGAGGCCACAACAGTGAGAGGCCCGCATACCGCAAAAAAAAAAGTGGTAGTACTAAAGGAGGAATAAAGGGCTGAGAATACTCAAGAAATTATTGAAGAAGTAGAGCAATGAATACTTTCCCTATAGAACATGTATTATAAGGTACAGTTATTCAAATAATATGTTACTAGGAATAGATACCATAGCTTCATCTAAAAATCCAGAAACAGGCCCTAAAATATACAAGATATAAAATATGATAAAAGTGAGGAAGAGATGTATTATTTAGTAAATAACGGTAAGACAGTCATTGTAAGATGACTAATTGTAAAATAAAGTTAGAGCCCTTCTGTACCATACTTATAGCCAGAAACAAAAACAAAAGCAAAAACCAGGGGGTTTAAACAATCAAAACATAAATGAAGTGATAGAAAACAGGTGAATATTTAGCTGATCTCAAGATGGAGAAAGTTTTTCTAAGAATGAAAGTAAAGAACTTTATATGAATAAAATAATGTTTGGCGGTAAAAAGTTAAAGATCAAGCAAGTTATAACTTTATAATCAATATTAAATGCAAATGATATATTGGGGAAGTATTTGCAAATTATATGCATCATATACAGAGGTTAATAGCATTATATACGCATCAGTTAAGGAAGGAAACCCAAAGAAGGAGATGGTCAGAGACACAAACGTAATTCACAAAAGAGCAGGTAGAGATGACCAGTTTGTCCATTCATCTAAAATCTGTTTATTAAACATCTGCTGTTTATCAAGTACTTTACTAAGTCTCTGTCCTCACGGATCTTATAATCTAGTAGGAGAAACAGACAGTAAACATAATTGCATAAACTATGGTAAGTGTTATATAGGAAAAGAATGTTGAGCATATAATAGAAGTATTTGAACAAACATGGAAAGTCAAGCAGAGTTTGCAAGGAAATAATTTGAACAAGAACAAAAAGATGAGGTCTTGGATAGAGTGAGGCAGTTGACATTCAGAGCAGAAGGCATAGCGCAAAGACTTTGAAGACAGGAGGACCACAGTAACACTTCGAGGACCTGGAAGACCAGTGTGGTAGCTGAAAGGATGGAACTAGGGAAAGAATGGTGTGAGATGAAGTTGGAGAATTCAGCACATACAGGTTATGATTGTCAGCTTGAGAATGCTGGGGAGCCACTAGAAAAGTGGCAGGAGAGTGACAGGATGGGATTTACGTTGTAGGATCACTTTGATTGCTTTGTGAAGGTGGAATTGGGAAAGTAGACATTGGGGGTGGGACATAGCAATGGATGAATGAAACTTTTATTAATCGTGTCAACAAGTATGTTTTGAGCACACACTGCACCAGGCCCTTTACAAAGTGCTAGGATAATACAGTGAGTGAGGTAGGCATGAAACTACATGGACCTTGTGTGGTAGTGCTGTCTTCAATTTCTGTG
This sequence comes from Monodon monoceros, assembly GCF_005190385.1. Classification (NCBI taxonomy): domain Eukaryota; kingdom Metazoa; phylum Chordata; class Mammalia; order Artiodactyla; family Monodontidae; genus Monodon; species Monodon monoceros. The sequence continues at coordinate 67,705,172 of NW_021703771.1, forward strand.
GAAGACAAATTCACTAACATATAAAGAGACACATCAAACAAAAATCATGACAGGTTTTGAAAAATGCTGCAAAGGTACCAAGGGGGAGAAGTGGTGGGGTGGGGGGTGGGATGGTGAGATGAATTGGGTGATTGGGATTGACGTGTATACACTACTATGTATAAAATGGATAACTGTTAAGAACCTGCTGTATAAAAAATAAATTAAATTTAAAAATTCAAAACAAAAAAAGAAAAATGCTGCAAAGGTACTGTGAAGGAGAATAATGACTGATCTCTTCAGGAATGCATAAATCTCTCCACTTTTTTCATTTTAAGCATTCCCTCAAATCTTAGCACAGCATACTAGTTAGATACCATAGCTTCAGCATTTTCATGATATTTAAAAGGAAAATTTTAGTGTAGTCCCAGGTTTAAATGTATGAAATGTGATATTTTATGTGATAAACCAAGCCTTTAACCCACACACAAAAAGTAGTTTCATTAGTTGACAGTCATTATATATATAGTCACACATAACATTCATTCATTCATTCATCCAGGAAATGTTTATTGAGCATTTACAGGTTAGAAGGTCATTGCTGTGGTCTAGAGAAGAGATAATGCTTAGTGTGGATAGGTTTGGCAATGGGGAGAAGTAGACACATTTAAGAAATACTGAGGATTGTGGAGAGGCTGGATATAGGCAGGAGAAGGAAGTACCGATGATCCCAGGTTTCCTACTTACTCAGCTGACTAGATGACAGTACAGTTCACTGAAGTAGAGGAAAAAAATTTTGACATTGCTAGTAATTAAGAGAAATACAGACCAAAACTGTGAGATGCCATTTTCAGCTATCAGACATATGAAGGTTAAAGAAAAAGATAATGCTTGATGTAGAAAGAAGGCATGATAGAGCAGGTATCCTCATAAACTGTTAGAGAAGCAGAGAGCATTTGGCAATACACATTTTAAAGCTTAAAAGCATTCATACCCTTCGACCCAGTAATTTACTGTAAATACAAAAAGTTATTTATATTAAGGAATATTAGGCAAAAACTTAAATGCCCAGCTGTAGGGAGCTGATGATACAAATTGTCACAGCTAGAGGATGGATTACTATATAATTATTAAAAAACAGACAAAAACTTTGGAAGAACTTTTAATGAGATGGAAAAATGATTATAACCTGTGAATAAAAATGCAAAACAAGTGTTGCTTGGGAGGTTATAGTTGTGTGTTAAAAACACAAAAAGTATAGATATGTATATATAAAAAATTACTGGAAGGGGCTTCCCTGGTGGCGCAGTGGTTGAGAGTCCACCTGCCGATGCAGGGGACACGGGTTCGTGCCCCGGTCCGGGAAGATCCCACATGCCGCAGAGCGGCTGGGCCCATGAGCCATGGCCGCTGAGCCTGCACGTCCAGAGCCTGTGCTCCTCAATGGGAGAGGCCACGACAGTGAGAGGCCCGCGTACCGCAAAAAAAAAAAAAAAAAAAAAAAAATTACTGGAAGAAATTAATTATGATGTCAATTGACATAATAGTTGTTATTTCTAGGTGGTAGAATTATATGTGGTTTTTATTTTCTTATTAGTACTTTTCAATGACTATTACTTTTATAATTAAAATATTAAGTTCCTATAAGATAATTTAAGAAAATAATTATTACTGTGATGATTTTTCAGTCTTTCCAGTGTCAGCCTGCCTTTAGCTAAGATAATTCCAATAATAAATGGACAGATCCATTCAGTTTGCAGTGAAACACCTAGTCATTTTGTTCAGGTAAGAGGAAAGCTTGGGGGTATTATTAAAAACAGACTGTACTCTTGGTTGTGGTCCTATTTGTCCAACATAAAAATACATTTCTCTTCTATGATATTTGTTCAAAGAAACCAAAAACTTGAAACCACATGTAGAGTATGGTAGAATGACCCATGAGAGTAATAATGTATCATGGCACTTTTATGAGGTTGGGAATACCTTTCTCCATGTTATAGTCCAACACGTGTTAGACAGACTACATTTTAGTCCAAATACATTCTAGTGGTCAGTTGAATTTACAGTGTTACTGTTTTGCATTAAGCTGTGCTAGTAGAAAAGTTGAGCCTTGAGGCAAATCAGCAAACTAATTCCTCACATTTTGAGGAAAAATTTAAAATTTTTGTGGGAAAGTAAAGCATCTTAATAGCTAATAAATACAACAGTTAATAGTGCACCAATATACTGCTCATTAAAAACTGCATACTCAGTCGGTTATTTAAATTTTTCATTAGACTACCTATAACTCCATCTCCTTTCTTAGGAAAGCATTTTAGAATACATTGAGTAAGACTGATTTTATTAAAAGGACAACTTTGAATCCATAGGTTTTTTTCCAAGTCACTTGCAAACTTGGAAACTGTATAACAAGTAATAAATCACTCACAATACACCTCAGTTCCAAACCACTGCCATAATGTGCAGTGCGAAGAGACCTAAGTGTAAAGATGGTATCTTCTCAGTATCGTTTATCTCTGTGGATTTCTGCTTGAGGACATGAAGAGTCCTGAGACTGTGGGTTGTAATTCTTCCTTTCTCTGTATAGTGTCATGAGCTTGTCCTTAACGTGCTACTTTTCCTCACTGTCCTCTTCAGTCTTCTGTGTCATCCTCTCACCCATGAGAATTAGCCATTCATATTTCAGAAGAAAGAATGAATAAGGCTGATCTCATTTCACTTAATTTTAAGCTTAATTTAAGCTCAAAAAATCTTAATTAAAAACTTAGTTTTAAATTTTCTGTTTATTTTTAAAAATTTTTACATGTATATTAGTGTGAGAAAAAAAGTTATAACTTCTGGCATTTACACCTTAACTTTATCTTTCTCCATTTTCATGAAGTCTCTGGCTTCATCAGCAAGCTGTTCATCTTGACAAGTGGGAAATACAGCTAAGCGTAATACAACACCAGCTCTGGTGCTTAAGTAATTTATGTTCTACATTAATTAAAGTCTGTATAATTGAGGATGAAGACAAAAGGTTTCAACCTAGTAAAACCATCATTGATACGAATGCTTAGTAAATTTTCTTAGTGTGACTGGATGTAGATTGAGTTTATAAACTAGACCATTAATTGACAAGACTTCCACCAATTTTTTTAACTATGATTTCTATGAGTTAAAATGCCACGTGGTATTCAGAGAATTTAACGTTGAATTTGTGAGATCAAGACTTACCTAAGCTCACTTGGGTTTTCTGATGCTTAGGAGAGAACACAAAGGATAGGTTCACTTCTTGTTTCTCTGCTGCTCACAGGGCACTTAATGGTTTCTGTTGTCATAGATCCTTTCACTATCTGGAGAAGCCTATGGACGCCTCCTCAGAATAATGCCTATAAATGCATATTGTAAAATACATAGGTTTTAAAGAAAACCAATTGCATACAGTTTTAAAATACTTTTAAAAATCAAATTTACGATATAGCAATATTGCTTCTTTGTTCATGCATTAAATAACAAGATGTAATGGCACTTCATGTAACTTCCACAACTGTCTATCATATGATGTAAAAATGTCTGATTTCTACTAAAGGCAAATTCATAGGTTCTGCTACTACTATCAGTTTGTTGCTTACGTTCATAACTGAAGGAAATGCTAGATTTTAGTTGAAGGTTAATGAAAATAAAGATGTAATTTTTTCCTTATCTACATTCACAGATCCCTTAAGAACCCCTGTTCTCAGGTGTATATGTGTGATTATGTATGTGTGTATATGTAATATATGATATACTGCATATATTCTATGTTAGAAAGTAACGTACCTCAATCATGTCATGTCAGCTTCCAGCAAAAGTACCTTTAGACTTGTGTAGTGTTGTAATCATTTATTCAACAGATATTCTTCTAGCACTTGACACACACAGAAATCCATTTGAAGACTATTTTGGGTCTTCTTCTCTAAGCCACACTTGAATACTTATCATATCCACTATCCCTTATGTAAGAACTTAAACAATAAACGTCTCCAGGAATTTATTATAAGAAAAACTACTTCTTTCATTAAATGGTTTTCTTTTGGGCCTTAATGCCACAAAACTTAGAGCTAACTTTGTTGCTTGATTACAGAAATGAATTCTGATTATCGGTTCTTTTTATAAACTGTAATGTTTTATTGTTGTCTTTGCTAGGATCTGTTAATGATGGAGCAAGTGAAAGACTTCGCTGCTAATGTGTACGAGGCCTTTAGTACTCCTCAACAACTGGAGAAATGATTTTTTCCTTCAGGAAGAACTACAGTGGAATTCATTTGCTTTAAAAAATACACTGAATAAATCAACTATATAGAGGGTAATGATTTGGTACTGAAATGTCTAATAAAAATATATTCATAATCAAAGTCTTCATTTCATAATAAAATAGATTTATTTGGCATCTTAATATATTTTTTTAAAGTCATCAACAAACTGGTTTTTGTGGGCATATCTGAGTGTACACAGGGCAAATGTCAGAATTGTTAATAATTTGTTACACCATGGATATTAGTTCCAAACTGATTAATGTAGATACTTTTTTTATATAATAGGAAATTCAGTATACTTTGACATTAATACTGAGGTAAAATCTGTTTGGGAAGTAGGTGTGAAGTCTGGAAAATAATGCTATTTAATCATTAAGTTCTCTGGACTACAGTATACAGGAGTGAATCAGACTTCCAGTTAGTATTCAAAGGGATAAATTATTTGTCTTAAATATACCTGATTGAGGACTTCGTTTTTTTATAGAAATCAGTTAATTTAGCAACTGTGATCGGGACTTCCCTGGCAGTCCAGTGGTTAAAACTCCCCGCTCCTCCTGCAGGGGGAATGGGTTCGATCCCTGATCCCTGGTAGGGGGAACTAAGATTTTGCATGCCGCGTGGCACGGCCAGAAAAAAATAGGGAACAACTATGATCAGCAATTTTTTTCTTTACTGTTGTTAACAATCCTTAGGAAACTACATATTGCTTTAGGGGCAAAAATTGTGTTGATGCCGTTTACTCACAGCTATGATTAACTACTGTACATAGTTTCATTCATTTTTTGTAAATAATTTTAATAACTTACTTTGTATTGATTTTGAACAGTGAATCTTATTGCAATAAAGTATTTTAGTAAAATATGGTTTTATTGAGTTAATACTTTACAGCTATTAATTTATTTGTCCCATAGCATTTTTGCTGTTATTTTTGGAGATTACACTAGTTTTCAAGTTTCATTTTAACTGGTAATTGTTGCTTTCTTTTAACTTACTTGTTTAGAAAAAATAAATAGCATTTCCTTCTGAAAAGAAATAATTCATTGTTCTAGTAAATCTATAGTTCTTTATGTGGGTAATTAGAGGAGAAATAAATGAATCATGATCGTCATTATATTAGATATATTTTCAGTAGCATAAGAATATTTTCAGTAGCATCATTTTATGTTGTTTTATTTCTCTAACATACAACATATATCTAAATAGTAGAAGGTAGAAAATGAATTGTGAAGTCTCTTCTAAGGCCAGGTTAGGCCTGAAGCCAACCACTAGGGAATCTATGCCTAGAATATTTTTTTAAAAAAACAGAAAACAAAACAAAAAAACCAGAAAAAACAGATGTAAAAGTGGAGAGGAGAGCAAATGCTTCTTTTCAAAATTTGACAGAATATAATGATGTTATTTCTAATAGCGTGGTGGAAAAATTGTATTTTGGAAAATTAGTAAATGTGTGTGTAATAGGGCATGCATCTCTTCCAGCAATATTAACCCAGGATTTCATCCAAGGAAATTTTGAGAATGAACAGGTGCAGCCTTGTTAAGGATAGAAAGCTGATCATCTGAAAATTATCACCTGGAATCATCTACCTCTGTAGAGTTGTAGCAGTTTTAGAGATGACAAGGTAAAAACGACATGTATTTGAAGCTAATTGGACTTAGACATTATAAATTTGTCTTCTAATTGTACAGTAGGAGCCCTTTTATCTGGGACCCTTAGTTGTTTGGTTAATCCAAGAAGTCATTTAAAGCAGGGTATCATTTAAAAAATAACACATGTATTCTTAGATATTTTAACTTAAAATATAAATAATCTTTATTTGCCAGTTATTGAATGTAGGACCCATGTCTTTTCTACCTTTTCAATGTAGGTCTGCTTCTAAGGGTTCTCTAATTGTCTTTCTTATACAGATCACATGTATTAGATTATATAGTTGTAAACCAGGGGTACAGAATTCTTGTAGATTTTTACTATATTTCCCTTCAGTCTTTTACAACTTTTTTTTTTTTTTTTTGGCTGCGTTGGGTCTTCGTTGCTGCGCGCAGGCTTTCTCTAGTTGTGGCGAGCGGGGGCTACTCTTCGTTGCAGGGCGTGGGCTTCTCATTGCAGTGGCTTCTCTTGTTGCAGAGCACGGGCTTTAGGCGTGCAGGCTTCAGTAGTTGTGACTCGCGGGCTCTAGAGCGCAGGCTCAGTAGTTGTGGCGCACGGGCTTAGTTGCTCCATGGCACGTGGGATCTTCCCAGACCAGGAATCAAACCTGTGTTCCCTGCATTGGCAGGTGGATTCTTAACAACTGTGCCACCAGGGAAGTCCTTTTACAACTGTTTTACCCACAATTAATTAACCAGTACATTTAAATTGGAAAAAAAAAAAAAAGGCAACATACGTTTATCTAGTTTTTCCAAAGTATTCAACTTGGTTTTCACAGAAACTATAACTGTTCACACTCATTTCATCCACTTATGCAACATGATAAAAAGTTCTACTGGCATAATCAGTTTGGTAACTATAGTAGTTTCCTAGAACTGCCATAACAAATTACCACTAACTGTGTGGCTTAAACAATAGAAATTTATTCTCTCACCATTCTGGTGCTTAGAAATCCAAAATTAAGGTGTCAGCAGGGCCATGCTCCCTCTGAAGACTCTAAGGAAGAATCCCTCCAGTCCTTCCTTGACTCTTCCAGCTTCTGGTGGCCCCAAGAATTCCTTGGCTTTGTAGCAGCATAGTCTCTGCTTCTGTCTCCATATGGTCATCTTTTACGTGCTTGTGACCCCCGCATCCAGTATGATCTTACCTCAATATTTACTCTAATTGCATCTGCAGAGACACTACTTCCAAGATCATATTCTGAGCTTTTGGGTAGACGTGAATTATTGGGGAACACTATTCAACCCATAACAGTAACGAACTCAACTAACCCTTGGTAAACATGTATTGCAGCAAGTGAAAATCAAGGTGAAGCATGTGCCAGACAGAAGCCTACTAACTGAAAGCCTGCAGCTTGCCTGGGCGTCAATCAGTACGCTTTTCCAAGAAAATGGAGAGCATCCGTTAATCTAGTGAGTTGGTTAAATGGAGATTACTTAAAACAGCTTCTACTTTCTCCTTCAAACTTGTATAAATGTGTTGGTTACTGTGTATATATAAAAATCTGATATGAACAATTATTTATTTTTTTGCAAGTTAGGAAGGTTTTTATCTAACCAGGTCTTTTACTTACAAAATTGAAATGAACAGAAGGCAAAACATCTGTCTTGTTTTCTGTTGTCCTAATTCATATTTATTTGACTAGCCTGACCTTTTAAAGTAATTGTGTTGCTTCAGTGTGGCACTCATAAGAAAATAAGATAGAGTCTTATTAAAGTGATATCCATATTTTAAATGATATCAATGTCTAAATCATTCAGTCTAATAATCTAGCTTTGCTTGCCTTCAATATTTCTCATCATTAAAGAAAAATCCAAAGTTACTGAAATTCAAAACAAGTCAATTTTGTGCCTATTTAGTAACTCTGGGAAAAGGCACAATTGCTTGGGGGGATAAGAACTATTGGCTTAAAATAGGTAATAAGAGCTCTGGTTTTTAATTATCCTTACTATAATTTTTCCCCTCCATACCAATGATAATGCTAAGAATTTGATGGAATATTTTAAAAGGCTTGTTATGAGTCCCACTTATAGTATATTTCACATATAAGCAAGATATACCTTAAATAAACTTAAATTCGGTGTCTCATTCTGTTTCATATATAATGTCTGGTTATTAGCAAAGCATTTTATCAGCACCTCTGAATGCTGAGCTGTATTTTATCATTTAGCTCCCTCACAGCTACCCATTAACTAAACCCTATACCTAACTATAATTTGCTTAAATAGTTCCATTTTCCCTCTATATTCTCTTTGTATTTGTAAAGGTCAAGATGGACAGGGTAGGAATTTAAATGATTGACAGGTTTTTAGTCTCAAAAATACTTTCTTCAGGGCTTCCCTGGTGGCGCAGTGGTTGAGAGTCTGTGCTCCGCAACGGGAGAGGCCACAACAGTGAGAGGCCCGCGTACTGCGGAAAAAAAAAAAACAAAAAACTTTCTTCAAACAAACAGATGACCTCACTTTTATGTTAAGATTCTTCTAACCCTGTTTATTTGGGTTTGTTTGAGGGCTTTTTTCCTTTTTTTGTTTTTCCTTAGTCTAATGTTTGGGATCATGTAAATCTGTCTTTGTTGGACCTCTAATAAAATGTTACTTGGGATTTAGAACTCTTAAAGTACTTATTCATGTAAATACTTCGGCATGGTTTCAAAATTTTGATAGTTGTAGAAACTTCAGCAATGAATAATTTTTTTTAAGATTTTCAACTTCAAGATGATTTTAGAAAATAAATATGAATAGTATTTTATTTCCCTGTCTACTTGAAGCATTTATAGGGAACAATGAGATGTCCACATTTGATTGATATGACAAAATGAAGCCTGTAGCACTTCAAATAAAGATCTAGCCATGTGGAACATCTTTTGTTAAGGGGAGTGAGTTCTTTAATCAGTGTTTCTTTGAATTTACGTCAATATCAGTATTATTTTTGCTTCATTCTTAGGGAAGATCTGAGTAGACTTCCTAATTTTCAGCTAGCTGTTCAACTTCAATTTGCTTAAAAGCATATACAGGAAGTAAATTTATTAATTTAAATTGGTCCTCAAATTAGCCCACCTACAAAAATAGGCCCATACCTCCAATCCCACACACTCACCTCCCCCTGCCAAAGAAAAACGTGGAAGAATACATACTAAAATATTAGTAGTGGTGATCTTAACAGTGATTTTGCCTTTAAGCATTTCTGTGTAATTTTAGATATCTATAGTGAACATATCAGTTTTATTACCAAGAGGGAAAAAAAGACAATTTTTTTTTATAAAAAGAAAATTACTGTAAGCATTGGAAATAAATATTAAGCCAAATTTATTATATACCTATGAACCTCTATTAGTCGGCTAGGGTTGCCATAATAAATACCACATATAGGATGGCTTAAACAACAGTAATTTATTTTCTCACAGTTCTGAAGGCTGAAAGCCCAAGGTGTCAGCAGGTTTGGTTTCTCTTGAGGCCTCTGTCCTTGGCTTGCAGATGGCCACCTTCTCACTGCATCCTTACATGGTCTTTCCTCCATATGCTTGCATCCGTGCTCTTCCTCTTCTTATAAGGACTCCAGTCATATTGGATTAAGGTCCCACTCTTATGACTTCATTTAACCTTAGTTACTTCTTTAAAATCTCCAAATACAATCACATTGGGGCTTAGGGCTTCAACATGTGAATTTGGCAGAAGACACGACTCAGTCCTTAACACCACCAATTCCTCACTACTCTGAAACAAAATCCCCACCTCTGAATCACACGTGGAAATAAATTCAGTGTGAAGGGACGTCAATAGCAAAGTGCACTGGAGAGTTAAACCAGTTATGTGAGTAATTTAGGAAATTCTGGGCCAATTTTACATTTGCTTTCTCTGTGTGCTACAATTATAGAAACCTGATACATTCTAGTCTTAGATATAACTGCATCAGGAAGCACTCTACTGCAAATCAGGTCACATTAGTTAGTGCTAGAGCCCAGCCCCACTTACAGGGCATCTGATGAACAGTTAGCTGAGGCAGTTCTACCATGATGCCATTTTGCTCCAAAGGAGTCCATTGAAGTGGCTGTCCATGTCCCAGTAGTTCAACCTGAAATTAAAAACATACACACAAATGTCTCCAAGTGTATCTCTGACTCCCTCACTTTATTCGGAAGGAGTGGTTGATATCTCTTAAAAAGCAATGTGGACAGAAGATTCATTTTTTACTTTTATTTAGTGGATTACAAGCTGTTTTAAAATGAGTGTATACATCTGTCTTGCTCCCATATTACTCTCAAAAGTGTGCAGGATTTGGGGAAGAATTGTAAAGATTGAATAGTGCCAGGGTAGAGAAAATTATTCTCAAACCAATCTGCACGACTAAGGCCTGCCCAGTTCTCACACAGAATGTTTGAAGAAAGGCTCAGCTTCCTTATCCAGCCACCATTCCCCCTCAAGATGTTCCAATAACCTCCACTAATCAACAATACCTGTGATCAATTATTACTGTAACTGTTCTATATTCTTCGTCTTATATAAGGTGAATTTCAATAAGTAGTTTTCTATATATCTGTGGTTATTTTGAACCAGAAAACTTTGCTTATCATGTAGAGTAATATAAAAACAAAACCCGTGAACTTTCAAATAACAGTATTAATGGCAGCCAAAGAGAACATAAATAAAATAAAAAGATAATGTCATGCCCAGGACACTAAGCTGTAATTAAACATCAGATCTGAACTCATCTCCTTTTCTGCCTGATTGGCCATAAGTGTTAGAAATGAAATATGGAAAAATGATGCAAGGAAAAGCATTTGGACAATTCATATCCCAGAAAATTTTCAGTTTCTTAAAAATAATCTATAAAATATATCAAAGTGAACTCGATGCCAGAGCTGATGGTTACAACTGTGAGATTAACCTTTAATTTTCCCCCAGTTTTTTGTGAACTTGAAATGGTAGGGCCATGACATCTCATAGTTGTTCAGATGTGTTCTGGGGTGGGATGTCAGGGGAAGAATCTGGACTCCAGTTTTACAAAAAGATTCATTTTGGATGCATGCAGTGAGCCTGAACAACATAGAATGACTGTGAAGAAGATATTTTAATTGATATGCATGGAGATAATATAGCCGTTTTATAGGTTTGGTTTTCTGGGAAATGAAAGAAAACTTTCAAAGGTTTTTGCCAAACATTGCCATTGATGAAGTCCATTTTTAAATTACTCTTATGAGGTATAAGAGGAACACATATAAGGCTCACCCTGAAGTTAAAAGTTATGTCTTCATCAGGTTATTCTAGTCAGCAAGTTAAAGGAACAATAAAAGACAAAATTCCCTCTTACCTCTGTTGCCCCCAGAGTAGCTTTGGGCTGACCAAGAAACAGCTGTCCTGATGTGGGCCATTTGAGAAACATGGCATAGACCAATTTGTTTTTAGGTTTGGACGTGTACCTGGTTAAAAGGGAATAAAAGCATAGTAATATTTCTCATTATTTATGGGTCAAGTCTAGAATTATTTTACAGAGGTACTTCCATTCAGTAAATATTTACCAATGTTTTTATTAATAGAGTGAAGGAAAACTAGCCTGATGGTAGCATAAAAAGCACCCAGAAGTGTTCTGATCCCAATTCCCGTGTATGTGTGTGGAGTAGGGGAGAAGTTCCCCACACCACCAAGCAATTCTCGGACACTAACTGGGTGTCCTACAATTCAACTCAATTCTGACACCATCTACCCAGAGATGATAGTGTCAGATTCTACAGGTTAAGGGTTTAGTCCTACAAGACTGCCCCCTCCCCAAATTCAGACACCAGTCACAAGTCCAGATTCTCACCTGGGCTTCTGACCCACAGGCTATAGATTGGAGCTTCCTACAACCCCCTCCTTGAGTTCAACTAATTTTCTAGAGCAGCTCACAGAATTTACAGAAACATTTTACTTCCTGTATTACAGGTCTATTATAAAAGGATATATCTCAGGAACAGCCAGATGGAAGAGATGCACAGGGCAAGGTATGTGGGAAGGGGCAGGGAGCTTCCATGCCTTCTCCAGGTGCTCCACTCTCCCTGTACCTCCACCAATCCAGAAGTTCTCTAAACCTCATCCTTGGGATTTTTATGGAGGCTTCATTAGTCATTATTGATTAAATCAATGACCACTGATGATTGGTTCAACCTCCACCCTCTCACCCCTCCCTGAAGGCCATGGGCAACCAGCCCTCATCCTTTGGTAGTGTCCAAAATCACCTCACTGACATAACGAAAGACACCTTTATGGCTCTCATCGCTTAGGAAATTCCAAGAGTTTTAGGAGCTCTGTGCCAGAAACAGAAAAAGACCAAATATATATTTCTTATTATAAATCACAATTATCACAGCACCTCTCTTCCCCACTTCCCCAGTGCTAAAAGGAAGTTCTTGGAACCGAGATTTTTCTAGTACTACTCTTCTTCATCAGACTTTTCTCATGGAGCTGGAAACAGGTGGGGAATGTGAGCAAAGAGCATAAGATGCAAGAATAGATGGCTTTCCACCTGATGATCAAATCTTCATATTCCTTCATTCAACAGGTATGTATCTGTCAATGCTGGGCCCAGTACCGTGCTTGGTGTTAAGAATACAATAGAAAACAAAACACACTTAGTTCTTGTTCTTGTAAAGCTTAGACTAGAGTGAGGGAGAGAGACATCAAATAATCACACAAATAATATAGAAGTGTGAATTTTTATAAGCACTATGAAAGAAGAGGAAGTTGAAAGATTATAACAAAGGCATGTTTTTACGTTATACCATTAGCAAGAAAATGAGATTTAATCTGAGACTTAAAGGATGAATGTGAGCAAAAGGGAAAAGGTAAGAAGAGTAAGGTTTAGACAAAGAAAACAGAATTCATTCATTTTTTCACTCAGTTATTTGACAAATATTTATTGACATCTTAAAATGTTAATCACTGTTTCAGAGCTGGAGACATAGCATTGAACACAGTCCCTGTCCTCATGAAGCTTACATGTAGCGGAGAAAATTAGAATGAGCAAAAAAATATATGTCAGATGATGATTAAATGTTTTGGAGAAAACTGAAGCCCAGCAAGAAGAATAGAGCATGCCTGTGTGAAAATTAATAAACAGGAAGCTCAATTAAAATAGAGTCAGGAGACCAGAGAGGGGAGCTCCCATGCCCTGCAACAATAGCAGAGCCCACAGGAAGTAGGAAGGCTCCTCTTATTACCTGGCAACAACTCAGCCAATGAAAAGCCATGGACTCTCCATTTACTATAGCTTTCCCAACTTCCTTTTCCCCCCAGTAAAAGAGTTCTCCTTCCCTTGCTGTGCAGGGACTTGCATGTGGCTTGCCATGTTTGCAGACCCCAAATTACAATTCTTTGGTGATCGCAAATAAACCCACTTTTGCTAGAGAAATAACTGGCAGTCTATTTTAGGTCAACACTACGTTGGCAAAAAGGGATCTAGGTGTTCTTTTAAATAAAATAGTCAAAAAAGAAAACTACAGACCAATATCACTGGTGAACATAGATGCAAAAATCCTCAACAAAATACTGGCAAACAGAATCCAACAGCACATTAAAAGGATCAAACACCACGATCAAGTGGGGTTTATCCCAGGAGTGCAAGGATTCTTCAATATACGCAAATCAATCAATGTGATACACCATATTAACAAATTGAAGGAGAAAAACCATATGATCATCTCAGTAGATGCAGATAAAGCTTTGGGAAAAATTCAACACCCATTTATGATAAAGATCCTCTAGAAAGTACGCATAGAAGGAACTTACCTCAACATAATAAAGACCACATATGACAAACCCACAGCCAACATCATCCTCAATGGTGAAAAACTGAAAACATTTCCTCTAAAATCAGGAACAAGAGAAGGTTGCCCACTCTCACCACTATTATTCAACATAGTTTTGGAAGTTTTAGCCACAGCAATCAAAGAAGAGAAAGAAAGAAAAGGCATCCAAATCGGAAAAGAAGAAGTAAAGCTGTCACTGTTTGCAGATGACATGATACTATACATAGAGAATCCTAAAGATGCTACCAGAAAACTACTAGAGCTAATCAATGAATTTGGTAAAGTAGCAGGATACAAAATTAATGCACAGAAATCTCTTGCGTTCCTATACACTAATGATGAAAAATCTGAAAGTGAAATTAAGAAAACACTCCCATTTACCATTGCAACAAAAAGAATAAAACACCTAGGAATAAACCTACCTAAGGAGACAAAAGACCTGTATGCAGAAAATTATAAGACACTGATGAAAGAAATTAAAGATGATACAAATAGATGGAGAGATATACCATGTTCTTGGATTGGAAGAATCAACACTGTGAAAATGACTATTCTACCCAAAGCAATCTACAGATTCAGTGCAATGCCTATCAATTTAGCAATGGCATTTTTCACAGAACTAGAACAAAAAATTTCACAATTTGTGTGGGAACACAAAAGACCCCGAATAGCCAAAGCAATCTTGAGAAAGAAAAACAGAGCTGGAGGAATCAGGCTCCCAGACTTCAGACTATACTACAAAGCTACAGTAATCAAGACAGTATGGTACTGGCACAAAAACAGAAATATAGATCAATGGAACAGGATTGAAAGCCCAGAGATAAACCCACGCACATATGGTCACCTTATCTTTGATAAAGGAGGCAAGAATATAAAATGGAGAAAAGACAGCCTCTTCAATAAGTGGTGCTGGGAAAACTGGACAGCTACATGTAAAAGAATGAAATTAGAACACTCCCTAACACCATACACAAAAATAAACTCAAAGGGATTAAAGACCTAAATGTAAGGCCAGACACTATCAAACTCTTCGATGAAAACATAGGCAGAACACTCTATGACATAAATCACAGCAAGATCCTTTTTGACCCACCTCCCAGAGAAAGGGAAATAAAAACAAAAATAAACAAATGGGACCTAAAACTTCAAAGCTTTTGCACAGCAAAGGAATCCATAAACAAGACGAAAAGACAACCCTCAGAATGGAAGAAAATATTTGCAAATGAAGAAACTGACAAAGGATTGATCTCCAGAATTTACAAGCAGCTCATGCAGCTCAGTATCAAAAAAACAAACAACCCAATCCAAAAATGGGCAGAAGACCTAAATAGACATTTCTCCAAAGAAGATATACAGATTGCCAACAAACACATGAAAGAATGCTCAACATCATTAATCATTAGAGAAATGCAAATCAAAACTACCATACAATGTCAACTCACACCAGTCAGAAAGGCCATCATCAAAAAATCTACAAACAATAAATCCTGGAGAGGGTGTGGAGAAAAGGGAACCCTCATACACTGTTGGTGGGAATGTAAATGGATACAGCCACTATGGAGAACAGTATGGAGGTTCCTTAAAAAACTACAAATAGAACTACCATACGACCCAGCAATCCCATTACTGGGCATATACCCTGAGAAAACCATAATTCAAAAAGAGTCATGTACCACAATGTTCATTGCAGCTCTATTTACAATAGCCAGGACATGGAAGCAACCTAAGTGTCCATCGACAGATGAATGGATAAAGAAGATGTGACATATATATACAATGGAATATTAATCAGCCATAGAAAGAAATGAAATTGAGTTATTTGTAGTGAGGTGGATGGAACTAGAGACTGTCATACAGAGTGAAGTAAGTCAGAAAGAGAAAAACAAATACCGTATGCTAACACATATATATGGAATCTTAAAAAAAAAAAGGTCATGAAGAACCTAGGGGCAAGACGGGAATAAAGACGCAGATCTACTAGAGAATGGATTTGAGGACACAGGGAGGGGGAAGGGTCAGCTGTGACAAAGTGAGAGAGTGGCATGGACATATATACACTACCAAATGTAAAATCCATAGCTACTGGGAAGCAGCCGCATAGCACAGGGAGATCAGCTCGGTGCTTTGTGACCACCTAGAGGGGTGGGATAGGGAGGGTGGGAGGGAGGGAGATGCAAGAGGGAAGAGATATGGGGATTTGTACATATACATATCTGATACATATGTATCAGATATGTATAACTGATTCACTTTGTTATAAAGCAGAAACTAACACACCATTGTAAAGCAATTATACTCCAATAAAAATGTTAGAAAAGAAAAAAGATCAGAGGATTGTTAGGGGATCCTTTGGCTCCTCTGTGTTTATACTAACCTCAAATTAAATATCTGTACATTCTGTCACATTAATTTAAATCTTCACCATACTTACTTTGTTAAAAGGAATAGACAACTTGTTCTCAAGGTAAATCAGTGATGAAGAAAACAGAAAAAATCATAGACCTTCTGATTCTCTAGACTGATTCCTTACTGATTTGGAGACAAACTTCAAATTTTAAAAAATTATTTTGAGCCATGTTAGAAATCATAATCACTCTCACATTTGGTAATCTGAAGCAGTTTTAATTTCTTAAACCAATGGCATTGCTGGAAATTACCTGACCGCTAAATTTTAAAATGTGTTCATTTATTCAAAAATTATCTATTTGTGACTACAATATACCTGGAACTCTTTTAAGTTCTGGGTGTACAGCAATAAAGAAGAAAGT
Source organism: Monodon monoceros (assembly GCF_005190385.1). Lineage (NCBI taxonomy): Eukaryota > Metazoa > Chordata > Mammalia > Artiodactyla > Monodontidae > Monodon > Monodon monoceros. The sequence continues at coordinate 67,721,621 of NW_021703771.1, forward strand.
CTACATGCAAAAAAATAAAAATAAATAGAATAGTCAAGGAAGACCTCTTTGAGGAGGTGGCGTTGAGGAGACCTGAAGGATGTGAGGGGGAACCACGTGAGCAGAGGAAGAGAACAGCAAGCACAGAGTCCCAATGCAGCAGTATGCTTGGCCTGTTGATAGAAGAGCAAGGAGGGCGGAGTGACTGAAGGAGAGGAAGTGAAGGATAGCATGATAGCCAGTGAGATCACAGAGACAAGGTGCTCGTTTTTATAGGACCGTATAAGCCTTTGTAAGTCTTGAATTTTTCTCTAAGACTGGAAGCCACTGGAAGAATTTGAGCATGGGAGTGTCATAACCTGACTTATTATTTAAAAGGTTTTGTAGCAGATAGATTAAAGGAGCACAGATGGGAATAGATCAGACAAGCTACTGAAATAATCCAGGGGGGAAACGATGGAGACTAACAGGAAGAGGGTTGCCACAGAGAGGATGAGAAGTGGTCAGATTCCAGATATATTTCAAAGATATGATGAATTTACTGATGGATTGGCTGTGGGATGTAAAAGAAAGGGAAGTTAAGGACTCCAAGGTTTTGGGCCTGACAAGCACCTAAAAGCATGAAGCTGCCATTAACTGAGATGGGGGAGACTGTGGGTGGAACTAATTTAGAGCAAAATTTTAAGGACCTAAGTTTTGGACACAACAGGTTTAAGATGCTTTATTTTTAAGTGGAGACACTGACTAGGAAGTTGAATATATGATTCTGGAGTTTAAAAAAGATGATTCCACTGCAGAGGTCATCAGTATGGCATTTAAAGCCCTGAAAATAGATGAGATCACCTGGGGAATTAAGATAAAGAATAGAAGTCCAAGGGCTGAGCCTCAGGGCACTTCAAGGTTTAGTGGTCGGGGACTTGAAGTGGAACCAGCAAAGGAGACTAAGAAGGAATGGCCAACAGGCACAGTGAAGACAGAGACAGCCATCACCTGGGGCAAATGCTGACAGTAAGCTCAGATGATAGGGACCTCGACTGACCCAGTGAGGGAGAGGTTCCTGTGGACCTGGATAACAGTGATTTTATAGAGTGTGGGGTGGAAGTCTGACCAGAGTGAGTTTAAGAGGAAAACTGGAGGGCTTACCTGGTGGTGCAGTGGTTGGGAGTCCTCCTGCCAATGCAGGGGACAAGGGTTCAAGCCCTGGTCCAGGAAGATCCCACGTGCAGTGGAACAACTAAGTCTGTGCGCCACAACTACTGAAGCCCGCGTGCCTAGAGCCTGTGCTCCGCAACAGGAGAAGCACCGCAATGAGAAGCCTGCGCACTGCAGCGAAGAGTAGCCCCCACTCACCGCAACTAGAGAAATCCGCGTGCAGCAACGAAGACCCAACACAGCCAAAAATATACATAAATAAATAAATAATATTTTTTAAAAAAGAGGAAAACTGGAGCAAGAAACTGGAGATAGCAAGTAAAAAACATTCTTTCAAGATGTTCTACTATAAAGGAAAGTAGAGAAATGGGAAAGTAGCTGGAGATCTAAGTAGGATGGAAAGAGTTCAAGATGAAAAAAAAACAGGTTTTTATGCTGATAGGAAAGGATCTAACAAAGAGGGGAAATTGAAGATGAGGAGCAAACGGGGAGAATTGCTAGAACAATATCCTTGAGTGGATAACCTGGGATGGGATCCAGGATACACGGGTTTGCTTTAAAGCCAAAAGCGAGAGCATTTGACATATTGTGTGTGTGTGTGTGTGTGTGTGTGTGTGTGTGTGTGTGTGTGTGTGTGTGTATTTCTAGTCACATTTAGCTACACAGGGGTAGATATGGAATAAGTAGAGCTGAGTTTAATCAAAGCTGAGTTTTAATGAGTACGACAGAGGGAGAGAGAGTTAAGGAGTTGAGGGTGGATGCACTGGAGTGATGCATAGAATCTGACCTGGATAAGGAAGAAGAAAAGACATGAGAGGGTTGAGGCAAGAGGAAGAGAAAACGTGACAGAATTAAAGGCAGCAGATCCCTTTGGAAGCTGAAGTGAGCTGAAATATAAGAGGTGGGAGTTAGACAATGGAATGCTTCAGACTGAGAGCATAGAAGGAGTACAATTATTGGAAATACAAGGTCTAAGGTACGACCAACAGAAGGGGAAAGGATCCCTAGAAGGGAGGAGGTACCGGAACTGAGGGGCCAGCAGATTAGAAGAGCTGTGAATATTGACATTAAAATCACTAAGAATTATGTGAAGAGTAGTTCTGGGGACAGTAACAGTGAGCCAGGGCTAAAATGTCAAAGGATTTCAAGGATAGCCCTGGGAGTCTAGATAGTTATCTAAAGATGCAGCAAGGAGGGGAAGCACACACGATGAACCTGCGGGGGGAGAGCTCCTCTGGTGAGGCAGGGATAGCAGGCCACTGGGCTCGGTGCAGTGGAGCCAGGCTACGGCTTTATAGGTCTTGCTAATAAGTAGTTTGGCTTTTATCTTTACTTATTGAAAGAAAATGGAATGGAATAATGGTTAACCATTGTCAGATCCCAGATCAGACACCCTCATAGTCAAATACAAACACAAAAGCAAATTCTAAAACCCAATTTAAACTAGCCTCTGTAAAATGAAAGATTGGTTCTGAGTTCTTATTGTGGCTTCTCTCAGACCCGGCATTCTAAAATTCTATAGTCAATTGCTTCTGTGTAGACTGCCTTACTTGATTTTCTTCAATGAACTGACAATTTGTTTTAAGTCATAAGTTCAAGGAAGATTATTTAGTCTAATCTTTTGATATATACTTGATCAGGCTGTACTCGCTTTGGTGGCAACACAAGGTGAATTTTTAGAGCTTCACTAATACTACTCTTATTTATATATGTTAAGACCGCACATCAGAAACCACCGTATTTGCAGAGTCTGACTCATTGGCCCATAGAACTTTCCAAAGCTCAGACAGAACCTGTGGCAAGGCTTTTATAGGAGCTACTAGTTAAAAGAAAAGTTAGCAGTTAAGATAATTTTAAAGAAACTTCAGGTTTAGATTTATTAGAATAATAGGAACAAGGTACAAGATTTTTAATCAATTTAAATAATGCTGTTATTTTTGCAGATTTTAAATATTTTTTCTGCCCTTCCGCACCTCCTGCTAATTTGATGTGATGTAACACCTGCAAAAGTTAGAATTTACCTGACTAAACCTGAAGTCTCTTTTGGATTAACCACTCAGCATTTTTTTTTTTCATTTTTCTGAATGGCCTACAATTTTTGTAAGAGCTGAATATTTTTCCCTGAAATCTGTCCACTGTTTGGAGGAATCTAGAGATGATTTCAGCTCAATTTGATAAATAATGTGTTTTAAAATATGCCAATTTCTTGTAGAGTAAGTAAAGAAAGTGTTTTGTGTAGGTGGGCATTCATCCCATTTCCTTTTTTATTTTACTTTTCTCTTTACCTCTGAGAAATGTTAAATGCCTTCCTCTATCTAATAGTACTTACCATACATCTGGGGTGACAGTGTCATTCTGGGATCTCCAAGCATGGGTGTCATAGATGGCTTCTCCATTGACTTTTAGCCAGGTCCCCATTTGCCTTAATCGCTCCTCAAAAATTGCAGAAATGGTGCCATCTTTTGTGGGCCCAATATTCATCAAAAGATTTCCTCCACATGAAACTGTTTCTACAAGTTGCTAAAAAATTAAGAATAAATATAGTTCTTAGAGAAAGAAAACAATTCCATCCTGAATGTGTTAACATGTGGTATTTATGGACTTAGACATATATATATAGTCACCATCTAGGAGAACACACATAGAAAAAAGAGTAATGTCCTGTGTTATAGACCATTGAGCTATACAATTTAGAAAAAATAATTCTCATACACCTACACTATTACAAGTGTTACCATAATGGTCACCAGACATTTTACTGTACCTTCACCAATTCTTCAATTGTAAGATAGTCAGAGATTCCAGCATTCCTCCTATAGCCCCAGGAAAACTGGTCTATTGTCATGCAGTTTTCCCATTTATGTGGCAAAAGATGTCCTGGGTTATAACGATCACTGCAAGTATAGTAGCCACCGTGCTTACAGATGCTACCAGCTCCCCAACGGTCATTGGTGACCACTGTGTCCCGAACTGGGCTGAAATGAAAAAGATGATTTTTTTTTTTAAACAAAAAGTAAAGAATTTTTACACAAAAGCAGTGTCACTGAAAAGAGGTCTGACTGAAATTCACTCCTGGAAAATAACCGTAGTGGAATATAATACAAAGCCCACGGTTTTGAAGTCAAATAGACCTGGGGAGATTGTAGTCCTGGCTTGTCACTTTCCTGTCCCACAGCAAGTTACCTAACTCTTCTGAATAATCAATTTCCTCATCTATTATTAGAACAGAACTAATTTATGTAAAACACATAGCCCAGTGCCCAGCACACATAGCACTTATAAGAGTATTTTACTATTATTTGAAGGTTCTCCTCCCTGCTCCCATGTTGTGAATGGTAGCTAAAATTGAATTTACAGTCAAGACATTCTTCTCATCTATGACTGAATAATCTCCTACATATATTCTAGCCTTTCTTTCTCTTACAATTGTGCCTAATATTGAAAAACCTCAGGAAAGTTGACTGTTATCATGGAATTCACTGTAGCATGAAATATCCCCGCTACATTATTCATCGTAGCAGTTGGTACCTCCTGCACTTCTCCACTTAGAGGGGATCGTTTGGTTCACAAATTGAAGTGGAGGGTTCCCCATATTTCCCTTTGGAAGGAGTACCTAGAGAAACTGCAGTTACATATCAAGAGCTCTCCAGAGTATTTGTATGTGTGCCCTTTGTGGGCCCAGAGAACACAAGCAGGACACTCCCTGACCTCCTAGCATGATACCAAGTACTTTTTAGTTACAAATATAACTTTGCTCCATATAGTGTAAGCCTTATAAAGGAGCTCAGTCAGAACTTCCTGTTCTAATGGGGTAGCTTGGAACATGCTAGAAAGCAAGAGGAGAGAACAGGAAGAGGTGAAATGCTGACGATGAGGGAAAAGAGGAGACAGACAAGGGTGACATTGTCTGAGCAGCAAAGATTATCAAATGTATGAGGATGAAAAGAAGCAATCAGAGGAATTGAAAAGCACATCATCAGAAACAGTGATGAATCAATAGAGTTGTCCCAGAATAGAAGATGAAAATGAGGACCCACAAGGTTAATGTCTTCAAAGTTCTTGATCCTGTGATGTTTAGTCTGATTTCAAAATCAGACTGTTGAGTTGTATTTGACTCCTGATTTGTAACTCCTGATTATTCTGAGTAAATATTGATATATCTAATGAGCATTATTTACAATGATTTCCTCCCCCATGCCACAAATGAGCCTGAAAGGACCTATTTCAAGAAGCAAGGGAATTAAAATTTTATACATGTATTAGGAATGTTTAAGGTCACAACAGCAATCTAATAACACACACACCTCTCATTGTACAACCATGCTAGGAAGACTGTGCTGTTCCAGTAGGTATCTGGGGCCCCTCCATCACCATCTGACCACAGGACCTCAGGCTGATACTGGTTCACTAACTCGTAGAGCTCGGGCAGCATCTTAGACAGTGGATATTGTTGTTTCTGGAATGAGCTGGATTCATCCTCAAGGAAGAGCGGATGAAACCATTCAAAAAGGGAATAGTACAGTCCAAAGCGCAGGTCAGTCCTGGTTCTAACGGCTACTGCAAGTTCCTTGACAATGTCCCTCTTCGGCCCCTCATCTACAGCATTCCAGTTCCACGAACGCTCTGAGCCCCACAAGGTGAAGCCTGAAACATTATATTAAAAAGCTTGTAAGCATATCAATTGTTTTAGTAAATTTCCACATATACAAACACCAAAACAAATTACACAGGGGGAATTCCCTGGCGGTCCAGTGCTTAGGACTCTGAGCTTTCACTGCCAAGGGCATGGGTTCGATCCCTGGTTGGGGAACTAAGATACCACGAGCTGCGCAGTGCAGCCAAAAAAAACAAAAAGAAAGCTTTCAAATCACATAGGCAGTACACGTAATATATAAATCACTGTTTCTACAAACAACTGCTTTATGGCAATTTTTTTCCATAGTATACATTTTGCTTTCATACAAGAAACAAATGAGAATTTAAACAAAGTAGAACCAAGATTTTTAAAAGCAACTCTCAGGGTTCCCCATAAAGTCTGTATAGTCTGATCTATCTCCTGTATTCTCCCTCTTAGACTATAAGCTCCTTGAGGGACAGCATCATGTCTGCAGTGTTCCCTGCTATATCCTCAGCCAATGGCTAGCACAGGGTCTAGCACAAAATCAGCAATCAACATTAGCGATCACAGCTAAGACAGGAACATCTTCCATATGCACCATGCTAAACGATGACTATTACTGCTTACGGTGAAGTTCCTGAGATGCACTCCTGCAAGATTCTTATTTGTCTTCTAAACCAAAAATTAAAGTATATTCCCTGGTTTTAGGATTATTTATTTTATTATAGTATGATTCTTAGAACACTGGTGTCCGTGTATAGCAGTAAGTCTCCTTTACCCTCATTATTCATTTTATCAAGGTGGGGGTGGGGTACTAGTCCCCAGTAGTTCTGTACTTTGCAATGTACCCACCATTTGTAATCTCATCCTACTCTAAAATCATAAGCTTGGATGTCGTGCTTTAAATTACCTAAAAGTGAATTACCTACCAACTAAATAGGTAAGAAGAATGTCTGCCTTTACATAAGCACTTTGAAATAATTCATATTTTAAAAGGAATTTGCATTTAGATTGCTGGTTGTTCTATATAAAAACCATAGAAGCCCTATATAAACTGAAATACTTAAGAAATAATTTAAAAAGCCTCAAAATGTTTAGTTGGCACCTAGGAACATAAATACATTGTTGCTGTCCCACTAAAATCTAAAAGAATCTTTGAGAACAGACATAAGTAAGGTGCTTTGGTGCAACACTTTACTCTTGTAAATTAGGACAAGACTAAGATGGACACACTCTGGATTCATTTTGAAGAAACTTTTAAAAGAGCTCACACTGGTTCTAAAGATGTTTGTGGTAAACTTCAAAGCATTGCTGATGATACTTAAAGTCTTATTCAAAATGTTTCAACTTGACAGACCCTAATGTCAGGCGGTGCTAAAACCACATGGGTATTCGGTTCAGTAGCACCACCAGAAGCTCACACAGTGGTCTTCCCGCCTAGCCAGGCTCAGCAGGGTCTCTCCCATAAGCATGAAAACTTCCAACAATATGAGTGCTAGAGAGTTGATAAATGTGGGCTACATCATCTGTCCTCACAATGTGATTAAGATTGTTTTGTTTTGTTTTTAAATAAGCTCACTATGTAATACCTTGTGCCATACAGCTTGGAGAAGTTCCTAGGCATCAGGAAATCAACATGTTCACAAGCAAATACGCTTTATAAATATCCATCTCAGCCTGAGAAACCTCTATAGGAGAAAATCATTAAGCCACTAGAATGTGGCCAATGGGAGAAATATTCTAAGATAATTCCTTATTTGGGGTTTTGGTTCTTCCCTTCTAATCCCCTACCCACCCCTGAGCAAATAATGAGGCAAAATTTTTTATTCCAAGGCAAAGATGGTTATGCAAACAAATTGTCTAATTATTAACATGCTGTTGGAACAATAATAATTTGCTGATGCTTCCTTGATCTTATAGATACTGGAATGGTAATGGGTGGAATCTATCCTATTAGTGGAAGATCACTATGATGGTAATTTTATGTGTCAACGTGATTGGGCCACTGGGTGCCCAGATATTTGGTTAAACGTCATTCGGGATATGTTCCTGGGTGTTTCTAGATGAAATTAACATTTGAATAGGTAGATTGAGTAAAGCAGATTGCCCTCCCCCAGTGGGTGGGCCTCATCTAATCCACTGAAGGCCTGCCTAAACAGAATAAGAGGCTGATTAAGAAAGAATTCTTTTCTCTGCATGTCTTTGAGCTGAGACATCAGTCTTCTCCTGCCTTTGCCCTCATACTTGGACAGGAACCTAAATCATCCACTCTCCTGGTTCTCAGGCCTTTGAACTCAGACTGGAACAATACAACTGGCTCTCTTGGGTCTAGACTTCTCAGCCTCCATAGTTGCATGAGTCAATTTCTTATGATAAACCTCTTTCTATATATTATACTGCTTATTAGTTCTGTTTCTCTGAAGAACCCTAATACAACCACTGTGTTTCCTTTACATACTCCTCCACCATCTCTGATATTTCTGGGCACCACCACAGCTCCATAATCCTGTTCCTTCCAGGTGACCTGCGTCATTTTCATCACTAGCAAACTATCCTCAATTGGGCCATATAAGAGTTGGCCAAAAGCACAACCTTGTGTGTCGGTCATGATGCAAAACTACAGCAAAATAATCCCCTGGGTGCCTTCCCAGAATGCATTACAAAGGTGGAAAGAAAGGAAGAATGCAATTCCAAGTGTAAACTTTGACCTGCAACCCACTTCCCATTTCAAATAGCTTCAAATCAAATCTTGGATTACTTGGAAATTGTTAAATATGCATATAACAAAATGTGATCAGTTTCCATTTTTTCTCTGTCATGTGGAGGGTATGATCTTTCTGCATACATAATGCTTCTTAACTGGGTGGAACACATGGTCTCTTAAGTTGCAAGCAAAGTCAATAGCCACTTATGATTGCTCCTAAGAGAAAACTCTGATTTCATGTGGATGACCTTGCTTTAGTTTCTTGGTCCAAAAGAACTACTTTACATTTCATAACCACTGTGAGTTTTTGCAAATGTTGTACTTACCTTCATGATGTTTGGAAGTTAAGACAACATATTTGGCACCAGAAGCCTGTAAGATATCTGCCCACTGGTTTGCATCAAAAAATTTTGCTGTAAACAGTGGTCCAAAATCTGCATATGTGAAATCAGGAGGGTAATTATTTTTCATAAAGCCCACATAACTTGGTAACTTTTCCTTTTGCCAATACCACCTAAGGGGATGAAGGAAATAGCATATAAGCAGCATTCACATAAACATCTGAGATATAGTTATCCCTCAGTATCCATAGGGGATTTGTCCCAGGAGCCTCAGCAGATACCCAGATCTGTGGGTGCTCAAGTCCCTTATATAAAATGGCATAGTATTGGGTTGGCCAAAAGTTCGTTTGTTTTCTTCTGTAAGATGGCTCTAGTACCACTTGTCTTTAACTGCATTCAAAACAAGTAGATTGTATTGTGACAGCTGTCATATCAGCGTGCATTTAAAAAAAAACTTATCAAAATTGGTGAATTTTTGTGTAGACATTTTAATATTAAAGAGGGAAGAAAAAAGCAACATTTTTGGTATATTATGTTTTTATTATTTCAAGAAAGGTAAAAAAACGACTGAAACACAAAAAAAGATGTGTGCAGTGTATGGAGAAGGTGCTGTGACTGATTGAATGTATCAAAAGTGGTTTTCGAAGTTTCATGCTGGAGATTTCTCACTGGACGATGATCCACTCTCAGGTAGACCAGTTGAAGTTGATAGTGATCAAATCGAGACATTAATTGAGAATAATCAACATTATACCACGCGGGAGACAGCTGACATACTCAAAATATCCAAATCAAGCATTGAAAATCATTTGCACTTGGTTGTGTTCATCACTTTGATGTTTGGGTACCACATAAGTTAAGCGAAAAAAACCTTCTTGACCATATTTCCGCATGCAATTCTCTACTTAAACGTTAAGAAAATGTTCCGTTTTTAAAACAAATTGTGATGGGCAATGAAAAGTGGATACTGTACAATGATGTGGAATGGAAGAGATCGTGGGGCAAGCGAATTGAACCACCACCAACCACACCAAAGGCCAGTCTTCATCTGAAGAAGGTGATGTTGTATATATGGTGGGATTGGAAGGGAGTCCTCTATTATGAGCTCCTTCCAGAACACCAAACGATTAATTCTAACAAGTACTGCTCCCAATTAGACCAACTGAAAGCAGCACTCTACGAAAAGCGTCTGAAATTAGTCAACAGAAAACGCATAATCTTCCATCAGGATAACGCAAGACTACACGTTTCTTCAATGACCAGGCAAAAACTGTTATGGCTTGGCTGGGAAGTTCTGATTCATCCGCCATATTCACCAGACATTGCACCTTCAGATTTCCATTTATTTCAGTCTTTACAAAATTCTCTTAATGGAAAAAATTTCGATTCCCTGGAAGACTGTAAAAGGCACCTGGAACAGTTCTTTGCTCAAAAAGATAAAAAGTTTTGGGAAGATGGAATTATGAAGTTGCCTGAAAAATGGCAAAAGGTAGTGGAACAAAACAGTGAATATGCTGTTCGATAAAGTTCTTGGTAAAAATGAAAAATGTGTCTTTTATTTTTACTTAAAAACTGAAAGAACTTTTTGGCCAACCCAGTCAGCCAATACAGTCAGCCCTCCGTATCCAGTTTTGGCATCTGTGGATTCAAGCAACTGTGGATGAAAATTTCCATCTGAGGTTGGTTGAATCCAGAGATGTGAAATCCTCGAATATAGAGGGCCAAGTGTATATTTATTGAAGAAAATCCACATAAAAGTGGACCAAACCTGTGTCGTTCAAGGGTCACCTGTAACTGCCCCAGCTCCCTTTACTAAATCCCCCTTACTCACATATTACCAAGATTCTCTTCCTCACTTCCCCATTTAGTTTGACTTCACCTTAAAGAAAGCTTATGTAAACTTCCATAGTTTTCCATCTACCCCTCTGTGAACTCCAGCTCATCAACCTGAACATTCTAGACAACACAGCTACCCATTTGCTCTTAATTCTTCACTTTTAAATCGCAACATGTAGTATCTTTACATAGTTAGTCCTTTGTAACATAAGTGATGAAGGCTTCAAAAGAAGACAAAGCACATAAAGCGTAACACAAATGTATTATATTCACTAGCAGAGAACAAGTGGGGGAGGAGATGACAGTAAAATTAAGAAGATGCTGTTATTTTAATATATTGACTCAGCCTTCAAGGATTACAGGTTATATGCATGGTTTCTGAGCAATGGGGCCTAAACTGCCTAAGCAAAGCTTCAGGAGGAAAACAACATCGAAAACATAATTTTTAGATAAACATGGCAGTAATATTATGCTCACGAAATAGATGCAGGCCCCATCTCTGACCCATCTTCCATCTTCCTTCCTTCCTTCCTTTCATAAGAGTGTTTCTAAGGGATGAGTAAATCCATAATCAGCATTACATCCCCAAAGATGATCAGGAGGTTCATCCCACTGAGAAGCCTTCACTGAAGGACATAATATGTCACAGGCACTATTCTTTACCTGCCCAAGAGTCAGATACATATTTTCCCAGTTTCCATCACACCTACCACATGGACACCTGACCCATGCTGGCCAATGGAACTTGAGGGGAAGCCAACTTGGGAGATTCTGGGAATGGTTTCCTCTCTAATAGAAAGAGATACAACTTGCCTTCGGACAAGGTTGTATGAAGTGATGCCTGTCCACCATCATGTGACCATGACAGGACAAGTCAACAGGCTGAGGATGACAGAAAGCTTAGGTCTTTGATTTCATCAATGAGCCAACTACGTCTAAATTTCTCATTATGTAGAGTAACAAACCCCTATTGTTAAACCTTTTATTTGGGTTTTCTGTACCTTGAAGTGAAAGTATCCTAATTGATCCATGATGCATTTTTACCTTTTAAATTGAACTACAAAAGAGAAACTGGGACAGTCAGAAAGTTAAAAGATAAGAGATTTCTGTTTTTTCCTAACACATCTAATTTGAACTTGCATTCTCTATTATAGTCTAGAGTCACTTCTCAAATTTCATACTAATAGAGATGAGAAGAGGCACTTACAGTAAACAGCCCATAATTTATATTTGGTTTCGAACTGCCATTAAGGACAGTCAGATATACCCATCTCTACTGTTGATGGCTCCAGGTCAAATTGGGGTGGGGAGCAGAGATTTAGAGGGGACACAAAGGGAAACTATAGATAATTAAAGAATCTTCCACAGGGTTATTGCACTTCCAGACCATCAAAAATATACTCTGTTTTGTATGAGAATTATCTTTATTGTCCTAGGGCAAAACAAACAACTTTGTGTTCATTTGTAGAAAATAAAAAGTTAACCATTACAAAGAATAAGATGATTCAAAACTAGCTGTTTTGCACAGAGCACTAGTTTCAATTAACAAACATCAAATCCTCTCCCAGCACCAAATGTATATTTACCTAATCTTCCCTGTTGAACAAAATGGCAAATTAAAGTATAATTTATTATATCTTAAGAGGAAAAAAATCTGTTAATTGATGTACCTTGCTAATCTGAAACATTTCAAAACTAAACTCAAAATGCCTCACAGCACAAAACTTGCAAAGAAAGATTTATAACATCCTGAAGCAAATATATTTGGTAATACAAGTTATGGGAAGAAAGAGTCCCTTGGTTTTGAAGTTGATTCCAAAAGAGTATATGAATAGTACTCCATAGTTTATACAGTTCTTTTACATCAACTGGCCTAACTGAATAAGAAGAGTTACTGGTTGCAGAAAGTCTCTTTATAGAAAGTAGTACAATGTTTATAGTGTAACGTTAATACAATATATAGTTTATACTCTGTATTGTATCTGCCAACTAGAAATTGTCACTTGCCATCTGGTTCTATAAGAATGAAGTCACTAGCCACTGAAGTCACTGACCTTCATCACACCCTGGGAGGAGTTCAGGGTGGAGATCAGGAATGAGGCACTCTGTGCTCTGGGAAAAACTGGCAGAACAGGCCTTCAGATAATTAGATATTTTCAGGAGATTTTATGAGCCCAAATTCTTGCATCTTCTCATATCTAGAAAAGCACTAAAATCATAAGGGAGACATCTGCTTCTCGTGATTAGCGGTAACCTTCTGCCAAAATGTGTGCTTGATTGCACGTATCCGCCTTCGCCAGAGTCACATATATACTGATCTCTCCCCCCAACCTCTTCAGAGCAGCTCCTCAGAGCTCTCTGAGAGGCTGTCTCCCAAGCTTCAGTCCTCATTTTGCCCCAAATAAAACTTAATTCACAACTCTCACATAGGGTATTTTTTTTCAGTTGACGTATCTAACATATATTGTATATATTAAATTTGTTGTACACTATGTATATAGTATAAAGCAGGTTTAAATACTCATTGTTTATTTTCTTATTTCATTAGGAATATATTATATATGTATACTATATATATATATATACATATATATATATATATATATATACCATTTCTATCTTGAAGAACTTAAAATACCTGAGGTACTTAATCAGGAAAGTATGTGAGACACTTCCAAGTTGTAAGGGATTACATGCACATTTTTATATAGATCTCAAGGTAAAATCTACAGAGCAATTTTTTGTGCAGCACTTTCCACATAGCAGTCTATTAATAATTGGGGTTTTTTAGGGTAAACATTCTAGAACTTTTTGTTTGTTTCTTGAGCCACACGTGGTAACATTTTAACATTAAAGAGCCAGTGAATGCCCAAAGGAACAGAAGTCTCACATACCCATGAATTTATGTTTAAACCATACTTCATGGCAGAACAACTAAAAATTGACAGGTAGCAGCAGAACAGCGACGGGACAAGGTGTCTGATTCTCTAAGGACAAAGACGGCAGTTTAGGCTCACGCTTCACAATATGACCCCACACAGTCGATTACTTTCCTGCTGTCTTAGTCATTCGGTGGCTACAGAGTGATAACTACAACTTGATAAGTGCAGCTATCAAGAAGCTGAGAAGCCAGTCACATCAGTTGTCTGATAACTCTTGCAGTCACACGGAAGAAAAATTCAGTGTTCACCCAGCACGAACCACTTACACAGTAAATTATTCATTTAACACCCGGAAATGCTAAACACCGCTAAAACAGCGGGAGGTGAAACTGACTAGGGGGCAAAACAAACCGGCATAGGCTGGGATCTGGGTCGTGGCTGGAGGCCAGTGGGGTGCAAAGCGGGGTCAGAGGAGACGGAGGGAGGTGCGCTCACCAGAACCATTCGCTCCCGAAACTGGGCACGGAGAACACGCCCCAGTGGATGAAGATGCCGAACTTGGCCTGGTCGAACCAGGCGGGCAGGGGGCGTGCATCCAGGGACTCCCAGGTGGGGTCGAAGCGCGCGGCGCCGCCAACTGGACCCGGCGGCGGCAGCAGCAGCAGCAGCGAGAGTACGAACCCAGGCAGCTTCGGGGACCTCATGGCCCCGCGCCCGCCGTCCTGCCCGCACGCCCGCGGCCTCCTGATCCCTCGTCCTTCCGGGTCCCTGGCTGAGTAAGAGCCGCCAAGGTCACCTGACCAAGCTGTCCTAGGAGAAAGGCACCCTCCTCCCTGGGGTGGGAGTGGCCGCGGTCCCGGCGCCGGAACAGAACGACCACAGGAGGCCTGCATCGCTCACTTGCAAAACTAAGGACGCCAGTATTGCCCCAAAGCCAGCCCTGAGGCTGCTCAGCTAAGCCTCCTAGACAATCCGCTTGGGAGAGAAAAAACGAGTCTGGTTCAGGGACCTGTGGGAGCACCTCTCCCCTCAACCGGCAGGACCCTTCTAGAAACCGCCGGAGAAGACGCTAGAGACCAGCCTGGGTGGAACCGTGGATCTGGATCCCAAGGCGGGAACCTCAGCCGGGTCATCCAACCCCTCCCTGGCCGGTGGCACCGAAAAACCCAGATCCTTCTCAGCCTCTGCATTTTACATCCCGCTCCCACTCCCCAGAGTCCTGGGTGTGTTTAGAACTGTGGCTGTCAACCTTGAGTCTGTATCAGGTGAAATTCCAGGAGTTTGCAATGCAGGTTGGAGACCCAGAATTTGCGTGTCTAACCAAGTTCAAGGTGATGCTGATTTTGCTGGTCTGAACATCAAACTTTGAAAACCACTGCAGTAGAAAACAAAGTGATCTAAGACAGGTGAAACCAGTGAAACGAATGTTTAAGAAATCTGCTGGTGGGTCTTCCCTGATGGCGCAGTGGTTAAGAATCTGCCTGCCAACAAGCCCTAGTCTGGGAAGATCTCACATGCCGGGGAGCAACTAAGCCTGTGCGCCACAACTACTGAGCCCACATGCCACAACTACTGAGCCCACGCACCTAGAGCCCATGCTCCGCAGCGAGAAGCCACCGCAATGAAAAGCCACAATGAAGAGTAGCCCCTGCTCGCTGCAACTAGACAAAGCCCGCACGCAGCAACAAAGACCCAACGCAGCCATAAATAAATAAATAAATGTTCCTTTAAAAAAAAATCTGCTGGCTTGAGAAAGAAGGCAGAAACTTGTAATGATTAATCAAGGTGAAACTGCACAGTTCAGATGGGCTTCAAAACCAGCCAAAGCTCAGATCGGGACTTGAACCCACTGTCTTTTAATTGAAATCGCACAGTAGGTTTCAGGACTTTCTGAAGCTCGGATTCTTTATGTCTCTGTGCAGAAGGAATTCAGCGAGAGGCAAAGTGATAGGTAAGAAGTTGTTTTATTTAGAGAGATACACATTCCATAGACAGAATGCGGCCCATTTTAAAAGGCGAGAGTGGCCCTGGGAGAAACACACTCCACAGGCAAAGTGTGGGGCATCTCAGAAGGTGAGAGGCCCTGGAATATGGGGTGGTTAGTTTTTATTGGCTGGGTAATTTCATAGGCTAATGAGTGGGAGGATTATTCCAACTATTTTGGGGGAGGGGCAGGGATTTCCAGGAACTTGGCCACCGTCCACTTTTTGACCTTTTATGGTGAGCCTCGGAACTGTCATGGTGCCTGTGGGTGTGTCATTTAGTATATGATAATTTATTACAATGAGTGTATAATGAGGTTCAAAGTCCACTGGAAGTCGAATCTTCCGCCATCTTGGGCCCAACTGCGTCTAACCAGTTTTTGTCATATCCTCAAGGGCTATGTCATTTCTTTTAAAGGTTGTGCCCTGCTGCCTTCCCTCCTGTTTCAAAGGGAGGTCATCAGAGGCTCATTGTCTTCTCCTCTTAAATGCTTTCAGAGTAGAGCCAGAATCCCCACCCCATCTGCTCCCATAGAAAACTGCCTCTCATTTTACCATAGGCCAGTTCAAATGTCAGTGCCCCTGTGAAGCTTTCTGTCACCACCTTCCCTCCCAGACGTTTTACTCCCTCCTGTGTGTTCCCATTAATATCTCATTCCAATCACTAATATAGCAGTCCATGGATTATCTTGTAGCTAGGATACAGATCTCATTTCCCATTAGGCTGTGTGTGAGCATCCCAAGGACAGGAAGTGATCTGCCTTTCTGTAGTCCTGAATTTACGGCAGAGCCTGGCACGGAGCAGCACATTTGTTGAAGTCCTTCAGTGAATCAGGGTTCTAATTATTGAGTGTGTTCAAAAAACAAAATTCAGTGGAGTGAATTTGGGGATTGAATTGGCTTTATTCAACCACTCATAAAAGGGCAGCATCCTATCTAGCAAGTAGAAAGGCAATCCAAGGAGTTGTACAAAATAGAAGATTTTTATGGGCAAAAAGAGGGTGGGACAAGGAAGTTCAAAGAGTGGATTATTTCAGGTAAGGTCACCTTTCCTTAAGGGAATGCAGGCGGTCTAGGGCAGATTACCTCCCTAGTGTGGACCAGGAAGTTTCAGACTGACTGATTTAAAATTCCACTCCTGCGAGAGGCTGAAAGTACAGTGAGTTATGTATTAAGTCTTGGCGGGGTTTAGCACAATTGACTCCATTTGGGACTGCTTGTTTCCTTTTAGCAAGTATTATTAAAGTATTAAAGAAGGAAATGACACTAAGTAGCTGTTGCCCTCATTCTCCTGTCTCTGCAAAGACATGGGAGTGGCAGCAGGTATAAGGACATTTACCCTCTCGATGCAGTGTCAATGGCTTCCCAGAACTACAGCTCCGTCATAAGGGCCCCCAGTCTTTCCAGGCTGTGGCTCTCCTGGAAGAGGGATCTGAGAATCCACTGAACATCATTACCTATCGCAGTAGCCCCAGTTAGTGATAAAGTGGGGTGACAATTTTTATGATCCAGTCTTTGATCCTAGAATGATCTAGTACCTCAGTGGCCCCTGAACCTCCAGGGCATATTTGAAAAAAAAAAAAAAAGAATGGCCCTTTAGTCACTGTGCGTTGATGTCCCTTGAAACAGACAATTGTATAATCAGCATAAAAGACATTTTTCACAGTGACAATGAGACTGTGAACTCTCAGAGGGATAGTAGACATAGCCATGGTGAGAAGGCAGTAGTGGGGCCCTGTCTTCTCATCAAGCATCCTTTGCACGTGTGAACCTCACCTTTTGAAAGTTTCTATCTTCCAAACCAATTTCTTTTATCATGTAATAAGTTATTTACATTTCCATGTATTTCAGTTAAAGAGTGCTAATCAGACCTTCTGATCTGCATAAATGCCACTGGGTCATTTATCATTTCACTTGAAGGCAAAGAACATTTTTACAACCTTATCATAAAAGTACAATTTCTGTAGGATATACTGATAACAGACGAAAGGCCTTCCTTAGTGCCCTGAGGACACATAAGAATCCTAGAATGCCAGGTGGGGAATCGTTGATAAAGAATTTGGAATGAATAAGAAATAGATTTGTCTGGAAATGAAGAGATTTGTTCAAAATATACTTGTTAAATGACCAAAAGGATGAAATCTATGAAACATTTTAGAACACGGTTGCTGATGGAGAGCGGGCACTTCCCACATTATATGATAATGCTTTACAGAGCTGCAGTCTTCACACTTAAAGCTACTGCTAATTGAGCAATAGAACCACACCACCCTGAGGCTTAAACTGTATAATTAAAGGTTTTGATAGAGGATCCAGATATCTGAGAAACAATAGATCTCCAAGTGTGCTTGGCTCATCTTGGGGAACCTTGGGCCCCAGTGGGCAACACGGTCAAGGAGCCCCGATCCCATCCTGTTTGTCTGAGGTCACCTGGAGGTGCCAGGTGAAGAAAGTAGAAAGAT
The DNA here is from genome assembly GCF_005190385.1 of Monodon monoceros. Taxonomy (NCBI): domain Eukaryota; kingdom Metazoa; phylum Chordata; class Mammalia; order Artiodactyla; family Monodontidae; genus Monodon; species Monodon monoceros. Next base: position 67,739,577 of record NW_021703771.1, read on the forward strand.
AAAGTAGTTGTCCCTTGCAACAACGGGTGGGCCTCAGTGTGGAGCCACCAGGGCCGGCAGCCACACGTTGGGCAGCTGCAGGTACACGGGGTGCTTACCATGGTCACTGCTCCTGATCTCCCAGTGGGACAGGGCAGCCCAGCCAGGCTTGGTCAATTTCTGTTGCTGCCGGAGGATGCAGTCACGCTGTTGATGTCCTCCGGGATGTAGTGAGCTGCTGAGGGTGGAGCTGATATCTGAGTGAGGCTCTCGAGGACACATTCTGGATCTCCATATGGGAGTTGGATAGCTGCCACCAGCCAGTCTCAGCAGTTCCCAGAATTCCACTGAAGTGGACAATGGGAGAATGAAACGTTCGCCTCACGGGTGACATCAGTATACAGCCGCCCTCTGGAAACGCAGAAGAAAAGTGTTCAAACCAAACCAAACCCATGCCGTTCTTTATATGGTAAGAAAACCAGCTTCAGGGTAGAGAGAGCATATGACGTGGGCAAATAAAATCCTGCCTTTTTCTGGCCTGGGGGCGGGGAGTAGAAGGAGGAATGAAGGGAAGAGGCCAAGGGGCTCAGAGGAGGCAGGGGAGCAGCATAGCTCAGCGTCTGAGAGGACAGATTCTGCAGCTGGGCCACCAGGATGCTCGTTCTGGCTCCACCCTCAACTCCAGAGCTCTGTGATCCTGAGGGAGTCATTCAACCTTCCTGTGCCTCGGTTTCCACACCTATTAGATGTGAATGATAATAGTACATCTTCCTCATAGGGTTCTGAGAATTAAACCATGCAAAGCACATATTAAGCTTCATCTAAGTACAGACTATTATTATTATATGTGTCAGATAAATAAGGGGTGACTAAGGGAAGGGGCATTTCTCTCCCGATTCCCACTTAGGACTTGAGAGGAAGCCTCTTAAGCTGACAGGCAAATTTAAGTAGATGGAGCCTTGTTAGACAGAAGGAGAGGCTGCTTGTAGATTTCCTGGGTGACCTTGATACTCCAGTGATACAGACAGGACCCAGAGGTAGCAGAGAACCTAACAGGGAATCTGGCTCCAGTGGTTCCCTGGGGCCTCTGTGCCAAGGATTTGGGGCTCACAGTCATATCTCAGAGGACTCCAGCATACCACTGAGAGCTGAGGTGGGCTGATAGAGACCAGATCATGAATTATAGCAGCTTCAGGCTTCATCTGGGAAAATCAACAGGACAAATATTGGCACCCGAAGACCAGAAGGGGCAGGGATGCCATGTTTCTTCCCAGCACCTGGAGAACAACAGCTAAGCCTGCCACCTTAGGGAGAAGCAGGGAATGGAGAAGCATCTGAGATACTGAGCTTTTTTACCCAAAGGGGAGCCTAAATATTTGCTGAAGAGGCTAATTTATGGGATTTGTCTACCTGTGATCCGGATTGAACGATCAATTTTGCTCACCAACCAACTGATGGGGGGCTGGGGCGGTGGGGGCAATTGGGTGGTCTGCAAGGCAAGCAGGTTGACTACTAACAAAACAAAGGAGCCACATTTTCTCTGGATGAGAGTGGGTGGCCCAGGTAATTTTATGACCCTGATACACAGCCGAGCATCAGAATGTGCGATCCACTTGCCTTCTATTTCTCTCCTTCTCAATGTTTTCACTGAAAACTTAATGATCTAATTAGTGTCTGTGCATGGAGGCCCAATTCAGGAAGAAGAGGTCTCTGTCATATATCAAGTCTCCTTTCCTGTGGCCTTTCTGGCTGTGGGGATCAGAGCAGAGGGTGGAGTTTCCACAGCCCTGGTTAGGTTAGAGGTAAGGGACCACATCCTCAGAGGAAGAGGAAGCAGAAAAAAAGAAAAGGAACTAACAGAAAACTGAAAAAGGACTGGGCAAAAAGGAGAAAGGAGACATTAAAGAAAAAAAAACTTAAGAGCACAGAGCTCTTAAAAAATAAAATAAATAAATAAATAAAGCAGCAGATATAAAGAGTGCCTGAAATTGGAATCAAAAGGAACTACAATGCAAAGAGAAGTGGACGACGTGCAAGAATAATGAGTGACAAGAAGGAAGAGAGGGATAAGGTAGAGGCACCCAAAAGCATTGCTAAAGAAGCAAAGCAATGTGGGAAACACAGGGGAGCATCCAGGAGGTGAAGGATGCTGAAAGCTAAGAGGAGGCTAAGAGTGCTTTAGAGGAAGCCAGCCGGGGTAGAGGAAAGTGAACAAAGGGGAGATGGGAAAAGAGGTGAGTGTGGGCAGGAAACCTGTGGGTGAGGAGGTGCGGGAGGGCTGAGGAAGCAGTGGGAGAGAGAGGACGGCAGGGAGCAGAGTCCTCTCTGCAGCCCGGCTCTAGGGGAGCGCATGTGCTTTCAGAGGGTAGACCCAGAATAGCAAGATCGCCTACTGCCAGTGCTGTGCTTTCTCAAGGAGCTGCCTGCCCTTACCAGAAACCATTCAGATGGTGCACAAAAGTTGTGACACAGCCATGGTGGCATTTTTGTTGTCATTTCTTCTAACTGAAGAGTGAAGGCTCTGGTGCAGAGTGTCAGGCTGAGAACTGCCGGGCTGCACTTTGACTTTCCTGGACACTGTTGCCTTCAAGGGCCCCTTCCTCCTCGGTAAAAATAAATAAGCAAACAAACAAATAAAGCATATATTTTACGACTATGCTGGGGTAAAGGCAAATATATTCATATTATATATTAAAATATTTTTCTTTAACCTAAAAGCTCTTTTTTTTTGCCCCTTCAGATTTTAGAAGACATTAAAACATTTCTGTGGGTCTCTACAAGTATTATGGGCCTGGGCCCTGTGCCTGCTACACCGATAGATAAGTCAGCCCTGGAGAACGTAGAGACAGAGGATAAGAAGCACTAAAAATATACAAAGAGATTAGATGAAATATTGATATTAATGTGAGCCAGGGTAAGTGCATTAGAATAGCAAAGTCTGAATGTGCCGATCATCGCAGGGAGTGGGAGTTTTAAGATTTGGTAAATACTGTTTAGCACTTACTATATGCTGGGCATTCTTCTAAATATTTAAAGATACATATATGGATATTTATCTACTTATTGGTCGATCTATCTGTATACATACATACAGTTTCATTAAGTGCCTTTCATAAGGCACTTTTATTATCCCCATTCTACAGATGAGGATAAGAGGCACAGAGAGGCTAAATAACTTGCCTAAATTGCCTAGGGCCCATGTTTTTGACCATCATGCTAAACTGAGGAGAGCTACCTGGACTCTGGTTATTATATTAATGAAACACTCTTTCATTCATTTAGTCATTACTCCTTTATTTCATTAGGCCAATATATATTTAGTTAGCCCTGACTTTGGGCCAGGCACTGAGCTGGGCCCGGCAGACGCAATGGCAAGAAAACAGACCCAGTTCTTTCCCTCATATCGCTTTCTCTCTAGTGGGAAATATGGACATTAAACAAATGACCCAAATATAATATTGCAAACTGGGGTACATGCTATGAAATAAAGACTACTTTGAAAGTATATGGCAGGGGACCCCAATCTAGTCTGGTGGTCAGAGAAGGCTTCCCTGGGGAATTAAAATTTGAACTGAGGTCTCTCAAGTATGAGTAAGTTAATTAGGTAGACAGACAGTGGGAGCAAAGGTATTTCAGACAGAGGCCAACAGCATGGGTCAGGTGCCCAGGATATAAAGCCAGCCCATAAGAAGCTTCCAAAACTCTGTTGCCCTCAAGAACCAGAGTCCAGTGTGAAGAGAGAAGGAATCCACAGAGGTGAGCAATGATGAGGTGCTGCTGCGAGAGAGATGTGTGGAGCATTTGAGTGGTGGGAGGGAAGGCACTGGGGTGAGGGTATTCTAAGCAGTAATCTAAGGGTAAGACCTGTAAGGAAGACTCAAGAAGCCTCAAGCAATTTTCACAAGAGGCAGGCATAGGATCTTATCCAGTTTAGAGCCCTGAGGGCTATTCACTGCAGTAGCTGAAGACACTAAGAAGGTCAAGAGTCAGTCCGGCAGACAGAGTCTGACGAAGAAGAAATTGCTACAATCTTCTGATAAGATGATCAGAGCCCCATGTGAGGCTACATAGGTGAGACCTGTATCGCTATCAAAGATTCTATCCTGACACACTGGTCAAAATAGAGAAGGTAGTGCGTGCAGTGGTGAGGTGGTAGTTCATCTGAAGAGATGCCATGCCCGACAGATCGGCATATTATTATCTGTAGAGTCTCTTATCGAGGAATAAAGATGGCGGCGTGTGTAATACACATGACTGCAATCCCTGGAAGCTCTCTAGATGGGGACCACATCCCAGTTCCCTTCACAACACAGTCTCTTCATCCATAAATATTGATACCTTGGGAACTTACCAGAAAGAATGTCATTCATTCTGTAAAGATCAGTAAAACCCACATTATCTGACCACAAAACTGCTCAAAGGTTCATTCCAAAATGTAAAATACTCCCTCGAATATCCGTATAAGATTTATTGTCTATATTTTATGTGTTTTCCCAATTTTCTTCACAGGAAATTTAAAATTTAATCCATGTAGCTACTCATTGACAAGGGAAATGGAATTATAAAAATGGAACATTCAGGGGCTTCCCAGGGGCTTCCCTGGTGGCGCAGTGGTTGAGAGTCCGCCTGCCGATGCAGGGGACACGGGTTCGTGCCCCGGTCCGGGAAGATCCCACATGCCGCGGAGCGGCTGGGCCCGTGAGCCACGGCCGCTGAGCCTGCGCGTCCGGAGCCTGTGCTCCGCAACGGGAGAGGCCACAGCAATGAGAGGCCCGCGTACCGCAAAAAAAAATAAAAAAGGAACATTCATTACAGTTTTCCAGAAACTATCAATACTATGAAATCTTGCTTATTTTTGAAGGTCAGAGCCATGGCTAAATCCTTTTATATCAGCTACTGAGCAACATAATAAATGAGAAACTCACAGGGCTGCCTTACTTTTGTCCACAATGTTGAAACTTGTTCTCACATGTCTGGATTCATCCTCAGCATAACAGGATTTTTTTCACTTACTCTTTTTTTTTTCCCTTAAGTGCAGGATTGGATCCTGTCTTTATTTAAAATTTTGTTCATAGTGTTTTGCTTGTTTGTATTAATTCTGCCTCAATACCCCCTTATCTTCTTGGCAGAAAGCTTATTATCTCCCTCTTTCCACATGAGCTGTTGTAGGCACTCACGCTATCCAAAAAGACATAAGTCCAGCTTCCACATTCCAGTGAGGAGACCACTGTTGTTGGACTGCCCACTACTGCCCTGCTTCTTGCTGCTTCCTGTACTGGTTATGAAATTTGTTGTGAACTGCCCTACGGAGTTAAACGATTCTATCGATAATTCCGTGCTGTGGCATGTTTGGGGCTGGCCTCTTGGGTTCTTCAAGAGAGGATGCTCCCACATGCTTTACTTCCACACATAGCCATCTTCCTGAGTGCCCAGGCTGATGGTGTCTGGGTTCTCATGATGGTCACCTGTCCATGGCTAGCTCATTGAATTCACATGCATGACCATCTCTTGCATGCCCAGAACACCTGTACATAGGTTCTCAGAGTGGTAGGTCTTTGTAGTCAGCTGTTTCAGTTTACATCATGTGGTGAGCCAAGTAACAGCCCCACAAGGATGTTCACTCCCAGTCCTCAGAACCTGTGGATATGTTACAAGAGATGGCAAACGGGAATTTAGACTGCAGATGGAATTAAGGTTGCTAATATGCTGATCTTGAAATAAGATTAGGGACCGGTGGTCCAGTGGTTAAGACTCCCCGCTTCCACTGCAGGAGGCATGGATTTGATCCCTGGCCTGGGAACTAAGGTCCTGCATGTCGTGTGCCATGACCAAAAAAAAAAGAGGAGAAAAAGAAATAAGTAGATTAGCTGGGATTATTTGGGTGAGCCCAGTGTAACCACAAAGGTCCTTAAATGGGGAAGAGGGACGCAGGAGAGTCAGAACCAGAGGGATGACATCATGAGAAAGGCTTGACTGGTCACCGCTAGCTTCGAAGGTGGATGAGAGTCAGGAGCCAGAGAATGCTCACAGCCTCTAGAAGCTGAAAAATGAAAGAAAATGGATTCTTCCCTAGAGCTTCCAGAAGGAACACAGCTCCGCTAACACTTTGACTTTAGCTCACTGAGACCCATTTTGCACTCTGACCTCCAGAACTGTAAGATAATAGATTTGTGTTGTTTTCAGCCACTAAGTTTGTGCTAATTTGTTACAGCAGCAATAGGAAACTAATCACACATGGGGTCTCCCTAAATTCCCAGGGTACTGGTACGTGGGTTTTCAAGGTAGTAACTCTCCATGGTCCCTTCTTTTGGCTTGCACGTTGTAGCTATCTCCCAGAGGGCCTAGGGGTCCATGTCTGGATTTTCAAAATGATAGGTCTTTATGGTTAGCAATTTTGGCTCACATGAGTGGCCATCTCTCTCCTTGCCTAGATGCCCTCCTCTCTGGGTTCAGTCCCTTCAGTTCACACACACGGCCATCTCCAGAATCCTGGGGGCCACTGCATCATGACTAGTTCTGGAGTCTGAGCCCTTATGGATTTGGAACATCTGTTCTGCTTTCCTTCCCAGGGAATAAGAGCTCAGTGCCAGGAATAGGAAAACTTTTCCTTGTAAACCCTCAAAACACAAATGGTCTAACTAACCCTCTCTGACCACAGATGTTAGAGCTACTCACTAATTTCCTGAAGGAAGATTATCTTCAGTGCTTCCAGGGGACCCATGGCTCCGTAAGGGAGGCTACCTTCAGGAGAGCCAAGTTTCTTTACCTTTCAAGGGGCCACATCTACCTTTGTAGAAGTGGGGGTAATTCTAGAAAATGCCAACAAATTCGTAACGACAAAAACGCAGATCAGTGGTTGCCCAGGGTTGTGGACAAAGGGAGGCATGGAATGCAGAAAAGCAGGAGGGATCTTCTGGGGGTGATGGAAATTGTCAGTATCCTGATTGTGGCAGTTTCACTGGTGTGTCCATCTGTCAAAATTCATCAAATCATACATTAAAATGGATACAGTGTATTATATGTAAATTAAACTTCAGTGAAGTTGTTTTTGTTTTTGTTCTGTTTTTAAAGGGAAAAGGAGTACTGCCCAAAGGAAAATCAAGGGACTGTTTTAAAAAAAATTGTCCACAGCACATAGAATAAAGTTGAGGAGGACTTTTTTTTTCCCCCTGAACTCAGCCAAACTAAATATTGGGCTGGCCAAAAAATTCATTCGTGTTTTCCATAATATCTTATGGAAAAACTCAAACGAACTTCTTGGCTATCCCAATACATAGTGTTGCTAGTGTGTTTTCTGCATGAAGTTTAAAATTTTGCTTTCTTTTCTGTTACCATCTTTGGTAGATAGGAATAATATCCTGCCACAATATATGCTTTAAAAAAACTTAGAAGGGTGATTCCTATGATAATTATTAATATCTATATCAAATCAAAAGACAGCTTCATACTTAAGAGTGAAATTCCAGAGACATTCTCATCAGATTAAGAGGAAAAAACCCTGATATTTATTACCACCAAAGTTACTGGAAATTCTGGCTAAAAAAATAACATAACAAGCCTAAATAAGAGTTTTATTATTAGCAAGGAGGAGAAAACATCCCCATGCCCTCTTCTTTCCTCCTTTACTCACTCCATCCCTCCCTTCTTTTTTTAGACAGTATTATTATAGACCCCCAAAACCCAAGAGAGAATCAACTAAAAACTCTTAGAGCTAAAAAGAGTTTAGTAGGTACCAGGTTACAGAGATACAGAAATCAATAGCTTTCCTGTATACACAGCAACTGGCTTGAAAAAGAAGACTATTCCATTAACAATAGCAACCCCTCCAAAAAATGTGAAATAGAAACTGAAAGGTAAACAATGAACTGGGCAAATACATTTTCTACAAATGTGAAAAAAATTATACTCTTCTTGGTCTGTAAAGCGCTCATACAAATCAATAAGGCTAAAACTCCTGCAGATAAACAGAGAAAGTACATGAACAACCATTTCACAAACAGGAAATGCAAATGGCCAATAAAGATATCAAACAGGTGATTGAATTACCATTTTAAAATACTAATTATAATAACAAACGCTTACCATTTTCTTTCTTGTCAATTTAGAAAATGTTTTTTTTTTAATTTTATGGCCAACGCTGGCAAAGTATGATGGGTACTCTCAAACACTGCAGGAAGGGTATAAATTGATACCATCTTCTGAACCATAATGTAAATTGGATACAATACTTCTGGAAGGCAATTTACTTTTTACTTTGTTTCTTAATTGTTTTGCATTATGGTTTTTAATTTTTATGAAGTCAAACTTATTGATTTCTTTGTGATTTCTTCCATTACTTTCATTTCTAAACAGTGCTTTTCTATCTCATGTTTTCTTCTAAATTTTTACTGTTTGTGTGTGTGTGTGTGTTTTTTTTTACATTTACCTTTTTAATCTGTCTTTATTTAGTGTATTAGTGAATGTGCCAAAGGAAGATTTAAAAAGTAGTTTTCAAATACTTTGGAAATTTTCCAAACACTGTTCATTGGCTAATTCCCATTGATTCCCATGTGATGGTACCTTTATGATATACTAAGATTTAGGTGTATTGGGGACTTTTTAGGATTCCACATTACGTTCCATTGGCCTGGGATGGGTAGGGATATGCGGTTGGAGCATTGGTTCTGGAGCCAGACTACCTCCGAGTTTTGGACTTGGGACATTTTACTTACTCTTTCTGTGCTTTTGTTCTTCATCCTTAAAATAGTGCTACTGAGTCCCCATCTTATAGGTTTTTTCGTGAGGATTAAATGTGTTATACATCCAAAGTATTTAGAGGGATGCCTGGTGCATTTTACCTGTTAAATAAGTCTTAACAACTCTTAATACACGAGCACCAAATTATTTTAATTATTATAGCTTTGTCTCATTTAAAAAATATTGAACGAAACAAGTCTTCCTCATTTCTGTCCCTTAAAAAAAAAGAGAGCTAATTTTACCACTTATTTTCAAGCCAAAAATCTTGCAGTGAGCCCTGGTTCACTGCTTTTCTCAACCCTCCCGCCCCCTCAACCCATCAGTACTTGCATTAAAAAAAAATGCAGATTTTTTTTTTAATGTAATTCAGGTCATGTCATTCTCCTGCTTAAAACCTTTCATTGACTTCATTCCACATGAATTAGTGGAGGGTCTGGACCTCCCTTCCCTCTCTGGGTCACCTTTACCACCGCCTACCCCCCCTACCCTCCCACCCTAGACAACTTGCTCGTTACATACCAGCCTCCTTGGCTTCCTTTCTGTGGCTTATTCTTCCAGCAGAGTTTTCACATCTGCTGGTCCCTCAGCCTGTAATGGCACCCTCTGTGCTCTTGGTACCTTGGATGCCTCATCTTTCAGGTCTGTACAAAGGTCCCATCTTCAGAAAGGCCTTCCCTGATCATCCTAGCTAATGGAGCCCTTCTTCCAGCTGTTTCCTATCAGATCACCCGATTAATTTTCTACAAAGTATTACAACTGTGAGCAATGACCTTGTTTGTGGGTTTACTTTTTTCAGCCTCCCCTGCTGCACTCCCTGTTCCTCCATGAGCTTGCTGGAGCTTGCCCCCTCACTCCAGCAGACCCAGCCTTCAGAACAAATCCTGGGATGGGATGCTATTCTGTGATAGAATGTAACAGAAAACTTGTTGAGAAGTTACATTATCTTATTTCTCTGCAGGACAGTCTGATCCAGGAATAAAGGTAATTTTTATCTTCTCCTCCCCCTTCTGGAAGTTCAAGCTTAAAAACAAACAAAAATTGCAAAGTCCAAAGACAACCCCTAAACTGACCTCTGGTTTTTGTTGTTATTGTTGTTTGTTTTGGTTGTTTCGGATTTTCCACCTCCCACTCCCACCACCATGCAACTGGAGATGCATCAAGAAGGGACAAAAGAGAACTTTGTCTCCCTTCCAGAAGGGTGGACCTTTGCTTCCTGGGAGCCATATAATAGCATTTTAACATTTAAAAAATGTTCCTGTATGTGAGTACAAGGCTTCCAGACCGGAGAAATTTCTAAGCACAGAGCAACCTCTAAGCAGGTCTCTGTTTGCTGAAAGTCTTGGCCATTCAAGAGAATTAGGCTGGATTGTCCCAAAAGGGAAGGAAAGATTTTTTTTTCTTGAGGTATAATTTACGCACAATAAATTTCCCTCTTCTTGGCATACAATTCTATGACTTTTGACAAATAACGGTTGTTTACTCACCACCACAGTCAAGACATAGAAGAGTTCCATCAGCCAAAAAAAGTCACCCCCGCTCTCTGCTCCCAGCAACCGGCAACTATTGCTCTGTTTTCGATCCCCCATAGTTTTGCTTTTCCCAGAATGTCACTGAAGTGGAACAATAATGTACAAAAGCCATTTGAGTTTGGCTGCTTTTCCTTAGCAGAATGCTTTTGAGATTCTTCCATGATGTATGTACTAGTAGTTCATACATTTATATTGCTAAGTAGTATTCCATTGTATGGATGTACTTATTAGGGTTGTTTTCAGTTTTCGGAGATTGTGAATAAAGCCACTATAAACACTTGCTTTCAGGTTTTTGCATGAGCATAAGTTTTCATTTCCTTTGGACAAATACCTATGAATGGGATTGCTGAGGCACAGGGTAAATGTACATTTCACTTTATAAAAACCGTCAAACTAGATTCCAAAGTGGCTGTGCACTTTTGCATTCCCATCAACAACTGGTTTTAGTTGAGAGTTCAGTTAAGAAGGATGTAATCCCCAGGTGTGCTGGACACTTCCACCCCCACTGGGAATGGGGTTGAGAGTTTTGACAGCTGAATGATGGGGACCTTAGCACCTTCTCTGACGGTCTCTAAGGAATCGGGACATGGAAGGGATGGCTTCTGTAGGGACTGGGTGTCCTGGACACAACATGCAGGTGCCTTGGAAGTCTAGGTGAAAGAAGCTATAGCTGACCTTGGACTAAGAATTAGGACAGTCCCTTCCTATCTTCCTAAATGCAAAAGTACTAAAGTTCTTGTTTGATACAAGGAGAAGGAAGGAATCCTGAAAAATGTCTTTTGGGTAACCTTTGTGGATGGAGCTGAGTTGGGTATGATTTACGGAAATAAAGAAATATAGGGACTTCTCTGGTGGCGCAGTGGATATGACTCTGCTCTCCCAATGCAGGGTCTCAGGTTCGATCCCTGGTCAGGGAACTAGATCCCTGCATGCCGCAACTAAGACTTCACATTCCACAACTAAGGAGCCCTCCTGCCGCAGCTGAGACCCAGTGCAAATAAGTAAATAAATATTAAAAAAAAAAAAGAAATATAATGCATATCCCCAATGTCTTAGAGCATTGAGTTCCGAGTATATGCCAATCATTATGCTCAGCACCTTATATATGTTTTTCAATCCTTAAAAACAACCAACAAATTAAGTATATGCATCACTTACGTATCCAAATTGAAGCAAAAGATAACGCTTGTGGTCATGTTACTATTATGCTTAAATCTTTTGACAACCCTCTCTGTTTCACAACCCACCACTTCCCCACTCCCCTCCGAGTCCACCCAGACTCACCTCCCTACTCCTCTCCACTGTTTCCTACCCTGGGCCTCACACATGGTATTCCCATTGCCTGGCAGCTTTCCCTGCCTTTTCCTCTCTTCCATCCCCACTCACTTTTATGGCTCGCTTGTGTTTTCTCCATTGAAGTTTTCCCTGACTCATCCAAAAAGGGTCAATGATTTCCTCCGCTGTATCCCTGCTGTACTTTGTGCACCTCTGTCTCCTAGGCTGTTAGTCTGAGATTAGAGAGATTCCTTTATCTCTGTGTGTGTAGCACAGAGCCTAGGCATCTTAGGACAGAGTGGCTGTATTTAGAGGGAGAAGAAGGAAGGAAGGAAGGAAGGAAGAGAGGGAGGGAGAAAGGAAGGAGTATGCAACCTGGTACCTTAAAGAGAAATGGTAGTTTGGGTTCAAAACTATGAACCAGCTTTGGCCTCTCTCATAAAACAATTTTATCTTCAATTTTAAAATGAATCCAAATAAAAATTTTCATAGAACCATCAAATCCCAGACCAGAATAAACCTTAGAGGTCATCAAAACTGGTTTCCTATTTCTTGGTTTTTTTGTTTTTGTTTTTTGTTTTGTTTTGTTTTTTAATGTGACCTTAATGCAGACCTACTGTCACTATATTATGGTCGTTTGCCCTCATTTCCTTTGTTACCAACTCTCTTTATTATCTGTATTCCTTGCCTTTCTGTTATTTCTTTTTGACTGTGTATCATCCATTCTGATCTCTGCCACTTCTTTTCTTTTTTTTTTTAAATAAATTTATTTATTTTAATTTTTTTTGGCTGCATTGGGTCTTTGTTGCTGTGCGCGGGCTTTCTCTAGTTGCAGTGAGCGGGGGCTACTCTTCCTTGCAGTGTGAGGGCTTCTCATTGCAGTGGCTTCTCTAGTTGTGGAGCACGGGGTCTAGGCGTGTGGGCTTCAGTAGCTGTGGCTCGTGGGCTCTAGTGCAGGCTCAGTAGTTGTGGCGCACAGGCTTAGTCGGTCTGCAGCATGTGGGATCTTCCTGGACCAGGGCTCGAGCCCGTGATCCCTGCATTGGCAGGTGGATTCTTAACCACTGCGCCACCAGGGAAGCCCCTCTTCTTTTCTTATATTACTTTGGTGACCTTTTCTTTCATTCGTAGAGATTTTATCTACCTGTATTAAGGAAACAATATTGTCCATAAAAGACACTAATTTCTAATGCCATGTATTTTGGAATAGTATTTCCTAAGAAAACACATATACTGTATTTGTGTGTGTGCTTTACATATAAAGTCTGATCAATGGAACTTTGTGTCTGCTTAGCAGACCAAACGAGTCAATACATTTTCATTTATGTCTTTTATAATCTTACATAAATCATAATTTTTAAAAAATGGTAAAACAAAAATATAATTTTGGTGTGTTAAATCACTGTTACAACACTGTAATTAAAAGTAATTCCTTTTTCATCTTCAGTTTTTATTTCCAAGCTTTCAGAAATGATAACGAAAAGAGCAGAACAAACAAATAAACTAATAACATTGACAAACATTTTGCTTTGAAAAGTTGAATGTTCTGCCTCTCTTTTTATCAGTCTGTCAAATAGCTACATTTATTAAGTGCTGGGCAGAATATTGTCCTAGGTGCTGAGGAACATTGCTAAGGAAATTGAAATCTTATACCAGGGGTGAGATAAGATCCACAAAACTGGAGATAAACAAAACCCCCAATAAACATGATATGTCATCATTTTAGGACTGCAGATACATAATGGCATTTGAAAAGTGAATCCTAATCTACTTCTTGTCCACTTTTCAGGCTCAAAAATTAGCTACTTCCCATGGACTTCCTGTTCTCCAGCTATTACAGAGTCCTGAGGAGCCCCACTTTCTCAAGCTTCTGTGTCCTTCAGATGCCCTCCTGCATCCTGGGTGCCTGTGCATCTCAGGTGCCCCTTCCTCTGGGAAGCCTTCCCTGATCCTCTCCCTCAGACAGGTTAAGTCCTGCTCCTCTGGGTTTCCATAGCACCTTCCATGAATTGCCAGGGAAGGACTTGTTAATGTCTGTCTGCCCAAATAGCCTTCATTAACTGATTGGCCATTCATCCAATGCACAGTGGTGCTGGGAGAACACAACCCAGTCTAGGTACTTTCTGCCCTGAGGCAGCTCACAGGGAGAGGGAGAGATAGATTAGCACCCCAACATCTGCAATCGTGTGTGAAAAGGGACGTAACAGAGATGTACAGGGCACGTTATGGCACTGCTCAGGAAGGGCCCTTGCCTGGCTCCAAGGTCAGGGAGGCATCAGGAAAACTTCGTGGATGGGGAGACACTTGACCTGAGGCTCAAAGGATGAGTGGTGGTTGGTGGGTTGGGCAAAGTTAGAGAAGGTGGAGGATGATGCTTCAGGCAGAGGAAATGGGGATGCAAAGCTACCATTAGAAGAGGAACAGAGAACTACAAATAGGTCTGGACACTAGAGAGCAGGGTGTGTCTAACAGCGGCAGGATGTAGAAGCCCTGATATGCCATGCTAGGGCGCATGTGCCTGAACATGTGGCATGGATAGTTGTTTTGAAGGGATGTAAATGGGGGAGCAGCAAAGTCTCGTGGGTATTTTGGAAAGATCACGCTAGGAATGAGAAAGGGAGCTCAGTGGAAGAAAGTGAGCGTAGAGGCAGAGTCCCTTCCTTTAAGGGGAAATAGAAGATGAAGGTTCAAGCTAAAGACATGGCAGTGACAGCAGAGTGGAAACCCATTCTGGAGATATTTATTTTAGATGGAGAATAGAACAGATTCACGGAGGAGGAAGCATTCAGCTCTGGGAACATTGACTGCGGAGTGTCAAGGAAACACCCAGAAGACAAGCCCTGTTGGACACTGGGATCTAGAGACCAGGAAAGAAGTCTCTAGACTGGAGGAAAAGATTTGGGAGGTGTCTCTGCACAGTTTAAAGCTGAAGGTGAGGTTTCCCAGGAAAAAATACGTCAGGTGTGAAGAGAAAAGGACTGAGGCTGGACCCCAGGGGAGCATTAGGTAAGAACAGACAGAAAAAAAGAGATCCTGAGAAGAGGGTATCTGGGAGGCAGAGAGGTGAGATGAGTGTCCCAGAAACCAGGGACACAGAGTCCAGAAAAGGAACAAGTGGTCCAGAGTGTCAAGGGCTGCAGCAGGGGTCAGACCTGGGAGGTCCTCAGTACGTTGTTTGGCAGCTAAATGCTCAAAAGTGATAGTGGCAAAGCAGCCCATGCAGTAAGTAGCAGGGGCAGAAAGTCACCCTGTAGATAGTGAAGGAATGCGGATGGGGAAGGGGGACTATAAGAACAGGCACTAGCAAGTAGAGGCTACTCTCTTTAGAAGCTTGGTGGTGAAAGGAAAATGCATGGAGGGAGGGAGGGCTGAGGGGTTCCTCGAGGGCATGGAGGGCGCGGCACAGTGTCTGGCCCTCAAGAGGCACTCCAGTAGGTATTGACTGAATGAAAGCTGAAATGATAAATTACTGAATAATGAGCAGGGGAAGACTTCATGTGTTTTGGAATATTTAGTTATTCATTTATTTACCTTCAAAAGAGGTGACATACAGGATAAACCTGAAAGGGAGAAGCAGGAGGCCTGGAAGGATGGTGGAGGTGCTCTTGCTGTGAGCAATGGGGAGAATCCAGTGGGGTGAGACCCAAGCGCAGAGAAGAGGCAAATGTGCCCCAGAAAGAAGGCAGCTGACAAGGGGAGCCTAACCGCTAAGGAAGTGGACGTGAGGAGTACAGATGGCACCACCGGGTAATACAACACGCAGGATAGCAAATGATGACGAGAAACACCATCATAATCTAATGTCGATTACAAGGGAAAGGGGGAAATCCTTCCAAGGGCCCTTTCAATCCTACCAAAGACCTATCTACTGAAACATTGCAAGGTAATTTTCTGAAGCAGAGGCATCTTTTTTTCTGTCCTAAACTACACAAGATAGCAACGTAGTAACGCTTGAAGCTGTGTAAATTTAAAGAGGTGGGAAAATAGGAGACATTTAGAGCAGGACCAGAGAAGCATGGCTGACTCTGTGGAAATGGACCTGTATTTGGAGAGTTCTCACAGCAAAACTGGGATAATAAGGCCCTTCCCAGAGTTGCTGTGAGAATGATAGGTGAAAACCCTTTTAAATCTTTACAGGCAAGCTGTTGTCATTATTATGACCTAGCTGCTACAAAGACCTCTGTGGGTATTCATGTATCTCTCTAGCTTGCACCCTTCACTTTTGACCCCCCTTCCTCTTACCTTCTCTGCTAAGGTTTATTTATTTATTATTATTTTTGCGGTACGCGGGCCTCTCACTGTTGTGGCCTCTCCCGTTGCGGAGCACAGGCTCCGGACGCGCAGGCTCAGCGGCCATGGCTCACGGGCCCAGCCTCTCCGCGGCATGTGGGATTTTCCCGGACCGGGGCACGAACCTGTGTCCCCTGCATCGGCAGGCGGACGCTCAACCACTGCGCCACCAGGGAAGCCCTAAGGTTTACTTATTAAAAGATATCATATGTGCAAAGTGTCTGACATCACACCTGGAATATGGGTGTGTGTGTCAATCAATGTTAAAGGCTAACCCTCCTCCCACCCCCAGCCCCCAATCTCCTTCTCTTCCTGCTGCCTCTCTAAGGCCTGTGGGTGAACCCAGGGACCTTTGTTCCCTGCCATGAGCTTTCAGGAGTGGTGACTCCTGAGTGTGATTGTGGGCAAGTCACAACTTAGGGGCCTAATCGTGAAACTGATAAAGCTTAGGCTGTGAAATCACCAGCTGAATCAGCAATCATACCAGGCATGGTGGTAACGCACTGATTTCCAATCAACAGCAGCTGAGAGACCAGTCTTTCCACTAGAAAGCTTTGACTGAGACTTCCAATCTGTGTTAATTTATTCCGTTCTTTGGAAGCCTGGCCTTTATAAACATGACCTACGAGTCTACCCAGCAGACAGAAACCCAGGAAAGGTTGGAGGCAGAGAGGGCTTCGAGGGTAAAGGGTGAGCGGCGAAGGTCACTGGCATTGACTTAAGGGTCTCCAGGATGGGTCACGAACGCACCAGCAAGTCCAGTGCCCTTTGGTGTTGCAGTTTCGAGTTTTGCATCCTTAAACTAGGTATGATCATTTTGGTTCCATCACAGGGAGCTCAAGGGTGTGTACATGGCCTTCCTCAAAACCCCCGCCGACCACGCGCCCCCCCACCCCTAATGAAAATAGTATCGTTAACCTTGACCTTGCATCCCAGCTCCTGAAGCCCCAAGCTCTATTAATCTGAGGCCTGCTACCTGGGTGACGACCAGAGGGGACCCTATGGCTGCCATCCCGCAAAGGGCCGTGCCCAGGCCCTGGGGGGTGGAGCAGCGGGCAGGTTTGCGGGCACAGAGGGCGGCCCAGCTCCGAACCCTGCGGCTTTCGCCGGCGGGAGCAAGAGCCGGCTGTAGGCGGCTCCTTCCTGTGCAAACTTTTCTGTCCTCTTCCTCCTCCCGCCCTCCCCACCAGCTTCTCGGCGCCCGGCGTCCAGCCTCCCCGCCCTTGTCGCTGCCTCGGGGTAGCCGCGCGCCGGGCAGCGCGGTCCTCGGCGCCGGCCCCACCCCGCGCTCCGGGCCGCCAGGAGCCGATGGCCGAGGCGGGCAGGAGCCCCGCGGAGCCCCCGGGAGAGCCGGCCAGGCAGGCGGCGGCCGAGGTCCCCGAGCCCGAGGCGCCCGCCCGGCCTCCAGCGCCTGCCCTGCGCCGGCTGCCCGGGGACCCGAGCCCCCGCGGCCGCTCGCAGAGCGACCTGTCGTCGTGCTCGAGTCGGGGCCGCCCGCTCCGGGTCCACATCTCCGGTTCAGGTAAGGGCAGCTCGGGCGCTGGGGGCCGGGGGTAGGGCCGGCGCGGGCAGGTGGCTGCGATGGGGACCCGGACAGCCCGGGGCGTCAGCGGGCAATGGCCCAGCCGGCTGGCGGCGGGAGTGGAGGAGGGGCTGGGGAGGGGGGGTTCGGGGCTGGGAGAAGCTGAACTCCTCCACCCCGCTGCCGCTATCCTCCTTGGTGGCCGGCGGCTCGGAACCCTCGGCGGGAGATGCTCCGCCCCGGCTGGGGCTCCGGGTGGGCGCGCGTTTCTCCCTGGCGAGACGCACCCGCCGGGATGCGGAGCGCTCCCACGCGGCCGTGCGGCTTTGCGGCGCCGGGAAGCCCCGGCTGCTCTGGTTCTTAGGCTTGTGCATCGGGAAGAGGAGGCTTCCCTCGCTCTTCAGCGCGACTTTGGTCCCTCGGAAGCGTGCGGTCCTCTCACGGGGGGGGTGGGGGGGTTGTGCCAGTGCGCGTCTTGAACACCCACCCAACCGCTCCTGCCTCTGAAACAAAGCCTTCCTTGGGGGTTTGCTGGTCCGAGGACCCGGAGTATGAGTTTTTCCTCCCTGTAAAACCCCACGCAGGTGGTGGCGAGAGTTTGGCCGTGATCCTTCACTGTTTGAACCAAGCCTGGAGCCAGCCCCTCTGCGGTAGCACCTCCCCGCGGGTTCCCCTCTGCCCGGTGTGCACCCCCGGCTCCGGCGACTGCTCGGGGCCCCGGACGGCCAGAACCAGGCTGGGGGCCGGTGCTGCCAGCGCGGAGCTGTGTAACGCGGGGGTGGCGGGGAGGCAAATCGCTTAACCTTGTCTCTCACATCTAGGTGTTTAAAGTGGGAAGGAGAGTGTGGAACTACCACATGGGGAGGTTATGGGGGGATTAAATAATTAATGATTTTAAAATGTTTTTCAACAAAGCATTTTCTTAAGAACTGTAGAACCGTTTTTAAAAGTCTACCAGGCTTAAGTTTCTGCACATGGTTTTCTGATTTGCAATCTCTGGAGGATGCGTGAAAGCTGGGAAGCTGGGACTGAAGCTAACATCAAATCTACCAGTAGCAGCGACAGGCCCTTGTAATGGCCCAGAGCTTACGCCCTACCCTCCACCACTACTCCTTCAGGGTCTGTGCTCGGGGGCCAGGCCTTGAAGCGCCCAGGCAACCTCACTCCTCCCTGAAGCCTGGTTTCCCCTTCAGAAAAAGGCACATTTCCATACCTCTGACTCCACTCCACAGGCAAGCCAGCTCAGTTTTCCATCAAATCCCTCTTTCATATTCCTTTTATTTTTTTCAAGTTTTCTTTATTTTTAAAAAGATTTATTTATTTATTACTTATTTATTTTAGGCTGCATCGGGTCTTAGTTGCGAGCGCCGGCTCTTCCTTGTGGTGCCCGGGCTTCTCTAGCTGTGGTGTACGGGTTTTTTCTCTCTCTCTAGTTGTGGCATGTGAGCTTAGTTGCCCCGCGGCCTGTGGCATCTTAGTTCCCTGACCAGGGATGAGCCCGCATCTGCTGCGTTGTAAGGCGGATTCTTTACCACTGGACCACCAGGGAAGCCCCCTCTTACTTTTGTAATATCGCTTTTGCTGCACAACGTGTATATGTAGAAAACATCAAACGTATTGTTGATCTGACTTCGCAGATCACTTTGCTTAAAGCCAGCTGGAATTGTTAAATACAGGTAGTGGGATGTAGGTTATGGGATGTTTGTGAAGAATCTTCTGCCAGATTCATATTGTGGAAAGTATTGAGTTGAATGTATTTTTCCTCCTGGTTTTTATGTCTTGGCCAGACTGAACTTGACCCCTGGATAATCTTGATTGACTTTTTTTTTTTTTTTAACAAAGATTACCCATTCAGGTGCCTCTAAAGAGGCAACTGCAAATGTGTCCAGTTGGTGATGGCAGACAAAATAAACATAGCGTGTGTCACCATTTTTCATTTTCATAGATGGAAATCGAGGCCTACACGTAGAAAAGGGGAGTAAAAACTTTTTAAATGTGTATGTGCAAAGTGCTCCTCATGTGAACTGTAAACTTCAATTTATAAAATTATTTTACCTCCAAGAGCTCTATGCCTTCTGTGTACTTTTACAGGATATTAGGAAGTGACAGCTTTCAGCTGAGTTGTCCCCTGCACCCCACGATGCTGACCCATGTGTGAAAGAGTGAACTTCTACGTGAGTGTGAAAACATTCCTTGACCATAGGGTAGCCCAGTTTCTAGGCCCTCCCCAGAAGTTCTGGGCACACAAGTGGGCAGTATCCAAAGCGAGATCATATGTGGCCTGGCCAGAGCCAGCCCCAGACCAGCAGCCCCGGTGTCATCTCAGAATCTTGGACCCTACCCCAGACCTACTTAATCCCAGTCTGCATTTCACAAGATCCCCAGGTTGTTATAGGAACATTCACGTTTGAGAAGCATTACTCAGTGCCGCTGGTTTGCAAAGTTGGTTACACATAGGAGTCCCTTGGCGAGTTAAAAAAAAACCCACCACCACCAAAATCACAGCAAAACAATTCATGGCTAGGTCCCAGCCCCAGAGATTCTGATTTAATTGGCATCAGGTGATTCTAATGTGTGGCAAGGTTTGGGAACCACCGTGCTATGGCCTATATATCAGCATGACTTGCTGCCATGTGTATTGTGACCAGGCTTGGCCTGGGCAAGTGTAAGGCTGAAGACTTTGGTTTGGTACCTTCTCACATCCCTACTGGCATTCTCCTCTGCTGCTTCCACCTGCCAAGTGGCTTTTCTCACTCCCTTTTTTGATTTCAGCTCCTTGCCAGTAAGTCCTTCCCAAGGGTTAATTACTAATAATGAGTTAATTACCTGGTGGGAGTCTTTGGGAGAGTGTTGAGGGGGGAGGGAACTTTGCAGTGGTGCGTGGCTGGGAGGGGGCAGAGGAGGAGAAGGGGGAGAAGACTGCAAAATGTTCACCAAGGGTTGTCAGAGAAGAGCCTCACTCCAGAGCAAACGGCCATCCCCATCAGTCACCCCACATCCCCGCACTGCTTCCTTTCTGCCCTTCTGTCCGTAAAAGAATAATAAAAACCGTGAAACTCGAAGTTTTTGCCTATGATGCCAATAAGAGACGATCTAATCCAAAAAAATATTTTTAAAAGACCAGCTCTGTACTTGCACTGTATTGATGCTGTGGAGATATCACAAGAGAATCCACTTTCTGTTTGTACTTTATTACTGGGTTTTTGTCAAGAAAAGCATCTCAGGCTTCAATGGCTTTTATTTAACTTGTGATTTGAATAGTTAATTTTTCACATGATAAACATGCATGTACTTTGTCAGCAAAATCTCTAGTTTTAAATTTTAAAATCCATACAAAACGTGAAGAAAGCCATATTTTTCAAATAAGTACATTTTAAAAATATAACTGAAGTAAAATTGGAATTGATACATCAGCCCTGTTTTGAGCTTAGAAAAACATTGCTTTATGGTTTTGAATTCACTGTTCTGGAATTCAACAGAAGTTCTGGATTTTTAAAATCTAGTATTTCTTTGTAAATAAAATGGTATTTTATCCATTAAAAGAAATAAAATCCCAAAGCAAGGTTTTCATGATATATGGACAGGTGTTCTCTTAATTTTCAGGTCAATCTTCTTCTGCATTGAGAACTTTAATATATTCAGTGGGTTCTGATGGTCTTTTCTGATAAGCCCAATGTTTAGTAAGTAAAGAGCCTTAGGACACAGTTCAGGACTTACGCCTATTGTAAGCTCTCATCAAGTACTGACTGTGGACCTACTGTGTACCAGGCGCTGTGCTGGACCCATTGGGCTGTAGGAGCACCAAGAGGCGTTTGCTGTCTTCAAGCTATGACTCTTAGTCTTGCACGTAGGGCTGCACAGAACAGAAAACGTTTGAGCCACCTTAAAAAGGGAGGTATGAGCAGATGGGCCATTTCATCAGCTTGGTGTCCAGACACAGTCTCATCTCTTTTGGTACTCTGATTCATCCCTCCGGCATCCCTTTGCCCTAGTATACATAGGTGTGTAGGTAATGGCAAATCCAGTATCTTTGTCTTGAGTCTTTCATCGCTGGTGTGTTCAGTGCCCAGTGGAGTGAGAATCTAGTCAACCTAGATGTTCTGTCCATCCATACCTGCTACTACCTGGCCACTGCCGCGAGGTGCTGCTGTCCAAGACGGGTTCTGCAGTTGATGGTCACCTGTCCCATTGGGGGAAGTCCTCGTTGTCCACACCTTGCCGGTGCTCCCAGAGTGCCTCCCACTGCCCTCTAAGGTTCTAACTACTCCAGTTGGTGTTTGCATGCTCAGCCTTTGTTATCCAAAGCACAATGACATGCCATGCCAGGGTGGGGAGTCCCAAGGGAGCTCTTGGGCCCCATCACAGCGGGGCCGGAGCAGCCCTAGGCAGGAACAATGGATGCCGGCTCACTTTCCATTCACGTAACTCAGAGTGTTTTTTTGTTGTTGTTTTTTTAACCACAAAAAGACCATTTGGCTCTGGGTGTACTTTCTGTCTCTGCCTTCTCACAGGAGAGTAAAACCATCCTGCCGGGAAAAGCAGGGCAGCCTGGGCAGGGCAGACAAGGGGGGCTCAAATGCAGCCTGTGCCCTGCCCTGGCCAAGCTATACAGTCTGGGGTGGACCTGCATGCCCCCACCTCCTCCAAGAAGGGAACCTTTTTCTTTGTGCAAAGTCTGTGGGCTTCCCATCCAGCTAGGAGCTGCCCACTGGTCAGGCTTCATCCCAGAAGGGGTGCCTTTATCTAACGCTCCCAAAGTCACCCTATAAGCCAAGGTGATCCTGTACCCGAGGTTAAGATATTTTAAAACTCAACACCACCTGTTACCCTGCAGCAGAGGCTGAAACACTAAAAATCATCTTCACCTGTTAGGTAAGGACATGCCTGTTAAGTCAGGTTGCACTTGACCTGGAGCTGAGACCAGAGAGCTGTCAGGAACGGAGGCGGCCCTACGGACCAGTTCCTCTTTCTCTTCTAGCGCTTCCTCAGGGATGGCACGGCCTCCCCGACTCTCAGCTTCTCTTTGCCGCTCTGCTTCCTAATCTGAACAGATTCTCCTGGTGAGAATCTGTTTTGTGTGTGTTTCCTCATCCATCTACTCACACAAACCCTACCTCATAGCTCCTACCTCCCCACCACAGCTTATCTTCACTTCCTCTTGGTTCTTGTCCGTGTTTTACCTGGACAACTTTCTTCGTGTTTTTCAGTTCAGATTCCCTAGAGCAGATCCACTGTTTAAAGCCATAGGTCATAGTTCACACAGAGGTCACAGAGACATTGTCTGTCTTGATCCGATACCCACCCAAACTCAAGCCAGCTGTGGCCTGGAGGGTGAAGTCTTGACTTAGTGCCAATAAGGTCACTTAGGAAGAAGTGAGCTGGGGCAGTTTCATTCATTCATTCAACTAATATTTATCGAGGTGAGAGGCCTGCTATGTGCCAGTCACTGTTCTAGGCTCTGGGTGTACAGAGATGAGCAGACATGGTTCTGCAATTTGGGGAGTAAGAATGAAAGCAGAAAGGATGTGGCTGGCTAGAGACAGCAGCATGTGTAGTGGTCTAAGCCATTGTTATTTGCCATGTGTATGCTCAAAAAATGACTGGTGATGGTGGTGATGACTCTTGTTCTTGTTTTCAGAGGATGCCTGAAGAGCGAATTATACCTAAACTGGGGAAGCTCTAGTTGGCATCAGTAGTTCAGTAGTAGCTCTGAGACTGCTGGCAAAGCTGTGGATTTGTTTTGAGCTCCAGCCACTGCAGGTGGTACACTAGGTGAGGGAGCATATCTTGATTTTTTCTTCGTTCATTCAGTCAACAAACAGCTAGTGGGCTAAACACAGAGGCTGTAAAGACATCCCTAAAGGAACAGTGGGGGGAAGACAGGCAAATAAACCAATGACTGCGGTGCCACCAAGTCTGAGCTATGACTTGTGCCCAGTCCTGGGCCTGGGGGAGAACCTAGAAGGCTCAGCTATAGGAAATGGCTTGGGGGAGGGTAATCAGGAAGGGCTTCCGGGAGGAGGTGAAACCTATACTATCTCCAGGCAAGAGGAGGAACAGGAAGATGGAGGAGGAGTGTTTGGGGAGAGGAAAGAGTACAGAAAAAAACACCAAGGCCTGAAACAACCCGGCATCATCAGAAAACACTCAGCAGTGTAGGGTCCTTGGGGAGAGAAGGGAGGTTAGGGTGCTGGGCCAAGGCCAGAGAATGAGAACTTCCTGTGTCTGAATGCTTCCCGGGAGACACAATTTAGGTGACATTTGTAAGGCATTTGCAAGCTTGATAGGGGGCGTGTTCAGAGTGTATTCTGACATGGACACTGAGGGAGATGGTGGGGAGAACACAGCCAGCTGAGATTTGAGACACAGAACCACGGTTATTATCAGTGTGATCCTGGTCAGCTTACTCCCCCTCCTTCCGCTTGGCTTCCTTATATCTGACCTGGAAATGATGAGTAACGGTAACGCCTAGCTCATAGGGTTCATGTGAGGCTGAAACTGTGAAAGTGCTTTTGGACTTTAAAGTGCCATGTAAATGGTGGCACCTTGGGCACCCGCCTGTTACAGGACTTATTATGGTGTAGTAAACTGTGCTTCCTTCCTTGTGCTGTAACAGCACTGAAAACAGAAATTATGTTTAATTGAGTGCCAGATACGGGGCCTGGTATATAGTAGGTGCTTACTAAATATTTATGGACTTAATGCATGAATTCCCTAAAAGTCAGTTCTTTTGACATGAAGTCTTAAATCAAAAAACTAGGCGAAGTGAGAAAAAATATAAATGGAAAGTTGGATAGAAGCTATGATTTCCAAATGTTTAAAACACACACACACACACAAAACCCAAAATTAACTAGAGTGTTTTTGAAGAGCTGTTGATGAAATCCTGAGCACTTCCTTGGGAGTATTGTGTGAACCTTGCTTCACAATATCTTCATAAAAGTAGTTTGTGAAAGGGAAGTCGTGAATGTCAGTCCAGCCTCGGGCTGGTGTCGGGGATTCTGCAGCCTCCTTACAGGGCAGTGCTGGGTGTTGGATGCAAGAGCCTAGGCAAGAGGGCTTAGAAGGAAGTGAACTTTAACACGAATCCAGTCCTGCATATTTGTACACGCTATCACATTTCATCTTCATAGCAACCCTGTGACATAGCTAAATATCAGTTCCACTTTTTAGATAAGGAACCTGGCTTCAGAAAAATGGAATAACCCACCCAGTCCCACAGGTAGCAGGGAAGCAGTAGAACAGATACTCAAATCTTTATGACTTCAAAGCTCACGCTCTTTTCCTTACCTAATAGAACCTTAGTGCACAGCCATCGCCACTCAGGGAAAACAACTCGTATGTACCCCACCACCAGGGAGGAAATCCAGTTGTGTTTTACTCTACAAATACTATTCTGAGATCATCAGAATAAACATGTTTCCATCAAAAGGTCATTTTCAGGCCCCGGCCAGTTGTCTGTCTAGTTTAAGGTCTATCCAACACTTCAGATTTCTAGTATAAACAACAAATTTGGATTAACTGTAACGGGATTCTGGGATCCTGTATTTTCAGGCAAGCATGCTTCAGTGATCCTTACTGAGGTGCGTTCTTTTAACCTAAAACTACTCAATCTTGGAGTCGTGTGTAATTCATGCCCAGGAACCATATCTTGTCTCAGAGTACAAGTGTAGTTTCAGTTACAGTGAAGCTCAGGAAGAAAACCCTGAAGCAGCTTTAGTGTTTTTAAAACACCCTACCGGCTGACTCATTATCTTTGATCATACTAGCTGAAATTTGCACGGAGAAGTGGGTTGCAAGGCTTGCCTTAGAAAGGTTTCTGAGATCTAGCTCACTGCGTGACCTATTGGCTAAAACTTGACATTTATATACCTTACTTAGCAGTTTCTCGATGCCTCTGTGAAGGCTTGAGAAAAAGTAGATGTTGCTTACCCCTCATAACAGGAAGAAACTTGTGACTTAAAGAAAAGTGCATTATCTATCCCCAGAGCTCAGGGCTCTTACTAGGGTGGGAATATCATCGGTGTGATGCTTCAGTTCTGGATCAGCAGCTCACATATTTTAAGCATGTGACGTATAATTTATGGCCACGATTCAGGTCATCAGGTTGGTCTGTAATCTTTTGCCTTCATGTATATTGTAACCTACCTGAATGGTGTCTTCTTTATCAGTCTTATTTCTATTAGATAATAATTGAGTAACCTAAACATCAATAACAAACATTTGTCAAATCCTTCTTCTCCAACCTACTGGGCTTTATAAATCTTTGATTGCTGCTTCTCTAGATGAAGAGGACAGAAAGATTTGATGATGACAAAGAACATGATTTGTATTTAATAAATGTAATAGAACTTATGTCTTCAAGTGAATGTTATCTTTTAGAATTGTCATATACTTATTCCAATTATGGAAGATATGCTTATTTCAATTAGGATTCTGCTGGGTAAAACAGTGTTTCTAACAAAAGCTTTATGATTAAAATATTCAATCCCTCATTTTATCCACTTTCCCTGGTTACAGCACGACTGTAGCTCTTTCCAAAAATCATGTCTAACTTTCAGAGACATGGATTTACTGTCAGTGGGGAAGATTTGAAGAGACATTCCAGAAATGGCCAGGATAGTGGCCACATTGTGGGAGTACATATACTGTCTCCCAGCATGATTATTTTGGTGGGAATAACAATCATTTGGACATCTAAGTCATTCATGTTACTTTATAGTAATACTTCATACCCCCAGAATATATAACAATTCGATTTAGTGTGTGGTAACCAAGCAGGTCAGTTTGGGCCATTAACGTAGTGACTCTGAGGTTAAGAAAGTAAAGGAGACAATGTGACATCTGTGGGAGGGCTTCAGTAAGGCATGAATGAGAAGATTATTAAGTGATAGCAAGGATTTGCTCAAAATGAACAATTTTCCATAGCCAGGATTAGAGACTCCCTTGTTCGAAAGAAGTTTTTGTTTTCGTTTGTATAAGGATATAAGAGCAGTTCAAAACCAATAGGTAGAGTTGTGTATCATGAGGACCCAGAACCAGGAGCTGATAAATTGCCTGTGGCCAAGAAGGGCGCTCTTTCACCATCTCTCCATCACTTTTTTCCCCTAGGGCTCTATCTACCTATCTATCTATCTGTCTGTCTATCTATCTATCTTCCCATCCATCCATGCATCCAGCCATACCAGATTCTCTGCTATTACAAGCACGCGTTTCCTCAGAGTTTCCGCATTCACACGTCTTCAGTTAGAGCAAACAGAGACTCCTTGGTGTCCTTGGATCCAATTCCAAATGCCCAGCCTGGGTCAGGTAGCCATTCCCATAACCAGCTATATCCATTGTACGGGACAAGCAAGGCTGCTGGCACGCACTCTTATAGGTGCGGACAGGATAGTTCTTAGATTAGAGATGGTTAGGATGGGAAAACACACCAACGGTATCCATTATCTCAGTGTACCAGAGAACCGGCAAAGTGAGGAATTCCTGGGCTTCTGGGAAGCGAAAGTGCCACTGAAAAAAGCCAAATGCCTATTAGGCTCAGAAAGAGGAAAAAGAGTGGGGTGGAGAGAGGGACAAATTAGGAATATGGGATTAACAGATGCAGACTACTATACATAAACTAGGTAAGCAATAAGGATTTACTGTATAGTACAGGAAATTATACTCAATATCTTGTAATAACCTACAATGGAATGTAATCTGCAAACAAAAACAAAACCCAAAACGAATCACTGTGCTGCACACCTGAAATTAACACAGTATTGTAAATCAACTGTACTTCAATTAAAAAATAAATTAACTAAAAAAAGAGTGGGGTAATAAAATTGGATTGAATAAGGAAACAGTTGTCTATGATGAAGCGGATGTTCTGCAGCACAGTGGGGTGTTTTGGAGTTATGGCGAAGGAAGCAAGAAGGAGGGATCTTCCTAGGGAACAAGGTAAGAATAGCAGAATGATGGAAGTCGTTGGCCGGGGTACAGGGTGGGGACACCTGTTGGAGGGGTGGGTCACAAGGGCAGATCTTATGGATTGAGGAGTGTGAAGTACACGGCGGAGATGGTTTGGGTGTGAAGACCATCTTCTTTCTTGGCCGATTGATGGGATACCCCATGTCTCCCTCCACAACCACCACACCAGCTGCAGGGTGCACATAATCGTGGCGCCACCTAGGCCCCTTGTATTTCCATTCAGCCCTCATTGGTCATTTACCAGACATCCTCCACCCCGCATTCCTTTAGGAGCTTTAACAATGGGTCTCACACAGCAGGTCAGGCCTGTGCCTCTTTCCAAATGGAACCTTGAGGCAGTGAGGCTGATTCAAACCCTGGCTCTCTGTGGATTATGTTCTCCCAGAGGGTGACACTGGCTTCTGGGGCCTGTTTGGGGTGTGGGATGGCATTCCTCTGGCCTGATCTGATAAAACATTTCTTAGCATAGGTTTAGGTTGGCATTAGGTCACATGCAATTATCCAGATCAAGATTGGTAGTTTTTCACTGGGATGGTGTTTCTTTAGGCAGCTGACAAATTCCCAGCGGGCTGGGAGATGAAAAATGTCTGTGGCCTCAGGCAATGGCAAGATGGGAGTGTCTGCCCAGGCCCAGGAATACACTGGAGGGACCAGCAGTTGCCAGGAAGCTGCAGAAAGGAAAAAGCAGGTGTTTTGAACTTTCTAGTGCCGGAAAACTTACCTTGTGCATCAAAATCTGTGTGTAAATGTCCCCCCATCCCGCTTTGGGCTGCCTGACTGCCACTCCCCCCTTCTGTTTCTGCACACACATGCTTTAACTGCTGCTCTCTGAGCCCTCTCCCTCCAAGGTGTCCCTTGATGTTCATGTTTGCAGGCCCTCACCTGTGTTTGACTCTTACTGAGGCTGGGGGTGGAGGTGTCTCGATATGATTCAGCTGGTCCCTGTGCCCCAGCAAGGAAGCCCTTAATCCCAGGCTGTGGTTTTCAGCCATCATCACCTTGCCGCTCTGCTCATAGCCAACAAGCAGCAAAGGCATGCCACAAACGATGAAAAATTAGAGTCCTAGTCAGACCCCCCACCCCCCCGGAAGCACTAAGTCCACCATTTTCTTCTAGAAGGGGTGATGTTTCAGTGCATCAATGGACAAATACATCAACCTGCTGTAATGGCCTGTTGACCAGAGCTCTCACCTGAGTCCACATCTGATTTAGGTGACAGGGTTACAGTATCCAGTTTCTCAAATGTTACTGTGCTTATGAATCACCTGAGGATCTCGTTGTAGTTCAGTAGGGGTGGAGATTGAGCTTCTGCATTTTCTTATAGGCTTCTAAGTTTTGCTGATACAGCTGGCCCATGAACCACGCTTTGAGGAGCAAACCTCTGGAGAGCTTCCCCTGGGCTTGTCAACTACTTTAAGGATGGATTCCTTCTAGCACTAATGTAGCTTACAATTCCATCCGTGGAAACTTCTATACTGCTTGAAAGTCTACTCTTGCTTTCCTGTTTGGTAAGCCCGACTATGTATTATTCATAAGAGGTGGAAGCTCTGAAAGATTTAGTGAGAGGAACCTTTAGAACTTCCACCCATGCAGGATATTTTGCTTCAAGAGTGCCCATGTCAATGGGTTCCTGGGATTCTATCTGTAAAGTCTTTATGCGTCTAGTGTCTAGCGGGTTTTCAGATGGTAGGATGAAGAGATGGAGATAGAATCTTTTTTGAGATACAACTTTCATATAACATTGTATTAATTTTAGGTGTACAACATAATGATGGATGTATGTATGTGTTGTGAAATGATTAGCACAATAAGTTTAGTTGACATCCATCCCTGCCTTCAGTTACAAAAAAATTTATTGTCATGATGAGAACTGTTAAGATCTACTCTCTTAGCAACTTTCAAATACACGGTACAGTACTGTTCGCTATGGTCACCATGCTGTACATTACACCCCAGGACTTATTTACCTTATAATTGGAAGTTCGCACCCTTTGACCCAGAATTTTAAACTTTGACCCAGAATTTTTTTTTTTAACCTAAGATGAAAACACTTTAATCACTGGAAACTCATGACTCAAATCTAGTTTTTGAGATGGCATTACTCCAAACATGTAAACACAAGAGTAAATGGTGAATATGCACGTTTGAAAAGCTTTACATCTGTGTAAAGCTTTACATTTCTCATTCCTCATTTCTCAGTGTCTGTGATGCCTTTTGTAGAGAAGAGAGAGGGGCTGAAGGGGACTGGAGTTGAGGTTATTGATGCCCAGACCAGGGCTTCTCATGGATGTGAGAAGGAAGGGAGGCCTCAGGAACTTCTGCCCTGATGGGCTGGGCATGGTCCTCCTTCCAAGGAGACTGCAGATGCTATGATGTACCTGAGGATCAGAATGTTGCTGGTCCCTCTGAGAATCACAAGGCTGCTGGAAAACATGCAGATTTGAGGATGTAATAAGCAGATATGTTAGTTTAGTCACCTGTGGTTGATGTTACAATCCCCACAGAAAATACCCTTTAGGAGTGAGAAGTATAACAGTGGGGAGAAGCCTACAGCTCTAAATGGAGAACTTTCACTTATCGTGTCAATCATGTAGCAGTTTATTATTGCCTTGGGTAGTGCCAGAATTTTCCTACCTAACCACTTCGTTCAACAAATAATTATTAAAGCAACCACTGTGCAGTAAACTTTAACTTCTCCTATGAGTATAGACTGTCTCCGATCTCTTTGAGTGCAGCATTTGAGTATTAGACTTTTGTAATCTCCGTACTACCTCACTTACAGTAGTTGCTTATAAAGCATGTGTTAGAAGTGACAGATTATACTTGGGACAGCTTGCAGTCACCTAAAAGTGGTGAGAAGTCACAGCTGAAAAAAAAAAAAATGAGAAGAATAAGGGAGAAAGAGTATAGTGAGGTTGGTTAGCAGCAGTCAGATCACCTAAGAGAACCTAAAGAATAAGCACTGAAAAGACATCATTGGATTGCATTGGAAAAAAGGTCCTGGAATTCATAGCCAAAGCACTTTCATTGACGTTTGGGGAATGGAGACCCAGAGAGGCGGGGAATTGGGTTGAAGGGTAGTTTCAACACCAGGGCCATAGATGGAAATAAAGGGTGGGAAGTAGAGGAAATAACCGTCAACAACAAAAGTCTTTCTGTGAAGCAGATACTTTTCACACAGTACCTTGCAATAATCGTTCGTTAGCATGGTATTCTGTGCTCGGTCCTTTACGTTTGTGGAGGATATTAAGCATGTAGCAGATGGTGCTCTATCAGGATTAAAAACAAATCGAAGATAAGTGTAGGAAGACTGGAATGATCTGTGATAGTCGGGCACCTGTCACTTGCCAGGTATTTAAGGAGTGAAGTGAGCAATATATTTCATCCAAAAGCTTAAACATGCTTATCCCAGCCTGGAAATGTGCCTGTAGGACTAAAACCCATGCACGTTTGTCCATCCATCAGTGATGTTCAGCAGGTATTTACTGAGTCTCTATTATGTGCCAGTAAGAAAACAAAATCCAGCCCTTGGAGCCTATATTACAGTGGGGAATGTTAAACATAAAGCCTGATGCTAGTGAAAGTGGAAAGGACAGATTTTGAGCAGTAACATTCTAAGGAATAGGGAAAAGAGTCCAGGATGGACTGAACTTGACTTCAGTTTGTACAGAGGTGACTGGGTGTTTTAAAGGGAGAAGGAGGTGGAATTCCCTGGTGGTCCAGTGATTAGGACTGCATGCTTCCACTGCAGGGGTAACAAGTTCGATCCCTGGTTGGGGAACCAAGATCCCACAAACCGTGCAGCGCAGCCAAAATATATATATGTGTGTGTGTGTGTGTGTGTGTATTATATATAAAAAATATTTTAAAAACGGAAGAAGGGGGGCTTCCCTGGTGGCGCAGCGGTTGAGAGTCCACCTGCCGATGCAGGGGACACGGGTTCGTGCCCCGGTCCGGGAAGATCCCACATGCCGCGGAGCGGCTGGGCCCGTGAGCCATGGCCGCTGAGCCTGCGCGTCCGAAGCCTGTGCTCCGCAACGGGAGAGGAGGTGAGAGGCCCGCGTACCGCAAAAAAAAAAAAAAAAAAAAAAAAAGGAAGAAGGAGGGAGTAGTGAGGGGAGTGGGCAGGGACTCAGTAGAGTCAGGAAGTTGAAAAATTACAAGAAGTGTGAAAAAGGGGCGTTGGTCCATGTGAAACTAGTTTGGGCTTGTTCGCTGGTGCTCATTCCTTATCAATTATGGAAGTTAGGCTCCTACCCTCCCACAGAGGCTGGGAGCCAGGGGGCCCTATCTTCAGATTGGTTGGAACAAATAGTAAATTCTTTGGCAGCCTTGAGTTTTCTCAGGCAGGCACTTTAAGGGGGGCTGGGGTCATCCTAGGGAAGCAGCCTTGAGCCATTAGAAACAACGTTAGCGTTAGTTCAAATATTTACAGGCTAAGATTGAGGCCTAGTCAGGAAGAGGGCTCAGAGGAGCCCGGCTAAAGTTTGGCCATGGAGAGAATCTTTGTCATTGGAGAGAGTAAACAAAATAAATTAAAAAATAACAGATGGTGATAATAAAGTGTGGGAGAGACAGGGAATCTTGGGGTGGAGGTACGGAGATCGCAACCTTAGATATGGTAGTCAATGCGGGCCTCACTAAAAGGCACCACTGGAGGAAAGCTGTGAGAGAAGTGATGGTGAGAGACTTGGGGATACCTGAGGGAAAAGCCTTCCAGGCAGAGGGAAGACAAGGGCGAAGCCTCAGAGGCAGGGATTTTTTCTGTGTCTGAGAAACAGAAAAGAGGCCCGAAGGGTAAAGTGTGTTGACAAGAACGGTAGGAGGCCATGGGCCTCTGTAGACTGTTGTATATGGATGTCGATTTTTCTGAGTGAGATGGGAAGTCAGTGGAGGGCTTGGGCAGAGGGATGCCATGTTCTCTGATGAAGCAAATGTGGAAGGTGAACTCGGGGAGACAACTGCTTCATACCAATATCCACTGAAGAGTGAGGCCACAGGTCTGACAGGGCTGTGATGTCTCCTCTTCTTTCCCTCTCCCCTTAGTTAATGGGCAGTAATTAGCAAATTAGCGGGGCACTTTAAATGTTCTGCGAAAGTAGCTGAACTAATCAAAGACCTTCAGACTTCCTCATCTGACCCCAACAATTCATGCTGAGGTTGAAGAACAACCGAAACAACGTTTTCCACTTTTCCAGCCTCAGCAAAATCAATCTATATTTTTTCCATCATTAAAATACACAATACATTCTTGACACAGATACGTATGAAAGAAGAAGTGTAATTCCTCTCACATCCCCCCAACCTCACCTGTCTTCAGCTGGTGTCCTTTTAGACTACTTCTATGGAAATACACATGAATATATAGGAATCATTTTTTTCTTCACAAATTTGGAATTATGCGATGCATAATCTATGCAAACTGTACTTTTTAGTCAAAAGTTTCTTGGACTTGCTTTCATGTCAATATGCATGATTTTATCTCACTCATTTTAAAGTTTGCAGAAAATGTCACAGTCTAGCTGTATCATATTTTGTATAGCACTTCCCTGTTGATAAACATTCATTTTCCTCTGCATTTTGTGTGTGTGTGTGTGTGTGTGTGTGTGTGTGTGCGTGTGTGCAGTATGCGGGCCTCTCACTGTTGTGGCCTCTCCCGTTGCGGAGCACAGGCTCCGGATGCGCAGGCTCAGCGGCCATGACTCACGGGCCCAGTCGCTCCGCGGCATGTGGGATCTTCCCGGACAGGGGCATGAACCCGTGTCCCCTGCATCGGCAGGCAGACTCTCAACCACTGCGCCACCAGGGAAGCCCTCCTCTGCATTTTTGATTTTACAAACAATGTTCAGTGAACCTTGGACGTGTATATCTTTCTGAATATGTGGGTGTATTTCCATGAGAAGATGCCCAAATCAAAGGTAAATCAGGGGGGAAGGGGAGGGTGGAATGAATTGGGAGATTAGATTTGACATATATACACTACCGTGTGTAAAATAGATAGCTAGTGGGGACCTGCGGTATAGCACAGGGAGCTCAGCTCGGTGCTCTGTGATGACCTAGATGGGTGGGATGGGGGAGGGGGATGTGGGAGAGAGGTCCAAGAGGGAGGAGGTATATGTATAGGTAGAGCTGATTCACTTCATTGTTCAGCAGAAACTAACACAACATTATAAAGCAATTATACTCCAATAAAAAAAAATCTAATAGGCACTACCATATATTCCTCTAAAGTCTGTACAAATGTACACTCCCAGGAGAGAGAGTATCTGTTTCCCCATACCCTCCCCAGGACCAAAAACTATTAACATTTTTTAGCTTTTGCTAGTTTAAGATGGATAGATTGTCTTTAATTTTACATTTCTGTGATCACTGCTGTACTTAGCAAGTAGTTTATATTATCAGCCATTTGTATTTTTTCCCCTCTGTGGTCTTCCTATACATTTCCTCTGCCCATTTTTCTAGTGTATTACTTTCTTAGCTCTTGGTGTATTAAAAGTAGTACTCCTTTGTTGTATACGTTGGAAGTATGTATTTTCTACAATTCAGTTGCTTTCACTTTGTCCTCAGTACCTTCTGTGGCTCAGGAACCAATCCACTTTTGATGTGTGAAGGTACATGTTTATACACACATATGGAGGATTTACAAATAGCCATATATGTCTACATTGGCTTTAAAATACCCTTCAATAAAAGCCATTTGGCTTCTGTGATTCTTATCTTCGATTTCTAGTGTGGGAGGCTTCCTGCTTTGCTTTTTGTCTGCCCTTTGCATAACTTCGTTTAACCAGGGGGGAATTACAGAGAGAAGATATTTACAATCAGGTCAGGTTACTGTGAACATCTGTGAAATTCAGGATATTTTCTGGGGGCAAGTTAAAATGTGGGACACCACCCTGCCTGAAGGAAGTTTCTATTGTTGTTACCGCGCAGATTGAAAGGTGTTACTTGGGGCTAAAACCTTATCTCTTTAACACCAGCACTGCTGCTAAATTTCATTGCCTCTAGCCCCCAATCCTTGTATAAGTTTGGAAACAACTAATATAACCATCTGTGAAAACTTGTGGGAAAAAAGAAGTGGGGGTGGTGGTGGCGGTGAGGTCTTTCTGGTCGGTTCTGCTCTCTACCACCATGATCACCAACAGAAATACTTTACATTTCATGTATCAGTTTACTTTCTGCTTTTCCTCTTGATCCCGTTTGCATTCCTAAATTCCTGGCCATAGAGGGACAAATAAAATATATGACCACCTCATCGGAGTGTCAGAATTTCCTTCATCAGATAGGAACCCCAGTCACCTGTTTGAGTCATTTTTTTCCCCCTAACTAATCTTGTGAATTGCCTTGTTTTGGTCAAATGTTGACACTCCCACCTACTCCCATCTTGCCGCCACTACTCACAGATAAAATCTAATTATCACCTCAGGATGGTTTCTTGTCATATAGGAGGATCACAGGCACAAGAGAATTTAGGGTACTTGACATTTAGTGTTTTTTTTTTAAACTGATGTTTTAAGCTGATATTTCAAAATTATTAAAAAAAGGAAAAAAGGAAAAAAAGAAGGGAGGGAGGGAGGAAGGGACGGAGGGAGGGAACCAAATATTTTACTAATTAATCTATTTGTAATGTTACATGGAAGTTAGTAGTAGAAGGGACAGTGAAAACAAGGTGTTTAAGAAATTAATGAATGAAGGAACAGATTTCAGGGACCTCAGGCAGGTTTCTGTTCTCTGTAGATAATTACCAAATTCCCCAGCTTTGATTTGTGATTGTTCAACACAGAATTTTATGACACCAGGTACTCGATCATCCAATCCCAGGTCATTCCAGACTTCAGTCCTTGAAGTTATTTACTTCAAGACATTCAGTATGGACTTCTGGTCTGAGCATCTGCAGTGCACCTAGGTGCCGGGTATAAAAAGTGGGCCAATAACTGATGGAAATGATGCTTGCTTGTCTTCCGCCATCCTAGAAACCATATTTGTCTTTGAAATAAAAATGAGGCCAGAATGAAAGGGCCAACTTGCCCCAGACTCACTTAAAGGGGGTCAGAAGAATTGGTCAAGCAGAGTTCACCAATGAGAGATTCATTTGATTTGACAAACTTTCCATTTTAAAGATAAATATTACCTGAAGGACAAAGGTCGTTTGATGGTCATTCACATTGGTCATTGTGTAAATTACTTTAATCACCATCATAACTGTAGTATTATAGAGAAGTTCATCGTTAACATATTTAATCCTCATAATTTTGGACTCCCGTTTGACTCTCTTTTCTTTTTTTTGAATATTTATTTATTTATTTTGGCTGCACTGGGCCTTAGTTGCGACGCACGGGATCTTAGTCGTGGCATGCGGACTTCCTAGTTGTGGCATGCAGACTCTTAGTTGCGGCATGCATGTGGGATCTAGTTCCCCAGCCAGGGATCAAACCCAGGCCCACTACGTTGGGAGCCCGGAGTCTTACCCTGGACCACCAGGGAAGTCCCCTGTTTGACTCTTATTTATCCCACCTCATAGATGAGGAAAGGGAGAGGTAGCCTGGGTCATACAGCCAGTGAATGCCAAGTGGAATTCCAGCCCAGGTCTTCTGATTCCAAGTTTAGGCTGCTGCCACCACACCAGGTAATGAGATAATTTACACTCCCACATCTGTGGGAGTGGGCACTTGGTTGGGGACAGGAGGAGGAGGAAAGAGAAGGGTATGGGAGTGCCAGAGGCAGGTGGGCAGCAGGAGATGTGGCCTGATGGTGAGATAGCTCCCTCTTACTGCACAGGGTCTGGATGTTTGATAACTGACCTGGCCATCAGGGCCTGATCCAGCTCCTTTGAAACCACAGAAATGTGTGTCAGGGGGCTCCAAGGAGCTCTGGTTCTTTATGTGTCAGTGCAGAAAGAATTCAGCGAGAAGCAAACTGATAGATAAGAAGTGATTTGTTAAAATAGGACGCTTGTGAGGCTTACAAGCAGGCAGGTGAGAGAGTGCTATGTCCCGAGAACTTAGTGGGCTACAGTTTTATAATCAAAGGAAAAATGGGGAGGGGGAGAAGACCACCTTCTTCCTCATTCTTGTGTAGACGTCATGCTTGCATCCTTAGTTCCTCCTCCGTGTCAGTGGGGGAGTTTTCTTATCTCTACATGGTCAGGCTGGGACTGTCATGGTGCTACTTAAATTAGCAGAAGGGCAGTAACATATGCTAAAAATGGTGAATCATCTCAGGTTTTAGTATAATGTCACCTTTTCCTTATATTTTTGTTTTTAGTGTGCTCAGAGGAGCATGTCCTAGGAATCATTAACTTACTGAGCTCACTGGGCAGGATGTGGGTCTCAGTCCACTACTGTTTTATTGTTTGGGGGCATGTCTCATGCTTCTGTTGCATGCTTTTGTTGCTAAGCAAGCCTGCTCGGCTTTGTGGTTAAGCAAACCTGCTTTCTTGAGTGATCAGTAATTTACAGGGGTCTCCCATACTTTCTTCTTTACTTACAATCCCCTAGTGGGATTAAGTATTCAGTCACCTACTTTGTCCCTATCATCTCCAGACTCTAGTTGTTTTACCCTGGCCGCCTCTCCTACCAGACTGTCTTGTCTCAGGCCTGGAGGCACCAATTCCTTGCGCTTCTCCACCTCCCCTCCCCTGTTAGCATGCTGCAGCCTTGGAAATGTAGATGTGTTGTTTCTTTCGCCTGGACTCTGAAAGAAACATAAAGGTGATGCCTTGTGAGTAGAAACATAAGGTAACCATGTTCTTGAACAGGTCAGGTTTAGGCCAAGGGTCCATGGAACGAGCTGGAACAGCACAGTCTGCAAATTGCTGCCAGAAGCACCCTTCCCCAATGCTGCCTTTATTTTTCTCCTTCCTTCCTAGAAACACACTTGAAGGATGGAGAGGGTCCCTCGTGTCCGGTTCAGCCTCACTGGCTTCGGGAGACACCCCACCCCCACCCCCACCCCCGTGAGCTCTTTCCTCTGAGCCTCCCTTGGCCCCACCCACCATGCTGCCCCAGGGGCATCTTCCTTGTTCCCTCATGTCTTTATTTTTGCCCCAAATCAGGAACCTCTAGGTTGAAAGAGAATTAAGAGAAACATTGTATTGATTACAAAAATAAAAGAAAATGTTTACAATAAAATAAAATGTTTACAAAAATAAAATAAGATGTTTACATAAAAATGTAAACATCTCCCTTTACTCGCATATAACAATATCATAGGGAGAAAAAAAGTTACCCACCCTTTTTTCTCCAAAATGTTCAAATCTCCAGTTCACTTACTTCTTCCCTTTACCATATAAACAATGTTCTATCAGCATTAGAAATGTTCAGTTACTAAGTTCACATGTAGTAATAGTATTAGGTTTTAAAAGCCTAAGTCGTGAATGTCAGATCTATCATAAGGACCAAATTAAATGTTTTCATGTTCATGTTCACTTTTGGGGCCACATGATGGAGAGACCAGGAAGCTCACTATCTTATTCTTATCATCTTTATCATTTTTTCTTAGTAATATTCTGGGCAGAGGAAGGTAAAGAGGATATGTAAGTAGATTATGTATTTCCAAGGTAGATTCAGGCTGTTTTTATAATGCGAAGAAGTAGAGGTCGTCTTACAAAAATCTAGTGAATGCTATTTGTTTCTGAACTGGTCTTTGAGTAGACAGGTATGTTTGACTCTTAGCCCTTTGAAGGAAATTCCGGGACCTCACTGCAAACTGGACCAGCAGCTGGAATGCCTGGGTGTGGGTTAGGTGTCTGCCCCTCCCTGGGGGGAGGGGAGGTCTGTGACAAAGACCAATGAAAGAAAGGGCTGCTTGGCAGATTATAGTGGTTTTCAGCCACTTCCAGCCCATCTTTGGCCTTCTCTCACATATGGGGTGACTGGAGAGGTGCTGGGCCAAATAAGGTATGGCCTTCTCTTTAATGGTCTGTGAAGGTTTCCTGGAATGGGGTCAAGGCTTTCCCCCACTGTAATATATAGAGGACTGTTCTGAGAGAGAAAGTGTCCTCATACTCTATTGCTTTGGGGTAGCTTTGGGTCTTGGCTGAAGCAACCTCGTTGCAGGCATCTGCTTTTTATTTGCACCTGATCTAGCGGGTCAGCTCCAGCCACGTCTCTTGGACCATTATGAATTCAGAGTCAGCATCCCCTGGATCTAGTGTGAGACCGGCCTGTTTCAAAATCGTCACGAATCCTACTGCTGAAATGTCAGGAGAAAGGAAGAAAAAGAGAAGGGGAAGATTCATGGGTTATTTATTAGTTTGCTATACTATGTATATCAATGGTAACTCTATCCTGACATCTCTCCCTCCCACCACACCCCTCAACTCTGCCTGGGTCTGAAGTAGGAAGAGACAATGGAGGAAGGAACTGAATATAATTCATTTATGAGCACGTAAGATAACTCCTTCTCCTCTCCCTTCTTACTTTGCCATATAGCAGAT
Source organism: Monodon monoceros (assembly GCF_005190385.1). NCBI lineage: Eukaryota > Metazoa > Chordata > Mammalia > Artiodactyla > Monodontidae > Monodon > Monodon monoceros. The sequence goes on from NW_021703771.1 coordinate 67,778,311, forward strand.
GTTACCAGTTACTTTCCAGTACTTCAGAAAGAATTTACAATAGGGATTATCAGGATTGTTATGCAAACATTATGAAGATATAGAGTTCTTATACATATGGGAATTATGTGAAGAAAATATGTACTTGATATTTTTTAACATTTTTAGTAAATATTACATAGTATTATTTATTAAAATAGAATTCATTGTGTTTTAAAAATTAAAATCTATCCCTTAAATAATTCTATTTATGGAGATAGGTTTGGGGGGGAAAGTATGTCGCAGAATTTTTATCTTTATAAAAAGAGCCCTCCACAATGTTCATTGCAGCACTATTTACAATAGCCAGGACATGGAAGCAACCTAAATGTCCATCGACAGATGAATGAATAAAGAAGATGTGGCACATATATACAGTGGAATATTACTCAGCCATAAAAAGGAACGAAATTGAGTTATTTGTAGTGAGGTGGATTGACCTAGAGTCTGTCATACAGAGTGAAGTAAGTCAGAAAGAGAAAACAAATACCGTATGCTAACGCATATGTATGGAATCTAAAAAAATGGTACGGATGAACCTAGTGACAGGGCAGAAATAAAGACACAGACCTAGAGAGCAGACTTGAGGACACAGGGGGTGAAGGGGAAGCTGGGACGAAGTGAGAGAGTAGCATTGACATATATACACTACCAAACGTAAAATAGATAGCTAGTGGGAATCAGCCACATAGCACAGGGAGATCAGCTCGGTGCTTTGTGACCACCTAGAGGGGTGGGATGGGGAGGGTGGGAGGGAGACGCAAGAGGGAGGAGATATGGGGATATATGTATATGTATAGCTGGTTCACTTTGTTATAAAGCAGAAACTAACACAATATTGTAAAGCAACTATACTCCAGTAAAGAAGTGAAAAAAAAAAGAAACCTGCAGTTCAGTTGATCCGATCGATCAGTTAACTGATTAGAAACTGAAGCAAGTGTTCAATTCCGCATCTTAAATCAGGCTGATTCATCTCTGAGCCATGTGCCTAGTAGCCAATTGAAAATGACTAGAGGGCTTCCCTGGTGGCGCAGTGGTTGAGAGTCCGCCTGCCGATGCGGGGGATGCGGGTTCGTGCCCCGGTCCGGGAGGGTCCCACATGCTGCGGAGCGGCTGGGCCCGTGAGCCATGGCCGCTGAGCCTGCGCGTCCGGAGCCTGTGCTCCGCAACGGGAGAGGCCACAACAGTGAGAGGCCCGCGTACCGCAAAAAAAAAAAAAAAAAAAAAAAAAGCCTAGAAATCTGATTAGTTTAGGGCAACTGTCTTGAGCTCTCTCTTTGATTCTACCATTTATCCATTTATTCATTTGATCAGCCCTGATTGAGAATCTGCTGTGGGGAAGGTGCTAGAGGCACAAACATGAGTAAGACATCGTTAGTCCCTGAACCTAGGAGCTTATTTCTGTGGCATAAACAGACCTCCGACCAGTCTACTTCTGTTACCCTAACACATAGTGCAATATGGGCTACCGTAGGAGGGAGGCCTCACGTGGACTGGTATTGTCAGGAGAGGCCCCCCAGAGGAGGTGATGGATGCTGAGCTGAGTCATGAAGGATTAAGTGGGTGCTTGCCAGATAAAGGAGAAGAGGTCCAGGCAAAGGGAGCAGTGTGGGTACACAGATGAGAGGGAGTCTAGGGGTGTGTGTGTGTGTGTGTGTGTATGTGTGTGTGTGTGTGTGTGTGAGATCAGAGGTGAGGAGGGGGACATCAAGATTTGCTAGGAATTCCAGGCTTAGGACCAGTCAGAATTCTGGGGAGCTTTAAGTGATGATCTGGCCAGATTCCTGAACCTGGCCGCCGGGCTGGGTTCATCAGTCTTGGACCAGTTAGGCTCAGCCTGCGGCCAGCCTGGCCCAGGCCCAGCACACAGCAGACACAGGCAGGCATTGCAGTGGAAGGAGCTGCAGCAGGACTGACCTCCTTCCGACCTTGGCATGATGTGTGTGCTGCTGGTGAGCCATTCTGCCTCTCTCAGGAGGTTCTGGCCTCCTGAGCGCGGTTTGCCTGTCTATGTGACAATGGTCTTAGCGCTTAGAGATACCGTGGCTTATCAGTCATGGGGGGGTAGGGGCTGTCCCATTGCTGTTCAACTAGGGCATCCACATGGTGCTTGCAAACTCTTCTGAACTCGGCGGGTGTGAAGACCCTCAGACCCTCCAGCATGGCAGAGGGTTCTTAGCTGTCCAGGATGCTATAGAGGCTGTAATCCCTGCTTCTTCATGCTAACTACTCCACAAGGGGGCCTCACCCACAAGGACTGGGCCACCTCACATCAGACACAGAGCAGATAGGAAGGAAGGAGTTGCCCTAAGGGAAAATAACTCACAAAAAGTTTTCCTTCTGTTATTTACATATCATTGCTTTTATTACATATGGAAGTAAAAATGAATGTAAAATTTTTTAATCTAATTTCAACATGAAAAGTTATTAGTCTGTAGCATGTCTTTTTTTATTATTAGATACTATTTAAAAGGAGTTCCATAACTCCATTCTGAGATTCATTCTGTAATTCTGAGCAAGTGACATGTACAGGTTATTCACATAAACAAAGTGTGGGGTTACTCTAAGCCCACTCATGCTTTTTGTGGAGATTCTGGGCAAAAGCCAGAATTACGCACCTGAAACGAGGCAGTGTGTTGTGAATTTGGTGAGGTGGGTGGTAAGAACGTAGGGTTTCTGTTCTCAGAGTGTCCTCCCCGGAGGGCGTGGCCACCCCTCGCCCGAGCTCCTGGGGCCGCTTATACCCAGCATCACGCTGCACTGTCCCGCACTCCCTTCACCGTTCAGTACCTTCCTTGCTGAGTTTCGTTTGTATTCTGCCCCCCCGCCCCCACACACACAGCTTCATAAGAACAGGGATCTGCTGTCTTCTTTTTTTTTTCCTTTCTGGCCGTGCCGTGAGGCATTTGGGACCTTAGTTCCCCGACCAGGGATCGAACCCGTGCCCCCTGCATTGGAAGCGCGGAGTCCTAACCACTGGACCACCAGGGAAGACCCTGCCGTCTTCTTTTTAACTCTATCTTCAGTGCCTAGAATCTTAGATAGTTGCTCAATAAATATGAGGTGAATGAATAACTGAATGAGGGAGGTTGATGGAGAAGAACTTTCAGGAAGGGATTTTGTGGTGGGCACCCACCAGGCTCCACAGTTTAGGTCTCAGTCCTTTGGAGAAAGGAGCTATGAGGCTAAAATGGACTGGATTTACAGGGACCACTGTGGGCCCAGAGGGCAGGGGCCACGCACAGTCCCCTGGATGGCTCAGTGCTCAGGGTGCCTGGCACGATGTACGGGAGTGCAGCGTCTGTGGGCCTCTGGCACAGGGGTAGCAGTGAGGTACCTCATCGTGTCACCTTGAAGGCAGGTCACCTGAGGGGAGTGGAAGAACACGGATGGAGACTCCCAGATTCATTGGATGGCTTTGCTGGGGACCGGAAGCCCTGCATCAATAGTGAGGAGGGAGCCAGAGAGGGCTGCTTTATTCCTGCTCATGCCGTCACACCCTTAACCACTGGCTTATGAAGTCTGAGGACATGCACGTGGCTGTTGATGTTCACCTCCCACAAGACTTATCACTGGTTGAGCTTCTAGAGCATGTTTTCTCTTCCTTTAATGTCTCTATGGTATGGAGCCTGGTTTCTCCATTATGTCCTGTTCTCCAAACACACCCTCTCTTTTCAACCCATGTCTTGACATGAGTGATTCTCTGTGCTTCAGGGGTCTCCTATTTCTTCTTCCTCTGATGTAGAGCTTCCACATGTCCTTCAAAACCCTGGTCAGTTGCTGTTGCCTCACTAAACACTTAATTAGCTCCTCTGGCCAGAGTAGCTTGCTCCCTCCAGTATGGTCTCATAGCCTCATCACTGTGTCTCTGCATTGCGCTGGAATACTCTGTTTATTCAACTGTCTCTTCAGTGGGACTGAACTTTCACGAGTCATAATCCTCTTTTGAAATTTGCTTATCTCATTTTCATGTCACAGTATCTAGTTTTGAAAGAAAAAAACAAAATTAAAAAAGAACACGTTCAAAGTGTTAAAAACAGATCACCCACAATTTTTTTCTAAAAGGCAGTGAGTAGCTGGATTAACAAGATATGGTGTATACATGCCATGGAATATTATTCATCCATTGAAAGGAATAAAATTCTGATACATAACTACAATGTGAATGAACCCTAAAAACATTATGTTAGGTGAAATAAGCCTGGCACAGAAGAATAAATATTGTGTGATTCCACTTACGTGAGGTGTCTAGCATAAGCAAACTCAGTGACTGAAAGTAGACTTGAGGTTGCCAGGGCCTGGGGGGTGAGAAGGAGGAAACAGGTACAGAGTTTCTGTTCAAGATGATGAAAAGTTCTGGAAATAGTGGGGGGTATACTTAATGCCACTGAATTGTACGTATAAAAATGGTCAAAATGGTAAACTTTATGTTATGTATATTTTACCACAATCAAAGGCAATGAGTAGAGAATAAATAAATGAAAGAATTAGCAGTAAAATGTTCCAAACACACAAATGCAGAATAGTTCAAATGTATGTAGATCAGATAAATGTGGTACAACTCACTACAGCCTCTTTATCCAGAGAAGAAAACCAGTGTTCTTTCTCTTGACACTATTTTTAGGGTAGTCAGTAAGGTTCCATCAAAGTCAGCACCATATTCTCTTATTCTTCTGTGATAGCTGCAGCAAGTACTTTTCCCCAACATTAAACTACTTCTACAAAATGTTATTGCAAGTAAGCTGTGATAACTCAAACTTGGGGTATTGAAAAGCCTTAGAAAATTAATTTCCTTGGTAAACTTTAGTTTTTAATCTATGTTTTAATATTATATATCCAAATAATCTTCAAGAGTGAAAATTAAGTAAACAGTTATAACATGATTAGTGGCTACATTTTTACTTTCCTGGGTTTGGAGCCCTCTGTTATGCCAGATAAATCTTTTGCTTGGATTTTTTTTTTTCTTTTTTTTTCTTCAATACGCAGGCTTCTCACTGTTGTGGCCTCTCCCGTTGCGGAGCACAGGCTCCGGACGCGCAGGCTCAGCGACCATGGCTCACGGGCCCAGCCGCTCCGCGGCATGTGGGATCTTCCCAGACCGGGGCACAAACCCGTGTCCCCTGCATCGGCAGGCAGACTCTCAACCACTGCGCCACCAGGGAAGCCCTGGATTTTGTATTTTTAACTCATGCACATTTATGGGAACTCATTAGAGGGGGAATCCTGTATTTAAAATTTCCCTTCATGAGTTACAGAACAAGAGGTAAATTGTGTGGGACATAAGGAAGCCCATCAGAGCTGACGACAAAGCCTGGGGTTGTGTTTTGGATCATGTAGGGGCGTGACGCCCCAAGAAGGTGGCTGGCAAACGATCAGATGGCAGTTCTCGGAAAGGTTGCTGAGGAGAAGCAGAGGCTTTGACAGTACCTAAATGGCAAAGTCACAAACAGTAACAGACTCTAAAAATAACAACTGCAATCCCAGCAAAATGCAAGTCCTTATATGTGGGAAGTGTAACGGGAAATGTATTGATTGGTATTTTTATCCAGATGTATGAATAGTGATCACAAGTAGAGATACTCACCTTTTCTCCAAAGGCGGGTGGTGTAAAACATTGACCACCATTAGCAGTCTTCTAGTAAGAATGACAACTCAAGTCAATAGATGTGTATGAGGAGTGTTCTGACTGCAAGTGGCTGGAATAGAACTAAAATCAGCTTTCATGTATTCATTCTTTCATTCTACTCATGTTTAATTAGTACCTACTATATGCCAAGCATTGTTCTAGGTGCTTAGAATATATCACTGAATCAAATCAAGACCAAGTTCTTTGCCCTCATGAAGCTTATGCTGTAGCAGGAAAAGGCAGAAAATAAGGAATAAAGTTTCTACGTAAGTACATTATATAATGTGTTAGAAAATGGCAAGTGCTACAGAAAAAGGAAAGAGCAGGGCTTCCCTGGTGGCGCAGCGGTTGAGGGTCCGCCTGCTGATGCAGGGGACGCGGGTTCGTGCCCCGGTCCGGGAAGATCCCACATGCCGCGGAGCGGCTGGGCCCGTGAGCCATGGCCAGTGAGCCTGCGCGTCCGGAGCCTGTGCTCCGCAACGGGAGAGGCCACAACAGTGAGAGGCCCGCGTACCACAAAAAAAAAAAAAAAAAAGGAAAGAGCAGAGCAGGAAAAGGAAACTTGAGAGTGTAGACATGGGGACAGGTGGCTGCAGTAGGGTGGTCGGGGCGAGCTTTATGGAGACAGTGGTATTTGCACAAAACCTTGCAACAGGAAGTTGGCATGACTTCTGCTGGAGGGGTATGGTATGTGAGAGGAGTCTAGGATGGCTCCGAGGTGTCTGTCCTAAGCAGTGGAAGGGTGGAGTTGCTGTAGGTTGAAAGCATGGAGGCTGTGCGTGTAACAGGCTTGGGGTGAAGATCAGGCGTTCATTTTGGACACATCGAGTTGGACATGTCAGACATCCAGGGGGAGACATTGAATAGATAGTTGGCATTCTCATTTCCTATTCTTGCTGTAATGAATGACCACACATTTAGTAGGCTAAAACAACACAGATTTCTTATTGCATAGTTTTGAAGGTCGGTAGTTGTAAAATTAAGGTATTGGTAGGACTGTGTTCCTCGTGGAGAATCTAGGGGAGAATCTGTTTCCTTGCCTTTTCCCGCTACCAGAGGCTACCTGCATTCCTTGAGTCGTCGCCCCTTCCTCCATCTGCAAAGTGCATCACTCCAACCTCTGCTTCATTGTCCTATTCCTTTCTCTGACCCTCTTGCCTTCCTTCTTATAAGGACACTTAGGATTATACTGGACCCCCTGGATTATCCAGGATAATCTTCCCTTCTCAAGATCCTTAATTTAATCACATCCGCAAAGTTATTTGAGTCTGGAGTTCCAGTAAGAGACCCAGGCTAGAGTAAACCTCTGGCATTTAAAGCCCTTACAGGGGAATTTAGTGGCTCCCACAACTTAGGACAGGGAAGAATTGGACACTGGATCCTTGGATTGAAAAGCTGTCCTCATGTCTCTTATTCTCACTCTCTCTTTCCACTGTTCTTCTCTCCAGCCGGCCTCAGCCCCCCTCTCTTGGCTCCGGGTGTCTCAGATGGGTTCATTCTCTCCCGCTGCAGGATCAAGTATGGTTGCCAGTAACTCCAGGTTTAAATGATCTTAGTGAGAAACTGCAGAGAAAAAATAGAACTTCTCTCTCATGGGGTCCACACATAAAATCCCTCAGGGCTCTGATAGGGCCTAGTTGGATGGGGCCTTTGGTGTCACCCCTGTGGCTGGTGACTGTCGGTCCCCGAGAAAACCAGGGAACCGGGGAGGGACAGTTTCCCAGAATAAAGAGGGAGGGACTGTTTCTAGAAAAGAGGAAGAGATGCTGGTGAAACAAAAGCCAGAGCTACACTAAAAACACTGCAGACTTTTATTTTTAAGATTATCTTTTAGAAAAATTTAAATATAAACAAAAATAGAATAGTCTAATGATCCCTCGTGTACCCATCACCTGTGCTTCAGTAGTTACTAACTCGTAATCCAACTTACTTCTGTGTGCCTAAGTCCTCCCCCAGCCCCACCTCAGACTATATTAAATTCCAGACGTCATATCACTTTCCTGTAAATATTGCAGTATGGAACACTAAAGAATAAGGACTCAAAAAAAACAAAGCCACAAAACCATTATCGCACTAAAAATATTTTAACATTAATATCATTATTCTGTCAGTGTTCAAATTTCCCCAGTTGTCTCATAAATGATGGTTTGAATCGGGATCCACATGTGGTTGATCCATTCCATCTGGTTCAGAACTTCCTCGTGAGATGTATCTGTAGGTTATTTGTCTAAAGCCATTCACAAGCAAACACTTGGTTCTGTGTTCCTCATAATCCATACAGCGTGGGCTTGATTCTGTCTCTGCCAGGTCCGTTGCCTTTCTCTTGTCAATATAACACTTTCACTTCTTTAAATTCACTGCCTCTAAACAGCAAAGTGGCTTTTGTGCAGAAAGTATTCTGGAGTCATTTTGAAAGCAGCAGATGCGGTTTAGGTGAGTTTGGCTTTTGAAAACCCCGAACGATCTAAATAGGCAGCATGGCTGCCATACTTCCTTTCCTCCTGTGGTCTCCCATTTGGAGATGAAAACAAAGACGTTTCCTCCGCATCATTCTCTCCATATAGGCTTACGTCCTATGGTTTCAAATGCCAGTTTGCTTCAGGCAGAGGCTTCGCTGAGTGGGTCCACCTGGATGGACCTGCTAAGACAGACAAATTACTGAGCTGAGGAATGAACTTCCTCTTTGTGGTTTGTGTGTTGGGTTTTTGACCCATCAGTGGATCCCTTAGAGCCACTGAGGTTTAAGGTATGCTCCAGGGGAGAGGAATGGAGAGAAGGAAGAGGGCCTTGAAAATATGAACAAAGAAGCGCCAAGTGTCAAACCTGCCCTTTAGAAAGGGTTCAGCAAATCCCACTGCGCTCTCAGTGCCATGAAGAGAATGGCATAGTTGCTTTGCTGTGCATCTTTTCATGGAATTGTAATCACCTATTACAGTTTCACTCTTTTCATTCACTGTGATATAATAAACACTTTTTTGTTATTACATATTTTCCTTTACCTTAAATTTTTTTGTTTGTTTTTGTTTGTTTTGCTTGTTTGTTTGTTTTGCAGTACGCGGGCCTCTCACTGTTGTGGCCTCTCCCGTTGTGGAGCACAGGCTCCGGACGCGCAGGCTCAGCGGCCATGGCTCACGGGCCCAGCCGCTCCGCGGCATGTGGGATCTTCCCGGACCGGGGCACGAACCCGCGTCCCCTGCATCGGCAGGCGGACTCTCAACCACTGCGCCACCAGGGAAGCCCAACCTTAATTTTTTAAACATTCATAATAGCCAAGAAATTCTTTTTTGGCAGAAAGATGAACCTACTGGGCAGTGAAAGGAACACTTGGAGTCTGGAGGACTGTGTTACCTGCCTGCCTTCGCCCCTATCTAGAAACATGGCCAGAGGCCTAGCCCTGAACTTCTCTGGGTTTCCTCCTACATTAAATGCGGACAATAGTTCTTATTTCACAGGATAGTTACAGAGCTGAAATGAAATAATGAAATTATAGGGCCTTTGTACCCTCTAAATTAATGTTCAGAAATAGCGTGCTGATGTCTGTGTTTAGGTTGTTTAGGTTGTTTAGGTGCAGTAAGTGAGGTAGAAGCTCTCATTCTTCCTGTTCATCAAAGATACTCAATCCTTAAAGCCAGAGCCTGAGAGTCAAGGAGAAATAACATGCTTGTTTAGACTGTGCTCCAGTTGCTGCACTTTCTGGAAGATGTTCATACTCTTCCTCATTCCCTCCCTCCCTCCTGTATATAAGCAGCGGGGAATTCCTAAAGTGCAGGTGAAGTGTTAAATCCAGAGTGTGGTAAATCCCAGAAAAACTGTTACTCTGGTTTCTTTATAAGTGGAGCTGAGAATCTCAAATGTTTCTGGTGAAGATGTGTGGAGTCTTCTCATTCTTCCCATGTTATCTTTTTTTTATATTTTAGAATGAATGTGCTTAGAGTTTAACATGTTTCTTGCACATTGTAGGAATCCAGTAGATCTATGTTGACCTGAGTTAAGGTATAAGCAGAGGATATTTGCAGCAATGTGGATGGACTTGGAGGGCATTATGCTAAGTGAATAAGTCAGAGAAAGACAAATACTCTATGATATCACCCGTATGTGGAATCTAAAAAATACAACAAACTAGTGAATATAACAAAAAAGAAGCAGACTCACAGATACAGAGAACAAACTTGTGGTGACCAGTGGGGAGAGGGAAGGAGAGAGGGGCAATATTGGGATAGGGGATTAAGAGGTACAAACTATTAGGTACAAAATAAGCTACAAGGATATATTGTACAACATGGAGAATACAGCCAATATAGCCAATATTTTGTAATGACTGTAAATGGAGTATAACCTTTAAAAATTGTGAATGACTATATTGTACACCTGTAACTTATATAATGTTGCACAGCAACTATACTTTAATAAAAAAATTACATCTTGAAAAAAATACATATAGTTTACATTAAAAACAGGTATAAGCAGAGGAGAATTATGCATGTAAATATGGTAATTATTTCTATTTCTCTTATCATCGAAGAGGTGATTACAGCATTTCTACAGAATAATAGATCCATATGCACATTTTAGGTTTTATTAATCAGAGCTGCACCTATGATCAGACAATACTTCCTCTCCATTCGGTTCTATTCCCTTGACTGTTTTCTCTCTTCCTATCCCCAGATACATTTCTCCCTGGAGATTATCTTCTCCTGGACCAGTTAATCTTCCCAACCCATATTTGCTAGAGACTTGTAGTGCTCACTCACACCCATGAGAAAGGAGTGCACTTTCCTGCCTACCTAGGAGCTGGGCAGGGCTGTGATTAATCCTGCCCACTGGGCTATGAGGGTTAGAAAAATGTGTTGCTTATGGGCTGAGGCAGGGAGACGCTCAGCTCGTGCATAATCCTCCAGGCTTCCCTTCCTCACCTCATCAACTGAGGAAGTCACAAGTTCAGGAAATTGCAGCTGCATGATGGTGAAACCTCCATCAGCTCTGACCTTGAGTCACCACATGAGGGCACCTTCCTCAGAGAGTTACCAGGCCCCACAGTGGACTCTGTGATTGAGAAATAAATTTAGGTGGTGGCATTAAGTCAATGAGACCTGGGGACTTTTTGTTACTGTGGCACAATCTAGTCTATCCTGACTACTGCATATTCCATCTCTAAAATTGCCTCTACCTATTCTTTGACTGTTAAGTCTTTCCTGTACGTGAATAGCAAATCCTTAAAATTTTGATGTATCTACATTTTTTAGATTGTACTGAAGTATTTTCCAAACTGTAGCATACATACCACTAGTGGTTTGTGAGATCATTTTATATGGGATATAGGTAGACTTGTTCATATTTTAGATATTTATTTACATTTATAATTTGCTTCTATTTATAGCAAGTGATTCCCATTTTCCATTCATAGTAGTTACATAAATATTTCTTTTAATGTAACCTTGGAGAAAATGAAGTCATTTAAGAGAAAAATCCAATACGTAAAAGTATAATCAGTACACAGATACGGCAAAAGTCAGAGAGGTGGTATTCAAATGACTGACTCGTTGGAAACTGTATATAATAAATCATTTGATGGCATGTCTGTTAAAGAAGATCCCCACCAGGCAGGGAGACTTTCATTTTTGACACCCAGTGCTTAGCATCAGATTCAATAAATGTTTTTGATAGAGTGATATTATTATAATAATAGCAATTATTATAATACTTAAACAATATAAGCCCCAGTCCAGTTCTTTGAGGTCAGTTGCAATGTTTTTCCCATTCTTCTTTGTTCTTTTTTTTTTTTTTTTATTTGGCCGTGCCACACAGCTTGTGGGATCCTAGTTCCCTGACCAGGGATGGAACCTGGGCCCACAGCATTTGGAAGCGTGGAGTCCTAACCACCGGACCGCCAGGGAATTCCCTCTTCTCTGTTTGTAAGAGGTTCTGTTTGCAGTAAGTGTATTAGGCTCAAATCAGATTCAACCAAAGATTAACATTTGTGGCATCGTGACATTTAAGAATTTAAAATGTTGGGAGCACACTTGACATTTTAAAAATGATGATTTGTTGAGCTTATATTCAGAAGCGGTGTCGTTCTTGTTCTGACTGCAGTCACACGTGTAGCCCCCTTGGTTCTTCCTTTGCTCCATCCCCTGGGCCCTAACCACACGTGACTTTGTATTTTCGGTCATACCGTCAGTGTAGTGCTTTGACTTCTCTCCCTGTGCTGGGTATTAAGATGTGAGATGAGGTGTAACGTGTTTATCAGCAACATGGGCGATAAGCATTGTTCTTGTGGCGGAACATTGTATATTTCATTTCGGATGTAGCTAGGAAGACGTTCTATCAATAGCTTTCTCTTGGTTGGCATTGTCATGCTTTTTCAGTACAGCCCCCAGAGCTGCTCCTGAGGAGGTGGTGGGCGCAGCACCTGGGGTGTGTCAGCCCCTCCCACTCATCCTCTCCCTTTGCTCTCCCTCCTTAAGACCCGCACATTGTTAGGGAGATTAGTCGATTTAGCAGCAGCTTTAGAGACATCTGGAGTAGAAAAAGAATCCACAGAATGTTGGCCAGAGAGGGGTGCATTTGCACGTGGAGAAGTGAGCGATTCATCCACTCTTCCCAGCAGAGGGACTTCTGCTCTGACTGATCAAGTGTCATTCCAAGCCTTCCAGAGGGTGACAGCTTTACTGCCCTGGTTGTCTTTCTGAGCCCTCCCCTGCACTCCTCCCCTTCCTCTGAAATTCAGGTGGAGGACAATTGCCCTGCTTGACCCAGCCTAAGCGATGGCTCTGGAAGTAGTGTTTGATGCTTATTGTCGTAATGACTCTGAGACCTGAAGAGGCAATTTATGGTGGTTTTTTTTCTCGTAAATATTTAAAACTTTCTAATCTAAAATAATGTTAGTCTTATGAAACTGTTGTGGAACTAGTACATGAATTCTCACATACCCTTCACGTGGCTTCCCCAAATGATAACATCTTACAAAACCATGGTACAATTATGGAAACCAGGAAAAGAACATTGACAGAATGATACTAGCTAATATACAGGTCTTATTCAAAGTTAGCCACCCTACTTTAAATGTTCATGTTTAAAGTACAGGAGGTATTGCTGGTTCAGCCCCAGACCACCACAATAAAGTGATATTGTGATAAAGTGAGTCACATGAGTTTTTTGGTTTCCCGTTGCATAAAAAAGTTATGTTTACACTGTAGTCTGTTAAGTGTGCAATAGCATTATATCAAAAATAACAATGCACATGCCTTAATTTATAAATACTTTATTGCTTACAAAATGCTAACCATCATCTGAGCCTTCAGTGAGTATAGTAGTAATACCAAAGATCACTGATCACAGATCATCATTATAAATATAGTAATAATGAAAAAACTTGAAATATTGTAAGAATTACGAAAATGTGACGTAGAGACATGAAGTAAGCAAATGCTGTTGGAAAAATGTCGTTGATAGACTTGCTTGACTCAGTTGCCACAAACCTTCAATTTGTAAACAAACAAACAAAAAAACCGCCGTACCTGTGAAGCACGATAAAGTGAATTGCAATAAAAGAAGGTCTGCCTGTATCTTCTTTTAGCTCCCTATGTAGGTTTTATCTCTCTCAACATAGAAGCTCCTATAGAATTCAGTTTTTTTAAATTATAGATACATTTTTTTTTCACTTCAGCAAAGACATTGAGTTTACTTGAAATTTCTTTTTACCATCACCTGCATTTTCTTTAGGTTGAATCATTTTATAAATACTCAAAACAATTCTTGACATGTTTAAAATTTCAAAATATTTTTATGTTCTTCTAATGACACTAAAAAAACAGCAGCTCCTAGAGTTGGTTGGGTTGGAAATTTGATGTAAATATTTTTCAAACAAACCAGGACCTCTTCAATAGCAATATTGAGAAGAACCATGAACAATGAGGCACTGTCTTCTACGGGTATTTCATTTCAGTGCTAAATCTAACAGGTGGCCTTCTGCCATTTGCTTTTTTTCGGTAATAGAATGGTGTTAACAAAACAAAAAAAAAACACCTCCTTTGCCAAATGTAAAAATTAACAGTTTTAATAGTGACCTGTAAAATTTGGCCAGAGTTTTCTTTATTTCTACAGAGTGTCTGGGTATAACGGTCGGATTAGATTTCTCAATATTTACTTGGCTAGTTAATTCCAACAAAATATCCTTTTGGAACATAATTTAGAGCTATAATTAGGCAAATAAATAAATAATCATTGACAACTCTGAAAACATTTCCAACCAATAAATTATTTTCTTGCATATATTTTCATACTTTTATGTTTGACTTTATATCTACCAGTGTTTTCCTCCAGTTGAACTGTAGAGTCTATGAATGTCATAATTCTTAGCCACAGGTCAATTA